>NC_136835.1:2105289-2742379 GCF_951394365.1 Tetrao urogallus | reverse complement strand
TTGCACAAGCACTGGTCCTAAAATAGAGCATCTGAGCACCCACAGCCATCTCTGCACACAGCACTTCCAACTGCATCCCCCTTGGTTTAATCCTTCATAACTCTGCTGAGGACACAAGCTATGGCATGACCTTCAGGGCGAGCAGCAAGAAGGAATTATGTGCAAGAAGAGACAAGGAAGTCAATACTGTTTTTCTTTCCATCACAATATTTTCCTGGAGTAAAATACTTTTATCAACACAGAGGGAAAAAAAAAGGTGAAACTATAAAAAAGGAGTAGAGGATGCCTACGTTTTGGGGGAATCATAAGCACTGGTGATGCACAGGAAAACTTTCAGGTGTGCACATTCACTTGCAGAACCATTTTAACGGAGCCATTAAAGCAGGTATTTCTCATAGGAGTAGCAGAACACCAAGGAAAGGAAAATCCATCCCAAGGTATTCCCCATCCTTCAGCCATGTCTAGTTGGAGAGATCAATACTCCAGTACAGAAATCCCAAGCTGTGAAGGCTCCTGTACAACTTCACCTTGCTTCAGTCCCCAGCCATGGCCACACGTGGGCCTGCCTGCAGCTCAGCACACATCTGCATCCTTTCTAATGCCACCCTTCGGTGGAAACCCTTTTGTGCTTAGGTGGATGAGCTACGTCTGTAGTGAGGTTTTAAACAAGCCCAGCTTTCAAGTCATAGCTCCCAGTAAATAATTCACTATTTCATAAAAAAGGGTCGACATGTTTATTACCTATATTTTTATGGGGTATCCAATGACATTTTATAGCATTTATTTGGCTGCTGATGAATCAAACCCAGACAAAGAGAGCATTTGACGTATTTCTGTCAACGCACGCCTGCACTCCCATCAAACATCTCTTGGGCTTCCCTGCAGCCCAGCCATTCCCCAGCAGCAGCACCTTGCTCTGCAGGGGAGCTGATGGGGCCGGGTCCTTGCACACACCTGCCGTGCTGCACATCTATGCCAGCAGCACGCCCTGAGCTCAGCCATTGCGTGGGCTGAGCACCATATGGGCAAGCGTAAGCGAGTCAGCGAGACGCGAAGCAGCTCTTTGGAGTCAAATTTAGCCAGGAGTCAACTTTTTCTGTTATCTTTTCTTTTTCCCCCTAGGAAGATTTTCAGCTTACGTCAGGAGAAATTAAAGGGTAAAGATATCTCACGCATTGCATTCTCTCTCCCTTTATCACCCCGTTTCCCTCTGCTGGCTCACAACGTCAGATCCAATAGCTGAATTCCCCCATAGCTCCCACTTGAAACCATGAGCCACAGAGATGGCTTTGAGTTGTGAAATGCCGACACCAGGAAGACAACCTCACCCTGCAGATCCCAAGCTTCACCCATCTCAAAATCCAACCACCATTTTCTCCCCAAGCTCTGGAGAAAGGCGAGAACAAGAGCGGTGCTCCATGGAGTCAGGAGTTGGATTCATTCATTCTTATGGGTCCCTTCCAACTCAGGGTATTCTACAACTCTATGATCATCCCTCATTGCAAGAAAAGTAGATGCTGCTTCCAGAGCTCCACAGACAGCCACTTTCCCTTCTTGCATGGATGTAAAATCTCTTTTAATATTTTATGACACACACGCACAAAAATAACAAAGCTTGAAATGATATGTAGGTGTGCGTGGCGTATGAAGGACAACTTCACTCAATCCTACAGGCAAATTATGACTCTCTGGATAATTAGTAGCTGATATTTTTAAACAGATGGGTCCCTCTGGCTGTGGGCAACTACGAGGCTGAATCAATCCTGAACATGTATTATATTAATTTCCGAGATCCTTGTCTCTGTGGACAAAAACCTGCTGTCTTCCTATGAACGTTATAATGATGAGAACATTAATATTAGATAATCATGACTTTAAAAGATTAAATGAAAAATGGTGATGATAAGGAAAAGACATTATGTTAAATAAAAGTGCTGCCTGTGTAGGCTGCTAAGACTCATCTGTTGACAGATTCAGACTGAAATAATAAAAGCAAGAGGAAGGAAGAGGTGGTTTCTTTCTGTCCAAAGTAGTAGAGGTGCAAATCTTAGGAAGGACTCCCAGGGAAACAGAGTTGTTCAGAGAGAGAAAAGGCATCTTCGTTGATCTGTAGTAGAAACGCTTAGCCCCTTTTTATAATGCTTTTCATTCTCAGTGCCTTTCATCTTTTCAGTGCATGCTCACAGGTTTGATTTGCCCGATTATGCTCTTAACAATAAAAACACGGAGCGCTTCTGCAGGCTTTCTTTGATGGATCTCATGAGGTCAGGGAGAACCTCTGATATGGACAACTTTCTTATCTGCCATCAGAGAGATGGAGCCGTACAGGACACGGGTGCAGGTGGGCAAGCCTTGTAGGAGAGCCAACACCTGAAGCCAAGATAAAGGCTGGGTGACTGATACTATGCACAAGAATCAAGGTGGTCACCAAGGAGCAGGAGCTGAAGAGAGGATCAGGGAGCAAGAGGAAGATCAGAAGGCAGCACTGGAGCAAGCTGGGAGGCAGAAAGAGATGGGTTATAGGCACAGAAGCCTCACAGCTCCCCCAAAAAGCAGCTATTATCTCCCTGTCAGCTGAAGCAGAGCCGCTGCCCTGGGAAGTCCATCACCTGCAGCAGGAGTGGGACAGAGCTGCTCCACCAGCAGCCCTAACAAGCTGATATCAGAGCTCTAAAACCCTGTGGAAGTGAATCCTTAGGTCCTTCCAGGAATATTCCTACATGTATCAGCTACTGGACCAAACAGGTCCCACCACCTGGGATCCCAGGCCTGAGCAGCATGGCTGTGCTCCAGCACCACAAACACTGCAGCCTGGCATATCCCCAGTGCTGCCACATTCTTTTTTTGTTTCAGATTTTTGCCTCTCTCCCCCTGAATATGCCTGAGCAAGGTAGAAACAGTCACTGAAGAGGCAGAGACCAGCCTGTTCATGCCTGCATCCCTTGCTGAAGGCTAGCACAGGGCAGAACTCTAATTGCTTGCCCAGCCCCATTCCAGGGCATGAAAGAAGCATGTTTTCTCCCTATCCTTTTATTTTGCTTGCTCCAAAAGAATTTTATGAATATAAAACCTTACTGCTGTGTAATAAGCTCAATCCTCTTAGAGCAAAATCTGACAAGAGCTGAAGGCGTCTTAATGGACGAATTATTTCAAACGTTCCTTTCTGTTTGATATCTGGCAGGCAGAGGGAAGAGTGACTGGGGGGTGCTGGGGACATCGTACTGCTGGCCTTCCTCCTTACCTCTGCTATTCAGATTATTTCCCCCCCGTAGGTGACCTTTTAAATGCTGCCTCTGATCTGGGCCTGAATGAGAATTTCTGACCCTTGATGAGAAAGGTAGAAAAGGAAAGTTTTTCAATAAGGCTCAACCCTTTAAGCCTGTTGCTTTCATCTATTTTTGTGTGGAATTTAAGGATTTGTCTTTTTTTTTTTTTTTTTTTTTTTTTTTTTTTTTTTTTTTTCCAGCCCCCCACCTCACTTCAGCTCCTTTCTGATTGAATTACATCGGGAACCGAGAGTCAAAATGTTCACTGTAGCAGTAATAAAGCTCCCTTTGCACTCTAAAATCCCAGGAGCTGCACTGCACATCAGCAGCGATTTCAGTGCTGACAGCTCTGGGTGAGGATGCAAGCACCTCCTTCACCCCCCGCCATCAGGATTTTAATCATAGAATGGATTGAAAAGGACCCCAATAATGACCGAGTTTCAACCCCCTGCTATGTGCAGGGTTGCCAACCAGCAGACCAGGCTGCCCAGAGCCACGTCCAGCCTGGCCTTGAATGCCTCCAGGGATGGGGGAGAAGGCAGGTTTGCTTTGCAGTCTGGCAAGGTGCTGCATTGTCCTGGCTGCAGCCAGGCACCACTGCCCATATATAACATTGCTATCCACTACCAGTCGTGCCTTGACTTTTTTCTGCCCTGCACATGCGTAAAAAAAAACACCAAAACAGCTTCACAGCTTGGGCAAACCTCCTCTCTGTTCCCCCTTAAGGAACGTTATGTCAACGGATCCTCATCAAACCACTGATTATAATAATTAGGACAGGATGATCTCGGAGCTAACAAGCACGGTGCCTGTGTTCGTGATGCAGTCAACAAACTTATCCTTTGTTCCCCGTTTCTTTTCTTCCCAGCATGCAACCAGGGCTAAAGCCTGATCCCCTCTCCCCCAGCACTGTTATAGGACTCTACACACTGGGATGCTCTGGTTACCACAGGGAGGGAGATTCCCAAGCTGTCCCAGCTGCTGCAGTTTTAATCAAAATAAATTAAGATACAACCTTTCCCCTCCCCCCCAGGAAAAAAAAAATAGTAGAAGCTACAAAATGCAACACAACTCCAACTCAGATGCTTTGCAAACTTGATTGAATGCGTTCCGGACTTCAAATTTCATGGCCCTGAAAAATTCCTATTGATTTTAAATAGCACAGTTCAGGTCCTGACGCACATTGATTTCCATTATCTTTCTCTCTCCTTCTGTTGTGCTGCTAACACCCATTTCTCCTGGGATGCGACAGCCCTATTTTAACACACTGCTTTCTCTGCAGGGGATAGAGCTTCATTAGCAGCCTGAAAAGGTGGGAGGGAAGCAAGTTAGCTCTGGGACATATGGCTGGGCCAGATCTGTCCCTGGTGTAAATGCAGTTATCTCAGTGCATGTGCTGTTCTGGAAGCTAATCTGGATCCAACCCACTTCCATGCAGTTTTTGAGTTTATTGCTGGGGTCTGAGCCCTGTTCTGGATCATCATCAGCTCACGAGGGTAAGGATCAGGCATCTACAGGGACAAAAATAAGCGGAAGGAGGGACATTAAGAAACGCCTTCTCATCCTTACGCTCAAAAACGAGGCAAGGAAGTGGTCTGCACAAAAGTGGCAAGAGAGGTAAAATGATGATAACGATAATTTGCCTTCCCTCCTCTACTTCACTCTCCCTGAGAAAATGCTTCAAAGAAAGGAAGGAAAAATCTCAAAGCCCTGAAAAGCACATTTTCTCCATTAAATTTATCGATTATCTGAGCAAACCAGAACAAGATCAAAGGAAAAGAGGGAAAACCTGCAGCTAATTAGAGAAACAACTGCGTACAAGCAAAAATATCAGGAAGCAAGACAAAACCCTGGCGTGGATGGGGGGAAACCACAGTGCATAGTCATCAGCATTCACGAGAAAGCAGAGAGCATGCAGCCTGTCATTGTCACAGCAGGATGGCAATGGGCTGAGCTCAATCTAAGTGCCTATCCCAGGCAAGGTGTACCTGGGGTTGGGAGTTCTCCCATTTCCCAACGCCTTAGAGATTGAGTCGATGCTCACCAGCACAGCTTCCCCTGATCTCAGTGCTGCTTAATCACCCATCATTTTGTGTATCTCAGCCAGCAATGCTCTGAGAGCAGGCTGGACACACATAGCTTTGCATGCTCCAGCAGCACCTCAGCCTGCGCCCACAGGTGGGCAGCCAGGAGAATCTGTCTGCACTGTGTAAACCTGTGCTGCTTTTATGGCCACTGGAGCATATGTTTAAGGCTTGGTTTTCAGAGGTGCTAAGCAACCTGTGCAGTTCAACGGGAACCGCTGTCACATTTGAAAAATCAGAACAAGAAACATTCAGTCACAGTGGTGTGCTGGGTGCTGCACAAATCAATAGGAGAATCAATAGAACAAGATTAGTATGGGGGCACGGGTGTACCAACACGCTCATAACCCCCAGCTATTTGCAAACACTTGCACATCCCTCTCTAGAAACACACGCACTCCCTCTCACGTGCAGATGCTCTTACACATGGCTAAATCTGCACAAATGCTCATATAAATTCAAATTAGGAAAATACTTTATTGACATGACAGGCACTATAAGCACAGCCAACACGTAAGAAGAGAAACCTGTCCGAGGGAGATAGGATTCAGCAGCCAGGTTGAACACACACAGCTTTGCCTGGCATGGGTAGCGCAGAGAGATAAGACTGGGGAAGCAGTTCTGCCTCAGCAGCTCTGCCAGGGCAGTCCAGGGCTCCCCAGTGCCTCCAGGAACCCTCTTCATCCTCACAAGACTCCACCTCCATGTCCAGAGAGGCGGTGGTGCCCCGTCCCTGCAGACAGCCAAGGTCAGGCTGGACGGGGCTGTGAGCACTGCTGAGCTGTGAGTGTCCCTGTGCACTGCAGGGAGCAGCACCAGGCGGCCTTTGAGGGTCCCTTCCAACTCTGAAGGGTCCAGAGCCAGCTGATGTTAGTGAGAAGAAAGCGGCCAACCTACAGGTCCTAAGAGATGTGGGTGAAAACAGCTGGGAAGAGTCCAGCGCCTCACACATGAATCATGCACAGAGCCAAAGCTGGAAGAGAATTTCCCTCCAGGTGATGAAGGTGCAGCTGATGGAGATGGTGGTTGGGAAGGAATTTACCCCCAGGAGACCTTGGCAAGGGCTGATGAGGGGAAGGATGACAAAGGTGTGTTTTCTTCTGAATGCGCTGCTCAACTCTTTGGAAACATTCCTCTGTAACAACCTCAGCTCCCTACCAAGGCCAAGTTTGGTTCCTCCCTGGGGTGCTCTCTGCCTCTGGAGGTCTGCGATTCAGCCCCATCTCATACAGAGGGACCCTGAGCCCATACCTCCTCAATGTGCTTCAGCCAACCCCTCCACCACATCTCAGATAGCACTGCTAGAAAACACAGAGGGAAAGAACGAACGACACAAGCAATTATTCTAAAGGTTAGGGAGAGTCAGGGAGCAACGATGTCAAAAAACTTAATTTTATGCATCTGCAGATAAAAGCCAGAGCAGCGGAAGAGTTAAGTTAAATCTGCTTGCTGCATGCACATTGACCTGTTGTTCTGCTCCACGAAGATCTTTCTGCTTACAGGAAAATGCAGGCTAGGAAAAAACCTCTTGTTTTTGATAACTCATTAAAACAAAAGCCACTTTCTATTCCAAACATTCACAGGAGCTTTCTAGGTGACTATTAAGTAGATCTCTAGCGAGGGAGCACCTTTGTTTGCATGAAATGATCACTCTACAAGCACAACTAGATATTTACGACTTCTGAAATTCCTCCTCCTTCCCATAAATCTGCTGTGCATCTCCTCCAGCTCCCAGTTCCAGCATGAGGCTCAATCTCCAACCTTGGGCTGGACAATCCATGTTTCCCATGGTTAAAACAGCACCCAAGGATGAGGTAGAAGGGGTTGGGCTGGGACACAAAGGAGGATACACCACAACCATTTGAAAATGCAGAGAACATTTTAATTAGATGGCAAGATGGCAGAATGCAATTACTCATGTTGGAGTTTTGCCAGCTAACATCCATGCAAAATACCACAGTGTGAATGGACAAAGGGTTTGGGGACCTCTGGTTTATATCAATAAGGACACAGCAATCCTGCTCAAGGACAAAGATGGAAAGTTAGGTGCATAGAGGCAGGTGGGCTGACATAAGGACAAACACTCATCAGAACAGAAGGACAAATGAAAGAGCAGCTCTGATGGAGCAAGCTAGGGAAACCACTGCTTTCTGTGGTTTGGCACTAAGGAAGGAATCAAGGTGCAGAGTGGTTGGACTTCAGCACTCAGTACCTGCTCTTACATGGTGGCACTTGTGGACACGGTGGTTACTGGGCATGGTGGGGATGGACTTGGTTATCTTGAGGTCATTTCCAACCTCGATGATTCTGTAATTCTGTGATCTTCCATCTGTCTCTGCTCTCCGACTCCAGCCCTGCGCAATGACAGATCTCCTGCTTTCTGCATCAGTCCCTCTGTGGAGCAGAGTATGGGAAAAGCTTTCCTAAAGTAGAAGATCCTGATTTAGTCGGCAATAGAAGAAGGTACAACACTGCAGGGAGCAGCATCCTTCAATTTGGCTTCAAAAGTAGAAGCGAAACAAAATGCAGGAAGAAAAAAACCCAACTGAATCCAGACAGGCAGCCCACCTCCTGCCCCATGGGAAGGTTTGAGTTAGAGGAACTTGCATTGCGTCGGCTGATTGCAATTACACCATCCGCTGTCTGGCTGGAAATAAAATGAAATTGCAACAGAGTTCCAGCTTTAATTGAAATTTCCTGGGATCTGTTATTACACGGCAGCGATTGTTCTGCAGCACTAATGAGCCTTTGCTCAGATGATTATCCAAGTGTCTCTCCAGTCGCTATTTCATTATTGTATTATTAATGATCAGATAGGATTGTCACAGCTGAGATGAAACTTGAACATCTGACAACAAGGCAGAGCAGCACACGGATCAGAGCACGTGGGTGACTGCTGTGACATCCCCTGCCATAGTGGCTGCAGTGTCAATGCACCAGGCTTGGAGCACGTGCCAACGCCAGGATATTGCTCCATTTCATTTTTGGTGCCTTGCACTGTTCAGCTGCATGGACTTTGCCATCCAGGTGACTTCTTTAAGACAGTCTCTAGACTTGGTCTTCCACAAAGAACTGTTTTGTTCTTATTTGCTTTACTCGTCTGCTAACAAGGCTAAGACTAAACACAGAACCCTTTTATTTCAGTTCTCTTTCTCATCAAGTGAAAAATTCACTCTTGGCATCTTTCATTACTGGCATCAAGAGCCCCCAGAGTCCTCCTGAGCAATTATCTGGGTTTCATGGCTCAAACTGATCAGTGAAATGGTTTTGACACGGCCTTACCCAGCCCATGTTGCTTTCCTTGGAAGTAATTCAGACCCCTCTCATTCAGCACATTGTCCTGAGCAGAGTCCTGCAAGGAAGCAGGCAGGATCCTGCAAGCTATCTGCTTGGCACGGAGCTGGGCCAAGGCTGGGAGCTGTTAATTTTGCTGAGAGGAGATGCACGAGATTTGGAAGCACAGAGGGAGACCTGGCTGGCTGCAGCCCTGACTGCTCTGAGAAGCAGCTTTCCCTGCCCGCAGGGATGGATCTGTACGGAGCATACAGAGCACTGAAGCTACATGTGGCCCTAAACTCATCCACATCCCCAAAATCCACCATTCTTTTCAGCTCTGATCAGAACCCAGCGGTTCTGGTTTTGCTCATTGCTGACTTCTTGTGCTCCTCCGTGGGCGATGTTGAGCAAATGATTTCACTACATCAGAAATGACTGAAACACAAAGTGGGACAAAAAGTTCAATCCAAAAGCCAGGTGACATTTTAGAAGGTTGTTTTGTTTTGTTTTTTTTAAAATGTGAGATGCAGCCAGAAACGGAGAAGGAACAGCTTTAAAACAGCAGGAAATACTTGTAAAATCAGAGTGAGTTGAAGGAACACTTTCCCTCAATGGAACGATCTGTAAAAACGCAGAATTGTCAAACCTTTGTTTGTTTTTGTCACTACAAATTCTTCTTCCCTTTTTCCATTTTTTTTTTTTTTAAACTTAAGCAAGAAGTTTTAACCTGTGAAAGAAAGATAATGGTTCCCTTGGGGCTGCCTGAGTGCTTGAGCCATTATTAATTTTTTATCAAGTCTTTGTAGCCCGTGATCCTACGCATATATTGGTGATTGGACCAAAAAATGCATTCCACTAATATTTGGTTTTACCATTAAATAAATATTTCAATGTTTAAATAACCCCCTGCACCCAGAAGTGCAAGAAGTCTGGAGATCTTCATGGGGGAAAATACACTGGTAAGTGCTGGGTGTTGTTCCCAATCCTGATAAAAGACAATCTATGTGTCTGGGAACCATTTTCTTAAAACCCCAGCAGAGATCCTTGCTTTTCTTTTTGTTCTTTCTCAAGCACACATCACACACGATTAGATCATTATGGTCTATCAATTTGTCATATTTCAGCAATTTTTTTTCTTTAAGGATCTAAGATAAGAAATCACTAAAAAGGCCTAAAACTGGAGAAAAATCATTTTACAAGAAACAATTGCTCCAATTTGATGTCAAAACACGTAATATTCTTCTCCCTTGAAAGAACGTGAGAGAAATCACATCCCCAGCAGCAGTGATTTCCCCGTGATTTTGGCACTTGGGCTGCAGATACCTTTCTCAGAGATGACAGTGAAGCTTTCATTTCTGCAGCAATCACAGAATCACAGAATTGTAAGGGTTGGAAGGGACCTCCATAGCTCATCGAGTCCAACCCCCCTGCCAAAGCAGGTTCCCTACACCAGGTCGCACAGGTCGGCATCCAGGCAGGTCTTGAACATCTCCAGAGAAGGAGACTCCACCACCTCCCTGGGCAGCCTGTTCCAGTGCTCCGTCACCTCACTGTAAAGAAGTTCTTGCGCATGTTTGTGCGGAACTTCCTATGCTGCAGTTTCCCCTCGTCCTGTCTCCACTCACCACTGAAAACAGCCTGGCCTCGCCATTCTGCCCCCCACACCTTAGATATTTATAGACCTGGATCAGGTCCCCTCTCAGTCTTCTTTTCTCCAGGCTGAACAGACCCAGTTCACTCAGCTTTCCTCATAGCAGAGATGCTCCAGGCCCTTCACCATCTTCGTGGCCCTCCGCTGGACTCTTTCCAAGAGATCCCTGTCTTTTTTGTACTGGGGAGCCCAGAACTGGACGCAGTACTCCAGATGAGGTCTTACCAGGGCAGAGTAGAGGGGGAGGATCACCTCCCTCGACCTGCTGGACACGCTCTTTTTAATGCACCCCAGTAAGCCATTGGCCTTTTTGGCCACAAGGGCACACTGCTGGCTCATGGCCAACCTGTCATCCACCAGGACACCCAGGTCCCTTTCCGCAGAGCTCCCCTCCAGCAGGTCATCCCCCAACCTGTACTGGTGCATGGAATTATTCCTCCCCAGATGCAAGACTCTACACTTGCTTTTGTTAAACCTCATCCGGTTTTTTTCTGCCCAGCTCTCCAGCCTATCCAGGTCTTGCTGAATGGCAACACAGCCTTCAGGCGTGTCAGCCAATCCTCCCAACTTCGTATCATCAGCAAACTTGCTGAGGGTGGCCATTATCCCCTCATCAATGATCAATCCTCGTCATTGATGAAGATGTTGAACAAGACCGGACCCAGCACAGACCCCTGAGGAACACCGCTAGTTACAATGCCTTCCTGCTGAAAGGCTCCACCTTAAGCCAACCCCCAACTGCCATCTTGGATATTTATTTAGCCTATTTATCTAACTATTCATGTTGCTGGTGGTGGGGCTGAGATTACAGAGGAGGTGTGGTGGAGTTCCACGCCAGCAAGGAACTCAGCAGGAGAAAGAGAAGTGCTTTGCCAACTCCTCCAGCAGGCTGATCCCAAAGCTAGCTCAGAGATAGCCACCCAAGCACCTGCCAGGGCTGGGGGCAAAGCAGAGCAGTGCATAGAATCAGTAAGAGAGGTAAAGGACCTCTAAATCTAGATCTAGAGGATCTCTAAGATCATCAAGTGCAACCGTCAATCTTTCATTGCAACGCCAACTCACGGAACCATTAAGGTTGGAAAAGACCTCTGAGTTCATCACCTCCAACCATCCTCCCCTCCTCCTCATGCCCACTGAACCAGTTGTGCTGAACAAGAGGATTGGTTCAATACGAAATGAAGATCTGTCGGCGAGACACCGCTTCATTAACCTGTTGGCCCAGCCCAAATCCCATAGATCCACAGCTCCATCTCAACGTGCTTCAGCCACACCAGCCTCTCCCTGCACCCCCAGGTCATCAGTATGCTGTGCTCGCAGGTTAGGGAAGACAAAAAGGTCCCTGTGGCTCCCATCTGCCCCACTAGAAAGGATGAGCTGATTGTCTTCTACCTTCAATCACAAGAAATAATCAATCTGTAATTAAGAGCCTTCTCTCCAAACCCTCTGTCAGGTCTTTGCCTCTTCCCCCTCGCATCCCCCATCAGTGTGCAGTCAGTTTAATGAGATTTCTCAGTAACAAATGACCAGTTTGTAATAATTATATTTTCTTCCATAATTGCCGTAAAAATGATTTAAAGCAGAGAAGGCTCCAATTTATTAAGCATCAAATTTTCTGTGGTGAACTTTTAACTACGAGAAGAGCCTCTGAGACTGAGGGAGCTCTCCTCCCCCACTCGGGGCTTTGCCATAGCCCTGAAATATTGATGGTTTGTGGATGAAAATGTAACGCTGGAAATTTGACTCCTTTATGGAAATAAATGAACCCCGTGGCAGGCAGAGCCCAGCTGCCCTTTCGTCATGCCTTATGGCAGCAAGGCGAGAGGAGAAGCTGCACAGAGAAGAAACCCATCCTCAGCACATCCCAGCCCCGCGTTCTCCCACCTCAAGTTAGCTGTGTGCACGTCTATAGGGGAAAAGCCCACAGCCAAAGGGAGCGTAGGATCCCAACTGTGGGCTTGGTGAGTTGGCAGAGATGCTGAGAACACAACGGTCACCCTAAAGAACATCATGTTGGGGCTCCTGCTGCTTGGAGGACCCAAAACCTGTGAGTTCTCATGTGTGGGAGCTCAGAGATTTGCTTTAGGGGAAAGACTCAAAGATTGGAATTCGCTTCCCTCAAGCACAGCTGCTCCTCAAGGCCAACCTCCACTCAGCACTCTCTGGCTTTTCCTCAGTCTCTGGCAGACCTGGCTTTCTTCTCCACCATTAACATAAACCTTACATCCACATTTTTTGCTAAAACCACTTGCCACCTGGACCTTATAACGGGACAGAGCATCTGGGCAAAACCTAGAAATGGTTTCCAGACTTGAAGGCTTCATTTGAAAAGCACTCTACTGCCTTTGATAAAACACAACGCTCAAGTTCTGCAATTGCTTCTATTTGAGTGAGAGACCACAGATAAAGCAGTTATGTAGGCAAAGTCATGTAAATAGTTCTGGAGGGAACAGGAACCCAAAGTTTGATTTGTGCACTGCCACAGCATCTTCCAGAGCTGGGAAAAGAACCCAGAGTGCTGGTTCTCCATCCCCATTATAAAACACAAAGCTCTTTCTTACATTTCCCTCAGCGTTCCTCTCCATTAAACTTTGATGTAGTTTGCATCATAAGTCTTTTCCCAGCAAATCTGGTGTTCTTTCATTTTTACTGTGGCTGATTATTTATAGCACAAAGGCAGAGTCACCCAGCTGTGAGGTGATATAAAAACGTCACTAATGCTAAAGAAATGTATCCCACATCATTAGTTTTCCGATGGCTCTCATTTCGAGGCAGCAGTGTGTCCTGCACTTTTGGACCTTTCTTTTTTATGTGAGATGTGTGGAGGAGATGTTGGAGATTTTGGGATAATAAGCAAGCACAGTGCAGGCATGAGAAAGCTGCCATAGTAGTTATGCCTACTGCCTACCAGAGTGCATGGAGTGAGGCCCAGGTGGAGTGCAGGACCTGGCACAGAGTGGCAGTCTTGCTATTATGTGGTGCATCTCAACACCCATCTGGGAGAAAGCATCCTGAAACTGTTAAGTGGGATGCTCAGTATTAAGCATACCAAGCACCAGGAGATGGGCAGCAATAGGGCTGACAAGATCCTGCCCTCTGTTCTCCCTGGTTAGCAGTAACACCTTGAGGAATGTATTTTGAGTCCCATCTCCCATTCTGTGCCATCTGAATCTCTTTGTCTTAAGGACTCAAGCTGCTCCCAAACCTCCTGCAAAAGTCTGCCTCGAGTCTCTCTTGGTGTCCCTGGAAGCTTGGGCAAAGCCCTGGTTTCATTTGCTCTCTGCCAAACTGCTCCCAGCACGGAGAGCATTGAAATGCACAGCACCTCCTGTTTCCTTTTACCTTCAGCTGAAGAGGGAGGGAAACAGCTCCTAGCAGCTGGCTGACCCTTCTGCAGCACGACTTGCTATAGAGCAGCGATCCATGACCCCCAGTGGTGTGGATAATTACAGCCCAACAGGGCCACCATTGCTAAAACAAGAGGCTATTGAGATGGTTGGTACTGGTTTCCTATTCCAACACTTTGAGCAGCTCATTACAGAATCACAGAATGGCCAGGGTTGGAAGGGACCTCAAGGATCATGAAGCTCCAATCTCCCACCACATGCAGGGCCACCAACCTCCCCACTTAATACCAGCCCAGGCTGCCAGGGCCCCATCCAACCTGGCCTTGAACACCTCCAGGGATGGACAGGGCATCACAGCCTTTCTGGGCAGCTGTTCCAGCACCTCACCACTCTCTCTGTAAAGAACTTCCCCCTGACATCCAACCTAAATCTCCCCTCCCTCAACTTCAAACCGTTTCCCCTTGTCCTGCCGTTATCTACCCTTTAAAGAGTTGATTCCAAGAGTTGATTCGTTCTTCCCATCTTCCTCCTCCTCACCTTCCAAGGAGGAGGAAATGGATGGAAATAAATCAATTCCCATAATTAGGACAAGGGGCAGTTTGGGCAGGCAGTAGGAGACTGAACAAGTCTGGCTTATAAGGGAAGAGATTATTTTAATGAGGCCTAATTCTATTATATGAAAGATGATGAACAATCAATGTGCAATCATGCTGACAGGGAGTGGCTAAAGATTTTGGCCTTTGGTATGCGTGAAAAAAACTGATTTTCTATACTTTGCAGACAGAGAGGAAAATATGAAAGAGAAGAGGAAAGATAAAAGGAGCCGGATCCTTGCAGAAGGTAAATTGGCACAATTTGACAGCTTTCTGATTAACAGCAATGAAAGATGTGGCCAGGAGACTTTTAACCAGCCCGTTGTTTACTGGCGGCTGTTGAAACCCAGCGCCTTGTTTCAAAGCACTCCTGTTACACAAACCTCCAGCACGCCTACAAAAGGCTGTTAATTTAATTAATTATCCCCAGTAAATGGACCCCTAAGGGCTCCCAGAGGTAACATGCATCTTGGCAAGGAAACAAAACAACTGACAGCAGCATCTGCCTTGCTGAAAATTATGGTGCCCACCTAGCAATACTGAAGCAGCTCCGTCCCCTTGCTATGCCCTCAGGGTGGGAACAGCACCAACCCCCACCCTGCCTGCAGACCCTACGCTGATGCTGGGGGTACGGACAGGCTCCATCCAGCTTGGATTTCCTGCCCTGGACATGAGAGTAGCATTAACCCTCTTTCTGCTAGCTCTGTGCATGTTTGCAAGGTGCACGCACTCCAAACCGAGGGCTTCATCCATATGGTTTGCAAATTTCCACGCACCAGCACTTCCTGCTCTGCCAGCATCACACTCACACAATCGATTTTTGCTTTAGAAGGTAATGAGGCCATTTTTAACAAGATGAACTCAATCACACCCATGGAAAAGGACTTAGCTTCCTGATGATTCTCCCCCTAAATTGACTCAAGACAGACATAACTCCTTCCTTTGCTATCCACGGTGGTTGGACGAGCTCTAGCTGGAGTAAATCAGACAAAGCCCACACTCTTTGGTGACGCTTTGCCAATATTTGGAAGCTGAAGATCATGCTCAGAAGACCTTTGGAAGGTCATTCCACACATTATCTGCAAAGATCTCGTCTCCTATGCTTGAAGGAAGGTCTATATATCACCTGAGGGGCTGTTTTAGTATTGCTTTTCCTCCTTGCAGGAAGTGTATGAATGGCATGCAGCCTCACCCCTAACAAAAGGAGACGTAAAGCAGTACCCACACTCTAATGCATTGTTTTTCTGCAATTGCATAAAGGTCAAAAAGTAAAGTTTCCCAGTGCTGTGTTACTATCATTACAGGCTTTTTTTTTTTTCGTTGGCCCTTTCATATTTGTTGGCACATTTGTTTCAGATACACGCACAAACGAGCCTCTCTACAAACCCACCACTGCATGCAGCTTGAGCTCTAACCATGAGAAGACGACCAACTGCAGAAGACTGATTATTTGCAGCTTAACAAGCAAGAGGACAAACAATAAAAAGCAGGGATAATGCATTACGAAATGTACTTTGTTCATTTATTTGACAACTGCAGTTTAGTTGTAATTAATTATGATAATACTTTATGGCTCACCAGTTAATGTTCTGTAGTATAATTTGTTCGAGTCTCAGTAGTATGAGGACTCCTCTTCAGTCTCCTGCTGCTAAATCTGTTACGTTGCAGGGAAGAGCCTGACATTCCAAGAGTGACAATTACAGAGGGCACTGCTGAGGGAGGGTACAAATTAAAAACGCGCTTTGGGAAATCTGTCAGCGTCGCATGCACAGAGATTGGGCTTTGGCAGCTTTGCCTTTGACTTTCCTGAGGGGAATACGAGGGTCTGCAGATAGCATTGACTCCATCCAGAAAAGAGTTGTTGCCATTTCTCGCGGCTGTGGCATTCAGCTGCAAGGTTTTCCTGACAGTGCCTCTCCCTGCAACAGGGCGCAGGTCTCTGTGGGAGCCTCTCAGTGCAGACAAACAATAAATAATCATGTCCGTCATGGAGCGTGGGTAGAGTGCTGTAGGCAGCTGGGAGGGTTTTATACATTTATCCTTCAGGCCTACAGGGTCTGGGTGGCTCGTTCATAGGCTGAAATGATATTGGTTTCACACTCTATATTGCTTTTCTTATTAGATCTGGACAGAGCAGTCCTTGTCTAGAAATCAGCAACTGTCACATCAGTTTTACCTGAATGCATACAGCCCTCTGGCTCCAGCCTGAGGAGCATTCTTCCCTCCTTTCCTAACAACAGTCTCTTCCATCCATAAGGGGGTCTAAACCCCCTCTGCCCTCCTTCAGCCCTATGCTTCTTGCTGTGTCAGGCTGCCAGGCTTTATGCATTGCTCCTGGGGATGTAGAACTCACAGAAACACAAATGTTCAAAGCGATCTCAGATCTCCAACCCCCACTGACTCTACCATGCCCCATGACCACGTCCCTCAGTGGTGGGGTCACTGTCCCTGGAGATGTTCCAGAACCATGGGGATGTGGTCAGTGAGTATGGTGGGATGGGTTGGCATTGGACTTGGGAATCTTAGAGATCTTTTCCAACCGTAATGATTCCATTCCATGATTCTACCTGCGTGGGTGCTGTGCTGAAGGCAGAGCTGTGCTCAGACCTTTCACCACCCAGCATCCCATCCTCTGCACTGCCCTTATCGCTTTCTATCCTGGGACCCTCGCCATAGACACTATACATTACCATGATTCTTCTGGCAAACCTCCCAGCACTCTCTGGGACACAAACAGCAGTAATTATGTTTAAGCAGAACCTGTTAATGCTTTCAGGGATCCAAAGAGAAACCTTTCCCAAAATCTTAGCTAAGAGATATAGGAGGAAGTTGCTGAGCGACCAGTTCCATAGCCTTCTGCTTAATTACCAAAGTCTTTAATGACTCTTCTAATGAGCTGCAAAAGTCTAGATGCATCCTTCAGAGAGCCATTAACTGTGGAGCAACCTGAGGAGAAATTCTCTCCTCACCAGCTTGCAGAAAGCCTGGGAAAGACCAAAAAATCCCAATCAGCCACGTGGTGCTTTGTGCAAAGCATCAGCTCTCACTTTTGGGAATGCAGCAGGAAGCAGTTCTCCTTTAGACTCTGCTTTTGAGGCATAGGTCTGGGGTAAGACCCAGATGTTCCTCCCTGACATGCTCCCTTCTCCTCCCCAAGCTTTCTGAATGGTGTACCTGCAGCAGTAGTCATTAATGAGGACCTGATCTCACCGAGCCTTAAAATGTTCCCACAGCACAACTAATAATAAATATCATCAGATTGCAGCGTAGAAGAATTATCAGGTTTCAGCAGCTGTAACAGTATCTGAATTATCAGGTGAAAGCCTCGTGGAAAAGCAATTAGGTAATAACAGACTTGTACCAAAGTCATCAGAGACTTTTCATACCATGCTAGAAAATCAGGACCCAGAATGAATTGGATTGGATTAAATAAAAGAACCCATCTAACCTTCTCATAATCTCCTACACTGAGCTGGAGCTTCACGGAGCTTTGATAAAAGCAATCACAACATTTTGTTTCGAGCTTTCCTTCATCCCTTCCCAGTATTGCAATGAGGGCACCAAACAGGCACTGCCCCTGCACACCTCCTCTCCCAAACCTCTTCTTATTTCATAGCACTTCTCAGGAACATATCAGAAAAATCTCACACCTCCCTCCCCCCCCCACATCCCACCAATGAATGGAACGAGGCAAAAAACAGACTTATGTCACGTCCTTATGTCTAACCAAACCTACACAACTGATGCCCTTGCCCTAGAGCTGTGCCTATGCACTCTTCTGCCATTGCAACACCGCAATCACTGCCCATCAGGATCTGCTCCACTCAGGAAGCCCAAAACCCACTGCAGGGATTGAACGTCTGCAACTAAGAAATGCACATGCTCATACGTCTGCTATCTGCTGATGCCCTGCAAGTTTCCCTGCTGCTGTGTGCTTAAAATCAGACAACTGGAAATTGAGGAGACGGGGGGATATTACTAAAGGCTTCTGTTGGAATCTTCTGTTGGAAATAGAGGGGAAAAAAAAAAGAGGAAAAAAAAAGGAGGGGGAAGCCATAGGAAAGTGGGCATTGCTGCTTGATTTTCAGCAAACATCTCTCAACAGAGCACTTCTTGAAACACAAGCACAGAACTTAGTGTTGCTCCATTCCCCCTCACTCCTTAAAACAAGGAGAGGAATGGATGAGTAAAAGAAAGCCCATAGAAGCACAGCAGTAGATGTGCAGACACACCACCCAGTTTCCCTGCGTCGGCAGCCAAGCGGTGTAAAGCAGGTTGGGTTTGCAGGAGGACAGCATGCAGACCAGTGCTGGAGGTGAGACCTCATAACCTCAGCAAACCAGAAGATCTGCAAACTTAGTTTGCATTTTGATTTTCCTTTGATGCCTTCTCCCCTTTTATTCCCCAGGCACCTGTGACGATTAATATCAAAGGGTATTATTGCAACTTTTCCTCCTGACATTCAAACCAAGCAATTTTGGTGGCTGTCAGTCAAACACAAGGAAGGGCAGGAGGTGAGGCCAGCTCTCCCTCAGATCCAAGTGCTTTTTCTATTTACGTTGACACAAGGAAGAGCTGAACATGTAGTGAACACACGAGAAATGTCAGCTTTGCTCATAGACCTCTGCATGAAAGGTGAGACCTGAATATTGATCTCTTCTTCCAGGCATTGGGCTCTGCAGGTCTGTGAGCTCAGAGACAGTTGTGTCTATCTGTGGGGTGCAACGCCAATGACCATGGCTTTGGGATCCCAAACACTGACTGATCTTCTCATCTCTTTCCTCCCTTAACTCAAAATGTTAACACACTCCACAACTGGCAATGAAAGGTAAGAGAAGAATCAACTTTTTTTTTTTCTTTGAGCTCAAAAGGAAAAGTAATTTAGCAAACATTACTGAAAAATCAGGGTTTTTATAAAAGGACTTGCGCTGCGCCTCTCTTTATTATTGTTTCTTCCTCTCTCACCCCCTTGCTGACTGACAGCTCCCTGATGATATATTCTCTCCATCAGCAGGCGTTTTTCATAATGTTTCATTTGTGGCACTGGAAGCTGGATGGCCCCTCTGTACCTCCTCCAGTTTTTCTCCTTTTCCAATTGCTGCATAGATTGAAGAAATCAAGGAGAGTGCTCTGCACACAGCGCGCTCCTGCAGTAAGGTGCTTCCCTTTCCCAACCTCTAGATCTTCCAGTGAATGCTTCCATGATAAGAGCAGAAAACGCAGATAAAGGCAAGGGACAAATGAATATTTTGCTCTAAGAACGAGATACGTTTCTGAACCCTGCCTGGTTTGCTCAGTGCAGGCATCCTGGGTACCACCAGTACCCCTGGCACTGGGTCTACATTGCTGGAGAAGCAGCAGCCCAGGAGACAGAATAGAATTGTTAAATGGTTTAGGTTGGAAGGGAGCCTCAAAGGCCGCCTGGTGCCGCTCCCTGCAGCGCACAGGGACACCCACAGCTCAGCAGTGCTCACAGCCCCGTCCAGCCTGACCTTGGCTGTCTGCAGGGACGGGGCACCACCGCCTCTCTGGGCAACCTGTGCCAGCGCCTCACCGCCCTCACTGCCAAACCTTCTTTCCTATATCCAGTCTAAACATCCCCTCTTTTAGTTTGAAACCATCTCCCCTTGTCCTGTCACAGCAGACCCCACTAAAGAGTCTGTCCCCTTCTTACACCCCCTGTAGGTACTGAGCAGAGCACAGACAGCGCACAGTACCAACGCAAGGCATCATTTCTCCAGCAGCCCAGGGGATCTGAACACTCAAGTGGCAGATTAATTTCAATGCAAACTGATCGGAGACGAGGAGATAACCACACCGTTTATTTTGTGGGCAAACAGCAATTCCTTTACAGCCTCGATCTCAAAATACTCTCCCTTTGTTGTGCCATCGCTGCCTCAAACACGACTTCAAAAGAAGCTCAAATAAGTCCATATTTCTCTAGGATCAATTTGCACAAACCCTGTGTTTGCTGTGTTTACTTCATTTGCCAAAATTAGAAGTGAAAGCCAGAGCAGCAGGATGGGAGACACTCCCCTGGTTGGAATTACTTCCACTTTTCCTCGAGGGTTCTTACTGACAGCGCAAATTTGGGGCTTGTTAACACATTACGAGACATCAAGCGTCACACAGCTTTTGCTTTTCAATCTGCTTGTTTCTGTTGCTTCGTTGTGGTGACAGTTTAAATCTGAGCAGGAGGGGGGGCAGCCTTTGTAGCAGCAACATTTGCTGCCAGCTTTGCTGGATTTGCTTCCAAAAAGGAGCAGGAAAGGTCCTTCCTGGGTAACTGCAGAGGGGTCAGTTGGTGTGGGGAGATCTCTGCCATGGAGGGGGGAGAGCAGAGCCGTGCTCTGCCTGCTCATCCCTGCACGGCTGCCAGGTTTGATGCAGAACCCAATGAGATTATTCCAGCTAAAGGCTCTGAATCACCTCTTTAAAAGGATTATGCTTCTAAATGCCTGGACACGTTTGGGAATCGGAGCCCAGTGCAGGCAGCAGAGATGCACGGGGAGATCTGTGTGCTGCTGGTGTGCTCGGGCTGCCTGGCACTGCAGCTTCCCAATGGGAAAATGGCACTAAGCATGCTGCCTTGCCTTATGGGGGAGAGGGAGGAGAAAGGCATTAAAGGCTGTGCGATGCTCACCTAATACAGCCCAAGGGAGCAGATGAGTGGGAATTTTTTTCTCAAGTATTTTAACAGAGAATAGCTCTACTGACTTCAGTGGCGAAATGGAGCCAATTTGCACAGCCCAAGGATCTGACTCTTGATGCTTATCTAAAGCTTCCAGGACTACAAATGAGGGCTGCAGGTATCACAGACACATCCTGCTGCATGCTGCTATGAAGCGCAACACAAGCGGTTGTAATAGCAATGGGAAGTTCCTGGTACCACTGCCCTCAAGGCAGGGAGCTGATGATGAGCATTTCCTTGCTGGCAATGGATAACAGCAACAGTAATTCATCTGCTCATAGGCTTGAAGAGAACTGCAAAGCACAGAAGCCTGTGAAAGGATGGGAGGTGCAATAGAGAGCTTGCTCTGGAATTCTGGAGTAGGTTCACATCCAGCTTCTGGTCAGATCCTATGGCCTTCCTCACCTCTGCTGGCAGATTTCTAGCACTGATATCCTGGCATATTGCAAGACCAAGAGCCATAGAGAACCTCAGACCCCGCTGTGCATCTAAAATGTAATCAGATCCCAGAGTTTTATTTATTCATCCTCAATCACAGCCTGCAGCCTCCATGATCCCTAATCAAGACAAGCACTTTCCAATGACTGCCAATAGGTGTAGTCATTTTTCATCCCTTTCCCCTCTCACAAAGCCCTGGGTTGCTGTTTCCAGACAGCCAGATTCCCCCCAGCTGGGGATGTGCCTGTATCTTGGAGACTTAAGGTTATCCCCTATGTACTGATGTGACTCTTCCCACTCCCATAGGCACAGCCAAGATCTCTGCTGATGACCCGATACCTACAAGGCATCTGATCCTAAAATCTATCAAAAAAAAACCATGCCCATCCTTTGATGCAATCTCATTTCCAGCCTTACACATGGCTCATTCTGGTCTGAATAGTTCACACTTCCTTCTGCACAAGAAAAGATCTTTCTTGGCCATTTCCACTGATCTTTATACTGTCCACCAAGCCCTATTACAATTGGTAGTTAGAGATTTGTGTGTTTGTTTTTATGGTGTCTAGGAGAAGGGAAAAAGAACATTCCTTTAGCCTGCAGGTAGGAACTAATATGAAAAATGTTCATGCAGGATCAAATGCAAGGTTGGAAGGAACTTCAGAGGAATCACTCAAAGCTTAACTGTCTAAAACCCAGCGTTGCCCTTTCTGGCAAGGACCAGTGTGGCAGTTTTAATTCCAGAGAAGTCTTCTATGCCCAGAGAAGATATGGCTTGAAACAATCCATAATTTATATGCACATTTTTTTTTAAATGCACAATATAAACCAGTGCAAAAATGACAGCTGGGAAGAAAAAAGAAAAAATAAAACACAACAATTTGATCCATTTCCAGACACTGTTGGAGGGCTCATCCACGCTAAGAGGAACTTCATACTGCTGTCTGAATAGGATAAGTGAGAAAAACCTCATCAAGCCTGGAAAAGACAGATTTCCTGAAAGCTGTCAATCTGCAGGCTGTGTGTTACAGCTGAAATGCTGGTGTTAGCATCGCATCAAAGAGACAGAGCTCCTGGAGGACTCGTTTTTTGTGCCAAGCTGATGTTCCAAGGCAACAGGACAGGTCCTGTTCCTGGAAGGGAGCTCTGGAAGAACACAGAAATGCCCTGACATCCAGAAACACTGTGGTTTTCCTAGGAAACAGGGGCTGGATGGAGGGCAGGAGGGGAATCGATCTCCATCTGCATTCTGAAGCTGCTCTAAACACGACAGAAATATGAATGGGATTTGGTTTACGCTTTGTGCAAAGCCTGCAAATAGTCTCATACAGAACTAGATTGAATCAGGTCATAAATAGAGAGGATGGGAAGGAACAGTTGGTATATACACCACGCATTTAATAAGACACACTGCATTTACTAACCCTTCTGCTCCAAAGGATCACGTTCCCCATTCACTTAGCTCTACTTCAGCCTTAAGACAGAGCCTTGTAAAGCACGCGAGAGGCAGACAACATAAATACAAGTGCTTTGACTGCCTGGAGCACCCTGCCCCGAGTCAGTGCACACAGGAAGACCTCAGGCACATACCAAGCAGCTCTGCTCCAAGCTGGCATGGCACAAGGCAACGGCATTTCTCAGACAAGCACACAAGGGACGGGGAATTTTAATATCTTCTTCCCCTACAAGTAATTTCCAGTGTTTATGCTCTGTGGAGCTCCTTACGAGTGTCAGAGCAGAACAAATGTCAGTTTTAATGGACTTGCTAAATCATAAAACCCGTTTGCAAAATTGCATCTGATTAAAACATGAAAACGTTCCATTATTCACCGAAGATCCCAGGCAGCAAAGGGAAACTTTGGCCCACGGGACTTTACCTCCGTCACGAAAACCAAGCCTACAATGCACCCTCGCCAGACACAGAGGCATTTTCCCAGAGAGGAGGAATAAAGCTTAGCATTCATCATTTCATCATTAATTCTTGTAGCGACATAAAACACAATGTGAACTACAATGCGCATCCCGGCAGCACACGCTGTCATGGGCAATATCCAAACGCTTCTGAGATGTAGATCCCAGCTCCCGTTGGGAGAAGGCCAGCTCTGGAACGGGCCAAAATATTTTGTTTCTAAGGCGGCTGATGCTGAAAGAGTTTCCTATTATTCATCCCCATTCTAACCTGCCCGTGTTCACCAAAAGCCTGCCTCCTACTCCATATGGGAGGGAGTAAAACTGGGAAGTTGTTTTCCATATGGACAAAGCAGATGCAGCTATAGAATTTGTGTTATAAAATAGGGCTGCTTTAGAGCAAATAGCACTAAAACCTGGAAAGATACCCGTCAAAATGATGATGTTGGGCCATTTACTGGAAAGAGCGCAGAGGCTTAATTCTAACTGTGCTCTCTAGATGGTGATGCAGAGCAATTATCCTTCAGTTTGCCGAGTATGTAACCTTTGGTAACAGTGCATTCTGAAAAGTGACAGAAAGTGATTTAGCCAAACACGCCGCTTCCAGATAGCTGCCTACATCCTAGATGTCAAACAATACATCAATCAGCACTGTACTCTTAAGCTGTTATTTAATTTCCAAGGGATTTGGGAAGAATGTTTCTTCCCAGAACCTGATTTTTTACTTTATTTAAGTAATAAATAATGCAGCTGCAGGGGAAGAGGTAGGAAGGGAAGGGGAGCAATTCATTTATTTTTGCAAAGGCAAAACCATAACGTTTGAACACATCCAAAGCCAAAACAGTTCATTTCAAATGGTTCCAAACTTTCCATTGTTCACGCACCCAAAGAGCCGATTACGTTCTGGTTCCACAATAGCATTTCCATGACAACTGCTATATGCATTGTTTTCTAAAAGGGCAGAAGGGTACAGATAATCTCAAAATGAAATGGTTTCTATGAAGGTTACCAAAGCTGATTTTTCTCCAAATGGGTGCAGATGCGCCCTGGTCTGACCGTGTCAGCACTCTAACAGGACATGCAGGACCATTTTTGCTCTGACCAATGCCAAGGAAGAGGCACAGTGGGATGCTGAACTGTGATGAATCCGGATGAATCCACATACAGGACTAAAAAACTCTTCTCAGACTCTCCTAAAGCATCCATGACCCTACTGGAGAAGTCAAGTGCGATCTCTGCCATACAGAGAAATTCCCCTCTAACATACAAAGCAGAATAGATTCAGCCAGAGCCAAGTGGTGTTCCATGGTTAAACTAAGGCAGAACTGCTCTGAAATATTTGGATGAGAGCATCAAATAAGAGTAAGAACCCTTCTGTCCATCAGTGCTATTGAAGTGTCTTCCCTGTGTCGGAGAGATGCTGAAGTTCAGCTTAGGCAAATTTCCCACCACTGTGCAGCAGTTTTCATGCAAAGGTTAATAACTCCCAGTACGTTCTGTGAGCTCAGCACTTCTCCTGAATTTCAGCTTGATGTACTGCCCTTACTGCCCAGGAGCACATTTCTTCCTCCCTCCCTCCCTCCTGCTAATCAGTTTTATCAACACAGCCCCAGGTGAAGAATGGCTTTCAAGATACATAGACTGCGAGACAGAAAGCGTTGCTTACACCAAATGATAACAGTCAACAGAATCCTATTAAGAAGCTACAGAAATCCAGCTAAGACCCAGAATCACAGCTGATGTAAACTGAAATAGCAATGACAATTTATACCAAAAAAGAGCCTGGCCTTGTGAGTTTATAAATCTCAATGCTCTTTAAAAACAAAGCAGTAAATCATTTTGCCTGAGAAATGAGAATATCAATTATATTGCTCTATATCCTTCCCCTCCTCACTATAACCATTGATTTGTGCTTCCCTATTTCATCCTAGGATTTTTGAAGGCGGCTGAAAATTTATGGCTTCATTCTACAGAGAGGAAAGCTGAGGATCTCTTGAGTTGGGGGTGCTCACCAGGCTGCGGGGGATAGAGTTCACCTTTCCCTGTTCTTCTTCCCATACAAGATCTACAAGACCAACGTGTTTGTATTCCCCCACCCCCATCAGCATCCATCTGCTCCCAATGGGTGCCACGTTGCGTGGGGCAACAGCATGTTTCCCTCCCAAAGGATGCTGGAAGAGGGATGGGCTGCTTCTATAAAGGCTGAAGCAAAGCATCCATAGCTGCATTTGATTAAAAGCGATATTGATGCTAAGCTCTTGCACTGTGTTTGCCATCCTGAGACTTGAAATGATCAACGTAATTAGTCCAGAAGAAAGTGATTGGCTTAAGGTCACGCAGAGTCTCCAGAGAGGACAAGGACCAGACCCAGCTTTTTGACTTGAAAACAGCACTGAAAACGTTCCCTTTCCTCCCTCCTCAAGTTTTTCCTTTCAATCCTGAATCTGCAGTTGGAAGGGGATTCCTCCATGCAATGCTCCTCAGCTTCCCTACTGACTTACTTGCTAATGCAACGTAAAAGACAAGACTGGTGAAGGACTCATGAGAAGGTTCTTCTCATGCAGCACAACAGCTTGGAACAGCTGAAACAAAAAGTTCATTCTACCATCACCAAGGTGAGGCACTGGCACAGCTGCCCAGGGAGGTGAGAGAGTTACCATCCCTGGAGGTGTTCCAGACCCATGGGGATGTGGCACCTGGCGACATTGTCAGTGGGGATGGGGGACTGGTTGGGGTTGGGCTGGTTTCGTGGCGAGGGGCTACACTTGCTGCAGCAGTTTCAGATGAAGAAAACCATAGGACAGCTGAATTACAGATTAACAGAATCACCAAGGTTGGAAAGGACCTTCAAGATCATCCAGTCCAACCATCCACCTACCATCAATAGTATTCACTAAACCATGTCCTTCACCACAAAATCCAAACGTTCCTCTGCCAAACTTGATCTTGATGCCAAACTGGCATCAAGACTTCCCTGCATTATGCACTGCTGAGCTGCAGCTCTTTTCTCTATCTGACACTGCACTTGGGACAGTTGGAATAAAAGCACAAGCAAATAGCAAGCAGCATCTTACATTCTAGGCACAGCTTTAAGTTAGAAGCTAGAAAAGCCAGAAATGAAAGATAGAAATGAAAAAGGCAAAGACCGAATATTTCTGATGATTCTCCTGACATCCTGGCTGGAACACAGCATGGCAGCAGCTTCACAGGATGCCACTAGCTCCTATCACAGCTTCTTTAAATCCATTCATTCCTCAGATTTCAGCACAAACTCTGCAGGCCAACACATCTCCATGCAGAAGGACTCAGGATTGGCTTCACCAAGCCAGGACAAAGCTTTGGTCTGCTTGTACCCCAGCTAACATCTGCACCAATAAAGGCTTTGCCTAAGAAATGAGATAACCTCCAGGCAAAGCTCAGGGGTTACAGTTAGTCATGGACATAGCAGCTGCAGCTTGGAGCAGAGGTGACAACAGCACAGAGCACACAATCATCATCATTTCTCTTTTCTGTGCTCATTCCACACCATTTACAAGCAGCTCAAGCTGCAGAGGATCGTTACTTGAGATCAACACTGACCACAATGGAAAGAAAATGAAGAGCTTCTGAAGATGCAAGAAATTAATTATATGAGTAACAACACCTTAGAAAGCATCAGCATTTTCCTTTTAACTTCCCTCCCTCCACTCGCCAGAACTTCAGCTAATTTTGAGCCAGAGCTCAAAGCTCAAAGCTCAATTCTTCTGCGGAAAAGCTTGATGGGGACTAATTGATCTGAGAGAAACTCAAGCACGAAACAGAAAAAGCCTTTCGCCCTATGTATTATTCACATTTTGTGGTAAGAGAACCTCAAAACGGGCTTTGGGACCTTCCAGTCAGCGTAGATTTGCCAAATTCAAGCCACACTCTTGGCTTTTTTTCCTAAATTGCCAGCAGCCATGCAAAGAGAAGACAGCAAAAGCCTCACTGCTTTGTAATGGAAGCAAAGCAAAAGAGAGGGAGAGAGGGCATCCCACCTGTTGGCCAAACCACGTCAGAAAGTCACTGCAGAGCGGGGAGAAATGCTGAGCAATGGCTCTGTGCCTCCTGCCAGGTGCTGCTGATCAGGCTGAATCCTGCATATTTGCTTCCCTCCAAATAAGAAAGCTGTTTTGGTTTGGGTTTGTTGTACTTTCCCTCCCCTCCTCGACTACAACATAAAAACAAGTCAGGGAAACAGATATAAATGTCCACAACATGACAAGATTATGCTGCAGAGCTGAGACGTGGGAAAGCGAGAGCGGGGAAGATGTACTGGTAACTCTTAATAGAAACCACAACAGATAAACACAGTCAGGAACAGGGAAATCTATGCTTACTTCTCAGAGCATTGTTTATGTTAATAAAGGTTTGGTAATGAATTACTAGTAAGTGGCTTCCTTTAGTGGGAAATTATTCAAGCAAGCAGGTGCGGCTCAGCACACATTTTTCTCCTTCACTGCAGGAGACACAGTGCAGGGACAGCCAAGCACAGCTCCCAGCCAAACAGCTGCAGTGGGGTGCAGAAGGTGACTGACACGTGCTGGGAACAGCTGGGTGCATGTAGGAAGGAAGGATGCAGCTGCTCGGACACCCGTCCCACTCAGTGCAAGATCCAGCACTGCAAACACTGCTGCCCTCAACATCTTGTTGGCCTCCATGAAGATGTCCTGATAGAATCATAAAGGTTGGAAATGACCTCTGAGATCACTAAGCCCAACCCCACAATGCCCACTGACCACGTCCCCACCATGTCACATCTCTAGAGTTGTGGAACACCTCCAGGGACGCTGACCCCACCATTCCCTGGGCAGCTGGGCCAATGCAGCACCACTCTTTTGGAGAAGAGCGAGCAACCAGAACTCTCAGCAGTGCAGGAGGACAGGTTTGTGATCACATCTTTCTCATGCTCCGGCTCCACCTCAGCTCCTCTGTTTGCAAAACAGACAGAAACAGCTTTGCCCACACTGGCAACTAAATCCCATTTTTGCTTGCAAAAGGCTCAGGCACTAACACAGCGCTCATAATTTTGGTTCCTCGACGGATAAATATGCTCACCGCCACTCTAAGCTGTCACAAGGATTTGTATCTGCCTTCATTACATCCCTTCCAGTCACAGTATAATTACATCCGATGTTGCTTTAAGTCTCAGTGAGCAAAGAAATTCAAGAGATTAATCAGAATATTTCTTAAGAAGAGTTCTAAAAATATTCTGAATAGACCAGAAACCCAGATGAGCGGCGTCCTCGTTTATTACTGAGCCAAGCTCTGGATGCAACAATCAATTGACTTGATAGGTAACACAGATCGTCTGCCTCTCCCATTTCTTTCTAGAAGATCTCACTCAGATCCAGACCCAGTTTGTTTGGGTTTTTTTATTGCCTCTCCCCTCACTGGAGTTTATTTTTGTACGTGTGTTTTCAGCATTCTCTCCATGTGTGCTGTTGTCACGATTTCGAATTAGGTTTTTCCTTTCTCATTGTCCCCATCCTATAACAAATACCTTTTGCAACACCTGTGTCCTAAGATGCAGTTCAATTCTGTCCTTCCAGTAACCTGTGAGAATTTTGTTGCTGCTTTCAAGGCAGTCATGATGTAATTGCAGACATGCAGCAGAAGTTTCCCATATGGTTCTCAAGGCTTTTTTTTTTTTTTATTAAACACAGACCTGGCTTTCCATAATACATAACGTGACACAACCAATCAGCTTTCCACACAAAGTAACACAGCTTCCTCTACACCACCTTTAGGGGTTCGCCCTTCTTGCCAAGCCAATGTTCTGACCATATCTCCACGTGCTCTTGTCACAATGGCATAAGTCTACTGGCTGGGCAAAGCTTACAGCTGATTTACGTCAAGAGCATCAGAACAAGAGCAGACACTCGTCATTTGCAGCTGGGCCAAGAGAGCTGTACAGAAGGATGTAAATATTCCCACTGGAGCAGGCAGAGAGATCTGATCCAGGAAAATTTCAGTGCTTAGATCAGTGTCACTTTAGCTGCTACCAAGAACATTTATTGCAAATATATAACGCAATAAAATCAGGGAATTGCTTTCCGTGGTGTAAATGACCTTGTGAAGGGATGAGGGATAACAGAAGAGGGCAGTCAGTCTCCCTTGCTCTTTGTTGGGAGGGGGAACTCATGCATAAACTACGGATTACAAAAACCAGTACAAGCTCCAAAGGAACCCAGCCTGCAAGAGATTGCCTGGATACACCATGAGCAAAGGGAATGTAAGATGGGCAAAGTGCCTGCAAGATGGAAATTACATGGGAGAAGAAGTAGGTATCACTGAAGGAAGGAAAGAATATTAAAAACAGAGTATCATGATTCAATGCCAGAACTATTAGGAAAGCAAAGGAAATATGCTAGAAAGCTGCATAATCCATATCAGTCACTGGATGCTTTTCCACTGGGGAAGACTGGAGGTGCCAAGGTTGAAAAGCCTGCCATTCATTATTTTTGATTTAGAGCTGCACAGACACAAAGAGCTTTGCATGATGCATTGGTTGTATATTCTCCTATTGATCTCTCAGACTTAGTTTTCTAAACTTGCCATCCATCACCCCCAGCAATCCCACTCAAATTCCCCTTGAGGGGAGGCTAAGGAGAAGCAACTGTCCTGTCTCCCAGGGCCACAGCCAAATGGTTTATGAGAGCCAAGGATGCATGGGGACTTGGGTTCATCCACTGCCTTTGTGATGGATTGGCAGCATTTGCAAATACTATTTTCCACCTACTAGGGTGGACGTAGGGCAAGAGCCTCCTTGAGCAAGCTGAGCTCCCCAGGCCTGCTTTGGCAAGCAGCTCTGTGTATCTAATACTTATTTCCCCCACTGCTCCATCCTAAGCAAGAACAGCCCCTGAAGTGGGTACCAGAAAAAATCATGGAAAGCCAGATTTGCCCCAAGCAAGGACTAAAAGAAAGCACTGAATGAAGTGTTTCAGGATCCGTCTCCCACATGTCCAGCTATCATTCGCTTTTGCTGCGCTCTGCCAAATGTTTCATGAAAGCATTGATGGCTCTGACAGTTCTGAATCCATCACCTTAATTCCTGCAGAAACTCTGCAAGGATCTGTAAGAAAAAACTCTCGCAATGCTTCTCCCCACCCCCTTCTTGTAAAAGATGCAGATGTTACCAACACAAAGCATTATTCATTTCCTCCCTTTCTGACGTTTCAGGTATAAAAAAGGAAGCCAGTTATAAAGGGGACACGTAGGTTAAGAGCAATCTGTCTGTGCTCAATAAGAGAGGGGAAAAAAAGAGAAGTGAAATTGTACATTATTAGCTGATCTTCCGTCACCCTCGCAATACAGAGAGCAGCTTAGGAGTCAGGGAGAATTTAAAAACCCATCAATGGCTCCAAGGGAGCAATGCTCACTGGGGGAGGGAGAAGCGTTACTGCCTAACAGGTTACATCCAGGAAATCTCCAAGTTTAGAAGGAAATTGCAGTGTTTTTCTTTTCCTTCTCTCCAGAAGAAGGTCTTTGGACAATTACACACGTTGGGTTTGGGTTTCTCTATGTACCAATTTAACCAACCTACAGCAAAGCCACCCACGTCATACAATCATGGAATCATAAAGGCTGGAAAGACCACTAAGATGACCCAGCCTAACCTTCAACCCACCCCCAAGCCCACTAACCACATCCCTCAATGTCACGTCCACTCTTGAGCACCTCCAAGGATGGTGATCCCACCACCTCCCTGGTGCCAGCATCAGCACAGCACGTTCACAGCAGGAGACACAGAAACCAAGCAAGGAAAAACGAGCTGATGTCATGTTTGCCTCACATCACATTGGCCTGGAAAAACACGATGGGTTCAGGATGAAAGCACACTCAAATAGAGCCAGAAATAACCTGGTCTGGAGGAGCAGCCATGGCGTAAGCCTTAGCTTTAGAATAAAACATCTGTTTACCTCTTACCCAACAGCCCTGCTATTAACCAATTACTGAGAGGCAGCAGAGAGCAGCACTGCTTGCTGGTTTGACTATTACCTTCAAATATTTCAGGGCCTGCTAATGGGAGATAAATTCCCGTGTGGGAAATTGGCAGCAATTAGAGTCATTTTAAGCAGTAGTATAGAATGGATCTGACCTTTGCTTTCACATGCAGGGGTCCAACAGAGATATGTTTAATATTTTCTTAGTTGTGGAAAAAAAGCTTTTGTTTGCAAGTACCAGAACAACAACTTAAGGAAAGAAAAACACTATGAAAAAAAGTGGTTTAGAAAACAGTTCAGGATATAAGAGTCTGAAAAATAAAAATCTGAAAAATAACAGTCTGAAAAAAGTCTAGTGTCATCTTTGTCACCAGCCCAGCGTGACAATAACTCTGCCTTGCTATGACTCACTTTACCCATCCCCAAGGCTGGGCTGACTCAGAACACCTTGGTAGCTCCTGAACTTCATTCTGACACTTCCCCTTGTTTGGAAGTGACACCTTCACAGCGCTCACAATTATCAGGGTTTCCACAGAGAATCCACCTTGCCAAGACAGCTGAGAAGCCTGCTGGGAAATCTAATCATTCAAATGGGGAAGTTCTTTTATTAGGATAAAGATTAGGGGTCTTTTCCAAGCCTGCTTCCTACAGCTGATGCACAAAGCAGCCCTTAAACGCCATCTGAAAGGCTTGCAGTAGTCTTAGGCAGCTCTAGCATTTCTGGGGCGGACTTTTCTAACGCAGTCATAAATGAATACCGTTGTCTACAGCCAAGCAGAACTGGACAGACATCAAAAGCAACTCTTTGCATTTTTAGGCTTACTTTTCTTCCTCCCTATTCCTCTGCTGCTCAGTGCCCCCAGTCAGCTGCCTAACCCCGGGGTCCACAGCCACCAGTCACAACTCTTGGAAGTCTGGCATCGTGGGCTTAATACACAAAGTGCTTATTTTTACCACAGCCTGATGGCATTTCTCCTAAATAATGATGATTGATTCTGTTTTCCATCCTTTGTCAAAGCTCAGCACATGCCTAGAATGTTAACTAGTTGTTCTTCTGATGCTTCCACGTATCCATCTGTTCCTCTGGATCTCTCATTCTCCTGCTTTAAACGATGAACTTTCCTACAGTCAGAACAATCTATTAATAAATAACAATCTCGGAGATTACACAAGCCAATTAATAGTAAAGCAGCACCAGGACTTGCAGTGATGGATGGCACTGAACGGGAGCGGTGCGGGAGGCGGTGGAGCTGATCCTCATCCACATGGGATTAGCACAGCTCTACAACAGCTGGAGGCCACAGTTGTGCAAACAGCATCACAAACGAACTCACAGTAATTAATTGTGCTCACATGCACTCACACTCTCTTGTGCAAATCGTTCCTGAGCAACACGAAGGAAGCAGAAGAACCACTTAACATCAACACACAAGGTGAGAAGGATGGTGTTTGTAGTTCTAGCGCAGCAAGGAGGAAGTACACCTCACTGAGGAATGGGAATAGAAGGACACTGCAGAGTTTTCCTCCTTCAACTTGTGGCTTTAATGTAGCACAACCAATCTGGCAAAAGACATGGAAGACCTCCTTCACTATTCCAGCTGATGGGAAAAGTAGAAGCCTATCAGTTCAGACCTGGCATATACAGTCTCCTCCTTTTCTTGCCATAGAAATTGCCTTGTCTGCCTTCCCTGCAACATATTTCCACGCTGATTACCCCGCTTTATTGTACAATCGTATCTCAGCAGAGACCTCAATCTCACAGAAAAGATAAAGTGAAAGCACAGCCTGAGTGCACAGAGACGGCGGTCTGGGTAAAAGAGACGAGCAAAAAAAAAAAAAAAAAAGAAGAGATTATCTTCACCAAATTCTAAGCAGGCAATTAAGGCTCTGGACCATCAAGACCCAGCTCCTCAGCATGAAATGCCTTCAGGAAAACTCGAAGTCTTAGAGGGATTAAGTCTAGAAAAACCTGGCAACTCAAGCGCCCTGGTCCTGGGGTTGCCTTGCTTCTCACTTGTCTGCAAAGCTGCAGGGTCACCAAGGTCCTCCTTTCTGCCACTCTCTTCCTCCTTTCCAGCCCCAAGAAGAGACCTAAGGCCAACATGAGACCAAGGGATGGGGGAGTACTTGAGAGAAGTGAGGTGGGAATTGCTGCAGCTATGGACTTGATGCGTCCTTGTGCTTCTCCGTGCTTTGAAAAGGGAAGAAGAGAAGCTGCAGAAGCCTCTCAATAGCAGTGAATGAGGGCAGGACCAACATTAAATCAAAAGCTACTGTACGCAGAAGCATGAAGGCAATGTTCTTTGTATGACAGCAGCTTTGCTGGGCAATGCAAGAAACCCCCCTCCAGCAGAGCAGACAAAACACGCTAAATTTGCTCTGTCCCTTCCATCAACCCCTGAGTTTCTGCTCCCATTTGCACCAACACAGCAAAACCCAACCAAACCCTTTACTCAGCTCAATGTTTTGCTTCACTTGACATCAAACACACGCCTCAGTATCCATCTGAATGGTAACCATTACAAGTTTACCGTGTGCCATCTCAGTTTGTCCCTTCTATTTTCAATCTCCGTTCTTTCTGCCCTCTCCTTCTTTCCCTCAGTTTAACTCTGTGGTTTTTTTCCACATTTCTCCTCCTTTGCCCTTCATAATGACTTAATCTGGCAGGCAGTGTGACAAGCAAATGAATCGAACACGGAGTTTTCCTGCACTCCAGATTCATTTGAAGATTTCTCCCAGATGCAGCTCGAAAGCCCCAGATTCAATTTCCCTTTGACATAATAACAGAATTAGTCTCATATTGTCATACATAAATTACTCGCAAGCCGAGTGCCAGGAGAGAAAGAAAGAGGGGAAAAAAGAGAAGGATCGGATTCAGCAGAAGGTGTGACTGTGACAAGCAACAACAGAATAACAATAGAGGACCACTGGGTGACATCTATCATATCTGACAAACAAGGAGAAAACCATCTCTATATCAAGAGTAAGAATTATTTACCTCTTTCTCTTGGCCCCTGAGCCATTAAACCTTATATCGAGGATTTCTGTGTCTTGCAAAGGACACACAAAGTCTAAATAACTCTCAGATTGAAAATTATTGTATCTGACTCGGTGTCTTCTTTTTTTTCCCTCCTTCCTCACAACACACCATTCAAAGAAATAACCCTTCTGCCCTTAGCTGGGGGAAAGAAGCTGCTGCTGAGAAGCCATAGAGATGAGAGCCTAGCAATGCCTTCCCATCCTCCTGAGCTGTTTAAAGCCCTCAGCTGCTCCCAGACAGCTTCTCTGCGAGGCTGAAGGATGGGCAAGCTCACAGACCCATGGGATGGCTCAGCCCAAGCCACCAGCCAGCAGCTTGAGGAGAGAGAAGACGAGCAGAGTCCAGCCTGCCAGCACTTCAGAGCCCCAGTTGTCTCTGGGCTGGGCAGTGGTGTCAGATGGGCACACAATGTTCCTCTCGTTGCCTTTAAAGGGCTTCCCAAAAGTCAGAGATTATTGCATTTGTTTCCAAAGAGGTTCCCCTTCTTTCCAGAAGAGGCTGCAAGTTGGATTTCATTAACATATCCATTTGCATTGCAACTTCCCCTGCAGCACAGGGATGGATGCACTTCTGTCACTCTTCCCTTCCTTGCCAATCCAACTAACTTTTGGTCAAAATGTCCTTAATAACATGGTAGCCTTTGTATCATAAGCAGAAGCCCTTCACATTAGAGGTCTGCCCAGATCACCTGCAGTAAATTGCCAAATGATAACCTTGCCCACCTGCACTGACAGCATACAGGCACACATTACTGCTCTGTGATTGCCACAGATCCACTTCACCTGGAGGTGCTCAACTCCATCAAGTCCCACAGTCCCTCTTAGACTCAAATTTCAGAAAGCAGCTACCAAATGCATCAAAAAAAAACCCCAAACCTTTATCTGCTTTAAGCCAATCTACTCTCAAAGAGTGCCCCACCAGTACTAGCACTGTGGGAACTGATGATTAACAGCTCGCCTTATCTGGTATCCTTGTGATTTTGTAAGCCTCTATCATAACTCCTTTCAGCTTTCTCCTTGTCCCCATCTCTCAAGGAAAATACAGTGTGTGTGGAAAGGAAGGGCAGCTGGAACGATAACTGATAGATGACAGTGTGTTATTGGTGTGCAGGTGGAGAAGTTAACAGAAAGGAGGCAAAGAGTGGTGCTTGGCTGTATCTCAGTCCTAAGATGAAGCATCCAGTGGCAAAAACACATTTAAAAAACAAGTCTTTATATGCTTCCCCCCCACCAGTTATGATTGCAGCTGTGTTCCAATGAAGTTCTCAGCCTACAGCTTTTTAGGAGGCACGCAGGAAGATAAAATCACTGACACCACTGCCTGTGGAGAGGAAGGCTGGATTTTACCAACGCAGGCTGATTTGTTGGCTTTGGCACTCAGGCCACCGATTTGAGTGCAGCCCTGAGTTGTGCCATGGAGCAGATGCTCATTGGCATTTGCTGCCCACCATCCCTTCCATGAGGCTTCTCCTCATGGCACAGCTGGCTTTATGGCTGGGGCAGAGGATGAGGACAGCGTGCCAAAGCTCATGAATAGGCAGGAGATGGCTGTCTCTGAGGCTAGCAATAACACAGCCTTTCTCTCTGTTCATCTGACTTGTCATTCCAAAGGCTGTCTGCTCTGTCACGACAAGGAGAATCTGGCCACCCATCATTTTTAATAGGTGTTATCTGAACATTCAGGGACATGTGAAGTTATTGAAATACAGGAGCAAGCAAAGAAAGGAAACAGAAGAAAATGTAGTTGCAATCTAAATGCATTCAAGATCCAAAAAGGTATTTTTAAACACAGACTCTGGAAAAACTATTGGGTTTGATACCTCTCTATTGCTTCCTTCAATGTACAGATACTAGAGGATTAATGGATCTCTCCCAGTTGACATCAGTTCTGGTCTTTTCCTAGCGTTCCTTATTTTCTATTTCAACTGAGGTCAGAAAGCAGCAGCCAAACAAACACGCAACCTGAATGAAGGAGTCGCGAATATCAAAGACTTCTGTTTTCCCCACCACTAAAGCATACAACGTTGTTGCAGATCCAGGACTTGGACATTAGCCACGCTATGAAGGGCCTGAGCACTTGCAGAACATCAGGTACAAAGAGGCTCTCCCCTCGATAAGAGCGTTGACAAGAATCCCAGTTGGTTTTTAACACGCCTTTTGAAAATACAGGCTCATGTTGAGGCCATGTACTACACAAGGGAGCGAGCAGAAGACTAGCAGCAGTGCAATCACAGCAGGTTAATAACTCCTCGCCCTACGACTACAACCCAGCCAGCACCTAACGATTGGCTTTCAGGGCTGATGCAGCAGGACTCTCAGCTGAACAAAGCTCTGACCGCAAAGCCCTCGGTGTTTGCGACTGAGCAGCACGTTCACTCTGTTCCTTTTCTGCCTGCCCTGCCACCCCGATGCAGGATTGCACCCAGGTGACGTGTGTCAAACCAAACACATCGCTGCTGCCTGTCACCTCTGTGCCAAGTGGAGGCATACCCCACAGAAACCTGAATTCTCTGCAACACCACTCATCTGAAGCCCACATCCAGCTCCTCGCCCTGCAAACAGCTCTGTGTTCTAAAGCAAGCTGACCTGAACACAGACAACCCTGACAACCTCCTGTCCTTGATTAGGTGCCTCCTGTCCTTCCCTTTTGGTTTTTCAGCAATAAATTGGCAGTCAGAAACTGAATTTGCAAGGTGAGATGTGGGAGATGTCAGCAAAAGGCACCTGACTGAGCAATTCATGGCGAAGCTGTGAACACCAGCAGGCTCTTCTGGGGCAAAAATATATATATATATTCTATTCGTTATAATTCAGCTTTGAAACCCTCCAATTAATTCAGTTTTCTGGGGATGAGCAGCTGACAATGCTCAGAAAAATCCCAACCCTGGGGCATCACTTCTCACAGGTAACGGGAGAAGACAGTGGAAAAGACCTGATGTTTTCCTGCTGCCAACCTCCCCCTTTTGCTCGCTGTATAAATACCAGCTGCTGAACGACCCCCTAAACAGCACAAGGAGCCCCCACATCTACAAACACCTGAAGGAGGATGTCCAGATCATGGCCATGCACAGAGCAGCGAGTGCGAGCCTCGGGGATGCTGAACTTCAAACCAAGCCAGGCTTTATTTGTCTATTGACAGAGCGAATGGGTTTGCTGCCCTTTCTAACCCACCTCTGAGACTGCAAAGGTCTCTTTAATCCGGCAGACAAAGGCATAACAAAAACGAGTGGCTTAAAGCTGAAGCTAAAGCAATTCGGGCTGGAAATAGGACATGCTTTATTTACTTTTTTTTTTTCCAAGCAGAAAATGCAATAAGCCATTGAAGCAGCTGGCCTAAGGGGTGCAGGAGATTGCATCCCTTTGTCTCTACAGTAAAATCTGCCCATCTCCACCTTAGACAAAAAAAAAGCAAACAAGGAAATGTGACGAACTGGGTGCAGGAATTACTGGCAGGTGCTTCCTGCCACGGCTATGCAGATGACCATAAAACGTGACCCTAATTGTTCCATTTGCTTTTCCAGATCTGCAGAAAGTGAAGCTGATGTCTGGATCACCCACTGTTCTGGCTTAAGACCAGCTTGGAAAAAATCAAGGTTAGCAAATGTGAGCTATCAGAAAAACAGCACTTGCTGTTAGTCCCATAACACGCAGAGCCTGGGGAAGTCAGAGTGGTTATTAAGACTTGTGATGTTCCTGGCTGAAATCAAGGCATATGCTTGGGCTCACTGCAGGTCTCACTCTTCCCCTACCTCCTGCTCAGCACGACTGGAGCACACATGGGCTGCCCATCTGGATGTGGTGCCTGGAGCTCTCTGATTTATTCCCTTGGCTCAAGAAAGAGGCAGCTGCAGGCATCCTTATCCAGTCAAAAGCACCCTGAGACTGCCTGAGCCCTGCAGGAGGTGGGGCATCCCCCTGCCCAGCCATGCCCCCCAGTCAGCACTGGACTTTGTTACTCTGGTTGAGCCACGCATGCTCAGGCAAAACCCAGCCCTCAGCATCTTACTGTCTTATAAAGGAACTCATGGACTTGTTTGCACGTGCTGCCATGGAAAAAAACAAAAACAAAAACAGAACAAGACTTTCTGAAACAGAAATGAGTAGTGTTGGCAAAGCGGAGGAAGCATTTTAATATAAATAGGGTTGGCTTATAAGTCTAGTTGCTTTTTCTTTCTTTGCAGCCCTGGTAGTAAAATAGTCCTCCTTCATCTCTACTGATCAACACAACATGCCTGGTTAAACCCTTTCTCTTCTGCATTGTCTGGCTTTAGACATTGGAGATAATACCACCATGCAGGGTCACACACTGTCACTGCATCACAGAATCACAGAATTGTAGGGGTTGGAAAGGACCTCCAGAGATCATCGAGTCCAACCCCCGATCCTCTCTACTTAGCTTGTGATTGGCTTAAATGGCTGCAAGACTGACTCAGGTCAAACAGTGGGAAGCTCTAAGTGATGATAGTGGGAGGATCTGAGCACCAGGAGCTGTCTGGTGTTGAGGTGAAACCCATCAGTGAATGGTTTTCCAGCCAGTATAAGTGAGTGGGAGCAGTCCAAGCTCATGGGAGACTGCTGGAAATCTGGAAGATGCTCTGAAGTGAAGAGGTTGTGTTGACTTTGAAGCCACCCTTTGCTGAGTATCTGATGCTGCACAAGCCTCACTCTGATTTTTTCCACGAGGCGCAGCAGTGAAGTAACTCAGCATGGGGAGGACTGGAAGATCCCTCCCCTCTCCCTCCACAAATAACGTCAGCCATTGACCTTTTCAAACAAAGTGCTTGCTGTAAAATATTTCGCTCGTTATCGCCAGTACCAGAGGAGGAAGGGGCTTGGGAGAAGGCTGAGGCTTTCTGCCATGCCAGATAAAGGGCTGGATGGCTGTAACAACCTACAAGGAAATTTTATGACTATATCACTGGCATTTAAAATTAATACAGTTATCAAGGATATTGTTTTACAGCAGAATGGCTTTTTAACAAGGTGAATGCCACGAACCCCTGCCTGAGAGGAGAAGAAGAAAAAAAATGAAGACGGGGAGCATTTCCACTCACTTGCACCTCTCGAAAGCGGGAACGTCAGAGGAGCTCTCATGGTCTTTTGCAGGGGAGGTCTAATGGTCATTTGCACCCCTCAATAAAATAAGATTTTAATTTATGCCACTTCTGTGTCATTAACCTCCCTGCTGTGCACAAAGACCACTGAAGAGCAGGGAAACAGGACAGATTTAGCCCAAGGATGCTGCCATCACACTGAGATGACAGGCCGATGATGGACTACTCCAGGGCCAACAAGACATGCTTTCATCTGTACCCTCAGCCTTTCTCTCCTGCTCATTTTCTTGGCTATTCAAATGGTATCTCAGCACAAAATAGAGCTCCTCTGAAAGATTTCTGCCTAGGGCTCAGAAAACACCCCTGCAGCTAGGGCACAGAGATGAGGAGACTGCACTGATTTTAATTCACTGGGCTTTGTTGCTACATTTAACAGGGTATTTTTTGTAACAGAGTAAGCCAAAGAATCAAGAAGTTCGAGACTAATTATGCCACTGGCTGGCTGCTGAAACTTTCTTCTCAGAGATGCCAGATAGAACGCAGCTGACTTCACAACAATAAGCCACAGGCTGTTGCCTCTTCCAAAGACACCACTATTTTCACTGTCTGGCCACAGAGACTTTGAGAACATCTCAGGCTGAATTCTCCCCACACAGATGGAGATTACTGTGCTGCAAGCAGGATGCTATCAACACAGGGTGTACCAAACCTGGGTATGCAGTGAGGCTTTGACACCAGAGTACTGTGCAGTGTTTCTATGATGGAAGCAGCACAGCAGAGCAGCTGAAACACTGTCCAGCAAGGCATGAAGGTCTATTTCCAGGTAAATCACAAAGCTCCCTGAAATCTCAGTTCCTAGATGCATTGGATGCTTTTAGCTGCTGGAATACCATTTGCTGGACTGCGACCATTTAACCAGGCAATTCACCTTACCCTATAACAGTAACTACATTATTCGCAACATCACAAATCTTTACCTCACCTGCAATCTAGCCCAGCAAAGGACATGGATCATTGGCTAAATCATTAATAAAAGTATTGAATAGCTGTGGACCAAAATAATCCATCCCTGGGGAACCTGCTTGAAACAACCCTCTTTATTGATATTGTTTCTTGAACAAATGCATTTTGAGCTCCATCGCTGAGCCAAGCTGTGATCCATCCAGAAAGTGCCCTATTAATTTCACCTCGTGAAAGTTTTTCTTAATCAAAACATCAAGTGATGCCAAGCCAAATGCCTCAGAGGAAACCACGGATACGCCACCAACACTGTTGCTCTATCAACCAGAGCTGTACACCTGTCAGAAGAGACAACGGGTTCGTTTGACAAGACCTACCTTGAGGAAACGACGCTGATTTGCATGAATTATTTATCTAGCCTCTGATTTGTGTCTGAAGCACCACATCAGCTGCTCTGCTCAGTGCCACACATCTGAGCTTTCGCTGGTGCCTCTCTCCCCATCCGGCTTGCCTCTTTCTACCCTGGCAAACCTCAGAGTGAGGACTGTGATGAGTTTGCAGCTGCAGCGAGGCTAGAAGCTGCACAAGCACCTCGACGTGCCGTGCTCAACCACACACATTTAGTCTTTCAAAAGGCCTTATTAGCTAATGTAGCTCTATGGCTCCTAGACACCAAGGCTGGCTCGCATCCAGCCAGATCAGAGCAAGGGCAGAATGAGCTCATGTCTGACTGCACCTACCCATGTAGATGTTCCCATAAAAGGCGGAGAATCTAAATTAACACCTCGCTTCCTACGATGGATTTTCACGCCTGCATTTTGCATATGTCTGGGAACAGAGTAGGGCTGTATGCACAGGACAGCTGGACGTCAGGGGCACCTTGAGAAGGGCAGGAAAGCGCTCCTTAGTGGAGGATTCAGGTACTCTAACCCACAGAACTGTGCATGAAAGTGACAGCATTGAGACAGCATAGGCATACCAACTATCTTTCAAGCACGAGAACAAAACTATTTTAACTCTTTTTTTTTTTTGCTGTTCCTGCATCTCATACCCAGATTCGTGGAAGAGCCAAGCTCAGTCACACAAAGAGGGCAAGCATTCCGGGTTTTGCCTTGATGTGAAATGGCTTCCCTTTCCCTAACGTGACCCAGCAGAGCAGGGCAACAAATGCTTAAACTTCAGCATGAGTCTTCAGAAGGAACTGGGAGCTCCCATGTCCCTTTTGTCCCATGTTGATGCACGCGTTTCTGCATCCATCAACATTTCTCCAACCTCAACTATTAGAACAACATCTCCTAAAGCAAAATGCTGCATATGGAAAAACCAGCGGCTCCACGTGAGCCCAGCACAGCATTGTACCTCTGCTCTACAGGCAATGGGCGCTTCGAAGTCTTTGCAAGGAGGAGGGAATGAATAAGCAGAATGACAGAGTTTTTAACAACAAAATCATTCTGTGGATAGAGTGCGTATAATGAGTTCCAGTCAGAGCAAGTCATAGAGGAATAATTTCCTAGTACCTGGAGCTACCAACCGCTTCCATGGATGCTTTTTATTCCTAGGTTGTAAATTGATTTCATACATCATTTATCAATGGAGGCCTGGCTATATAATAGGTATATTTTAATATTACTGCCTCTCCACCCTCACGCTCAGCAAACAAACGGTAACAATGGGACGTGGTTGGTCTGACAAGTCACTGGGATATCTCCCTCTGCTCCCAGGTAAGGGTGAGGAAGGTCTGCAAGTGGCAGATAAACCCAGAAGAAATTTCATTATGTGATACATAAAGAATGGCTCCCCTATTACCAAAGAGGATTAAGGGGCTGAGGGCCTCAGTTCAGTGCTGCATTTCCATCAGCTGCCTTCACAAACCAAAGGCGACAGCAGCTATGGGGCAAAGCCCCTGTTCCAGTGCCCACAGGGCTGGGGACTGCAGCATCATTTCTGCTCAGTGGCCAATGCTTAGATGTCCCACAGGCATGACAGCAAATTGTGCATGGATAGGAAGCAAACTGCCCTTACACCTCCTCAAAGCACACACCTGTTCCTCCTTCAGTGCTCACCCATCTATAGCACTCAGTTTGTGATTGACCTGCTGGGAAGCAGCCATTGGGAATGTTTTCCAAAACACTTCATATGCCTGCGTTTATTCTCATCAAAGCCACAAATAAAACCTCTGACAAGTTTCCTCGTTCATGCTTGGGCTCTCAGTTATGTTACAGCACACTCAAACAGGACTCCTGCAGAAAGACCTTGCGCTAAACCCCACTGCTCCAGGGATGAGACATTAATATGCAGCAGAGAAGCTAGGAAAATACATTAACTCCCTACTCACAGCCAAAGCTGTTCTTCAGGCAGCTCCTTAATCTGCAGACACTGTGCTGTTTTACTTCTAGGAGGGAGATGAGCACTTCAGAATGGGAAACATAACTCAGAGCCAGCAAAACCCACACTGTCCTTTACCCCCAGTACTCCTCCAGAGCCACAAAGTGAGGGGGTCATGGCTTTCAATTGCAATGATTATCACCCCATTACCGCTCTTAATTAGATGGCATCACATGAAACACCATTTTCGCTTAGGTACAATCAGGCAGCATCACTTCTGCAGCCAACAACAGCGAAGCAGGAGCAGCTAAAAAGCACCTTTATTTTCCTTTCCACACCAAGTATCACCACAAAGAAAGAAATTTGGTTAGCGTTCCAGGATGGATGTTAGGAGAAACTTCTTCTCAGCAAGACAAGACAGGCACTGGCACAGCTGCCCAGGGAGGAAGTGAGGTTGCCATCCCTGTAGGTGTTCAAGATACGTGGGGAAGTGGCACTTGGGGACACGGCCAGCGGGCATGGTGGGATGGGTTGGACTCGGGATCTTAGAGGCCTATTCCAGCCTTAATGATTCTGTGATTCTATTTTGCAGCATCACTTAATTATGTACTGACAAGTGCCTTTCCATTTCCCAGCTGGGGTTGAGCTTTAGGAAGATGGAGGATGAGAGGGTGAGGTGAATTCTGAACCCTTCTTGCCTCTCTTTTAGCCAAGAACCTGAGCACCTTTTCAAGGGCACACAGCAGATCAGAAACCATGCCTCCCAGAGCAAAACGTAGAGCAGAACCTTGTGGTTACATCAGCACAGCTTAATACATTACTGCGTGGCAGTCAAGCATGCTCTTAGCTTGCAGCAAATGCAGCCAACGAGGCTTAACATCACCCTCATTCCCTCCCAAATTAGCCCCAATTCATCTGCTTTTTCAATGGTGAAAGAGAAAGCTGATGGCTTAACATTGGGTGGAGAGCAGAGGGCAGCCATGGTTAACCAGGCAAGGAAGCAGCTGTGGTTGACAGCATGTCATAACTTCATTGTCTGCTGCCAATAAAGGAGAACGCTAGAGAAAACTCAATGGAAAGGACAAGGCATAATGTAGGTTATGCGATGTGCTCATCACCATCTCAGACTTCAGGCACCTGACAAACGCTCTGGAGAATGAGAGCACTGCAAGCAGCAGGCAAAACTAAACTCTGAGCAGCTCTGCATAGAGGTGAGAGGGAATCATGAGCATCCAGGGGCAGCCTGGAAGTGCCCCCTCACTTGGAAATGGAAAAAGAATGGGAAAAAGCCCATTCTGCCCCCTTCCCCTGCTATTTCTCCATAGATTTTAGTGAGAGTCACCCAGTTCCCATTAATCTGAAAGCCTCTGAATAGCAGCATGGCTCTGCTCAGTCCGTACCTTCAGATCTTAATGTCCTGTCTCCTGACAGATGCTAACTTAGCAATAGCTAAGTGGGTGGAACCTGTTTATTGCTTTTTACAATGAGACGGATTTGAAGTCGTTGGCTAATTAGACCGCAGAAATTCAATAGCATTTGCCTGGAATCATCAGTGGTATTAAAACAGCAAAAGGCCAGATATGACAGATGGAGCTTACTCAAGATTATACAGCATCAATTTTTTTTCCCCCCCACTTCTGATGGTCCCCCTTAAAGATTTCAGAGACGCTCAATTAAAAAACTACTCTGAGCTGGAAATCTCCTCAGCTGATTAAGAAACTTGATGGTGAAGGAAGCACAGGGTGGTAGAGATGCACCTGAAACACAACAACAAGCCACCATTTCCAAAACAAAGGCTGTTTTATACAACCCCTGTTACTGCCTCTGGAAGTGGACCAGAAGGACGAGTTCAGCATCCCTGACCTCGCAAACGGTTCCTCCAGCTTGAAGCATTAGCAAGAAGCAGCAAGAGGCAAAGATTACAAACTAAGAAGAAGGTATTTGGATATTTGTCTGTTTTTTCTCCATTTAGCACTGCTTTTTTCACGTTACCCCACATTAACAGAACAAAAAGGAAACAGTTTAATCTGTCTTGGCAGCAGTTACATTTTCAAATGCATCGCTGCAAACAGAATTACAAAGGAGAAGATGGAGTAATGTCAGGTCATCTTGAACACCTACATTCTTCCTTGTGCATTCAGCTTGTTAAAGTAGCATTTTCAAAGCTCCAGGCTGCACACTGCCTCAGAGCACTTGCAGGAAGAAAGCTGTTGCCCTGAGAGGGTTACAGACACCTCTGAAAATAGGAGCATCTCTCCCAGCATAGCCTGAAGTACCTCCTGGCCAGAGGGGAGCAGCAAGCAGGGCCATCAGCACCAACAGCTGCAAGAGGGATGATGCAAGCAGAGACAAACAGAGGGGCTGTGGGGGACGTTTCCTGGGCTGACTTAACTCACTGAGACAGAACTGAGGTCAAACGAGGCTGCTCTGGGGAGAAACACACTGGTTCAGCTGGCCAGCCCAGAAAACCTGCTTTGTCAGGCTGGAACAGCTCCCTGCCCTCCCCACAGCAGCTTGCAAGGTCATTCTGCTGTTATTAAGCATAAGGAACCTCTGAACTTATTGAACTTGACATGTCAGCACTGTGCTACAGGCCAATGGCTCAGAGGAGCACAGCCCATGGTGGCACTGTGGCTGGGAATGCCACAGCTCTGCTGATAAATGTCAGTGCCACATGGCTGGGGAGGAGCTGAGCCACACAGCCCCATCCCTCCCAGCCCACATCCCCATCCCAAGAGCTGTAACCGGTCTGTTTAATGACAGCCATGTATTGGCAGAGGATGGCAGATGTGAAACCAGTCCCACAAATCAAGGTCATGTTTGTTCCAGCCACAAGGAGGGCTTTGGAAGGCTGGGTGGGCATTGCCCATGTCTGTGCTGGCTGGTTGTGACTGCATGGATGCAGCACTCCATGGGATGGAGGGATGGTGTCCCGGGAACCTGCAGAATTGATGGAGCACAAGTGACTGCAATGATTGAGGATTAAGCATGCATAAACACCATGGCTGTTCCTTAAGGCAAAACGAGAGCTGAATATCACAGGTGAGATGCTTACAACCCAGTGAATAGCACCAGGGCCAGACACTAAGTGATGCACAGCCAGCAGCAGGGCTGCCTCCCTCCTGCAGAGCTCCCCATCCCTCTCATCTCACCTCATCACAGCACAAGCTGACAGGGACAGCACAGCAGGGGAAAAGACCTCCCAGACCCTTCTTCCATCCTCTTTTCTGCTGCCACCTTCCTATCATCCCAGCAGTGCTGGGAAGGATGTACCAAGCTAAATAGGTCCTGATAACTCCTGGCTTGCAGCTCAGGGGTTCATTCCTCTCCTTGCTGTGCTGTCACCCACTCTCACACAAAAACAATTTTGCTCCTAGATGGAAAAAGAGACCCCTGCCTTCAAAGTTCAACCCAGCTGCCTGCTGATGCATTTGTATTTGTCACTCTATTCTCTGCAGGTGTCAGCCAGCAGAAGGAGTGCCACCTCCTCCATTTGGCCGGGCACAAAAAGGGGCTGAAATAAAGAAGGAAGATCCCAGCACCCCGCACCAATCATATCCCAGGCGTTGCTATTGAAGAGGGCATCAGCCCTGGGAAGGAACGGGATCTTCCCTCCTGTGGTTCAGCACCTCTGCCACAGGCCCCAGCTGGGTCGCCTGATTTCTGCCAGAAATAATCACAGTGAATCCTCACATGGGTCTGGATCTTGCTTCAGGTCACTAATTGGCTCATTCTAACCACCACATCATCTGCAAAACAGACAGGAGGTGAGAAGTGAAAGCGCTCCAACTCTCTCAACATCAGCATCACACCTCTGTGCTGTGTGCTGTCACAGACAGGTGTCACACAAAGTGGCAGAGGCACACAAAACCCACCCCTGCTCCCAGCACTGGCAGCACCCCTTTGCTGTGCACTGCAAATCCTGGTTGCCCACCAGGCTGCTGCTTACAAAAGCCTCAAACATGCAACCCAGTTATTGAAAAGCTGTTATTGAGGGCTGATGGAGAAGGAAACACATACAGGGACACGCTGTCTCCTTTAATACCATATGCGTAACAGCATTATTTCTGCTCTGCAGATGGGGAGCAGAGGCACAAAGGGATAGAGGAACACATCTGCAGTGATGTCAGGGAAGTGGTGTCAGAGCTACTCCCACTTTCCCTTTTCTGAACCTGCCTCCTTTCTGCTCTTCTCTGATAGCCTAATTGGCCATCAAGACAGCACTGTCTGGATCTGGAAGTATTTATGTATTTATCATCCCTTATGGCAAGGAAGTCTCAGAGGCACCTGTTTACTTTGACTGAAAACGGTACATGTGAGGTTGTTCCCCACTGAAAATGGGACATTCTCAAAAGACAGTCTCTTCTCTGGATGGAAAACTGGGATTGCTGTGTACGTCTCCCCTATGAAGCCAGATTGCAGGAGCAGAAGTTACCATCCCCTATTCCAAGTCAACTTCCATCTACAAAAACCAAAAGCTTTCAGATCCTTGATCCTTTGTCTTCTCTTGAGACAGTAATAAAATGCATTCGTTACCTCTCCTTCAGTGGATGGAAAATGAGGGGAAAGTGGTTGTTTATTAGACGTCGAGAAATACTAAACCCTTTTAACTTGTACTCCAAGGGGAAAAAAAAGAAAGAAAGTAAAAAGGTAATTTTCTAGGAAGCTCCTGTCACTATTTGAAGAGAGTGAAAACGACTGCTTTTATTATCTGCTTTATTTATGGTTACCCCGTAACAACACAGACAAGTGCATTAGTTGCTCAGCCACTTCCCCACTGCCTTTGTAAAGACAAAGGAACAATCAGACAGTGCCTGTTCACTAAGAGCCCAGCTCAGTATACAAGCAGCAGTGGCTTTCACGCACCTGACTTGGAACACAGAGCTGAGAGAGATCTACGTGGTCACGGACCTTGGGCAGCAGGGTTTGGGATTAGATCAGCTATAGAGTTTTCCCTGACTTTCTGCCTCTTTGTGAGCTTACGCTGGTTCTGAAGCTGTCAAAGAACGTCTTGCCTAGAAGGGAAATGGATCTGCAGTGCTGTCACCCTCAGAAAAAAGTGAGCTGAAGCATCACTCACACTGCCCATGCTCAGCTTAGGCTTGAGCTCTCTAGAGCCAAGAGGATTGAGAAGCAGCAGGGTAACAAAGAGAAGAAGAGATGCTCTCCAGCTGTGACTGACAGCCTCATTCCTCATCACAGCTGAGGATCAGAAGGGTCAAGGCCAGTCAAGTAACAGAGACAATGAGAAAGTGGGCTCTAGATTAGATGAAGAGCAGTACAGTGGGCTTGCTTTGGGATCTTCCAGCATCAGACTGAGTATCACAGCAGGACAAGGACAGCTGTTATACTGCAGCCCTTCCTACAGGAGATTGGCTGTGGGGCAAAGCAATGGGGTGGGCTTAGGGTTCCAAGGAAGCTTGTTTGGATTTCACGTCCCTGCCTCAGAAATGCGTTCTAATTGGAACCAGCCCTTAGCTTCATTGCCTGCAAAATGCTGGAGGACAAGCCTCTCAAAGAAGGGAACAGCAACCCTACTGCAGTCCTCCCTCAGCACCTTGTTTTTTTCTGTATTTAGGAACAAACAAAACCACACAGCTGCTACAGAACCCAACTGGTGCCAGCAGAACTCCCTGCTGATGCTACAGATTCGGCCCAGATCAGTGCATAACGCTGTACAGGATAGGGATAGCAGAAAAAGGGGCACTAAAGGACAAACGAATATTCCCTCCTGCTCTCCCAGAGCCATGACATTTGGCATGGAGATTACATCCACTCCATTAAATCCAGAGGAATTTCTTTTCTGGTGTTTGATATAGATTTTTTTGCTCACCCTGTACACATATTGATACAGCACAAGGCTTTCGTGCTACCAGGCACAGACAGTTCTTAATTAAGTGGCTTAGCTTTGTAGTTATTTATACTGCACACAATGATCTGTGGATCCAGTTCTGTATGGCTGGGGCTTTCAATAGCAAGTACTTAAAAAGATTGGAAGTCCTTTATGCACAGCTGTTTAAGGTGAATGAACAATACATCCCATGGACATCACAGAAGCCAAAGGGAGAGAGAAGTGATGTGGCCAATAAAATCTGTTCCTAATAATTCACAACGGGCTCAGAGCTATCACAAGCATTCTGCCCACGATGCAGCACTAATATGCTGTTAATCCATCAGCAAGCCATCAAAGCAGGGTGAGACAAGGGAACTGGTCTACAAGTCCTTCAGCAGAGCACCTGTAGATATCCCACACCTCTCTGGCAGAGAGGAAAAAGCAGGTTGGAATAGCAGGTATCATATGCTGAGAGAAGAGTGCAACAGGCTGCTGCTGCATGGGTCACCTGGTTAATGTATCACTTCCCACCACAATCTGCCTGACACTTGTTTACTCAAGCACAGAAAGAGCCAAGCTGTTCCTTCCCTTGCACAGGTCCCATCTGGCCCAACATTCCTTCAGGCACGAGGTTTGGGAAGAAGAGAGAAAACAGCCTCCAGCAGCAGAAGGAAAGGGCACGGTGAGCTTCCCTTGGCTGGAAGGTGGGTATGGGGGGAGCAGGAAGATAAGAGCACAGAGGGGTGTGAGTTTGTCACAGGGTCTCCTGACATCACAACCTTCCCATCAGCAGACAGGTAGGTCTTTGTACAGTTCTCCAGCCCAGTTAAAGCAAGAAGGCTGAGAGGCGTTGGGCTGACTCCAAAGTGAACTTAACCCATCAGGTTAGTCACAAAATAACTCCCTTGATTCCCTTCCCTTGAGGCAGCTGCTCTGCAGACTCGGATGTAGATGTGGGATGCCTCAGAGCAGGATGCTATTTGCACCTTCCAGAATGAAGAGGTGAGCTTAGGACCTGTGTTCACACAGCAGCTGGCAACAGCTGGAAACTGGCAAAGAACAAAAGTGGGTACCACCAAAACTAAGTAAAACCAGGCCTGGACTTTCTGCTTCTCATTTTATCCTGAGGAAGATCCCTTTCTGCTTTTTTAGCTCTGTATTGTTCACACATTGCTTTCTCTCATTACTGTGCCTGAGAGCAGCATCCCAACTTCTAGCAAAGCCCAGCAACACTGCTGGAATACAAATGCATGGAACGGAGGCACGATCCCCTCCATCCCCTGCATCTTACACCCAGCACCATGCTGGGACAACAGGGGGGCATTCAGAGAGATGCACTGCAGGAAGGGTGCACAGGGACATCACTTCTCTGCTCAGTGACAATTGTGCACTGTGGCATTCAGCACCTGAGACCACAGTGGCTGTTAGAGATAAAAGAATACAAAGCTACCCAGCTGAGAAATTGTGTCAGCACAGGAAAGCAGGAGTGAAGCCACAAAGCAGCATCCATTCAAAGTGTCTAGAAGTTTCTAGAAAGTTAAAAGCACTTCTGCAGTATGCACTGCACACAGCCATAGGCAGGAACAGCCCCTGCATGCCGAGTCTGCTCCCTTAAGGTGGGAGGAAACGAACACAGAGTAGGTGAAAGGACTTATTTTGGGGAAATGAATTGAGGCACCACTGCTGCCCCATAGTACCCAGGTTGGCATTGAATAGAGAAAACACACCGGGCTGGGGGGAGGAGAGAGCAACCACCAAGCCTAGAAGCACCAGGCAGCAAAACTCCAATAGGGTTTGGGGAGAAAGAAAGAGGAAAGCAGCCCTGCAAAGCTCTGCAGCCCCATCTGTCTCTGCCACCAGCAGGTACGCTGGGCACTAAGGAGTGTGCTGTTAGACAGTTTTCCTCTGCTGATTGATAGCATTTCCAGAGGGTTATTAACTGCACTGGACTTTAACACTTTGGGGTGATCTATGGAGCAGTAGCAGCTTTAAAGCATTTGGCACTCCAGCCATGGATTATAGAAAAGAGTAAAAATTGAAGCAGTCGCTCAGAGCATTGCCATCTGTCAAGGTGTGTGTGCGAGCATGTGTGCGGACACAGGAGCAGAGGAAGGGCAGCTGGCTGCTGCAATGCATCACTTCTTAGAAACAAAGACACTTCAATTTGTTTCCAGAGGCCTCAGCTGCTCACGGCAGTGAGAAATTGGACGACTATGCTCAGGAAACCAAAGGCAGGGGAAGGAGGGCTGAGTGATGGAAGGAGATCTTTTGGAATAGAAATGTCAAAAGAAGGGCTGGCTCAGGCACGCTGCCTCAGAGGCTGAGGGCACACGAGGACCTGGGATTGAAGGCAGCCCATCCTCACTTCCCACTGCACATGAGAGCCACACAGCAGCACATGGCTGACCCTCTCTTTTGGAAGCTGAGCAGCTGCAGTGCTTGGAGCAGCTCAGCCAGCACCGCCAGAGGTGGGGGAGGCACGGGGTGCCTTGCTTTCTGTTTGCAGCAAGCTACTGTGTGGTCAGCACAACGGCTGGTCATTGACCAAGGCTCAGGTATCCCCCCCTGTACTCCTGGCTTGCTACTCAGCTCTGCTCCAAAAGCACTGCTGTGACCCTTCAGGAAAAAAAAAGCATGACCTGAGACCCAAAGCACATTACCTTGATGATTCATTTAGCTTATTTTGAACAGTTATCAGTTCTGATTTTGATGTACAAAACGCTCGTACTTCTGAGATTGTCTTCTGCAGCACCTGGACTCTACCACAGCACCATGGAACCAAATCATCTCCATCGGGGCCCCACACATCATCCAACTCCTCTTCCCTTGCAACCGAGACCATTTATTTGCTGGATTTAGCACTAAGGCATAAACCACTGCAGTAAACATGAAACTGACTCCCTACATACATCATCACAGAATATTTATCCATTAAGAAACACGACCCCATTCCGGGGACCTCATGAAACCATGGCATGAATTGAGAAAAGCCATTTTTTGACCAAGAACAGAGCTGACCTCAGCACGCTCACTCACTGGTATTCATTACAGTAAAGCACTCAATGTCCCTGAGGGGAAGATGCTGCACGTGCCATTGATCCTAAGCTTTATCCTGGCGGTTAGAACTTTAAAAACCTCTGATTTCTGTCTTACAGCTGCACTCAAATTATTTGACCGGTGACAAAATCCCCCTCCCTCCCCCAACCACTCCAAAAACTGCAAGAAATCACACGTGTGGGCTCAATTGTTGGAAGAGATGTGGGCAAGCCACGAAGCGATGCAGGGGGAGCCCAGCGTGGCGTTATGAAAGACGACAGCTCTGGCTTGTTGGATAGCATTTGAAAATGTGAGTAATCATCAAGGTGTCATTTGTATTCTCTCTCTGATCAAGGCAAGAAAGCGATGGACAGCAAAACATCAGCTTCTGCAGGGGAAATATGCAGAGGTGCCAAAGAACCCTCAGCACTGGCTGTTAGGCATCCAAAGCACTCCCCAGCTGTCAAGAGAAATTTAACTGTTTATGGCCGCCTGTTCCTGTGAGCCATTAAAAACAAGCAAACAACAGCTGCTTCCTTCGTTCAGCATCTAGCAGGACTGGGTTTGTTCGTTATTAATTCCATTTGGCGTTTATATCACAGGGGTACAAAATCCAGTTCCCAGACCTTGTGTTAGATTAACGCTCCTAGAACAAACATGTGCTTGCTGGAGCCTCACAGTGGCTAACCCTGATTGCTTTCATCCAGGCACCTTAGCACATGCAAAAGGAATTGCTGCAGAAAGCAGTTCCTCTTCCTTGCCAATGAGATGCAACAAAAGGCAGCAGGGGTCCTGCTGCAGCTTGGCTTCATAGTGATGCAATCCCATGGATGACAGATCCACAAGACCCCTGGGATGGCACTGTCACAGGAGGAGGGTATGGCAATGAGGGAGAAGAGGCCTGAGATGAGGCCAGATTCTGCAGTTATACATGGAGAGGGGAACAGAAAGCCCATTGCAATCTGAGCATTACCCACATACATCCCCAGTGGGATACATCCACCTGATCTCCACAGGCTGGTTTGGAAATGTCATCCTCAGCTGCTGTGAAATTCTAAGGCCAAAGGAGGACTTCAGGAGCTCGAGGCTCAATGTGAGCAAAAGGAGCTGCCACCACCTGTGTGCACAGAGGGCTTTGCAGCAGCACTGTCTGTCCCAGGGGAGCAATGGCTCCCATAGGGTTCTGCTGCCTTCTCAACCATCCCTGCCTCTGCAGAAGGGAGTGGGAGGGTTTGTGTTCTGCCAGGACACACGTACTCTGCTCCCCTCTGCTCAGAAGCATGAAGCATTTAATCAGGTATTAGCTGAGGCTGTCACAGCATCCCTAGGAAGGGGAGCTCCTGCCACATCAGTAATGAAGAAAATCAAAGATAGATGTAGCAGGGGAAGAAATCCCAGGTGTTGCCCAGTTGAAAGAATACAACTCCCCTGCACAAAGCCTCATTAGTCCATCTCTGCCCGGCTTGATCCTTTCTTCCAAAGCTCCAGAGCCCAACTCCTCCATAACATAAATTACATCCTGAGCCTCCTCTACAGCCCAAACAAGGAGAGCCCCAAGAACTTGCTGCAGAACTCTTACCAAGGCAGCAGGAGCAAGCAGAGGACTTTGGAACTGAGCTCGTGCTGGTGTGAGTGCAGGAGGGAGGGACAGAGCCAACACAGCCATCTCTCTATGCAATAAGTGCCCCTTTGGAAGAAAACATCCCCTTGGGATGAGGAAAAACAGCTGTGTCATGAAACTCTCCCTCTCTGCTGTTCCCTCCCCCCCCCCCCCCCCCCCAAAGTCAAACCAAATGTTCCTGCACTGTCACTTCCTTGACCCCACAGCCATACCTGGGGGACTTTCTCCACTACTTTCTTTGGAGCCAGCTGAGGCGGTGGGAGCATTCATCATGCTGACACTGCCCTTTGCCTGAGCTTCCATATAAAGCTGCCATCCATCTCCTCTGAGCTGCCCTCTTCTGCATGTGAAGAGGTCTGGGCATCTACTACTAAATGCGAGAATAAGTATGAACTGCTCTCCTTAATTTATCACTAGGGAAGGAAAAAAAGAGAGATGAGGCCACCCCTTAGGACAGGTACAAGGGGAGCTCCAAAGGTCAGCCATCAGCTGGATCATCTGTCTGCACCTCCCAGCTTAGACAGAAGCGGATTGTCTCCTCATCTTCCTCTCCACCTTAAGCACTATTCCTTGTCCAGCTACACTGCTGCATGGTTACTACCCCTCCCCTGCTCCTCCTAATCCTTCACCTCCCATTCTCCCACTCACTGGGGAGGAAGAATTAGAGAAGGACTTGACTTTTACCCAAATGGAAGGCTGTCAAGGCATTAAGTGCAGTTGCTGAAGAAAAGCCATCACAGCACCCAGCAGACCCCATGTGCCTCATTAGGAAGCACTCAGATCTTAAAGGCCGCTCTGCCCAGAACTTCCCTTGCTCTAAGAGAGACCCTGAGACACGTGGGCAGCTGCATCTCTTCCACGCTAGGTGTGAAGCTCAGACTTGAACTGAGCATAGCAGCATCCTCACTGCTGATCATGGTTGGAGGGTAGGGGCTGGTTTGCAGGGCGTGAGCTAAAAGGGATCAGCATTTTCATAGCCTTTACCCGTGCCCCAGAGAGGTGAGATTTGCTCTCTGAATCCCCTTAGGCCAAGAGGTCAGTGCTACAAGATGCCATGTTGGCAGCACAACTCCCCTTCCCAGCCCAAGGCAGTCACCAAAGAAATGCATTTACAAATCCAGTTCAATGGAGGATGCACTTGGAATTGGTGCCAGTTTTCTACCAGGAAGCATACACTACAGCACAAAGATGGAATTACTTTTGTTCAACTGTCAGCTTTTATCTTAACAACAGAGTTATTTCTGTACAAAACCCAGCCTTCAGGTGCAGCCAGAGAGGGCAGCTCATCAGGAATCTCAGCAAAGCCCTCAGCCAACCCCACTAATAAGAAATCATCTCCATTGCATGTAGCAATCAGGAGCAAGAACAGATGGGGCCCTGCAGCGCCTGCCTCCCCTGCTCAGTGCTCTTGACTTTGTGCATCTCCCTCTCCCTGGCTTCCCTCTCCCTTCCTCCTTGCCATCAGCACTGCCTGCTCTGCAGCACAGATTCCTGGGGCCACTACCAGAGCCTGCTAAATGTGAGAGCAATAGATAAGATTTGTTGTTACAGCAGTTGCGTGGGATGGACTAGCTGACATTTTGGACAGAGAGCATCAAAAGATATTTTGCACTCCCATACAAAGGGCAATCCCACTCAGAAGTTTCATGCTGAAGTGCAGGCCCATCAGTGGGATGCAAACCTGTTACAGATACAGGCAGCATCCTCATCATTCTGACTGTATGGCTTCAAATACCCATCTATGGGACAGGTACAGGGGGATGGAAGCATTGCAAGAAAAGCAAATCTGATTAGATACCGTATCAAGGGAGAAGAATAAAACCAAGCATTTCCCCAGCAACCACTTGGAAATAAGGATACATGCATTAGAGGACAGAGCAGAGAAGACATTGAAAAAAAAAAAAAGCTGTCCAGTAGAAAAAAAATCCCATTTAAGTCTTTACAAAGCTATGCAAGTTGGACTTGATCTATTGCAAATCCTCCTTTCTGTTGTCAGTGCTTGGAGAGTTAAATCTTAATTCTCCTACACATCCTATAGGCTCCTTGGGTAATATCTGTTTTATCCTTTCTATAATGAATCCCATCTCCTCCTCTCTGGGCTGCCATGCTATTGATTACAGCCTTACACCTTGGTTTGCTCTGTGTCGGCTCTGACATTCACCTCTCATCTGGTCAGGCAGTTCCTTATCTGTGCTTTCCTCTCATTATCTCTGGAATCACTCAGTTCTGTTGCATGTGGTGCCATTGGGGTTTTGTATCAACCCAGGGCTGCTTTTCCCAGACCTATTCCTGCGAGGAGCAGGACAGCAGCAGGGTGATGCTGAGATGAGGACATCCAATTCTTTGTGCCGTTTGTTCTGCAGAGCTCTGTGGACATCTCTGCTCTGCAGACCTACTGCAGTCACTCTCCCAGGCACAACTTCTCCCCACAGCTGGTGTTATCCCAAGGCTCAGCTGCTGCTCTGCTCGGGTTTGCAGCAAGCTGGTACTGGGTACATCTGCACTCAGCTGAGCTTCCAGCTCCCAGCAGGAGCAGAACTGAAGGGCATTGGCAGAAGGACTGGAGCTCACTGATTCATGGGCAGTGCAGCCTGGGAAGGGTTTGTGCAGCAAAATAGAGGAGCTCAGCTTCCCAGTTAGAGCTGCACCTTGCTGTGTGGCAAGCCAGCAGCTGGCAGAGAGCCTGTCCTCATGTCCCCAAGGCTCCTCCAGCTGTGAGATGGAGGTGGTGAGATGCAGAGGGCTCAGGCATGGCAGAGAAACCAGGCTGACCACTGCCCTCATCACCCCATGCTTTGGGCAGGATTTCAGCGTACAGACAGCAGCCATGAGCCAGAAGTGCCAGATCAGTGATTACCATTAAATCCAAGCCCATGGATTTTATGCAGACACATCCCTGCTCTCAGCTCTCTGCATTAACCCTGATCCCCTTCCTCTCACTCCTCTTTTGTGAGTGATCTCCATCCACAACAAACCTGTGCCTGTTTTGGAGACAAAGCCTCACTCCAGCATCCCTGCACCAAGCAATAGGATCTGTTTGCCTCCTCTCTCAGTACCTCAAGCAGCATCATTTCCCCCATTGCCTTGTTTGCCTTTCAGACGTTCTGCTGCAGGAGAGCTGGGCCTGATTCCGATCTGGCTCACGAGGGGATGACTTGGTGGCCTGACACACCTGCTGAGAGCTGGCAATGAATTTCACACTGCCCTTGGGAGCAATGAATTCACAGCATGAAGGAGGAAACAAACTGCAGCCATAAACATCATCCCAATGGGGACAAGTATGGCAGGGTGGGAGCATTTCCTGGCAGGTAGGAAGCAGAACACCAAACAGCCTTTGAGCAGAGGCTCCATCAGGACCCTTTTCCTCCAACATCAAGCCTTAACCCTGCACCAAGCCTCCAGAAGTGGGGCTGGTTGCAACATCTGGATCCTCACGCCGCTGTACACTGCAGGTGGTCTCTAGGAGATCTGCTCTATTTCATCCAGTGCACGTTCTATAGGATTACATCTATCTGCAGCTGGAAGCACAGCACACACTGGAGCCCCTCACCCCAGGGATGGGAGGGTTGGCTGAGGACAGCACAAGCAATAGAACCGGCCAGCTCCTCCCTGCTCTGCAGCCAGCTCACCTTGCAGCTATTTATAGGGGCAGTATTTAAAGTTTTAAGTCTCTAATAATACACAGCTCATTTCTGGGCTGCAAGCAGATCTGCAGCCCTGACTGCTCCTACCCTGTCCTCAAGGTGCACGGCAGTGAGATTGGGATGCTGTAACAGATGCAAAGGGGACAGCACTGCTCTGCTACCACCCTGTGCAAAAAGCTGAGAACCAAGCAGAGAGAAATGCAACTTCCTTCAGTCCTCACAGCCTCTTCTGGCCTCATTTTACAGCTCCTCGCTATGTTATTTAATTGCAACTTCAGGCCTAGGAGGTTAGGTGCGTTCCTCCCCCTCCAAAAATATAAATTAGACTCATTATCTGTTCTAATGTCTGACTTGGAAAGAAAATAAAATGAATTTGTGGAGAAAAAAATAAAACGTTAATGAGATCCAAGAAATATTAACAAGTCTGGAAACTAGAGGAAAAGAGAATGTGGGAGTTTAATTAAAGATAACGGGCTTCAGCACAAAGTGGGGACATTCAGATACTGCTCAGAGAACATTCATGGGCTGCATTTTCAGGGCAGGATTTATCCATTTTGTGTGCACATGTGGTGCTGCTGCTGGTTTGCACGAGTGCAACAGGGAGGTTTTGTGTTGGAGGAGGGCATGCTAACACTGGGGCCAGGAAGGATGACCACAGCTGTGACAGGTCAGTGCAGAACAGCTGAAATGCTTTACTTCCCTACGATGCTGCATTTGTCTGGAGCAGCGCATGGACATCAGAATGGTCCTCACCAGTAGGGAGATGGATCAACCAGAGCTGAGTGGTGGAAAAATGGGCATCATTCCTTTCCCAGAGCAAACTATGAGCCCAGAGGCCATGTCCCGTAACCTTTTAGCCTAAATAAACACACCCAGCAGGATGCTGATGAAACCTCAGCTGCTGTCACAGCACTGTCACCAGCAGCTTTCACCCAAGGGCTGCAGACCCAGGGATGGACTCTCCCTCTTTTCCGCCCCCCCCCCCGTGCCTTCTGGATCCCATCACGAGTAAATCTGGGTAGGCTGCAGCATTAAACAGCAAAATGTTACCTTAAAACCTCCTGTGATTAAAGGAAGGGACAGTGTAATTCCACAGCTGTTTAAAGTGCAGCCCATAAAGGTTAAGTTTAATATCAGGGAGATGAGATTTGTCCTCCCTGGAGCTGTCAGTCAAACTTGAGCCATGGAAGCACATGCAAGGAGGTTTGGTGGCCTCTCCCATGTCGGGACACGGCTCTGCAGCCTGGACAGGAGTGGATGTTAAAATTCACAAAGGGAGAAATGAGTGGATCAAGCAGAGGTGGGTGGCAGTGGGGACCAGCTCTGTATCCAGGTCCTAATTGATCAGACACTTTGCTAAAGCAGAACTTTGGGCTGCTGCTGTTTGAGAAGAAACCAGCAGCTCTCTCAAAAATTCTTTTTCAAGCTCCTGCCAGCACTAACTTTGAGCAAGCAGCTCCTTGGGAGAGCCTTTGAAGGACACATTTGTGCCTTGGGATTATTTCCTGGCAGTTGAAAGAGCCCTCGGAACACTCTGTCCACAGCACCGTGGGATGCAGGATGTAAGGCAGTGGCTTTGGGGAAACTTGAGCTTCCATCATCATTAGGAACCTGACAGAGGTAACCTGTCCTTTCCCTGCAGATTAGAAAGGACAGGTTGAGGGAAGGCATCTGTCGTCATGTGCTAAGGAGCAACATTCATTTGCTTTACTAACAGAAATGACCGTGGGGCTAAAACCCTGCATAGAGATAGCACAGATCAGTGCCTGTCTCTATCCAGTCCCCTCTGTGAAGATGACAGGTCACTTTGCTGCTTGTTTTACAGAGATGCAGCCTCCTTCCCTCCCTGTTTTTCCCCCTTCCCTCGCTGAGGCTTCTCAGCACAGAAAACACATCCCCTACCAAAGCACAGACCGTGGAGCAGCAAGAGGCTGCTGGCACTGCCTCCAGGCACCGTTCAAGCTGCCCCCCAGCCCTTGGCTTCTGCAGGGTGAGCCCCCAACCTGCTGGCTTTATGCCATGCACCCATGCTGGTGACCACTGCTGATGTGGGGCTTGGAAAGAGCCCCCCCAGGGGACACACGCAGCTTTCTACCCTCACCCTGCTTGCCTCTGGAGTGTTGTTACTGGAAAGCAAACCAATGTAAACCACCAGCCCTCACCCTCCATGGGATTGAGTTCTGGATGCCTGAGCATCCCTCAGAGCCGCACCAGCAAGGTCTTCTCCCACTCCCCCCCCCCCCAAAAAAAAAAAGACCAAAATTCCAAAGATCAGAGCTGTCCACTGCATTTGTAGCCAGTTCAGAGGAAGGAGTGAAAGCCACAGAAGTCCATGAGATATTAGGAAGCTCAGATCCTAGAACTGTCAGGCTGGGTTACATACCAGGTCCATTTAACCCAGTACGTTGTCTGCCCAAACCAGCACTCCAGGCTCTGCTGCAAGGCTCAGGAAGCCCTGCATTGCAGCAGGTGGATATAAAACCTCCCCCCGGGGAAATTTGCTCCCTGACCCCAATTAATTAGAAGCTGCCTGATGCCCTGAAGCATGGAGATGAATACTATAGGGAGAAACCAGCAGCAGGCAAAGGCTGACCAGTGGAAGCAGCAACTCCACCAATCAACAAGCTGGGACTTGAACCATAAACCAGCAGACAAGGAGACTTAAAGACATCTTAAAGTGCATTTTGCTGCCATAAAGTGAAACTCTTTCCTCCTTGGGAACCAAAGGCGGGGGTGGGGGGGTCTCCTGGGTTGAATTTCATTTCCTCTGTAATGAAAATTAATGGCAATGGGAAAGACTGAGGCAAGGAGGGCTTCCTTCCACTCCACAGCTAGGTGCCAGCCACCCTCTGCAAGCCTGCTCCACCCCCAAAAAGCAGGCAGTCACTATGTTTTAATTATGTCAGCAATATATTTGCAGCCAATATTCCCCTTGGAAGCTGCACAATAGCCATTTCAACACAAGGTCAATTTGCTTGCTGTAGGATAGACCACAACTCTCTAAGGTTGCTTATTTCCACATGTTCTCTTCCAGACAGACAACGTCCATCCCCTGTGCCTCCTGCTCCTGTTACCCTTCTTGTGTTCAGAAAGGCTGGCAAGGGTTTCTGGCAAAGAAACAAAAGAAAAAAAATAGCTTTTCCAAACAGGTAAAGTTGAGTCTATGTAGGGAAAGTCTGGATTCAGGTTCAGAGGGTGCAGTAATATTACTGCTAGCATTTATTTCTGAATTAGGACTGATGGAAGCAGAGAAAGGATTTGATAGTCAAAGTGTGTGAATGTTGAAAGTCTGAAGGAATCTGCAGCAGATATGGCAGACAAGGGCAGCAATGAAGGCTCCTTGTAGGAAAGAACATCATTTACACTGCTTGGTACCTAGAAGTTATTAATAAGATCATGGAGTTGTACAAAGAGGATTCAAACAGTCTCTGAGGAGCAGCTGTGAACTCAGCAGAGCCAAACAGGGACTTGGGAAAAGCAGATCAATATTTGAGTTTGGATCCTAAAAGAAACACCAAGAGATCCACCAGCTGGAATTGCTGCAGGGGCAGCACAGAACAGGATGCCCAAACCACAGCTTGCTAACAAGAACTTTCCTCCTCCTTCCCTTCTGCATCAGCACAGCCTCAAGATCCCACCATGTCCCCCAGGAGGAGCAGGGGAACACACGTGGCCATGAAGATGAACCAATCCATCCACAACCACCATTTCTTCCTGCCAAGGCATGCTGGGGGAAGCAGTGCATAGCAGGAGCTTACAGCAGGGCCCTCCACAGGGTAATAACATCAGAAACAGACTCTGAAGATTGGAGTTCGAGAGGCAAGTGGAGGGACTGTTCTTGCTTGGTCTTTATTTCATTTTTAATAGTCTTGAGAATTCCCAGCAGGGGAGCAAAACTCTTTCACTAAATCTAAGTGCTTTATAAATTCCTGTTCAAGTTCTTTGGTGGAAACGAAGCGACCATCACAATCACAGAACGGCCTGGGTTGCAAAGGAGCACAGTGCTCACCCAGTTCCAACCCCCTGCTGTGTGCAGGGTCACCAACCAGCAGCCCAGGCTGCCCAGAGCCACATCCAGCCTGGCCTTGAATGCCTGCAGGGATGGGGCATCCACAGCCTCCTTGAATCATTAATTCTGTGTGCAACGCCGTACACCGAAAATCTCAGACAGGAAATAACTCTCATAACAGCCTGCGCAGAGGGGCCTACAAGAGTGCTAACCAAAGACCTAATGCTATTTGAGGAGGTTTGAGTTGCCTGGGGAAGAGGCAGCCTCCTGATGGAACTTGGGCTGTAGACCTGCATTAGTTGAGGAATAAGAACAAATTATAGAATTGTTATGGTTGGAAAAGATCCCTCAGATCCTCAGGTCCAGCCCCAACCCATGCTTACTGTGTCCCCCAGTGCCACATCTCCAGTATCCTGGAACACCTTCAAGGATGGTGACCCCTCCACCTCCTTGGGAGAATAATTCATTTGAAGTGAGGACTCAAACGACTGATTGAAGGAGGAACCTTCCACAGAGCAATTTCATAGGCAAACAAGGATGAACACAAGACAGATTAACTTAGAAGAGCATTCTTTTGACAACTGTGGTCCGATTCATTCTGTGGGCACAACAGCTTGCAGGTTTCTGAGGAACTGCTTTGGTGCAGGCATGTTTCTGACCACTTTTAAGGCACGATATTCTGCAGTGCTGACAAATTTTCCAAGAAACCACACTTAGATTCTTACTGTGGCTGCTCCTGCTGTAGGGAAGCTGTATTTCAAATGGGAGATTGGTACTGAAATTGCAGTTGTGCTAAACTAGCCAATGATGCCAGCCCTGAGACTTGAAGCATGACACAGCCTCTATGTTCAAAAGGCTGCTCAAGAGCTGCGTGGATTCTCTCGTCATGGAGAAGTAGGCATTTGCTGAAGAGGCCTGATATACAGCTTGCATCAGGCTGGCTCTTCAAAAAGCAGCAGATGGGTGCTGGTTGCAGGGCAAGAGGAAGGGCTGTATTTATCTCAAAGCTGAGTCACAGCCAGATGAGAAGCTTCTGCAGTGAGTCACGTTCCTGGCAAAGGACAAGGTGACCCGACTGATAGAGACTTCTGCATCACAAGTCATGTTGCATTTCTCTGGAAGTGACACCAGAACAGAAATCTGCAAGCCTATACACTAGAAGCAAACCTCGGGACAGCAGGGGACAGATCTGCTCATTATGCACTATAACAACTCATTCCGAATATGATTCTAGGAACAAGGTCAATTAAGCACTTGGGAGACAGTTCTGCAATTTCACTGAAGATAGTCTAATCTGTTTTATTGTTTCCAGCCCAAGCACCTCTTTGGCTGAAGTGAGTTTGCGCTGCTGCTGGAGTAAGCAGGGCTGATTGAAAATGGCTTTCCTCCCAGCACAGGGAGGGCCTCACCTTTGGCTGGCTGACATGCCTCCAGTCTTGAAGATAATTACCAAGCCCTTCTCAGAGCCTCTCTGCTGAATGAGGGAGAATATCACAGATGGAGGCAGTCTAGAAGCACTCCATTCATCTCCAGCTGTTGTTTGATAGCCAATCGTGGGCTTGAATATTTTCATCTGACAAAATACCCAGCTCTCACTTTGTAGATTTACCAAACACACTCAGAGTTCCCTTTTTTAATCAATACAGAAGTTGGGGAAGTGCCACTGGCAGGGCAACATCGGCAAAGGCCAATTGACAGCAAGCCATGGTCGCCCACATCCATATGGTGGAAGCAAAGAACACACTTTGCTACTTTGATAACACAAAGTTGCCGTGTTTGGGACACCTCAGCACTACAATTTGAAAAGCAAACCTAAGCTGAGATATTTCCCTCCTCTGTCCTTCTCCCAGCCCTGCCCAGCTTCCTATTATTGTCAATCCTGCAGGGCAGCAATACTTCTTCCAACCTGGCCTACCTCAAAGGCTTCCAAGAAAATACCTATTCCCATTCCTTTATTTTGCAAAGCTCCTGCCCTTTTCTCACCGCTTGCAGCAGTTTCCCCTTCTTCCCCAGGAAAGGAAAAGTGAATCAAATCAAACACATCTTCGTGCACAGCTTCTTTTTGCCCCCTCTCCCATTTCTCCAGCTGCTACAGCCATGCTGGTGCTCACTCACTCTCTCAGCCCCACTGATGCGATGTGGGAAGGTCAGATCAGGGCACAGCAGAGGAGGAGCAGTGCAATCAAAGGGAGCTCCCAGCTCAGCAGGTGGTGCTCTGCTCTTGGAATCAGGGCTGGCCCACATTGCCTGCACAGAGAAGGGCTTGGATGGGAAAGATGCTGACTTCAGAGACAGGAAGCAAAAGAAACAAAACAAACTCCCTTCCAGCCCCTGGGATCCTTATGCATTTCTATTAATTAAAATCCAAAGGTAATTTGTCAAGAGATTAACTTAGATGCTATAGCCAGCTCCCAGAGCAAGTAATTGCATTCTGTCCCCACTGTCACACTTCACTTCTCTGCTCTGATGGTTGCTGCCTCCCTTTCATTATCCAAGTCTAACACACTTGAACAAGTGTATTCTGGATGTCAGAATGCATTACAATGCTTCGCCCAACACGTGAGAAATTAAGGCACAAGAAGAAAAAGTCATGTAAGAGCATACACAGATCTCAGAGTCAGACCCAGAGCACTCCCACATCCCCAAAGCAGCTGGGGTTTGGGGTGAGAGGCCCTGAGCTGCATAGAACCTGCAGAACCAGCATTGGAAAGTGCTCCATCTCCTGCTCATCCTTCCTTGTGTTTCAGACCATTAACTCTTAACCACAGCTGGTTGCTTCCCTGCCCATTACACTCCTCCCCCAAAGGTTCAGTGTCCCACCCCATTACCTGCCTCTCAGCCAGCCCCAATCCCCCCAGCCCTGGATGCTGGGAGTTGTGCTAATCACTACCAGAGGAACAGATTAAGGGACTGGTTTGCAGCCATCCATCAACACCATTTACACGAGAATTGTCAGGCTGCAAATAGAAAGAGAGGTGATGTGAAACAATCCTGTCTGAAGGTTTTTAGCACTCTTTACAAATTGCTGTGGTGAATAACTTGTTGCCTGTATTTATCCCTTTTCAAATCGTCTCTTAGCTACAGTCATCCATCTTCATTCCTCCCCGCTCGCTCCAGACACTCTCTGCTGCTACCTCATTATTTTACATTTGTACACTGCCACTTGGCTGAGCCTTGCTCAGAGACACAGAGCAACCTCCAGAGGACTGATTCTTCCCTGGGTCAGTGCCACCGGCTTCAAGGTGGATGCAGCACAGCCCTTCACACATCTCCTCTGTCAGTGTGCTTGCATGAGATGAAAGAGCAGCACCAGGATACCTGGGTCCCAGCCAGGACTGCGCTGCAAGCAGCCTCAGAAAGCAAACCACCTGCTCTGTAGGAAGGCTTTCCTAGGTGCACGTGGAGCTTCACTTAAACTCATTGACAAACCCCAACGTTAGAGCCAGCCCAGCATGGGGCAGCAGCAGCAATGCCTTATGCTCAGAGCCCACCTCTCCCTCATTCCTCCAGCAGCGTAAGGCATGTCTTTGAGCATCCTTTTTGCAGACATCAGTGGCACACGCAGTCCATTTTAGAAGGAAATTGCAAATTAGATGTCACCAAGAAGCAGACATCATGCCAGACAGCACTTGGACAAGCTTCAGCACTCCTGTGCTCAGAAGGAAGCACTCTAGAGAAGTACCAGACTTGCAGCTAGTCTAAGTCTACCCATCTTCCAAGCACCTTACACCCAGCTGTCCTGCTTGTTGAGTACATTCAATTTGGAAAGGCTGGTTTCTTTTTCTTCCCCATGCTTCAGATTCCTTCCTTCATCTCCCTGTCATAACTGAATGCCCTAAATGTATTCACTGGCCAACATCAAAACCACTGCTGGCTCTAATTTATGCTCTGTACCAACTTGTTTTATTGGCCCCTAAGTAGAGTTCAGGGGATAATGTTTGTATAAGAGATGCTACACAAAATAAGCTTGCATTGTGCTATAAATCGTAGCCAAAGTACAACAAAGATGGGCACAAAATTACAGGCTGCAAGTAGGTGGTTTGAGAGCACTCACTTATGTGGGAGGGAAGAGTGATTCCCTTCATGACAACGATCGCTAGGGAAAACTCTGTAGCTCGTATTATTCCAGTGGTCAGGCTACAGAGGGCTCCTCTCCTCAATCCATAACTCTAAAGGTCAGGTTTTGTTAAAAGAACATTGACAAGATCAAAGCCCTGAAGCCCTGGGGTCTCTGTATATCTGTCTCAGGAGCTGACCCTGCCATTTAAGAGAGAATAAAACAAATGCCTCGGTCAAGGACAGCCTGGAGCTCAACGGCAGGATTGGGACAGACCCAGGGATGCCAGAATTGCCACGATGCCATTCAAGGGAGAGAGGGGAAGAGGTTTCAGGGAAAGGAAGATCATAGGATGGTTTGAGTTGGAAGGGAGCATCAAGGGCCGCCTGGTGCCGCTCCCTGCAGCGCACAGGGACACCCACAGCTCAGCAGTGCTCACAGCCCCGTCCAGCCTGACCTTGGCTGTCTGCAGGGACGGGGCACCACCGCCTCTCTGGGCAACCTGCGCCAGCGCCTCACCGCCCTCACTGCCAAACCTTCCTTACATCCACTCTAAATCCCCCTGATCTAATTGGAAGCCATTTCCCCTTGTCCTATCACACAGACCCCACTAATGAGTCGGTCCCCTTCTTACAGCCCTTTTATATATCCTTACACGTTAAGGGGTTGTTCTGCATTACCCAGCAGAAAGCAGCATCCTGCCAAATACTGTGTGAATACAGGATTTCCCATCTCAGCCCTCTCTCTCATTCCCATCTCTTCCTTCTTGACTCTCCAAATAAAACAGCAAAGGGCTCAACACCTGAGCCCAGTGCCTGAAGCCATTCCTATACCTCTGGCCAGCTCTCCCTGGCCCCAATTTATTCAGCACCAACACCAGCAACCCTCTAACAGACAGCCCTAAGAGCTCTCCTTCAATCCAGGCCCTGCCTTTTGCATTATGTAACATCTCTCCGCCTCAAATATTCCCCAAGCTGAGAAGCTGTTCGTATAATAGATGAATGCTCCGGCTGGACATTTTTATTTTTATTATGTTTAATTCACTTTATCCACTGCTAATTTCCCTTTCGCTGTGTGCCTGTCAGGAATCCATGTCTCAGCAGTTCAGTGAGCAGAACAGCCCGAGCATATATCAGCCTTCAGAAATAGCACCCCAGTGGCTTGGCTGGCTGGCAGAGCTACTGAGCAGCACTGATCTGCCTCTAGAGGCACAGTGCTCTGGGTCAGACAGGGGCACGGGCTTCCAGCTGCACTCCTGTTTGCTCCCAACCTGCCCTTGCTTTCCTCACTATAACACAGGAGCTGCTCTGAGCACCTGATGGAGCTGTAGGTGTCCTTGTTTATTGCAATAGGACCAGATGGCCTCTAAGGGTCCCTTCCAACTCAAACCATTCCATGGTTCTGTGAAGACACCTCCAGCCAAGATCTGACAGCCCCATTTCTGCTAGGTGCTGGGTGAAGATTTGCTCTGAGAGCCTCCCTGAGGGGATGGCAGTAGTAACACAGAAAACCCAGTGTGCAAGCCCACACTGACCCCATGGCAGCTAAAATAGGTTATCACGCAGAACTTGTAATGCATGCACAATTATGTTGATATGCGAGCCAGAAGTGAAGCATCTAAATATGTTCCTTTCACATCTACTGAAAATAAACCACTTTCTCATGGAAATAATGCCTCCCCCCTCACCCTTCAGCCCCTGCATGCATAATCATTTTGTTTGGAGTTGTGTGAGTTTTCTCTCTTTCTGCTGAAAACTATCAGTCTGATGTGGCGTGAGCTCATGAGAAGCTCCAGTCAACAAATTGTGTTTTCCAGCAGAGGAAAATATTCAGCCTCCCCCCAGTCCTTAAATCAGTTCTAATTAGAAGGATAGAGGATCAGAGATGCCCTCGGAGACTGCGAGATGAGCTTTACTCCCTATAGACAGACAACATGCAGAAATAAAGCAGAATGTCTTCCTCAACTGGGATCCCAAGGAGATGTCTGGGGTGGGTTGAGCCTCATTACATCAAGTCTGAGTTATTTACACCCCTTTCTGAACATCACAAATACAACAGTGTGCTTTTCCTTTCCACAACCTTGCCATCTCCTCCAGCAGCCTGATAGCATCGTCTCCATCTCTTTTAAGAACCAGAGCAGCCAAATGTACCTATAGAAACTGCCCTCCACTTAACCAAAGGCAGCACAGAGAGCTAGATGACAGGGCAAAGCACTGCCATCAAAAACCTGCTGTTAAACCAACACCCACAGGTGTCACTGAGACCATTTTGCGATGGAAATGCTTCAGTTTAGAGATCCTGGAAGAAAATTCAGAGCCCCTCCATCATATTTACCTCCACAGCTGGGACAAAATAAGCACAGCAAAACAAAGAGCTTAGCAGACTAAGAACGAAATGTTTCCTAAAACCTTTCGAGCTCCTTGGCTTTGTGAAAAGGTAGAAAAATTGCAGGTAGCATTTGCAGTACTTTTCAGATTACTCACCATTCAATGAGAGACCTAAAGAAAGGGTTGAATCAATAAGTAGGGAAAACATTTGACCAAGCTGAGAGTTTGTTTGATCTCATCTAGAAATCCTGCCCTGGGCCATCACTTGAATCAGGTTGTTTTTCCCAGACTCTTCCTATTTTCCCATAATTACATTCCTTTTAATAAGCACACCCTTGATACACAGCAAGGATGCCCCATCTCACTGCTATTGCTAAAAGGGAAACTCCAATTAGAGAAGAAAAAAAAAACCAAGAGCATCAAAACAGGGAAGCGATTAAAACTCGCAGTCATTAAATAAACCATGGCTGTGTGCTGCTGACGGACTTGGGAAAGATAGAAATCAATTTCCAATTGATCCCACGAATTCACATCTGACATTAATAGCTCCGCAGATCTGCATCAGACAACTTGAAAGTCTACAAAGCCAGTTACCCGAATGCATCCACAGCAACAAGAACAGCCAGCAATGCATCCAAACAGCAAACCGACAGAAAGCCAAAGCACAGCCCAGCAGGTGGAACCCCTCACCTCTGACATACAGAGCTCAGGGTTAAGCAATATTTTCTCTCTTTAACCGCAAATAAGCTTAGAGCACTGAGCCCTGCTTACCATCGCGCTACGCCTGGCTTTATCAATTATTTATTGTTGTCATCCACATTGACGCGCAGAGGAAGCCAACATGGGAGTGCAGGATGCAACCAAAGCCAACAGCCTTCACCAAACCACCTCCCTCCTCCTCCTCCCTGTGAGCACAAAAGTACTCTCAGTGCTGCACTGGAAGGTAAAGATTTTCTGCCAGCAAATATAACTGCTTTTGAAGATCTCACTAGAAAAGTCAATTATGTCAGGACAACCAGCAATCTTTTACTTGCAAGGGAAGGAGTTATTGAATTGTACTTTGAAAACAGAAGAAATACTTCAGACTATCTATAAAGGGAGGAAATAGAGCACACCTAGCGGCTGCGCAGGGAGAAGTTGCTTCAATGCTCTCTAGCAGATTAAAACTGGCAATTAGTAAGCTGGTGTGCAAATGTGATCACAGCACAGCAATTACACCAACAGAAATGCAGAATGAGACTTTAAAATGAGCGGTGATACTTAAAAAAAAGAAAAAGCTAAGACAGCAGGCAAATAGGGCCTCAAGTTGCACCAAGGGAGGATCAGGTTGGATATCCTTCCATAATTTTGGGTTTTGGGTAATTTTCTCCTCCAAAAGAGTGGTGATGCATTGACACAGGCTGCCCAGTAGGGTCACCATCCCTGGAGGTGTTCAAGGGATGTTTAGATGTACTGAGGAACATGGTTTAGTGGGGAAATACTGGTGTTAGGTGGTTAGATGGTTGGACTGGATGAACATCAGAGGTCTTTTCCAGTCTTAGTGATTCTATGATGTACGTGCTTTGTACATCTCACTTGTTCTCAGCATTGCTCTCAGTGTAATTATATGCACTGAGCAGAATGTGACAGCCCTTGGAAAAAGGCACTGTGCAAACCAGGAATGCACTACCTGCCACTAAGAGGTCAATTGTGGAAGTTCTAAGGCAGACTGGTAGACCAAGGTGTGTCACGTCAATGAGGATGCACTGCCCAGTATGCATGGTGGCAGTTCTAGTTTGTCCTTCACCATAAGCAGGTGTTTACATCAAGGTGCAGATACTCTGGTCACTTCCCAAAGTTCTAAGTCACATGTTGGGGGTTGCCCTCCCCAGCACATTGCTAACACAGCAAAGTACTCTCCTGCAGCCAAATGGCAATAAGCAGACAGATGGGCAGAAGAGGAAGATTCTGCAGAGCAGCAAGTCAGCCCAGGGAAGGAGCAGTTTGGTGCTCGCTGCAGAGTGTTTATTGTCTTTAATTGCTGGCCTTGGAAGTCAGAAAGGGAGAGGAAAGGAGGGAACAAGCAATGTCTCCAGGCTGATGTGCTGAGACCAATGGAATGGGAGAGCCAAGTCCTACCAAATTCCCAGCATTAGAGGTTTGCCACCTTGCAATATGATGGGGCACGAGTGGCCAGGCCCAACATCACCTAAGCAAAGCCTCCCTATGCTGAAGACGTGGCCATTTAGCTACCTGCCCTAAGACTTGCACTGAGCTCAGGGGAAAAACAAAGAGGCATCCAAACATCACAGCAACGTTCTTCCCTTAGCAGCAATTACAACAGCAGAAAACATAACCTGAATAACCGGATCATTGCATCCTCATTCAGAGATCCTAACAGGCTCAGCTTAAGAATACTCCTTCCCTCTGGATAGTTCTTTTCTGCTGTTATTTTGGTTTTTAAGAGCAGGAGAAAATTTGAAGGAGAGCAAGCTTTGATACTAAAATATTTTGATTTCCTCTTTATTTGCTCCTGAAGTGGAAGAGGATTTAGTTGAGCATTTTTTTCACAAGGCCATGACCAAAGAGAAACAACTGCTATTATATGTTTCTATAGCCAGCATGCCACTGAAGCTTTGCTGCTGACTCAAATGTTATCTACGAACGTGCTAATAAAAGCAGAAGCATGCACACACACAGGCACCTGAAAGCAGCAGAGCAAAGCAATTCTCTGGGAGTAGCAATACAAGTCAGAGTCAATCTCCTTTCACCTTACGCCTCATTAGAAGAGAGGTTCTTCTCTGCCTGAGCTAGGTTCTGATATTAGCTTTCAATTACCTAGTGTACATTTTAAACACTTCCCCAATTACCTCAGCCACCTCTCTCCCATTAAGGTCCCCCAATCGATACATGGGCTCTATTCCATTCTCCAACTCCAGAGGAATACAGCAGCCAATCCATTCTGTCCAGAATCCCAGGGAAGCAGCACTCTTCCTTACCTTCTAACACCACATCCCTCCCTCCCCAAGCCCAGCTTCCCTCGCCTGCTGCATTTTACCTCAGCTCACTAATGATTACCTCCACCAGCAATAAATAGAAGGACTCCAACTCGATGCTGCGCAGATATTTATTACCCATGGTGCCCTTTGATCCTGTTTAGTCTAATTGAGCCTGGCACGCAGCTCCAGGTTGCTAATGTATTTCCACCATAAACTATATTTGCAGACAGATGGAAGTTGCATGATTGCCTCCTTTCGCCGCTATTAGCGAAGCAGTCAGCTCCTTATTTTTACTTACAATTTAATTACAAGGCATATGGAAACACTGAGAGCATGGAAGCCAAGCTCCCTACATAGATTTCTGTGCTTGTCTCACACCTTCGAGCCACCTCTCTCCTTTTCAAAGACTCAAGCAGCTCCTAAAGCAGAGCTTCTGCGCAGCAACCAGGAGCAGAGATGCCTCTGGGAGCTGTGCAAGATGCTCTGGGGTTGTGTGGCTTCAACCCTGCCTCCATTCCCACTCCAGCAGGGCAAGGAATAGAGGCTGCTGACAACAGCTGATCCCCATCCCATGAAGATCACTTGCACTGCACTGCTTTGCTGAGACAAGCCCCAGCTGTCATTAAACTAGTTAGCTTGGGCAATGATCTTAGCATAGCTGGAGGTAGTTAGACCTCATCAGCTAATTGCCTGAGCATTTATTCAACAACAGCTCTCTGAAATGTCAGAGACCTAGTAAAAACCGAGATGCTTCAACTCCTGCCTGTTCTTAAATATCAAGATGCCATTAGCTGTGCTCATCACCCTCCAGGAAGTCAATGGGAGGAATGATGGCAGTTCCCCAGCTCTTCGCATCCCTGTCTCAGCTCCCCTTGCTGCAGATGCCCGTGGGGATGGAGCTGTCTGGGAGGCATATCCAGCCCCACAACAGGCACAGGCTGAGAGGTGTAGGATGCCTTCTGGGCCTCGTGTTTCTCCATGTGCTCTTCATCCCAAAGCAGGACGCGCGTTAACAACAGCCAAGATACAAACAGCCTCTGGCTACTCCTTAGGTGCAGATCTGAACAGAGCAGCAAGCATGGACTGAGCTACAAAAGCTTAGAATTAGAAACCTAGAGCGATTTACCCCCAAAGGCAGATCCTTTCCTGGCAGCATCTCACAGGAAAGATCCAGAGAGGAACACAGCTCTCACCTGGAGGCTCGTGGTTCTGTTCAGGCAACAATAGCCCTTACCAAGGCAAGTCCATTAAACCAAGCTGCTCCCACTGTCTCATTATGTAAAGCTTCCCTGTTTTATTTTACTGTTTTCAAATTGAATCAACAATAAAAACAGCACCTGAGAATGGAAGCAAACCCAAGAGAATGGGAGGGGGCAGGGAAGGATTGAAATATGACACTCAGTTCTTTTCTCCCCTTTCCCCCAGCAGATGCCTGACAATTCTGTTACTGATAAAGTGTCAGTCCTTTTCAGGAGGATAATTGAATCCCCATCAATTAAGCAGAAAAATCAGATCAAACCTACAATGAGACTGCTGAAAAAAATGTACAAAAGAGTAAGGAACAGACAGTGAAAGCAAACAAGTTGTACAGCATTGTCTCAAACACTCCCAGGTCTGAGTTGTCCCACAGGAAGATGAGAACCTCCTGGAGAGCAGCAGCACTGCCATCAGTTTCCTCCAGCTTGGAATTGGTTCTGTGCTCCACTGGACCTCCTGCACAGCACAACACATCCCCTGTATCCAGACAGGAGGGATGCTTTCATCCCATTGCAGACTCAGGGCATCAATATGCTGCCACCTACAACCCCCCCACTTCTCCAGGGCTGAAAAATCAGCAAGCTGATGCTCCATGCCCATATTACTGCTGAATACACAACAACCCCACGCAACTTCAAAAGCAAAACCACCACGATCTTGACCCAACAGACAGATTTCATATTCCTGTTCTAAACACCAGCCCCAGTGTGCTGGATTCTGATAGCATTGAGTCACCAACACTTGCATGTGGTTTGCACTTCTGTCTCTTTTTCCCTTGTTTCCTCCTTCAGAGAACTCCATCTCTCTCTCCTTGCCCTTTATCCTTTGATTTCCTTTCACCCCCAGAGTGACCCTATATTTTATTCCTTTCTAAATTTCCATTCCGTTTCAGTGACTTCCATTTAAATTAAACTAAATTGCTTTATTGGTGCCACTGAAATACAAGGATTGCAGGAGACATTATACACACGTACGAGCCACATTATGTAAAAAATGCTTAAGAAAGGAATCCTCCAGTAAATGCAATCAATATTCCACATAAAGCATTACCAGGAATGGAAATAAGAATATTTTAAAAAGGAGCAAAGTTGAACTCTTGCTAAGTGCACCATGAGCCTGCTCAAAATTCAGAGCTGATATCATGGCTGCATGCAATCAGCAGCATTCCAGCTCCATGCTGTGCTCATCCTGCTTCCAAGCATTGGTTCCAGCAGCAGCCCTTCCTAAACCCACATTCTCACTATTTTAGGGATTCTGGGCTGGGGGAGATGGATCTGTTTCCCTCAGAGACCTTCTCACTGCACTGCTGCCAAAAAAGCTGTAGATCTCCATCTCTGTCACTGCTGAATCCCATTTCGGATGCAGCAGGCAGGTGCTGAGGATGGGGAGAAAGTATTCACAAATAATTCTAGACCCAGAGGGGGAATAAATCCACAGCCATTTCTGGAGTGCAGACTTGTAACAGAACTGGCTTCTATACTTATGTTTCTGGCTTTGGAGCCCATCTATAAGCAATTATCAGCTGCCCATGACAAGGCAGGCTCACACCCAGCAGAACACACAGATCCCTCATTCCACTCCAGAGCTGCACCAGTTCTGCCCCTCCTGAAGGAGTCCTCCTTAGACCCAGTACAGCAACAGCCTTTCCACACAGCCAGATGGCAAACCTCCACCTGAGGCACTCAGAGCCCCTCAAAGCAAACAAGGCACTGCAGGAAACATGGGGCCATCCTCCACGACCTGGTCCACGGAGATGAAGCTGAGGCTTCAAAAGCTAAAAGCATTTCAGATCAGGCTGATGGGCAGCTACCTTCAGAAGTTATGAGCAATGCAGAGGCTACGTGGGTTTAGCAATGGTCAGGGGTGGGTAGGAAGGGCTTCACATCTTCCCAGCCTGCTGCAGCATCAAAGGTCCCTTCTGGCTCTGCTTTCTACCAGCCCAGGGTCAGGCTGGTTTCTCAAAGCAGGACCAATGCCTTTGCTTTCCCTTCTCCCTTCCAACTGCTGGCTCATTTTTCTGGCTGGTCCTGGAATGCCTCAAGAATCCCAATACAGCCAAAATACTCTCACCTCTCTGAGAAGAAATTAAGTGTCCTTTGAGGAAGCAATCAGTCAAAACGTTTTCCACTTACTGCGGAGATGAAGAGGCCTCTGCTAGCAGCTTCCCAGAAGGCTGCAAAGAACAGAACACAGCAGTGCTGCCTCCCATCCTGAGCAGCTTCATAGTTCCTATGGAGCTGCCTGCAGGTTGCACTGCTTTCGAGTTGCCTTCACAGCAAACACCAGCACTCAGTTATCCTTCCTCTCCTCCTATGCTGGTACCCTTTCTGAAATAGTTTCAGTAACAGGTGATCATGCAAGCAAGGGGATAGTACTGGAAGGCTGCACTGTGCACCTCCCCTTGGAGCCATTCTCCCACCGCATTCAAGCTAAATACAACTGGATTTTGGGGTTGAGACTGCAGTAAGAGGGCAGATGAGCTCCTCCAGCTCTTGGCTGTGGGTTTGAGCCCCGTTTAGCTCCAGGTGCTCACACTGAACTCATCACCAGTGCTTGATCAGTTCAGCTCTGGATGGTTTGACCAGACCTCATTCTGAAGCAGCAGGGATGTTTGAATTAAAGGACAAGCAGCTCTACCTTACATGGAAACTGTTCACAGAGTGACCAGAAAAGACACGGAGTTTTGCCTAGACTGATAGAGGATGCTAATGAGAAAAACACAACCTCCCTATGGAGCCCTGCTCCTCCGTACACAGCATTGCAGCACCAGGTAGACCATCTGTGCAACTGCCCACACACATTGAAACAAAACCCTAACAAACATCTTTCATTCATTTTCTTTGATTATCAGCTGAGCAATGTCACTCCTGTTTGTTCCCAGCTGCTCAATGAAGTAGAGAAGCATTTCCATCCCTCCATCCCCACTCAGCTTGCTGCATATATTCAAGCAGGGGAGAAGGAAGCCACAAACAGGCAGCCTTTCACCCAGCAAACCAAGCAACCTGCTCTCAAAACCTGCTCAGCCTTTGCCCCTGAGCTGAGTGCAATGCACTGAGTGCTGCTCCATTTGATGCAGCAGCTGAGCAGGAATCCAGGGGAGGAGCAGCACTGGTGGAGATGCAAAACAACAACAGTATTTGTCAAAACAAAGTTAGGACAACAGAACAGCAGTGATAAATAGGAATAATTCTGATGTTGCTATCAAGCGTGTTCTACTACATGCATGTCTCTGCAAATCTATTTTGGGGGTTTCAAGGTAACCTGAGAGGCAGCCATCAGCAGAATAGCTATAGTTCTGGGAATCAAAGCTAACAAGAAGATTAGAAAACGTTGCTGGCAAACATTCTCTGCTCTAAGCTGGAAAACATAAGAGCAGAACAGAGTGGGAATCCCTCGGCACCTCTCTGCTGGCTGCCGGCCACAGGCTTGGTCTGCTTGGCAGCCCCATCAAGAGCAGGTGTAGAGGGCTGAAGTGGGACAGGACTCTTCCCCAGCAGCCTTCTTCTCTCCCCAGCCATACCCTGAGCTTGTTTTCAGCCATGCTGTATTGCAAATTACCACTTGTCAAAGGCAACACGGCGCTTATGGATGCGCTGATTTCAGGAGAGCATTCTCTCCCTTAGGGAAATGAGAGCACCATGAACTATAATCACTTTTTCAGATATATAATGGAGTAATCAATATTAATAGGGACAGTTATCTCCTTCTCCAACTTGTGTCCTTAACAGCAGATAAAATGCCTGTAAAATGGTTCCCTATTCAGCATATGCTGTTTGCTTACTTCCAAAACATGCCATTTCTCAGAGCTATCGTCGTGTGGGACTCATTACCCGGAAGGCTTTGGTCATTGACAAATCTGGAGGACCCTACACTGCCTCCAACAACCATTTGTAACGTAGCTATTGTCTGCACTTTCCTATAGCTTTGTGGGGTTTTTTTATTTTATTGTTATCTCCCTGGAAGCCTCTAAATAAGAATGGATTTCGTATCATAATGCAAACAAAGCATGCCCTAGAAAGGCCTCAAATGAAATTATGGATGATGCTTTTAGTTTAAACAGCATCTTTATGGCTGCTCTTAACAGACTGACTTCTCAGAAGCTGGCTGGCTGTTACAGAGCACTGCTCTGAGGAGAGGTCACAGACCTGCTGCCCGTCACCAGCTGGAAGGCTCTGCAGCAAATCCAGGCTAACCATCTCACCCCTTACACCTGGCTCTTGAGAGCCCCCACCCACACCAGCCCACGTGCAGCACGAGAGCAGAGCCCACCCCATTCCCCATGGGCTGACAAACCCACTGATGCCCACCAGCACACAGCAGCCACGATGCCAACCTGGTGGGGTACGACAGGAGAAGAGCAAAACACATCGCACACAAAACAAAAAGCCAATTGCAACAGCACCAAAGAACAACATATTGGTCATTAGCTAGAATATACAGCCCCCTGTGTTGATTTATACAGCCCCTGGGTTCCGATTAAGAGCTTGTAAAAGCAGAAGCTTGGCAGTGTAAGTGCTGAATGGGTCACTGTACCCTGTACTAAGTCTATTCAGGCTGACATGTAAATTACAGCCCTGCTTGCGCCTTGCATCTCCTCAAATGGGCTTAAGAGCACCCAGCAGTTGTTCCGATGCCCATCGGACAAAACAGCAGAAATTATCAAGGAAGGGGTAACTGAAGTGAAGTACCTGCAAGGAGGAAAACAGACAGGGCTGGGTGTGGTAACGCGGCAAGAAAAGCCATCCTTTAATTTGAGGAACCATGCTTTCCTTTTAATCAGATCAGCGAGAAGTGCTCAGTGCCTGCAGGGCTGGGATTTCAGAGAAGGCTGGAGCAACCCTGCTGTTTTATTACAGCTACCATACAGCACTCAGAACCTTCCCCTGCCAACATTTACAGACTGATTTTGGGGAGAAAAAACAAACTAGTCCTGGAGGATGGTGAGACAGCAAATGTAGATAGATCCGTGCATTTACCATCCCTCCCCCTACTGCAGTCAGTAGCGATGGCCCAGGAACAACATCTCCAAGGAAAGGGACAGCATTCACACAGAGAGGTGAATCACAGACTGGCTTGGGTAGAAAGGAACCTTCAGCATCATCTAGTTCCAACCCCTATGCTAAGTGCTGACTGCAAACCAACGGATCAGGGAGGTCAGCCCATGGATGCCATCCTGAACCACCCTGGAGACAACAGAGCCAGAATGCACATCCAGATGTAACCCTGTGCTACATGACCCATTCTGCGTGGTTTTGTGTGCATCACCTGATGAGTGCCACCTTCATGCTACTGCTGTTAAAACAAGCCATGAACAGACCAACAATCCAAAGGCTGAACTCACAGGAATGCATCCCCAGAACAGGCAAACAGGAGCTGTTATTACACCACAGCAATGAAGCCTCGAGCTTTGATGGACAATTGCTGTATTTTTCTGGGAAGTTCACCTCTGGGTAGGATACAGTCAGATTCTGAAACAACCCCCCCACACCACAATGCAGAAGTTTACCAGCATCATTTTCAGATCCGCGGCTCCAGAAGAGCAGCATCTCTATTGCACACACGAAGCAGAGTGAGGTCTGTGCCTCCTCCCAACAGCCCCCAGGACAGAGCACTGCAGCAGGAGGTTCCCACCATTTGTCAAGCACTGCCTGTCAAGAGCGCTCAGATGAAAGGCCAAAGCAGCAAGTTTCCTTAGCTCTGCTGGAGAGACAGCTGCATATCACACCATTAACGCCATGATCTGAGATTTGTTTACTGTCTGGGCCAGAGACGAGCAGAACAACTTGTAGCAATGAAAGCGCTTTGGTGCACCAACACAGAGCTCTATAATTTACCAGCTCTGTTCAGCTCTTCCTCCAGCAGGGAAGCCAGAGACAAAGGTAATCGCTGCAGACAGCATGCTGTGAGCTAGTCTGAATTCTGGAGGAAACAGACAGAGCTAAAACACATTTCCCCTTTCCCCATCACCTACACTGTGAGCTCCCAGCACAGCCCTGCGCTTCCACAAGCAAGAGATGGAGGCAATGGGAGTCCCAGGAGAGTGGCAGGTGATAACAGAAGGACTTCTACATCTCACATATGGTTCATAACTTGCACAGAGCCACCAAACTCCAGGAGACAAAACCAGCAGAAAACAGATCTCAAAACCCAATTTATAAAACCTTCCTGAAATCCATACAGAACCCCCTCCTTCAAAGCGGATGTGGACCTGCATCCACTGCACACATCCCCCCACAAGATAAACCTCAGCTAGAGATAGCATTAACGTACAGCAACTAAAACACAGGCACCTTAATTATTAAACCTCTTAAATCCATAATAAAACCATAAAAAGCAGTACCTGTTGAGAGTGCTTCCATAAGGCCAGGCCCAGCGTTTACTCCTCGCTGGAGATGCAAGCTCCTGCTCCAAGGCCAATCTCCAATCCCAGCAAACCAAACACGTGCCCTCCACATTGCCTTTTATATAGCTCCTTTGGAACACCTGGTGCTCCACTGACTAATTGAGGATCACTTTGAAACCTCACTGTTATCAGCTGTGAGATGTTTATTTCTCCCTGGTCCTTGCCATCTCAGGGCTGTTTAATTAGCAGACCTTCAGGAAGAGCTTTTTAAAGGCCCTTCACGTACAATTCCTGTTGAAGTGAGATAACCACTGTATCTTCACAGATGTGGCCTTATTATTTCAGAGACAAAAAGCAGAGAACTTTTCTACCAAGGAAATTACTGTAAGACCAAAGAACCCCAAATAGAAGTATTGCCTATCCAAATGGATGACTAGGCAACAAAGTGAGGCAATTAGAGATAACGAATCAGCATCTATCCCTTTCACTTTAGCTCATTGAAACCAGCATCATTTTGTTATAGGTACATTTAATGGTTTGGGATGCGCAGACAGAATGGGGATTGAATCATCTCCCAATTCTTTTTAAAGTGCTGAAAGGAGCTCAGCATGGATGTGAGGAACAAAGTGAGAAGACAGCAATGGAGAAGCAGCCAATGAGAGCATCATTATCCATCCTCTCTGAATGTGGAATAGACGCTCAGAAGTCCCACATCCAGGTCTCAGCCCCAAACCGAGCCAGGAACCAATGCAAGATAAAGACAGCAAAAGTGAGCTGGCAAGAATAGTGACAAATATTGAGCCTTTTAGCAAACCAAGTGAACCGAATGGTGCTACACAGAGGTGTTCTCAGCACACGGATCCATACGGTTTTGCTTCTCTTCTGTTGCAAACGTTCGCGTACCGGCATAACTGGCAGCAATCTGGAGGGAATAAGACTTCTCGGGGATATTTTGCAACTTCCACTTAAGCTCAGTCTGTCTTTATGTTCGCTGTCATCTAAACTGTGAATATATTATATTTTCTCCCCAACTTTCCAATTTTATCATCTCTCGTCAGTGCCATTTATCTGCAATACCGCCTCGACGCGAGCGGGGATCTTTATTTATTTATTTCCCACTCGCTAACTTCACCTTAATGTGTTATAATACAAAACATAACAGCCCTTACCGGGTTGGATAGCAAAGTTAATATTTCATTTTCTGTGTTTTATGTCCTGATGGCTTCTTGCTAACATCAGAGGTAATTCTCACATACTTCACCGGGAAATGTAATGGGGTGGAAAGACATTCCCCAGCTCCGCAATCACTTTGCTAGCAAAGACAGATGGAATGGGGACTTGCAGAAACACATTGGTGATGTCTATTCTGGACAGACTCGAAGCAATTTATATAAGCCACTAATACGTTTGTCAGGGAGACATCAGACATTTTCTTTTTTCCTTTTGTTTGTTCGCAACATAAACGAGAGAAAAAAGAATGGATGCTTTTGCCGAGATGCAATCTTTAAGTTAGTGGCGTGGAAAATTGCATTGATACTTCCTGAGCAAAATGATCAACTTTATTGAACAGCAGCAAAAGCTGAACGTTTGCATGAGGGTTTTAAAAAAGAAATCACCTCCTATGACAAGAGAAACAGGAAGTAGAGCTGTTTTGTCTGGAGGTTCTCCAAGGCAGAAGAACTTAATTAGAGGCCAATTCTTTTAGGGGGAAGAGGAAAACCCATGGATCAAAGGCTGCACTGAAGTAAGAGATGGAAAATTGGAGAGGAGTTGGGCTGAGTGTGCTTTGAAGAAGGTAATGTGATGGATTACATGTGGCATGGCCCATTCAGCTCTGAGATGCCACATTAGATGTAGCTCACGCTGACTTGGGTAGGTGTGAGCAGTGCCATCAGTTGGGTGATGTCACTTTGTTGTGTGCCAGGCTGTAGCTGGTCTCCCTCCAGCCATCAATGCGGTTCATAGGCAATTTCAAATTCCTCAGGAAGAATAAATGGAAGTGGAAAAGGATCAAAAAGCATCACCCCACCAAGGCGGAGCAGGGAGACTGGCTGGGAGGAGCCTCATCCCCACCACAATCTTCCCTTTCTGGATGAAGTCTAAACAGAGTCCTTCTAGAAGGCAGTGATAGAAACCCACCACTTGTTCTTCTGTACATGGAGAGCAGCTCTGCACTTATTTCATGTTACCTAGGAAGGTCTGTAGAGAGATTCTGCCCTGCTCAGTCTCCATTTGAGCAGCATATCAAGGTTAAAAAAAGTTATTAATTTACAAAGAACCCCACCTTCCCCACCTATATGCTTTCAACCCTGTGGTCTGGATGGATTGGATCTTATCTATGTTGATTGTCCTCCTTTACACTTAATTTTGCTTATCTTCTTTGAGGGTGCTGAGGCACTGGCACAGGTTGCCCAAGGAGGCTGTGGATGCCCCATCCCTGCAGGCATTCAAGGCCAGGCTGGATGTGGCTCTGGACAGCCTGGTCTGCTGGTTGGCGACCCTTCACACAGCAAGGGGTTGAAACTGGATGATCATTGTGGTCCTTTTCAATCCAGGCCATTCTGCGATTCTGTTATTATATGAATTTTCTATCTAGAAGAACATTCCTATCTCACTCCAAAAGAACAATCCTCCTCGGATGCAGGTAGAGCATCCCTCCTGAGTCCCACACGTATATCCTCACAGTCCTGAAATCACACAGCCCTGTTCATCCCCAAACATTTCCTTTCCTTCCTCGAGCAGCAGCCCTCAGGAGATCTTTCATGCGTGTGCACATCTCAGTTTGCCCACCCTTGAAGCAGTTTTGCTGTTGGGGCACCTGAAGGTTGTCTGACTGATTTCCAGGAGCCCTGGGACAGCGTGAACCTCCCATTCCCTGTTAGATCTCATGTCTGGAACATCACGGACAGAGATAAGCTCTCTTTGTATAAGGAAAAAAAAAATGAAAGTACAGAAAACCACAGCGCACCCAGGACTTTCATTACAATTCAAAGGAAGCTGTCCTGCAACTGCTGCGAGCAGCGTGGCCGGCATTCTGAGCAAGCCTCTAACACCAGTTAAAAGGCAGCTCTGCCAGAGAGGGGGGGAGGGAGGGAACATAAATAATCCAGTGGTCACCACTTGCACCGATGGGCTGAGCTTTGTGCTTCCCAGCTGCCTGCCTCGGATCAGAAGCAGCAGCATCACACGCTACAACATGAAAGCTGCTGCTGGGGTCTGTCTGAGCTTGAAAGTGGCGGTCATGCATCTCCCACTCCTTCTCCCGTACACTTCAAGCTCCTCCTTTGCTCACTGATTTAATTATTCATAAAGTGAGGCTCTAAGTACTCCAGTTAATCTCTCGCAATCTTTGCTTTCCCATTAAGGTGAGCAATGAAGCCGCCGTGATGCACGCGATGTCGATGCAGGTATTGATCAGCCTACAGCATCCACCAACTCCAGCTGCAGCACTGGGTGCCAGCTGGTCCCCACTGCATCCCTGGGATGCTCTGCATGCGAAAGGATCAGGCTCTGGAGTTGCCAAGGGCTGGGGGAAGCAGTGGGGGTAAGGACACTAGGGACAGCAGTAATTTAGCCTAAAGCAGAGGGATGAACAGTTTCTCAGGTGGCTATTTTTGACACTGAGGATGCTATCATCCCTTGCCCTTCCGTGCTGCCTTTGTGCCTGTTCTGTTCTCTAAGGAAATTTTAAAGGTGAGCTACAAAACAGGGAGAAAAGGGAAAAAAAGAGACGTGTTCAGATCCCAAGTTAGCATCCAGAGGTGTGTGTTGGCCTAAAAACTCCCATATGCATCAGCAATGAGCACAGGCTGTGAGCCTGCTTTCCACCTAGGGAACAACCTGTGTTTTAGCTTGCTGAGGCATCAGTGGATACTTGAGATCACATCTCAGGAGGCATTGGTTGAGCACCTCCTGTTTGCACACAGACCAAGGCACCGAGGCTGCAGCATCCCCATCTGCAAGAACAAAATTGCCATTGAGAGCAGGAAAACCCTCCAGCCCAGGGGCACAGCACATGCATGGCATCGCTGACTTTTTATTTATTCAGTCTCTCCGATCAGCCTGTTGCCTACAGGGCTTAGACCAGGCCTCAGTGCATGTATATGTATTTTCACAACGGTGAGGAAAAGCAGCAAGGCTTCTCACACAATGTAATGAAAATCCACTGTGTTGGCCAGCTGCATTCCCTCATCTCTCCTCGCTCGTGAGGTCAGGAGAACCCATTGCCATCAGCTACAACAGAATTCTGTTGCATCTTTCAGCCAGCCACTCGTCTGAGGGAAACAACTGATGTCACCTTCATTGTAGGGCAGGGAGTCTCCAACCCAAGGGCATCCCAAGCCTTCATCATCACCAAGCCTCGGAGAGAGCTTGCTGTTGAACAGGAAAGAGTTGCCTGTGCTCCAAGGACCTAGATGGGAAGGGAAACATCACTCCCATGGTGCTTGCATGCACTCCCACTAGCGTGTCCCTGTGCTGTACCTGCAATGTTCGCTCTGCCAGCTGTCATCACAAAGTGAGAGCTCATTTAGACAGTTTCCTGGTGTACCTGTGCTCCCCCTCTCAGGATGGGCCCATCTCTGCACTCACCAGGCTGTCTCAGTTGCTTTCTGCAGCCTGATGCCTGATGAATTTTGCATTGGAATGGGAAGACAAGAGGCATGAGCTGAATATGACACGAAGTCAGAGCCGATTCCCATTTCAATTCTCCATGAACATACAGGTGAACGTTTCATTTAATCATCCCATATCCTCCAAGGACTCTGCCTCTCACCACTGCCTGTGCAAGCAAGCACACCCGAGACTGGAAAACCACCTTCAGCAGAAGCACACAGGTAAAGAGATGTGAGGTTGTCATTGTGGAAGGAGACACTCAGGCTTACGTGCAGGGCTCAGAGCTCCACTCCCACCACAAACAGCCAGGTTCAAAGCAGCCCAAGCACAAGGGATAACCCCTAGGGTCTGGTGCCACATCTGCATGGGCAGAATCCCACACCAAAGGTGAGGTTCGCACCCCAGGAGACAGCTGCATTAGGAATGGCAGGAGATTTCACATCAAATGCAGATAGAGCTCAGCCATTCCTCTCTGGGATGTGGGGAGAAACACTTAGATAACCAGACAACTCCATCTCACTGCATTAGGTAATTCTTCAAGGGTACAGTGAAGTTCCCTCAAGCAGGCAGGCTCCAAGCCACTGTTCAAAACCAATTCTTTCAGCTTCAGCTATCTGAAAACAAGCACGAAAGAAGAGAGCTATGCAGCAGGAACATAAGTATTCACATCACTTCCCCGTGGGCACTGCAGAGGAGTGTTTCTGGCCTCCCTCAATGGTCAGGGAAGAAAACTCTCTCTGAGGGTGATTTACAAAAGCTGTCAGGATGGCCAAAGATGGACCAGAAATAAGAGCTATAAAGGAAATAGGGGAGATTGGGAACTGAAATTGGAGAGCTTGAAGAAGGAAGTGAAGGGCATTAAGCCTGACAAGGACGAGGCCAAAACCCGTAAATCCAGGCTCCCACCAAAGGGTTTGCTGAGCATGCCGGCCACAGCAGGGCCCCCTGACCAAGAGCCTGATGCTCAGTGCCTGCCTGCCCTAGGACAAGCAGCAAAGCTTTCCCTGCATGGCACCAGGAACTGGAACCACCCGTATATGCCACAGCCAGGAAAAGTAACCTCAGCTCTTTCACACTTAAATTTGTGTCTGTCTCCAGGAGAGAACAGGCTGTGAAGCAAAGAAAGCCTTTTTTTTTTTTTCCTCCACCTTCATCCATTTCACATGTCAAACAAATTGAGACCAGCTCTGAAGGGCTGAAAAAACAGAGCCCCTTGCAGCTCCGGAGCGCTGACTTGCACCACTTCGGGGATCGCAGCACCTTGTTTTGTAAATAAGTCTAGGGCAGCTGGAATAATATACCTGTCAAACAGCAGCGAGCTCCAATTTCCCTTGACAGCACCAGCTCACATGTGCTGCCTGCTTCTTACAAGAGCCTGCCAGGAGGGATCAATCCTTTCGACATATGTTGATGCAAACGGCCACGGTGGTTTTGGTAGGTTCTGGCCATTGACCACAGACCTGAGCAAGGCTTCACATCCCCCTGCACTCCTCATGTTGGTTTGGGGGCAGGTGTGGATGCTCTGCTGCGAGATTTACTGCAGGCAGTGATGAGGAGAGCACTTTGCTTCATGCTTTACCTTCAGCTCAGGATTTGGCCACATGCTCATCAGCCCCTCCATGCCAGGGCTGTCTGCTAGATACCTTTTGGGGAAGTGTCTTGTGAGCTGAGTTTTCTTCTTTCGAGGAAAGCAGAAAAGACACTGTACCCATAGAATCACAGAATCATTAAGGTTGGAAAAGGCCTCCATGATCCTCTAGTCCAACTCATCACTGCCGTGTCCACTAAGCTAAGTCCACTGTATCTCCATATTTTACACCTCCATGAATGGTGACTCCACCACCTCCCCGTGCAGCCTGTGCCAATGCACCACCACTCTACAGTAAGAAATAAGCAATATTTTGGCTGAATTACCACCTTCATCTCTCTGCTGATAGAAGGACACATTAGAAAATTGGAATTCACTGAAGGAAAATAATTAAAGAATAAATACAGCGCCTCTGCAAATAGGAATTCATTAAAGTTTGCAAAGCACTCTGATATTTTGACAACTGCACCGTGGTGAAGCTCTGGTGGAAATTCAGCGCGGTGCAGTCGGAGCAGGGATTAGAGCCTGCATCATAAATAATGCATACAGACAGACAGCTGGTGATGGGAGCAAAGAAGTGCTTGAGAGTAGCCCTGCAGTTACCATCGTCTGTTTTCGTGCATGGGAAGAGCCACGGGTCTTGCAGAGCAAATTGTAGGTGCTTGAAGATGCGGGGATAAGAACTCAAGTTACAGCAATCTCTATTCCAACACTCTCATACTTTTCTCACAGATAAGTTTTTGAGTGGGTTTTAGATACAGCTTGTGTTTACTTAGTGCACACAACCCATGTTAACCAATCAGGCTGAGTGAACCCTGTCAGCTGCAGAAGGATTCAGGCGTCCCATCCAAGAATGGAGAAACAAGCACAGGGAAACCAATGTATTCTCAAGGTCAAAAGATACCTGTGATCAAAGCAGACGTAGCAGACCAGCATGACTCACAGCATCCAGGACAAACCTTTGGTACCATAAACTGGAACAAGTCTCTGCGTGTCTGTGAAGCAAAAAGCAGCAGGCTCTTGATCTCACCCTCAGGGTCAGCCCTTCCTCTCCACAAAGCACTCTTTTTCTCTTATTGCAGACATCCCACAAAGATGTCCCCCCAAAATGACATAACGGCAGAAGAACATTTGACAATAAATGAAATAAAGCTAGCAGAGCACCTGGGCATCAGGATCGAGCACCAGCTGTGCTCCTGCTTGCTGAGAGGCACTGCTTATTGCACCAAAGAGGCAACTCCAATCTCTTACACAGCAGAGAGAAAAACAGCTGAAATGAGTGTAGCAGTAATGGTACAAGACGCAGAAAACCGGGCTTGAATACTCCATAACAAGACAAAACAAGGCATTTCAGATTGTCAGTGCAATAAGTGATAACAAGGGTGAAGTCAGTGGCTCATTGCAGGCTCAGCGTGCTGTTCTGGGTTGGGCCCGTGCACCCCACAGCACTCAGAAAGAGAGGGGAAAAAGAACAGAGCAAACATCCCCAAATGTTCCCTTATCACTGCTCTGAGCACTGATTTATCAGACCATAACCCTAAGGGTAATTGCATTAAGATTATTAAGACTCACACTAAGACTTGGACCATTGAGCATAAGCTTAGGCAAATTATTTCTACTTCTGTACAGGACAGTGCACTATCATCTCATTTCCCAAGTGGAAGGATCCCAAGTTCTGCAGCACTTGGCAGGAAGCTTTGATGGCATTTCCCAACCAAAGGGCTGCATCTCCAAAAGCCACATCCTTGCAAGAACATTGCAATCTGAGTTGACAGTCATTACAGAAAGAATGGACCAATCGTTTCCACCTTATGTCCAGAAACAAACGTGAGTGTTGGCAAATAAAAAATAGCTGGGTTGGGTAAGAGGTTCTTCGGTACTTCCCCATGCTGCGCCTGGCTTTTGCTTTCTAACACTGACACATGAAAAAGCTTCCTGCTGTGCCCAGACCTGGGAGTGCATCCCTGAGCCCACGCAAGGTGCCAGCCCTCCCGCAGCACTATTCTGTCACTGCTGCAGAATGAAGGATCTCTTTATCTGAAAGCAGACACTGACCAGGACAAGGTCTGCATTTGAGCAAGTCACCCAGACTTCTCCTACAGTTACCCAAGAGAAACAGGTATGCCTAGGGAGCAATCCTATCCAGCCCCTAAGTAGGACAACCTGCCTGATCCACTTCTCTTTCTCTTCATTGACCAGTGTGGTATAGCCATAGGTGCCTTCCTCAGTGCAGCACTGCAAGCAAGACTAATCCCAACCAAAACATCTGTTTCTGGCAATGGGATCCTGCAAACAAGGACTTCTCCCCTCCTTTCCTTCCACGCTACAGATGCGCAGAGCCAAGGGAGGTGGATTTAGATGGCACTTCCTACCAAGACCTTCTAATGAGATTGCTTCTGGCTGCAATCACAGCAACGCAATTGCAGAACTGCTACACCACCCTGAGATACCATCTGACTCCATTTAGGGATGTCTGCTGCCGAGTTCCCAAGCTGCAGCTATCCCAGGAAGCAATCTTCAGTGGGAGGACAGCGAGGAAAACGTTCTTGTTTTCAGGACTGAGCAAACCTGGGAAAGCACATAAAGACAGAAACAGGCAACTCTTCTTCCTCCCCAGGGCTGGCTGCATTTTGGTATTAGAGAACATCTCATGAAGATAGGGAAGAGCTGAAGATGGAACAACTCAACACTTCCAGAGGCAAAGAAAAGCGACACCAAGAAGAAGTCTTTGTGAACACATGGAGCTGGAGCTGTGGGGTGGGCACTGGGAAGGTGTCAGCCTCCAGCATACAGCTTTCCTTTGGGTGGGGAAGGCATTCAGCACTTGGGCACATGGATGCCATGACATCTTATCAGGAGTGTGGATGCCATTGAAGCTAGCTGAGCCCCCAACTCCTAGCAATATTGCACTTCAAACCTATGTCCTCTGCTAAACATGGCTGAGATGGGCTAATGGTGTAGAAATTAAGCAGCGTGTATACAGCCATGGATTATATAAGCTTCGTTTCTTTAAGAAACTAAGCTAAAAAAAATGCAATGAGAAGCTGTATCATCTTCCACACATTCTAAGGTTGAAAGGCCCTGTGTGATGAGCATCTGAAAAACCTGCTCTGATCGTCCCTCCTTGCATCTCGCTCAGGTTTGGCAGCGGAACACGCGCTGCCCTTCCCAACTGTTCTGCACATCTACATGAGGAAGCTGTCTGAGCAGTGACTGATGGAGAAACCACTTCACTACGCCTCCCAGAGGACGTTATGACAGCAGGTTTTTATTCCGGAATAAAAAACACTCCAAAGTAATTAGCATCCTTCCAAAGTGAAGTAATTATGCTACAGCAAAGTCACTTATGTACCAGAAGAGTGTCCATGCAAGCAGCTATTCTGGACGGCTTCCGGCTGAACAGCTTATTCTGCAATAGCAATTCCTGTCAGTTCCCCAGTGTAGGCAAGCCCAGCGAGTGACAATGATCTCTCACTTTCCCTCCTACAGGGAGAATGCCAGATTAGGAAACCTGGTGCTCTTCAAGGGGATGCTTCAACCCATTTGACAGATCTACCAGTTTAAGGGAAACTATATGCGTATATACATATATATTTCTTTTTTTTTTTTTTTCCTCACAAGTTTTATAACCACTGGCACATCATTAGAGAAAGAGCAAACTCTCCCCTTGCCCCTCAGGAGAAGGCAAAACCCAGAGCTCAGCTGTGCCGTCAGCTGTCAGAGCATCCGCAGGGCAGAGCGCCTTGATGGACTCTGCAGCCACACGCAAAGCTTTGTAACACACATTATGCCACACCAGAGACTCCAACACCAATCACGAGCCCGAAGGAAAGCTGGCTGGGTTACACAGCTCCTGAGCTGCTTGTTTGACAATAAAAAGGACATGAAAGGCAGATAATATTTGGGTAGACAAACACCAAAAAACGCTGTGCTCTGTTGCCAGCTCAGGGTGCAGAGCAGCTCCAGCACTGCTCAGAGGTGGGCACGCGTCCCCCTGCACTGCCTGCTGGCCAGACTCCAAGCTGTGATGAAGGCAGAAGGGTTAAGTGAGACCACAATGGCCTGGGATGATTTTCCTGTGGGCTGGCATGTGCTTTAAGTGCACAGATCTATCTTTGGCACTCCTTAGCATATTTGCTCAGCTTATTTGCATACACAAATATAAACCGCTCTCCAAAAATTGCTCAAGCAGAGTCTGGAGCAAATTAAACACTCAAGCTGAGGAGAGAGGGAGGGAGACAGAGAGAGCAAACTAGCTGCTCTACACTCTGGGCCTGGAGCTGACATGGCTTAGAGCAGAGAGACTTGGAAACATTGAGGATGAGGAGATAACATGGAAAGCATGACAGCAAAGTCATGCTGTTGTAAGAGGACGGAGCGACGGGGGGTTTTACGATAGAATCATAGAATGACGTGGGTTGCAAAGGAGCACAGTGCTCATCCAGCTCCAACCCCCTGCTGTGTGCAGGGTCACCAATCAGCAGCCCAGGCTGCCCAGAGCCACATCCAGCCTGGCCTTGAATGCCTGCAGGGATGGGGCATCCACAGCCTCGCAACCTGTGCCAGTGCCTCACCACCCTCTGTGTGAAAAACTTCCTCCTGATATCCAACCTAAACCTCGTCCCTTGTCTCAGTTTAAAACCATTCCCCCTTGTCCTATCACTGTCCACCTTCATAAACAGCCATTTCCCCTCCCGTTTATGTGCTCCCTTCAAGTACTGGAAGGCCACAGTGAGGTCTCCCCACGTGTTTTTTTTCAGTAAGTATGGAAAGCTGCATCTGCAGCGATAGGGATTGTAATTAACCGAGAAAGACTTGGAGAAAGATGAAGGGAGAGTACCTGAGCCAGAGCTTCGGGGGATGCAGGAGATGCCAGATGTCCACAGCCTTCCATCAAGTGACCACAGGACCCAAGCACCTGAGTTGGAATCCACCACCCAGCTCTGTCACAATGGGAAAGCATTGTGTGCCAAACAGACACCAGATGGGAACCGTTTGGATCACCCCAGCCAGAGTGAGCTGCTCTGCTGCACAGCAGCTGGGTTGTGGCTCAGCAGCACAGCACTGTGCTCCCGTGGCTGCTCACACAGGGCTGTAAGTGCACGTTTTTCCACCCGTCTGCCTGGGGAGCTGCAGGGAGGCAATTTGCTGCGTCAGATTCTGGTGGGCAAAAGCTCCCATCATGCTCAATATCAACCACTTGCACATTGAGCTCGCCCAGGAGATGGGATGGGAGGTTTAAACAACACAGCCCTCAAAGAAAGGGCAAGGGAAATAGGTTTGCTCGGTCCAGATAAGGGTTTTCTGAACTGGGGATATAATAACAGGTTTCTGGTATGTAAAAGGTTGTTGTGAAAAGAGAGGTGAGCAATTATCCTTCGGGCCACTAGAGGCAGAACAGGGAAAAATGAGGTGAATTTGCAAGAGAGAAAAAAACTAGAAGGTAAATTTTGGTTTGTTGTTAGGATAAACTTCCCAGTGCTGAGGATAAATTAACACTGTTAGACGGCACATGGCAGGGGATTGAGGGACCCTCAGAGGGGGATGTGAGGATCTGCCAAGGTCGGTGTGATCCAAGAAGGTCAGGGATGGACTCGATGACCTCCCCAGTCCCACCAACCCCTGAGCACATGAGCAAGAGCCAGCAGACTGCAGAGTCCCACTCCGTGCCACCTTGGGAACACCAAGGGCCCAAAATCTGATGCCCCAAAGCAGCAGTGCAGATATCACAGACAGGAGAGCAGCGGGGGAGGGACAGATGGTGCAGCATTTTCCTTCCCCTGCAGACATGCCCTCAAGGGATTTGTTTCACACAGTGTGAGACGCAGCCTAATTTGTTCACTTCTGGTCTTCCTTAACCCACCTAGAAGATGCAAAGCCCCCTCCCCATCACTCAGCACTGTGCAGCACTTCCCCATTCTCCCTCCCCCTCCAAAGCAGTCAGAACACCCAGCTGGTCGCTGCCTTCAAACCTGCTCAGTCCAGAAACTCCACTTTGACTTTTGATTACAGGAGCTCAGAAAGATTTTCTCTGAATGAACTTTTACTCTTAGGCCAGAAACAAGGAGCGATCAGCTCTCAGGGGCTCTGTTTCTCCCTCCAATCCACAGCAAGCCTCCACTGGGGGCTGGAACTCATTCCCTTTACCTTCTGCCCACAGGAGTCAACTTGTAAGGACAGGAAGAGATATTGTCACACTGAGACAGGAAAAAGAAGGCTTAGCTTGCTTTCGAGCACAGAGTCACTTCCAGTCCGTGCTGGGAATGACAGATCTCTCCTGGATGCCGCATGTATCCAGGTTAGCAGTGTGTGCTCTGTCTCAAGGGGAAGAGGTAGAAAGGGCTTTGGAGGCTCTTTGCCCCTCGTTCCCTCAATGCTTGAGCTCCCAGGTGGAAAGTAAGGGGAGGAGAGGCAGCAAGAAGTACAAAGGGACCTACAATGCCGGAATCAAACAGTGACAAATCGGCCCCAATTGGAACAGCTTCACTACAGCTTTTTCCTGTGGCCTTTGCAGATAAATTAGGTCTGGCTCAAAACAAGATCCATCAGGAAGATAGTGTGCAAAAATGTCTGCCTGCCCTTTGCAAAGGTTGAAGCTCTTCTAACCAAGCCCTCCCAGACACTTGCTCAGATCAAGCAGATCCATCTCTGGAACAGACGCAGAGTCAACCTCTATCTCTGATCAATGAGCTTTTCATCCCAGCCTCCATCTCTGTAATCAGTGGGAGCATCATCAATGGAAGCAAGAGCTGCAGTAGGAAGACAGTCCAGCATTTTCATGGCTCTCCTGTTATCTTTCAACCTCATTTTGCAGCTCCCTTTAACCACACTGCCCCAGGGTGGGCTGTCATTCCCATCAGCCTCTGACGCCCCCATCACCAACAAATCCATCTCCATCTGCCCAAATGCAAACCATAAACCCAAGAACTCGTTCCTGGATGTACAGTTACAAACTGCACCCATCTGAGAGGAGATGGCTGCGACCTCCAAATCCACTCCATCTGAACTGGGGGCCCTGGGGGGTTGGATTAAAACTTGGTGATCAAAGTCATTCTCTCAGCCCACTGAAATCAGCAGTGATTTCAGCAGAAGGGTCTCCCACTAGTGGGGATTTTTCACTGAAATTCTGTATCTTTACCATCCCCAAAGTCGCCTTTCTTCTTTCTACACAACAAGGAAAGTAACTGAGGCAAGAGAGCATTGATCAGCCTGGGGGAACTTGGGCACATTTGGTGACAAAAAACGGGAAGGGATCCAACAGTTGGGCCGTGCTTCCCTTTGATCTGAAAAATAATCCTTGCGAGGCCAAGGAGCATCACAGGCACATTGCTACAGGAACAACGGGGAAGCCTGGAGCTGCAGTTCCCACTGAATAGCAGAGTTATGCACAAAGGATTCTCAAACATTTGCAGGAGAGCAGAGTGAGGAATCCTCTTTGTTCTGGGCATGTAACATTAGAGAACCTGTCAGCTCTCATTTCACTTGATGACTTGGGTAAATCTGTCTTTGTCTTTTTCTGCTTCTCTTTCTTTTATTGTTTTTCCAAGAAACAGTTGACATGAAAAATGAGAAACAAGAATTGCATTGTCAGTTAGAAACGTGTGCATGTAATGAATTGTAAACTGGTTGACCCTTCCCAGGCACTGATCCTGATTTTAACTAGGAGGGGAAGGAAGCACTCATCTACAGAAGCTGATAAATGAAAAGAAAAAGAAGTAATCAACCAAATACAAATTGAACACGGGATTTTCTTATTCTAAGCTTATGATTCTCACAGAGCTGGCAGGAGCCCTGTAACAACGGCCAGCTGAAAAATGCTTCCCCCAAAGTAACACTTTCTGTGAGAGCCAGAAACTTGCTGGTTTGCATTTACAGGTTATAATAGATGCAAATGTAAATGATTGAGGCCATAGACCAGCCCTCTGCTCACAACATTCTGCTGTCTGGGATTCTATCTGCCATCAAAACCTTAAAGATGCTCATGAAATATTTTCACTGTCTGAAAAAGCAGTTTTATGAAAAAGCATATTTCCTGAAAGAAAAAAAAAAAAATAGAAAAAAATTTGCATTTTTCAAACAGCTGCAATAAATCCTTATCTCCCAGGGATGCTGAGGGAGAGGTGCTAAGCTTTAAACAGTTTTAGAAGCAGATCTTGTGCTGACATAAATCAGCCTTGTTCCAGCGCAGCAATACACTCAGAGCTGAGCTGTGCACGATGCAGAGCAGCGCTGCTCCCCACCTGCACCAGGTGAGCGGGTTTGTCCCCTCCAAGCAGAAGCAATGTCACCCATTGCTCGTGACAGGTTGCCAACTCTGCGAAACAAACATTTCTAATCACCCCAGCGGAGCGCCTGGCGAAACCCACGGCGCGTTCATCAGCATCACAGCCATTATCGTGCATTGCAAATGGCTGGGAGCAGGTAACAAAGCGCTCCCGTAACTTCCCCTGTCATATGATGTATGTTGTTTGCATTGCAGCGAGCAGCAGCGCGATGATTGACTGCACGCAGCAACACAGACTAAAGGACAGGTGCTTAAAGAAAGGACTTTCAAATGAGAGCACAGCCACCAAGTGAATTCCCCGTGCACACATAAATTCAAGCCATATTCCCCCCACCCCATTCACGCCAGCAAAATTTTTTTTTAAAAAAAGCATTTTAAATCTTCTTTAGCAAAGATTGGAAACAATGAACCTTCAATCTTGGCTACCAGCACCAGTGGAAAGAGTAGGTAACTTGGGAAAGTATGCTGCATGGAAATGAGCCCCCAGCCTGCTGCTTTTAATCACTGCTGCCTGCATTTATTCCGTGTGCTGCAGCTTCTCCCTCTTTGCACAAACCTTCCACCCATCCCTCTTCAATCAACATCAGCCAGAGTGTTTGGAGCTATCAGACACCACGGCTTGGCTCTGCAGCAAGCAGGCAAGCACTCAGCCTAACGCAGGTACCGGGAAACGCAGGAGGCTGATGGCCAACTCACATCTGGCTGCCAAATCCTGGGGTCCCTGTCCTAATCCTTACAGAAAGGGTCAGCAAAAGGTGTCGAGCAATGATGATGATGCAGTTTATATTAGAGCCACCCTGATTTCTGAGAGATGGGGTTTCACAGGGGAGCGGGACGCTGCCTGCATTGCTGCATGTCTGGCACGCTCAGAGGCGATGGGAGCAGAGGGAGCACGGAGTGCTAATGGACATCTCTGGTACGAGCACACTGAGAGGCCGGGAGGTGCAAAAGGACAGGACACAGAGGTGTGGGAAAAGCATTAGGAAAGCTGCAAGGTCAAATGGCCTCAGCACACATTAAAGCTTCCCTTATGTGTTTTACTGTCCCGTAAAACCATTTACTCGCTGCCCACCCCATGTCCCCATACCAGCACGAAGCCCTGAGCCACGTGGGGACGCCCAGCCCTGTGTCTGGCTGCCAGCATGGAGCCAACAGATGGGCATCTGCCTGCATTGGTAGCTGTTCCCCTCCATGCTATTTACAGCGAGGTAAGACCTCCCGAGGCACAACCTCAGTAAACTTCCACTCATCTGCTGCCACACATCGAGGACAAAAGCCCAGGGAGGAGGTGACAGCAGAGCTTTCTGCAGCTTTTTGTCCTATCCCCCTAAATACACTGAGAAAAGAAAAAAAAAAAACACCTCAAGAAATAACCACAGAGAGAAAAGTGCTGTGTCGACATTTCTGGGGCAGATCAGGAGGCAGAGATGGAAACGAATTTCTGCGCAGCTGCTGTCTCATTGACAGATATCATTGCTCTTTAAAACACACTTATCTCCCTGACAGATCTGCTGCACTTTTCCACAGCCTGCCTGAGCACTGCAGGCTGGAGGAAGGCAGACAGAAGATCAGAAGAAACACCAAGTTATCTTGCCTCATCCACGCAGCTGTGCGATGGCAGAAGATGGAGCCGAGCAGCTGTAAAAGCAGCTCTGCACCTACAGCCCCAAAAGAGCTGCAAATTGGAACCCCAAGTGGGATGTCAGACGCAAAGCAGCAATGCAAAAACTCAAAGGATAGCTGTGCTGCTCAGCAAATGCTCCTCCTGCACTACAACCCCATGCACCAGGTCTCCATGCAGTTTGCCAGTGCAGAGGACATTAAAGAATCATAGAATGGCCTGGGCTGAAAAGGACCATAATGATCGTCTAGTTTCTATGTGCAGGGTCACCAACCAGCAGCCCAGGCTGCCCAGAGCCACATCCAGCCTGGCCTTGAATGCCTGCAGGGATGGGGCATCCACAGCCTCCTTGGGCAACCTGTGCCAGTGCCTCACCACCCTCAAAGAAGATAAGCAAAACCTCATCTCTGGCACTATGGCCCTACCGGTTCCCCTGTGCAAATTCTGGTTAATAACTCAGTTCTTGTCCATCTCATGATTGAGTTTTGGATGAGAAGGAAAGAAGAGCCATGAGGTCTAAATAATATTCAGAGCGATTGGGATAGCAGGAGGAAATGCTTTATGCTGATCTCATGGGAAAAAAAAAAAAAAAACACAAAAAAAAAACAACCCAACCATCAGTGCCTGAACAATAAAGTGAATTTATTAAATTAGCCCAAAAAAGTTTATTTTAAAATCAATCCCTATTGAACCTCCATAACAAAGGAATCATGAACTCCTTCCAACGCAATGAACTTGAGTTGACCTCGTCCTGAAAGATGCGAAGCTGCCAGTCACCACGGGCAGCCTCCAACCTGCTTAATTCATGCCCTGCTCAATTCATAAAGCCGTAGCTGCGTTATTTAGAACGCAATCTCTCCAATCGAGAAATAAAGTGGCCTCTGAGCAATCAGATTCAGCAACCACTAAACCAGTCCATTCTCCATTCTAAGTACATCAGCGGTTTCGAGCGCGGTGACTGTTTTATCTGAAAAGCAGTAAATAGCATAAATCTAATGCTCACTAAAATACTCTCAGAGAAAGGATGCTGTGCTATCAATCTGTAGAGCCTACCAACCAGCACTTACCAACTCTCCCCAGCCTTATTATCTGTTAATGTTTGGAATCAGCGGATCCACACACGATCCAAACTAAAATCAGAGCCCACTCTGAGGCCTCGTGTCTGACGTAGGTAACAAGATGGGACAGCCTCAGCCTGGGGGAGCACTTCCCTGCTCACACAGCTGGAATAAATGACACTGCTGGATTAGGAATGCAAACATCAATAAGCATTTCTACAAAAGGCATTATCCTTCTTATACTCAAGGAACTGTTTACTAAGCAAACTGGTTACTTTGAAAGCCCGCAGCCCGAGTCTGGCTCTGGAGCATCCCAGGGCTACGGCACTGCTGTGTCAATGCCAATTACAGGCAGAGGGATGGAGGTTTGCCTTGTCAGCACACGTGGAGGTGTGCAATGAGTCTCCCTAACTGTCTGGAGAGCAGGTGAGACCGCTCAGGGCACAGTAAGGCCAAACCCTGCTCAGACTCACTACAGCTCCTTGAAAACGTGCTGTAGCAAGGGAAAATCTAAGGGAAAAAAAATTAGCATTGCTCCTCCCCTTGTCCTGTGGCTTCCCAGAGTGACTGCAGTTACTCCTGGCTCTTTGGCTTGGCTCAAGAGCAGGCCATCAGAAGGGCTGCAAAAGGGGACAGCACATCTGGAGTTGGCTCTGTGTGCTCATGCAGAACCCACAGCTCTGAAACAAAATAAAATAGAACTCAGGTGAGAGCAGAGAGAGAAAAGGCATCTCCACCCACCTACTGATAGGCGCATGTCTCTCTCAATGCAAAAACCAGCGTGCTCCAGGTGCTGCCCCTGCCCCCAACTCTGACCTTCCTACAGCCTCCTTGAGTCCTACGGAGGCATCCTCACACACAGATGCACAGCAGTGTGTCTGTGCCCAAGCTGAGGGCTTTGCAGAGGAGTTTTTCTTTTTCCTGAGAAACACTGGAAACAACAAATCCACCCACGTGGCCAGAACAAATGCTTGGGGCATGATAAACCTCTTTTTCTTCCCAGATCCATCAGACTTGGCCAGAAGTTCCTAAGATTGGCAGCAAGAGCAATGAAATTCAATGAAATATCTTGAAATTAAATGCTTTTCTCCCCTGCCTTTCACCAGTTTTGTTTCTTTCTGTGACCAGATCTTGGCCAACCTCTCCTCAGAGGACGTGGCCAGATGGATAACAGCCGGACATCCCCAGGGCCAGGCTGATGAAGAACTAGTTGGGAATACCCATCTATTTTGCTGTGTCTCCAATACTGGAACACAACCAGCACGCTTGGGCAGGCAGATTTTCTGCAACTGGTGGGAATTTCCTTCCACTGAGACGTTGCTCTCATTATGAATCAGGGGAATGGGGCCAATGGGACCAGAAGTTATTATGGGAGCAAAGCAGACATGCAGACAGCCAGCAGGTTGCCTACACCTTGCTTCCATGGGGATTCAGGCTTAACGTTTAGCAAGCAACCATCAGTGCTGTGTTTTCCCTCCAAGCCTCATCTTTATTTTTAGAGATGCAATCGGGAGAACATTTTGTCTCCCAACTGGATCAGAATATCTAGAAACATCCAGAGGCAGCTCTGCTCCTCTTCTCTTTTTGCTATGGAGCAAAAGCAGGGAGGGAGCGGTGCTGTTATCAGCACTGGTGTGTTCCTGGGAGTGCCTGGAAGAATGGAGAAGCACAAGGCAGAAGAAAGGCTTCATTTAGAAATGCATTTCATTTACATTTTTATAACAAAGCTTCAAAGTTCTGATTGATCATAAGGGCTTCACTTAGTACAAAGAGCAGGATGATTAAAGCTCACATACACAATGATTGTGAGCCAGAAGTGAAGTCATTCTCCCTTACTGATGGAGGTATGTTTATCCTGCAAGGGTTTACACCTCCCGGAGCAAGAAGAAAGCTTCCTGGCAGCTTGTATTTATATTGAAACCACATGTGTGCAGGCAGGGTCTCCAAGAGTAAGGAGAGAAGCAGCAGCCTTGTTTCTAACTGTGCATTTCAGAAACCGTCCTAAACGCACAGGCGTAGGTGAACCTGGGAAGGCAAAGCTCCCATGAACAGATTGAATGCTTCACCATGCAAGGATGCAAAGGCCAAAGGGTGGAAAGGCAAAGGGTGGAGGGGCAGTGGGTGCAAGAAACCAGCCCCAACTCTGACCAGCCCCCAACTCTGACCAGCCCCCAACTCTGACCAGCCCCCAACTCTGACCAGCCCCCAAAGTTGTAATCCACCACTCTGCCAGAGCCATCAGACATAATATTCACTGAACTCAACGTGGAGCAACATGCACACATCATTTGAGGTGCTCGCCACCCAAATACATGGGTTCACAGACTGAGCATCAGATACATAAAATCAGTTGCCTGTAAAACTGGGCTCTCCAGCAGTAAGCAGTACCCATTGCCACCACCATCCCATAACCCTTATGGTGAACGTGTCCAAAGTCAAATAACAGCTCAGAAGGAAGGTGTTTTAGAGAACAGCTTTAGAAATGATCCCAATGGTGCAGCGGAGGGATGAAGAGATCCAAGTTAAGCTGGGATCAGACAGCTATGAAACTGCATCAGAAGCATTCCAGTAATAACACTTCTGCACTGCAGCATCATTTGGAGGTTCTGGCAAAGAGGCCCAGGTTCTGTCACGATGTTTTCCTGCTTATTAAGATAGGGCTCAACATCCCTACACCAGGCAGGTCTGTACTGCTCTTCATGCTGCCCACACCACTGCAGAGAGGTACTCAATGTCACAGTGCCACCCATTCCCAGATTCCATTTGGGGACACTTACACATTTACCAGTAGAAATTTGAACCCACCAAAGCAAATTCAAGCCTGGCAATATTGCACCTTTGCTTGCCCTGGTCACTTTGGCAGATCCTCTCAAAGCAGCCTAGGTTCTTCACAGACATGCAGAGCACTGTTTTAAACCAGCAGACTGAAAAGAATCACATCTTCTGTATGCATTATGTATGTGCATTGTGTATATGAGAAAGAAGTTGCTGTTGCTCCTCTTAAAAAAATCCTTGCTTGCTCCCAAAGCCTCTCCCTTACACAACAACCAAAGAACCATTGGAGAACTGAATGATTCAGAAATTGCCCACATTTTGTATCTTTGCAATTCCTGAACATCAGGCTCATCTTGATTTAGAGCGCATCACATCTCAAATTATATACATTTCTTTCTGATTGGGAATACGTTTGTGGTGGGAGAAGCCGTGTGTATTCTACTCATGGTGCCGTGACTAGGTTTAAGATTGGCCCAGCACAGTGATATATGCCTGCTTTGTTCTCCTCGTAGCATTTTTCCGGCTCTTTACTGGGAGTTTTACAGCTTTTCTGTGCAATATGCATTCAGCAGCCTGTGCGTTGTTTTGGGCTTTTTTTTTTTTTTTTTTTTTTTAATAATAAATACAGTGTTTACAAGAATAAAAACTCAATCCCAGCTAGCAACATGCACCCGCATATAGATGTCAATGCCAGAGGCTCTGATCTCGTGCCATTGGTACATACCAGGAGTGAAGCCACAGCTGCACAGCATCCTCAGCTGGTCCAGCAGCTGCTCCTGGCTTGGAGGAGCTTGGAAGCCCCATCCCAGCTCCCCCCCCCATCTCTGCATGCACCATTCCTTGCCCAGGAGCACAGGACAAGGGTGGGAGCAGGGCTCCAATCCCAGCCCTTATGCATACACTTAAACCAGAGCTGCCTGTGGATGCTTTTGCTGCAGTGCCTCCTTAATAGATGTATTTGGAATAGCAAAGACAAATATAGGATGCTGTAGAAAGTGACACCCGAGAGCTACACTACAGAGAGGCCATAGCCAAGAATCAGAACTAATGGATCACTGTTTAATAATAATGCCTGCACTTGAATAGGTTTGAAGCTTCAAACAACTCTGCAAATGGCAGCTAATTAATCCAGGCAGAATCCCAGGCAGGTGTTGCTGGATTCGTCCCTCCTCACGCGTTGTGCTGATGTGAACCCCACAGTGCTCAAAATGAGAGGTGCAGGCCTTCGGGAACACCATTGGAGCTAATGATCCATCATCCCCCAGTGGTCCTAAGGGCTGCTGTTGTCATTAGAAGGACCAACACACATCATTCCCAGCTCCGTGCAGGAAATACCAGAGCTGAGCTCTCCTGCATCATCACCGTCCCACACCCCTCCTGGTACAGCTGCCTTTCCCATTTCCCATGCAGACTGGGAGCATTGTGCCACAGGGTGACCCAGCACAGCGTGCAGAGCTCCAGGCATGTGGGCATCCCTCTACCAGCAGCTCAGCACAGGGGAGGGAAGGGAACGACATCGTTTCTTTTCTTTGTCACCCTCACGCTAAGCTGGCAATACCGAACGGGATCAATGAGAATGTGCTGCTGCACTTCCTTAATGCTTCTTACAGGCACCAGGGTCCTGCTAAACAGCATAATAAAATATCAATAAATGAGCTGGTTGCTGTACGGGTTCCTTCTGCAGCTCAGTGCATTTCAGCTCGGGCAGAGAGGAGAGTGCTGGCAGCAGGAAGGAGCACGGTGCCAGGGGGACACTGATGCCCACTAAAATTTTCCCACTTTCAGCTTCACACAAGCAACAAAATCCAAAATTGCTCATGGAAAAATGGAGAGAGGAAAAAAAAAAAAAAAAAAAAAAAAAAAAAGCAGATTCTCCTTGCTTGATAATGATTCCAGGGAAAAAAGGAAGGAAGGGAAGGAAGGGAAGGAAGGGAAGGAAGGGAAGGAAGGGAAGGAAGGGAAGGAAGGGAAGGAAGGGAAGGAAGGGAAGGAAGGGAAGGAAGGGAAGGAAGGGAAGGAAGGGAAGGAATTGTTTTTCTTGCAGATTTTAAAGCAAGGGCTTGGGAACTGCTGCTACGAAGGGGCATTTTCTGGCAAGGTAGCTAATGTGAGCACAGAAGTGATGGAACAAATATATATATAAAATAAAAGGTTGTATTGACCTGAATGGTTGTTGGTAAAGCTCAGGGGAAGAAAAAAAGAATAAAATTAAATTAAAAAAAAAAAAAAAAAAAAAAAAAAAAAAGCTGTGACCTTCTCCCAGCCATGGAAAGCCTCTCTCCCTGCCTGCTCTCCCAACCCGCTCTGGTTTTGATCTCATCTTTCCTGCAGTATCTCAGCACAGCTCCTCTGCTAAGCAGCAGCAGCAGCAAGGTGAGGCAGCACAGCAGAGCTCCTCAGTTATTAATGGGCAGCAGCTCGCCCAGCCCCTGCCTCACACACAGGGCTCCATCAGTGCACACCCAGAGATCTGAGCAGAGCCAGGGCTCTCCTGCAGCCTTCCCCGGGGGCTTTGGCACAGCACCTGATAAAGATGTCCACAGCACGTCTGACATGCAGCCATCGTGCTGTTTACAAGAGGTCTGTCACTGACAAGTGCCTTCTGCACAGAAGCCGTTTCGTCCCCAGGCAGAGAGCAGAGGACATCCTAAATTAGCTCCTAAGGATGGAGGTATTCCAACAGAGCCAGGCACAAGCTAAGCTGCACTGCAGGCTATGTGGAGCCGTGCCCTGCTAGGAGTTTATCTCGCTCTCATTTCTGATTCCTTTCTTTCTTTGCCTTACTGACCTTGCATTTTATCCAGTAGTCCAGCTGGAAAGAGGGCAAAGTTATGGAAGGGAGAAAAAAGAGACAAAGAGGCTGAGGAATGCCTGCTTGGGAATGCATTGGAAACCACCCAAAAGCAGGAACACATCACACAGCAGCCCTATGGGAGCAGATAGCCCATCTGCTGGGCTCCCCATGGCCCTTCTTGCCCTTTTGTGGGGGGATCAGAGCAGAATGCTGAGGGGTTCATTTCCCCATTGCCACTTCAACCTCCTGTAAATTCAATTTCTCGGTGCCACACCTGTGACATCAGCAAATCACTGCCATAAGGAAGAAACAGTGGCAGCATGCAAAGGGAATGTGAATGCAGCTGGGAAGCTAAGGCCATTACTCAGCTCTGGGTGCTGCAGGACAGGGGGTGCTGTGCCAGCCCCCTTCCTCCCCCCCCGCAGTGATGCAGCATCCTGTGCATCACCATCATCCTGCAGATGGGCTGGGAAATATCCCCTTGGAGGCTGACTCAGCTCTATGGACATTTGGGATCAGTGGAGGATACCTCCAGCAGGCTTTTAACAGCCTGGCTTCATCATCAGCTCTGCTTTTCCCCATAAAAGCTGACATTCCTCTTGTTTTCTTGGCCTGGAGGAACAGCATTTTTTGCATGTTTGACACCTGCTTCCCCAGCAGCACCGCTATGCAGGTGATCACCTATAAGGATGCTCCCCCAGCCCATCGACCCCCGCTTTGCTGCCCTGCCTTCCCCCACACCATCACAGCCTGCCTGTCACACAATGAAACTAATATGGGGTGACATCTGGCTCCCAGCACGCCACGCACCGGGGATGAAACCAGCTGAGGCTGCTCCTTGCATCCTGCCCTGTTCAGCACCAGCCAGTCACTTCTGCCTTCAAAGAGCTTTGTCAGGGTGATGGAGGGGTTTGCCAATGCATCTACAGGCAGCCTGGCATGGGCACTGTATGCTCCTTTCTCCCTGGAGAGGAACGACTCACTCAGCAGCAGCAGGCTGGGTCTGAATGTGATCCCACCAAACCAGAATTGGGGGAGATTCAGAGCTACCAGGAGCTAGAAGTCTTCTCCATACTAGAGCTTGGCTGCACAGCCCTTGCTTATGCACAGCAAAAAAAAAAAAACCAACAAACCCCTACAGCAATCAAGGCTGCCCACAAAGAAGCTGGCTGAAAGCTTCTGCCCTCCTGCAAAAAACCTCCATCCCAACCCTGCAGGATGCTCTGCCCCCACCCCCAACCTGCGAGAGGCACACAGGCAAAGCCACCCCAGTGCTGATAAAACACCCCTCACCACAACAACAAAGAAAAGCCCCCGAAACAAACCTACCCACCTCCCCCACCTCCCAACCACGCTTTACTCAGACTGATTGCTCAGGAAAGTTCCTAATGACATCCCATGGACTCTTTGGAGGCGACCCACCCCCGAGCACGATGTGATGGCTCAGCGAGCGGATGGCCTCGTTTGTACTGATTTATGTTACAGAGCCAGATCCAGCCTCATCAGCCCGGCTTGACCTAGTTTCTCTCTTGCATGGGTCAATAACAACACAGCAAACGGAGCTAATCAGACACTGAGGCTGCACAGTTAATCTGGGCTGTTCCAAACTTGCAGGAACAATGCAAACTCTGCTGTCAAGGAGAAAGAGGGAATAAATCTCTCCCTAAAAAGTCAACTGGGATTGCACAAAGAACACGCCACAGACAATGCCTGAGATGAGCTGTTCTCTTCTGCTGTTTTGTTTTTTTTTTTTCCTTGCTTTCTTTTTGGTCCGTCTGCATCTGCTGGATGCTGCACAGCTCTCCTTCCCCTTGAAGCAGAGAGGATTGGTCCTTCCTCTCCGTTGGGGTTATAAGCAATCTCCAAAAGGGCACGAAGTCAGGCAAAAAAAAAAAAAAAAAAAAAAAAGAAGAAGAAGAAAAAATGTGCACAGCTGGCTTTAGAGCATCCACATAAATCCTGGGTAAATGCCAGGCTGCCTCCGTCATCGGCTGCACAGGACAAGGACTACGGAGCATGCAGAATGGGTGCACATGGGGTGTGCTTACCCCACACACTCATCCAGGGACACAGCAAGCATTTTGTTCTCATGCAAGCACTGGCTCACACGTGACACGTTAGAGATCTGCAGACAAACACGCCTGCAGAGCGGGGTGCAGGGGGACATGATGCCTTGCAGCCACACACATGCCATCTCGCCTCAGCCCATCACACCACGTGGATGTGACGTCTGCATTCAGGCACTGGCACAAGTATTGCCAGGGCAGGATGCTTGCATGCTTCACCCACACAGGGAGGTGGGGACGTGGTTATTTTCTGTAGGCGTGTGGCCATTACTTCCCTTTGCCATCCCAGTGCAAACACAGCACAGAGAGATGCTCCTCACACTCAAGCATCAGGCACAGTGCTGGCCAGTGCCACAGCACAGCTGCGTGAAACAGAATCACAGGTGGGTGTGATACAGTCCACAGCAATGCCTATAGAGCAATACAGACACACATACACCCTTATCCCACTGCCTGCAGCCTGCTTAATGGTTCTCTTAGCAACCTGAATGCTTCCAGGGGCTCCAGCAGCCCTTTGCTTCCCAAAAGCAGCCAAGAGCTGCCAGCGGCACTAAGGACATCTCTTGAAAGTGCTCCATGCCCTGCTGGGGCATGCGCCAGGACATCCCATAACCCCTGCACACCAAGAGCAGTGCGTGGAAGCTCAGCGCTACCCCAGGCTGAGGTCAGGAGGCTCAGTGTCCCTAAGAACACAGAGTCACTCCTTTCCATGATGAATGAGGGCAACAGTGCTGTGCAAAGGGACCGTACACCTCACGACCTGGGAAGAAAAGCAGAGCAAAGCACACCTGTATGTTGCTCTCAGCACAGGGCCAAGCTCTGCCATGGGGATGGGGCTCACCTGCCTTCAGCAGTGCACCACAGACCTTCTCCAGCAAGAGGGGGGAGCAGCAGGCTGTAGCAGCCTGTCCATGTGCCAGCTGCTCTCAGGAGATGCTCTTGTGTCAGCAGAGAGGGAGGAATGGCAGCTGACAAAAGTTAGAGGCAGGCAATCAGCCCCAGGAGGGCTCTGATTGCTGTGCTCCGTGCATCTGTGCTTTACAGCACCATTGCCCAGGTAGGAGGAAGGGGCAGGAGCTGCATGCACACGAGTGTGCCTGTGCGTGCAAAGGGACCCATGCTGCTCCCATCACAATGTGTGGCAAAGCTTCTGCATTAAGATGCAAGCTTCTTCCTGCTGCATTGGGAAACTACACCTCCAGGACTTGGCCCTTGCATTGCACTTCCTAATTCTTGGCTGGCTAATTGCAGTAACACAGATAAGCTGGGTGCTTTCAGAGCCTCACTTATCAGGGAGGGAGCCGTGCAACCCCAAATGCCCGCAGTGTCAATTTTAGAGAACGCCAAAGCTATTCCAAAGACTGCAACACTCCACGTTGTCTTGGGAGGGAAGGTCTTCCAGCAGGGTTGATCTCCTGAGCCAGCTCCCTTGCACTGATGCGAAAACAAGTGGGGTATGTGCATCCACAAAGCCATCCCACACTGCAGCTTTGTCCCTGCGTCTCTGGTGCCGGAGCATCAGCGTAATGCGATGTGACACCCTCCTCCACACTCTGTTATAAATATCACGTGTCACTGTAACCGGCTCTGACACCCCCTGGGGGTGTTTCCTCATGCTCCCAGCCCAGATGCAGGCACGTGCGCCGTCCCTGATGGTGTGGGGCTGCCCATCTCCCATCACCTTCCCACCAACAGCAGCAGGATGGGGTTGTGCAGGGTGAGCCGTCTGCAGCCCTGCCTTCACGTCTGGCTCTCCAAGAAAGCACTTTGCCAGACTGCAGAGCTCTCCGTTCTTCGGAGAAAGCTGCTCTGTGGTTTGTTACTCCAGTCACCATTCCTGACACTGGTAGATCCTGATTTCCCTTTTGCTTCCGTTGTAGGACTGTGAGATGGATATTACTTCTGCGTGCCATAAGCTCTTCTCTGGTTTCTTTGCAGATGAGCTTTGAGAAGTTTCCCTTGGGACAAGGTTTGTAGGCACAGTCATAGAATCACCTAAGCTAGAAAAGACCACTAAGCTGCCCTAGCCAAGGCCATCCCCACCGTGCCCACTGGCCACGTCCCTCAGTGCCACATCTCCACATTTCCTGCACACCTCCAGGGATGGTGACCCCACCACCTCCTGGGCACTCTGTTCCAATGCCCAGTGACTCGTAGGGAGAAGAAATTTTTCCAAATATCCAACCTGAACCTCCCCTGGTAAAATTTCAGGCCATTATCTCTCATCCTAAAGGTAGGTGCCTCCATTAGGATTGTATAGAAAGGCCTTCGCCTGTCCCCTACTATGGGAACACAAACAGAGATGCTATTCCATCCAAGCCAAGGGCAAACCCACAGCAGGACTGCTCACCCCAAGTCAGTCCTACGAGCTCAAACCCTTTGAAAGGCTGAGGATGCCCTGCCAAGTCTGTGCCGTGCTCCTGCCATCCTGCTCCCCAATGGAAGTGCCCTGTCCTATGCTCACCAGCTCTGAGCTGAGCTGCAGACACACCGCAGTGCATCACTTCCACTTCTTGGCTCTGGACTTCCCGTCTTCCACCAGGCCTGGGGGAGCTGCTCTGGTCCTGCTGGGAGCCTCCAGCTTCATTGGAGAGCTGAATCTGCCCTCATGCCATCAGCACTGCTCCACAAGATAAATCACAGTGACAGCAAACCTCCACGACTCCTTTGCCATTTATCACCAACCCAACCCCTGCTGCTCTGCGGTCTGTAGATGCCCAGAGGTGTGACAGGCTCAGGAGAGTGACAGCCTTCCTGGGACCAGGTGACAGCCACCTTTACCCCAACACGCTCCCCATTGGATCCCTGTTCTTGCAAATATGTTAACAGGTTTGACGCCCAGGTACACCCTGCACTTGGAGATGTCCCTTCAGCCACATGGCCCAGCTCCAGGCCAAGGAGATTGTGCTGGTTCTGAGGCAGAAAAGCCAATTTCCTTCACTGAGGTTCGACAGCTGATGGCCCCATGGCAAAAGGGTTAAGAAATATTGAAGAAGGAAGAAGAAAGAGATGCCAGGAGGAACCTGGCTCTGAGATGTGCGGCTGTGATGGGCACAAAGCACTCGGGGAGGCTCTGAAGTGATATCTGAGCAGCTCCCCTGGTTGATGTACCAAGGAGCTGCCGATTGCCTTCCAAAGCTCCCCTTCTCTCTCGCTCCCTTTGTAATGGGTGACTGTTTCTAATTATCTGTGGATGTTAAATGTTCCCTAATTCAATCAGAACAACTTGTTCACAGATGGCAAAGCCTTCATCTGCTCGGATTCAAGAGCCATTGATCCCCTCCATCCCAGAGCAGTCGGCTTCAGACATGCTGGAGGGTGAGAGGAGGGGGCTGGGAGGTGCAGGGGCGACCTGGGGCTTCCTATTCCCCCAGCAGCCCACGGGCATCCTCCCCCTAATCCCAGGGCTCTGCATTGCTTATGGCATTGCCCACTGGTGCATGACTCCTGTGCAGTGAGCTTTGCGCAATCACAGCTCCCTCTCCTCAACAACTTGCTAAGGAGAAGCTGAGTCATTAAGGTGCACACTGCACTCACTGGAGCAGTCCTTGGGCAGAAGCTTCGTGCAGAGCTCCACTGGGCAAAGTGCTCTGCAGTGATTAGGGAGAGCTTGTTAATGAGGCAGATTTTTAGTGACTAAAGGCAAGCGGAGAGAGAAGAGAGCTCTTCATCAAGTGGCATAATGTGGGCTTGGTGCAGCTGATCTTTGGCAGACATAAATCAGTTTGGTTCTCTCAGCTTTTATCAGCAGAGGATCTGACCCACGGGATGGGCGAATGGTTGGAGGGCACAGCACCAATCACGTCAATAAAACTGCCCGGCTCTGGCCTGCTGCACATCTCTGAGCATTTCATACAACCATGGAGGTTCTGCTCACATTTTCAGACTTGCCTTTTTCACACGGTCCCCGGTGGCTCAGCTGCTTCAAATCAAGGCGATCCCTTCAGAGCAGAGGAGGGGGGTGCAAAGGGTCCCTGAGCAAAAGCAGCCAACCCTGCTGCTCTGATCTCGCTGGGCCGTCCGCCTCCGTAATGAGAATCAGCATCACCCTGTGGATGCTGGCAGAATGGGACCAATTTACACAGTCTGAGGCTCTGTGGTGCATGTTTTGCCCTGCGTGAGAGATGAGAGGGCAGAGATGTGCTCTTAAAAGACCCAAAACGGCTTTACTGATGGTGTGTATCAGAGGATTGCACACAAAACATCCCCACGTGCAGAAAAACGAGCTTCCTGCTCTTCTCCTGCCTCTTCCAATTCATCATTCTCCCCCATACTTTCATATGTTTCTCCCCAAGCAGGAGGACTGCACTTTCCAAAGCACGCAGGCAGCTGCTGTTTGGCTTTCCTATGGCTTTCTGCTGGGGCCAACCTCCATTCTCCATCACTATCCTCAGTGTGATCACTTCTAGCTCCAGCCTCCTTCCCCATGCTGAATTTTTGACACGAGTAAGGATGGATGGTTTTGGAGAGATGCCTCCTTCCCAAAGGGCCACTGCAAAGGAAGGAAAAGAAAACAGCCTCTTGGTGCTAGGTGCTGCATGAGGCAAGAAGTAGAGAGATTGCAATCAGATCTTGCACTTTCTTCCACGTGTTTTCCACGTGGAAGAATAGAGATATGAAGGTTGGAAAAGGCCACTAAGATCTCCAAGTCCAACCCCAATCCATCCCCACCACGTCCCCAGTGCCACATCTCCATGTTCCTTGATCACCTCCAGGGATGGTGACCCCACCACTTCCATGGGCACCGCAGGTATCTCCTTTTGGCAAGCCCTTCCACACTGCTGCAGTTAGCAGTAAAAACAAGGCATTTTCCCAGACATCACCTGATTCTCAATCACTGCTTTGCACCTCCTGCCCAACCACCCAACCCTGCCCATCCTGAGGACAGAGCCCACTCAGCCAAGCCCTTCCCATACATCCCTTCATCACCAGGGACTGATTTCCCACATTGGCTGAAGAGGCCCCAGCCATTAATGAGTTCATTTTCCGTCACTTAGATGCAGATGGATTCCTTCAGGAGCCTCAGGGTCACCAAAGTTTCATTAACAGACGCTGTAAAAGTATTTAAATGCATTAAAAAATTACTTGACAAATGGAGTGAGCCCATCGTACTACTCCTCTCAGATTATCTTGAAAGATAGAAGAAACCTTTGCAGCCCACAGAAGGGCAAAGAGCCCTTAGCAGCTCATCTCTGCTATCATCCATCTCAACACCTCGGCTCTGAAGAGGCTCAGCTTCCCATCATACTCCAGAAAGAGGCCATCTATGTCTTCCCTTTTCCAAGTTGACTACTTTCCAGACACCAATTGCTTCTGGCCTGCAAACATTGCCGTTGTCTGGTGGTAAACTGAGGCATGAGATGGCAAAGGCTCAGCCTTTGGTCTGTACTGAAGTGCTTGCATACATCAGCACAGCAGATATCATAGGCAGGTGCTGGTAGCTTTGCTGCAAAGTGAATTCTCATCCCAGTAGCCCATATCAGGGCACGAAATTATATGCGAGCCCTATCTGGCCTTGAGCAGCACACAGAAGATTACACAGGAAAATATGTGTCAGAAATAGAGGCTGAACTCGAGAGTCTATTTCTGCAGCTGACAGATTTCTGCCTCGTTCCCACAGATCTGGAGGAGGTGCGCTGCATTTCACTGCCATGAACCCCCCCCCCCCCCCTCCCTCCTCGCCCCTCCTTGAGAGGGGGTTTGGGAGCCAGAAACATCTCCAGATCTCCCCCAGAAACGCAGCCACGCCAACCCAGCCCTGCAGACGGTTTCCACCGTGAGCTCATTTATGTTGAGAACTCGAGCCACACGGTTTGAAAATTTGCAAACAAAAAATGTAATGTGACATTTTCCCTCCCTGCTTGGAAAGAGATGACTCATTAAGTCAGGCTTGCAGCTCTCGCTGGGTGCCCAGGATGGAAGGGTCCTGCAGCATTTCCAAGTACATTCACTCGTTAACCCCGAGCATTGAGATGAAGGGGTCTGTGGCACAGCAAGAAACCTCCCAGGGGCTCAGCACAGGGAAGGTGACCTCCTCCCTCCAGCATCTGCAGGGGGAAGCAGCTCAAGGAGGAGGAGAAGGATTGCTCCCTCCAGAGCTTGAGATGGGAGCTGGCCCACAAGGAGAGGTTTGTCCTCTGTGGGAGGAGAGGAATGTCATCGCGCTGCCCCACCGCAGCTGCTCCAGGCTGATGGAAACGTTTCCCTTGGAGTCCCTCCAAATTCACACCGCTGACTCCTCGGATTGCAGCAAAATTGGTCTGAATAGATACCAGCCAGGCCCAGCTTGGCATCTACAAACCTGCCTGCAACCTGTCCACGTTCTGGAAAGCCCTGCTTGCCTATCCTGCAATGATGGCAACAGCATTCATAGGGGCCATTCACAGTGTGCACAGCCTGGCAGCAGTCGTCACCCCCCCCACACACACACTCACCAATGGGAGATTCATTAACGCCGACGAGGTAAACTCAGGCTGTATTATTCATCTCTCTATTTATCAAGTATTTATGCTGACAACCTAGAGGGCGATAAATCAGCAGCACCGGGATGTGTTGATTCCTGTGGCCGATGGTGATGCTGACAAGGCTGATGCTGGGGTGGAGGGGGGCAGAGGGCCCTGCTCACGGAGCAACAGCTCAGCTGTGACAGCTGGAGGCACACAGCCTGCTTGGAAAGGGGGGGGAGAGGATAGTTTTTGAAGGATGTGCCTCAGGTGCAAATGGGGAAGCAGCTCGGGCAGCAGCAATGTTTCCCATTCTGTAATAAAGCAGGCACCTGCTTGGTGCACCACCTCATGTCCTGTGCCATAGCAGCATGCTGGCCCCACACATGGGCTGCTGTGTGCTCCCTGCAGCCGTCGTGCTCAGCTCACTCTGCACATCCCCACGCTTGAACTCGAATCACCCTGAATTTGCTGCAGGTGATGCACTGGAGCAGCTCCAGAGATACACATGGACAGGGGGGGATGCTGCTGTCTGGCCCCAGCAATTCCTGTAGGGGACAGGAGGGTCACCCTGCTGATGGCAATGTGCCCCTTCACAGTGCCTGCAGGGGCACTGCTTCACGTCCCAGCAGCAGCTGTGCTGCTGCAGCAGCACGTTTACATTCTCATGCTATTCACTCGAGGGCCTCCAAATGAGGCAGCCCCACATGCCTCTTCTCACCCTGTGATCCATAGAGCAGCTCTTGGCAGAGCTTATGCACAAAGAGAAGCCCATTTGTCCAACTACAGAATGCAAAAGGCTTATTTCCACTTGGAAATTACAGCAAGATCCTGATTCAAATCCAAAGCAGAGCATGTCGGTGTATTTCCAGTTCAGAAGAAATCCTCTCTGTGGCTTTTCCCTCATGGCTGACCGCACAGCACCTCCTGCACTGCTCTGGCACACAGCTATTCTGGGCACTGGTCTGGGACTCAGTGTCCTGCCTTCCCTGCCATGCAGACACACAGCCAGGGCTCTAGGGAAGGCAGAGCTGTGGTGCTGTTCAATAAAGCATGCTGTATTCTGATACAGGTACTGCTGGGGCTGTGCACCATGTGTGCACCGTGCTGTGCCGGGGCTGCAGCACGCATCGGTTTGCAGGAATGTGGAAGATGCATCAGCACTGGAGAGAAAATGGGAAAAGAGGCCATTTCCCTTGCAGGACAATGCTGGGAACACGTGCCCTTGGAACTGTTTATGTTGTATTTCCCTTCTGTTTCCTTTCCCTTTGCCACTGCATCACGGCACTTCACCTTCCACCCCAGCACCTCTATGCACGGATATACACCCGTGCAATCCCAAATGCAAGCCCGCACGCCTTGCATGCGAGAAAAGCAGACCCATCCCTTCCTTCCCGGATGCCGAAAAAGACAACAGCTCGTTCCAGCAAGCCTCTCCTCGCAGCGAAGCGATGCTCCGGGCAGACGCAAACCGCGGACCCACCGTGCAGCGGAGCGGGGCTGAGTGTCCCCGCGGCCCCGGGGGGCAGCTGGGCGGAGCGGCCCGGCCGACACTAGATGGTGCTCGGCGGCAGCGCTTGGAGCAGTCTGGGGTCGGTTCCTGGGGCTGTTCGTGTTGTTTCGTATCCCTGCGAGTCGCCGACCCGTCCCGATGCTGCGCCGCTCCGCCGTGCCGTGAGCGAGGTGGGGTTGGGGCTGAAAGGCGAGAAGGAAAGAGCAGAAAAGCTGCAGCAGGCAGCGGTTGGGGATAAGGGTGTGCAGCAAGTGTTACTCCTACCCGAATTCAGCCCAATTTGTGGCTGGTTGGATTGTGAAGAGATTCCGAAGTGGGGGGTTCTCCCAAGCCCCCCCCTTCCCCCCAGGCTTGCATTGAAATCCCATAGCAGAACTCAACCTGCATTCTGCAGGGCAGGGATTCCTAATCTCCGCGGGCTTCTTCATGTATAATGAGGATTATGGTTTAATTCCTGCCTCACAAGGGGGTGCTGTGGGGATTAAGAGGGTTAGGGCACTCACATAGCATTGCAGCAAGGCCGTCATAAACCCTTCCACAGAGGGAGACAGAAGAGAAAACCCACGAACCCACCAGTGTTTGCAGACTGCTTACAACTTGCATCAGCTTCCCTTCACTGGGAGGCAATTTCCTCGCCTGCTCAGCTTGAATTTCATCTCTCCGTGCAGAGAGCAGCAGGACAGGAGCACAGAACTGCCTTACAAACAGGTGGCGCTTGCGGATTTGCAGCAGTGTCCGCCCTCTGCGCGTTTGCATGTTGGTGTGACCATGCAGGAGGCTGTGAGAGAGCCTAGAAGTGAAGCCTAGCAGAGAATCAGCTCTGGAAGCCCTTTTGCACTTCTGATCCCTCATTGCTGACTGCGCTGCAGACGCGTTATGTGCGTTCACAGATGAAAAAGCAGAAATAAAACGGATGCCGGCTTTAAAATTCCATTCAGCGCCGCTTTCTGCACCAATTCCAAATGTTTATAAACACACACGTTAATGTAATCAGCACTGCAGCAAATACACACCGGGTGCGGGGAGTGTCACACACACTCCTGGCTCGGGGTGACAGCCCTCTGCTGTGGGCTCCTCAACAAACAAAAGCCGCTGAAAGAAAAAGAACCACGCAGAGGAATGTTTAAAAGAGCAATTTCTCCCTCCCCTTTTTCCCTCCTTCCAATCCCCTTTGGTAATCAGGGGCGTTAAAAATAATATATGGTGGCTGTTCCTGCTGAGCCTTTCAGGGCACGGTGCGTGGGCATACATGGAAAGCAGCGCCAGCTCAAGGCACAGCCCCACATCGCATCACACTGGGGGGATCAGCCTCACGGTGTGGAGAAATTCCTGCCCTCCAAAGCAGAGCTGAGGTCTGCTGGGGGCCATCCATCAGCCCAGAGCCATTGTGCCCCAACCCCGGAGCAGATAGAAGCTGTGTCTGCAAAGATGTGGCCAAGCTGTCATGCCCTGACTCCAACCCAGCAGTCTGCTCAGCCCTGGGAGTGATGTGTGCCGTGTGGGGAGCGATGTGCACCATCCTGCAAAGGAAGACCCTTCCCAAAGGAGCTGTGCTGTGCAAAACCCACCCTAAACCACCCTGCAAGCTGTGCTCCACCGTGTCATCCAATGGGACAGGGCTGGGGAGGTGCACATGGAATGTCCTCTTGCAGCAGGTTGCTGTAGAGACGTTACCTCACATGTCAGCATCAGCAGAAAACTTGTGCTGGCGGAACAGCCGAAATGCTGGGTGAACAAAACAGAGCTCCATTACAAGCCAGTTTGGTTTTTTTTCTTTTCCTTTCTTTTTTTTTTTTTTTCTTTTCTTTTCTTTTCTTTTTTTTTTTTTTTTTTTTTTTTTTTTTTTTTTTAGCCAAATGTTGTTTCATGCTTTAATTGCAATTTTCAGGAAGTATATGAGCAAGACAACTTATAGAAGGGCCCGCCAAGCTGCTACACAGTTTCTCGTATCTGTGCCTAAAACAGATTTCACAGGGGTGTAGGAAGGGCTGGTACAGCTTTTGGGTCCCTGCTCGGATGGCTGGCTGCCATCTGCAAGGAGACTCCCTGCGTGTCAGGAAGGGGTAAATATCACTGTTCTGCACCAGGAATGGGAAGGACAGGCAACCTTTGCAACCCCTGCACTGTAAGTTCAGCATGCAGGACACCTCCTGCTCCCATTCTTTGACTGGGATGAACTTCAGAATCCTTCTGCCAGCAGGTTTAGAAGCAAGGAATGAGCTAACCCAGCTGAGCCAGCCCAGCAGAAGGCAGCCCCCTCAGCTCCCAGAGGCTGTGAGCATGGAGACCTCCCCAAATCAAGAAACCAAGCATGATGCAATTAAATATGTTACACATTACGATCTTCCTCCCTCAGAAATAACAAAAACTGCCAAAGCAAAGCATTCTGCTCCTGCCTTTCCTGCTCATTGCAGAAGTCCCTTTGGGCTTCACGGAAATTTTGGACTCACAAAAAGCTGCAGAACAGGGGCCCCATGGCACCGTGTAATAAATCTTAGAAGTTAACAGCCAGAACTGTGCCAAATGTGATGGGTTTTGCTTTGTGTAGGATCATGAAAATAATGCATTCTGGCTCGGTAAGTTGGGCCTGGTGCACCAAGGCCAACGCTCTGCTGCTGCTGCTAATGGATTCATGTTTTTGTCTCAAGTGTTGGAGACCTGTGATGGGGGAGGCCAAGGCCCAAGGCCGTATGAAATCTCCCCCTGTTCTTGAAGGGAAACACTAATTGTACCCTAAATCTAGCAGGGAAGAGCCGCCTTGCTTGCACTGGCTTTGCAGCAAAGCACAGCCTGAGCTCTGAGCAGAGGCACCTTGCAGCTGTGTGCTTCAAGGGAGAGCATCACACTGGGAGAATTGTAAGCTGGAATGCTGTGCAATGAGGGGGACTTGAAAGGACCTGATTGCCACGCAAGGAGACCTGCCCAGGGAAGGCATTTCTGATCAGAGGTATCTCTTTAAATGGAGCCTGGAAAAGAAATAATGAGATTTTATGGATTAAAGGTGAAACTAGCCAGATAAACACTGCAAGGGCTGCAAAACCAACCGCTGAAACTACAGCTGCAAGGATGCCCAGGGCTCTCTGTACCTTGCTTGTCCATGAGGACAAGAGCTGCGCACTCCAGGCTGCAGCTCTGTGTTGGAGGCAGTGGTCCTGGGGCAGCTCAGCACCTCTGCTCTGTGAGCACAGCACCCAGAGGGCTCCTGCTGGCCTTCAAGCCAGCGAATCTATTAATTGAACCTCATTACTACGTAATAACTTTTGTTATTTCAGAACAAACCTCGTATCTGGCTAATCCGCTTTGTTACAGAGCTGCCCATCCTTGCCTTGAACAGGAATTAACTTCTAAGGGAATTAAAAGGAGGAGGTGACTGCTGGAGGGGTCCTTAGAGGTATCTGTCTGTAGCTGCTGGCTGCCCCCTCCCTCCCTTCCCCACCATGTGTGGTATCCTTCCCCACTGCTTCTGTCCTTTTCTGCTTGCCAGGCATTGATTTGTTCCCGTGTTGTTCTAATGGAGCTTGAAATCAACATGACTTTGTTGCCGGTTGTTGTCATTGTTGTTCACATCTTTGTTTGGGGTTCGGCATCCTCGTTGAGGCCGGGGCAGCTCAGGAGCTGCCATTTGCAGCCTAAATACCTCCTTAGCGAAAGATCCACAAAAGCAGCGTCAGTGTCCACAAAATAAGGGCTGACACAATGCGCAGCAAAGCGGTGCCTCCCTCCTCCCCTGTGGCTGCTGCTGAATCCCCCTCGTTTATCGACGTGTCCAGAACAAGCTCCTTCTTTCATCAGGCCCCGTGAAAACGCTACGTATTGCTTCGGATCCGCACGCGAAGGAAATCTATCAATGAGTGCACGCTGAGATCCCACGCGATCGATGTGGAAGGTGTAAGAATGGCTACATAGGCGGCTTTCAGCTGCCACTGAAATTCATACAGCCCCAACTCCTGGGCGCTCGAAGACCTCGGGGCGAAAGGATCCCCTTCCCCAGGGCTTCGCAGAACAAAAGACAGCAGCCGGAGGGAGGGAAGGCGAGGAGAGGCGGGGGAGAAGCCGGCTGCCCTGCTGACAGCACGAGGCTCCAGCGGACAGACCGGGCGGCTCTCCGGCACTCCGCACAGAGCAGGCAAAGAGTTAACTCAGCGCCCTGCCTCCTCCGAGCACTGACATCACGGGGAGGGGGAGAACGCTGCCGCCCGCCGCCGCCGCCGCCGCCCCGCCCGGGAGGAGTGTGTGCGTGTGTGCGATCGGGCGGCGGTGCCCTGCAACCCGGGCAGCCCCCCCGCCCCCCGCCCGGCCATGGAGCTCCGCGATCGGCCCTTTTCCTTTTCCTCCGCCGCCTGAGCTCCGCCGCCCCTCTACCGGAGCTCCGCGCCCCGGGAAGCGGAGGGCGGGCGGCGGGCGGGGGCTGCCGAGCCCCGCCGCTGGAATCACGGCACCGCCGCGCTGCGCTCGGCGGCAGCAGCAGCAGCAGCAACCCGAGGAGAGCTCTCTTTATTTGTTTTGCCCCCTCCCCACCCCCCGCACTTTTCTTTTTTTTTTAAATTTTTTTTGGTTTGTTTGTTTTTCTTCCCTTTCCCTCCTTCTCCCTACCGGAGGAAGGCACCGAGCTGCCCAGCCGCCCAAAGGGGCCCCGTCGAGCCCCGGGGACCCCGCGGATGTGCGAAGCTCTCCTCCGGCCGCCCATCCTCCTGCCTCTGGGCGCACCGCCTCTTTATCCTCCTGCGCCTTTATTTTTATTTTTTAAGCAGACCTGAGCGGCATCACCAGGGGCAGGGAGGGTGGGGGGCTCAGCTACGCTGCCAGACCGTCCCTCGCCCATTTCTTCGAAGGAACTCTCATGGCTTCACAGCTGCAGACAAGTTGCCGTGCATCTTGGTGGACTATCGGAGTTTGCATCCTGGCGGCCGCGCTCTTTCCAGGTGAGCCTCTGCCGGCCGGCCCTCCCTTCCCCTCCCTCCCCGCATCACGTCGGGATTGCGGGGCTCGGGGGTGCCGGGGGGTTCGGGATGCGAGAAGCGCAGGGAAGGACGGAGTCGACTTTTTGGGGGTGCGCCTCTGGAGCAGGTGTGGAAGCATCTGCCTGAGGGTGGGAGAGAGCCGGGGCCGGTTTTAGCCCGGAAAGGAAACAACACGATCGTCTGTTTTGAAAGCAGCTGCAGGCAGTGGGCTCGGGAGTGCTGAGAGCTGAGGCGGTTTGTTTGCTCTTTGGATCGAGCAGCGTCTAGCGAGGCACAGCAGGCAGCCTTCCCGGGAAGGGACCCGGTGCTGGGGAGCGAGCACAGATGTTTCGAAAAGAGAGAAGGAGGTTTCAGCTGTCCCTGAAGAAATCCCCCCCCCCCCCCCGCCCCGTACTTAGCATACACACACTTCCCACGGGCTCTTTGCAGGGGGGTTGGACTGCTGCCGCGTTTCAAACCTTCCTTTCGTTGCTTTTGTACTTGGCGTGCCTCATTCTGCTTCCTCGGAATGGAGCAGATGGGCAAAGATGCGGATCTGCAGTTCCCCGGCTCGTTGGAGCCCTCCCGGCTGAGTTTCCCCATCGGGGCTCGGCGTTGCCCCGGGCTCTGGCACAGCTGTTGGCAGCGGACGGGTGACCCAGTTCATGAAGTGCCCTTGGGGAAGATGGGGGGGGGAGGGGGAGGAAGGTGATGATGGTGGGGGGGCCTCTTCTGTCGCTCCGGCGCCGAAAGGGTTAACGCCATTCGGGAGGGCTATCCGAGGCGTTCATACGGAAGGGTGACCAGCAATCTAGGTTTAAACAGCGCTGGTGAATGAGCTAGGAAAGGAAAACGAAAGCCTTGCTCGTCTTTTCGCGTCGGGGCTGGAGGGGGTTAGGAGCCGTGGCTGCGGCCACATGGGCAGCGGTGAGGGACCAGTGAGTGCCTGCGTTGAGGCACGGTCTGCAGCCGGACAGCAGGACATGCACGAGGATAGGGTGCGATTGGAGTCCGTTCCTCCGCAATTCGGGAACAGCTTGCTGGATGTGCAGCTGGAATGGCTGCGCTACGAGCTGTGGGTTGCAAAGGCTGGTGCTCCGGGGTCTCTTGGTGAAAGCAAAGCCGGAGATTGTATCGCCCAGCACGTGGGAAACGGGGGCTGCATTGAGCAACTGAAGTGGGGGGAAAACAGAGGTGAGATGGGGGCAGGAGGTGGCTGGCCAAGAAAGCAGGAAGAGTTTGTGAGAGGGATGAGGTTAACAGTGAATGGAATCCAGGTCTGGGTATGCTTCTGTATTCCTAGGACAAAGGGATCGGCTGAGCACTGCAAAAAGAGGCTGTGGAAGGGGCAGCCTGGGGCTCCCTGTGCTCCCAGGCACAGCTCTGCTCCTGGCAAGGAGGCTTCCAGCTTCCCATGCAGACCTCCTCATGGGCAGGAACCTCCGTGTAGCCCTCTGTAAGGCTCTGGGGGTGCAGCACTGCTGCTCCGGGTAACTTAGAAGGGTTTCATCCTCCTCCAGTCCCTATGAGAATACACAGGCAGTGATTGAGGGCATTTCACCTTGCTCTGTCCCAGGAGACTCCTTTATCCCACAAATTTGTCCATTCTGGTGGCTGTGCTGCCAGCAGTCAGCCTCCTCTCCTACTGTTCTGCAGAAGCCCCATAGTTTGTCTTGCAGTGTCCCTCTGGGATAAGGCAGCAGTGCATCCAGCAGCGCCTTGCCATGCAAAAGAGACAGGCAACACTGCAGGATCATCCTTCCTGACCCCACCAATGATCACTGAGTGCCCCACAGCCTGCGGTGGGTGACGCTTTTGGCTGAAAGGTGGATGCAGCACCTCTGCAGGAACGGCTGCTGCTCTGTTTCGTATTTATTCATTCATCTTTTTCATTCATTCGTGGGCTTATTTGTGCCATGGGTGCATCCAGAGCTGCGCAGAACCCCACAGGCTGATACAGGTGTGGGGCTGTGCTGAGGCAGGTTGTTCCTTGGAGGGCAGAGCTCAGAGAAGCTGAGGGTGTATTTAACAGAAGCTGAAGGTATACATATATATGTAATGCACCATGCGTGTGCTTTGTATGCAGGCACTTGCTTGAAGAGGGGGGGGAACTTAGGATTCTCTGTTATAAGTGAATTAGATTTTCTATTTTATTTATATATCCACCTAATCTGTGGATTTTCTATTTTATTTTTTTGGAAAATGCTGTTTGGTGCATAGCAGCTGATGGGAGGAAGGCAGGAGGCAATGCCTGCTTCTCTGAAAACCCTTCGTGGCCCATCTAATCAGTGCCGTTTCATTCTGTTCCTATCCACGTACACTGCCTCCACCTTCTGACAATGTTAGCTTTCCTTCTGATAAGGAAATAAAAGTTCCCTGCTGTAAAACCCATAACGAGGCCCTTACAGTGTCTTTAACACGATCGACTCAATCATCTGGAACGGATTGAGCGCAGGGCTCCATGCAAACCTGCTGCCAACTGATGGCTCTGAGCTGTGAACATGAATGGGGGCTGCTGGCAAGCCAGAAACCCCTCTCCCCAACTTCTTCCCTTTGCACGGGGACAAATTCCCGTCTGCTGTCCCCAGGCCACCTCTTGGGCCTCTCAACTTTGGTTGCAAAGCGCTTTGAGATCCTCAGCAGGGAGAGGTGCTCCCAGCTGTGATGTGGGGTTTTTCCATCGCTGTGCTTGAAAGCGGTGTTGGCTGAGCGGCGGTGACCCGCGGGCGCTGGGTCAGGCAGGGCTGCAGCTGCAGGGAGGGCTGCTTTGTGGGGAGCATCCCTGCGTGCCACTGCAGGATCTGGTTCAGCTTGTGCTTTGCAAAGCTGTTTTCACATCCCAGAGCAGCTTCCAGAAGGGAAAAAGTTGCCAAAGTTTTGCTCGGTCTTTGAGTTGTTGGTTGGTACTTTTTCTTTGCCCTACCCGAAGCTCAGAACCAGCGACGTCAGGCTATTTCAGGAAGCAAAAAGTGTCCTTTGCTGCTGTTTTCTCATTAAACCTCGCTCGCTGCTGCAGAACCGACCTGTCGGGTTCTAACCTGGCCTGAAGTATGAGCTCGTGGCTGTGTCAGCATGGGTGAGGTGACAGGAGCTCAGAGCTGCTGCTCCCTGCGGAGCTCCCAGCCCGGAGCACACAGCCCCGTTTGCAGAGGGACGTGGAAAAGCAGAGGGACGTTGGCAAGGAGCTGGTGGCTGATTAGCCTCCAATGGTGGCAGAGCCCAAGGCATCTCCGGGCTGCAGCTGAGTTTGCAGGGAGGCTCCTGCAGGATCCTTTGGGCACCGTGCACAGCTGGGCTGAATCACAAAGGGAACCAGAAGAGCCGGTTGGTGTGAGCTGCTTCCCCCTGTGCCCTCTGCTTGTGCTGCTAAGGCTGGGGACAGCCCGTTCCCACCAGCAGCACCGCAGTGGAGATGGGGACAGCATCAAGGAAAAAAGCCTTTGGGGAAGAGCAGACGCTGTAAGGACTGCAGGGATGAGCTGCTGAGTCCTCGCATGGGTGGCCACAGTCCTCGTGAGCTCTGAGCAAAGGTTTGAGTCTTGCAACATCATTGCTTAAGGTTGCGGTGGTTCTTGCTCAGGCTTTTTCCCAGGCTAGTGCAAAGTGCAGAAATCAGAGAGAGAGGGACAAAGGTACTCTGATCTGAGCAACCCCCAGCGATGTTGCATTCTCAAATCCATCAGATGAAATCAGGGCAGCTGCGATGCTGGGTGAGTTGGTGCTGCTGGAGCTGGGACACAGTTTGCACTTGAGACACCTCCAGTATTAATTACCAGAACTCAGCCATCCCAGCACAGAGAATTCCGGCTCACAAGCCCAGGTGAATGATATTTAACTAAAGCACAAACCCTCTCCCCAGCCCTCTCTTTGTTTGGCTGCTGTTTGGCTGTTTGCAGTGCAGATATCCTCTTGGCCTTTCGGTTTTCTCTGCTTCTCCCAGGGAAGGTTCAGCCCAGGTGAGGAATGTGCTGCACACAGACATACCCTCACAGCCTGCTTTGCTCAGGGCTCCGTAGCAGGACAGAAACTCCTGCCCAAGCTGCTCAAATGCAGAAGTGCTGCCTGTGGGAGGAGAGTTCTGACCCCTGTGCTTTCCACCGTGCTGGGTTAAAGTCTGCATTCCCACCTTTGGTGCTGTCATGCGCTTACAAAAGTGCAGTGTGAGTTTCAGGTTCAAAGGCCAGCACTGCCAGCACCGAATTGTGTTCTATGATGTCCTGTGCTGCCATCCCCGTGCGTCCCAGCCTCCACGAGCACTTGCACTGTCCTCATGCTGTCCATTTGCTGTTTGTCCCCATCCCCAGGGCTGATGCAGCACTTGCACAGCCCGGCACCATAAAGGCTGCGGCAGCTCTTTGCTCTGCAGCAATCCCAAGGCAGCAGCTCCTGGCATCCCCTGCTGTGTGTGCATCCCAGGCTGTTCCTGCAGATGAGACACATGGCCAACATCTCCAGCCCTTTTGGCATGCTGGGGAAGGCTGGGAGGAAAGGACCAACCCTATGAACCATCTCATCACCATCCTCCTGTTCTGGAAAGGAAAGTGCTTCAGTGGGACTTGCCTCCCAGAAAGACACGGTGTGCAGCAGTGAGGGTTCCCATTTACCTTTCTGGAGACAGCAGAGTGACTCTGTGTGCTCCTAGCCATGCAGGAACATTACAGGACCCACAAATCACATCCCTGCCTCGAAGCAGCGGCAGGTACCAGATGGGCCACCTGGCTGTGAGACAGAAGGTGCTCCCAAGCCTGGTTAGTCACGGCTCTGCCTCCATCTCCCTTCTCAGCATTCTCTCTACCTGGGAAAATCCCATTATCAGACAGATCCCGAGTGTGTATTTTTCCTTTCCCATGGAAGATCCATTCCTCCCCCCATGCTGCAGTGAGGCATCCGGAGGCAGGGCCAGGCGTGACAGCAGGGCCATGCAGCTCGCAGCTGGTGGCTGGCAGCCAGGGGATGCTCTGGGGACAGGCAAGCACAGCTCGGGGCACAAAGACGCATCTGTGTGAGGCTGGCACCCAACACCCCATGGCCACCTGAAAGCAAAACCAGCCTTGTTCCTGAGCCTGGCAGTGGAGGGGATGTGGCCACAGTATGTAGAAACTGAGCCAGGTGCCCCTCTGCACCTCTGTGCTGGGGGAGAAGGGTTTGCTGACCCCAAAGGACACATCCCCAGCAGAGAGCACCTGTGCTGAGGGCCTTCCTGCCCTGGAGGAAGCGTTGAGGATGAGTAATCAAAGCTAGTTTAGGGGCTGTATAAATGCACAGAGGAAAGAGATCTCTGCTGCTCCAAGGAGGTCGGAGCACACAGGATGCCCTCGCGTTGACGCTTCCTATGTCACCCTACCCAGTTAGCCAAGGCTGTGTCATTTGAGAAGCAGTGCTGTTTTAAGGGCTGGAACAGAAGGCAGCAGCCAGAGCTTGGCGTTGTGCAGAGGGAACAGCAGCAGGAGCTGCTCAGTGCCGGGGCTGCTCGTGTTCTTGCCTTTATCAGCAGCACCGAGCTGCAGAGCGGGGCATCTTCAGCAAGCAGGGGAGAGCTGAGACTGTGCCCATGTATGGTCATTAGGGATCAGGGATGTGTCATGCAGCAGCATCCCTGCCATCTCATAATTCATCTCAGCTGCTTGTTTCCATGGGACCCTGGACCCCTCTTGGCTGTGCTGGCTGGGTGCTGGCAAGCTGAGGATTGCACCCCATCCTTTGCCTTCATCCCTCTCTCCTCAACCCCGGGTCCTTCTGGGAGTTGGCCTACAAGAGAAGGATGGTGGTAGGAATGAATTCTCCAGGGCTGATATTTCCAGTTATCACACCATAGAAAGAATATTCTTTCTCTCTTCGCATGGCAGGAACAGACTTTCAAAAATGTATCCTGGTTTTTAAATACTCTTTTCGCCTGTGGTGTAAATACTAAAATGTGTTTTTTTTTTTTTCTCTCTCTCTCCCCTTTCTGCCGGAGTTTAAAAATATCGCTAGCCTGGGGAGGTGCATCTCTCAGTGAGATTTATAACGGCTGCACTCAAGTGATGTGGAAAATGAGCCTCCCTCTGCCCCATCCTTCCTGGCACCTTCCAAGAATTTATTTCCTTTATTTGCCTGAGCCTAAGAATACTTAGAGGCTGCATCTCCACCCAAGCACTCTAATTATTTAAGTTTTGTTTATGGCCAGCCTCTGGAGAGGCAAGTAGGTTCAATCCTTGCCCGGTCGGGTAGTTCAGCCCTGTGTTAGTGCTGTTTGATAATGATCAACAAATCACGGATCCATCACTGCTGTGTATCAGCCTGGATCTGTGAATTGGCCGAGCCTACAGGGCAGGCTGTGCACAGAGGCAGGGAGCAGCAGCAAGGTGTGGGATGGAGCTGTAGGATGGGGATTTCTGCCCTTGGGAGGCAGCAGGACAGGAGGAGGACCTGTGTTTAGCAGAGCATCTTGGGAACGCCAGCCTAGGAGATGAGCAGGAGCAGCAGGTTTGCCTCAAAATGCGTGCAGTGGGATGGCACTGAGATGTGCTGCGGACCTGCAGCGTGCAGCGAGTTTGTCAGGACTCAGCTTCTGCTCCAAGTGACGTAACCCAGCCGGGAAGAAGGGCTGCATGGGAAGGGTGAGGATGGAGAGAGGGAAGGAAAGAGGAAGGAGTTTCCCTCCAGCACTTCAAGGCGGCTCCTCAAGGTCAGCTCCAGGCACGCTCTGTGCAGATGCTGTCTGTGCAGATGCTGTCTCAGCTGTACCCTCTCTGTGGCTTAGGGGGTGGATGCCGATTTGCAGCTTGGCTACTATTGATCTAAGGCCTTTCACTGGGTCTATATTCGCTTCTGAAACACAAGGCTAAAAGCATCCTTTTTAGCTCTCTGTCTGTTTTGTGCTCTCAGTGTCCCGGTGCCTGCGGAGCACCTCGCGCACAGGGAAGCAGGAGGATGTGCAGCCTCAATGCTGACTTCCACTGGCGTGAATCAGCTTTTACTTCAAGGGAAAGCTTGGCCTGCAGGTGATGGCAAAGGCAAGCTGTGCTCTGAAGGGCTGGCAGCACTTCTTGGCTTTGCCACACGCTCCCTGGAATACCCTTGGCCAGCTCCCTTCACCTCCACGTGCCTTTCCTCTCTGCTCTGCTCACATTGCCATGCATCTGCAGGCACCTTGTACAACCTGTCCGCCGTGCGCTGCTTTGCACAAGCGCAGGGCAAGATGACCCTCTCCTTTATTTTGTAGCAGCCAAAATCAGGCAGCTCTTTGCCCAGGGTTTGTCGAAAATCACTCTGCACATACAGCTGCACAACTGTTGTGCACACACTGATGCACGACTGCTCTGCCTGTGCAAACACCAGGCCCAGTTTCTTACCTCGCTGAGTGCACGGCGTGTGGGTTGGAGTTGTGGCAGTGGGTGGACGTGGTCTGTTGGCTTCCCTGCCTGGTTTCTGTTCATTTGGCATTTGGGTCACTTCTGGTTTGCAGTCATGATCTGGAGAAGGGGGTAAAGGCAGGTGAGGGGTGTTTGCTAGGAATCCATGCTGCAAGAGGCAGGAAGGGTGCCTGCACGCCAGCAAATGCTTGGGTATGTGCAGTCAGCACCATGCGTGTGCTGTGCATTTCCTAGGTGGCTGTGAGCAAGTTTCCCAGCACCAGGATGCAGACAACTAGAAACCCTGTGCTATGAAAGTCACAGCACTGATCTATCCGCTGGGCAATGATGATTTTAGCCTCATGCAAGGATCTCTATGGCATTTCAAGGTTAGGGGTGCAAGCTCGGGTGTGAAAGCAAGGGAGCAGCTCTTCTGCAGTCCACCCTGCCCTAGCACAGTGCTGGGTGAGTTATTATAGCAGCCAGCCAAGATGGAGAGAGGGACGGTGGGTGTAAAGTTCAATAATTGTTAATTATTACCCACAGTTCCCACAAGACTTTCTGGCCAAAAATAAAAACCCATACAGAACAATGTACTTCTCTTTTTGCAAAGGTGTTTTCTGTGGGACATTTGTCACTGTCCTGGCCACGCTGAGTCCCTATCTCGCTGCATCCGTTCTGCCTCCAATGGGATTAATAAAGAGCTGCTGGAGAGCATCTTATCTTGAGCTGAATAATGTTTGTAATACAGGGAGGGGAGGCAGCTTTGATCCGGGGAGAAAAAAAAGAGAGGAAAAAAAAGAGAAGGGCCATTGGGGCGGGGGGGTGCGGGCGGGCAGGGCTGTGCGTGGGAAGCTGGCACAGCAGAGCTGCACCCAACCTGTTCTGCAGAGCTGTGGGTTAGGGCTTGCCGGGCTGGGGAAGAAAGGGCTGGAGCGGCTCCAGGGCTGCTGGGGGCTGTGTGCTTCCCTCTGACAGGGGGTTCTGGCTGTGGGAGGCTGTCCTGAAGCGGTGGAGGAGCCCAAAGAGTTGGGCTTGGGAGCTGCTGTCCGCCCCTCAGCTGGGGAAAGCATCACCTGGAGCATCACCGAGCCGTGGCCTCCCAAGGGGTCTGAACCCAAAAGGAGCAGAAAACAAAAAAAATACAATGATTTGGGATGCTGAGGGCATCCAGCAAACCGGGCTGCAGATCCACCCCCTGCTCCCCTGCTCCCAGCCACAGCCGCATCCCGGCTGGCAGCAGCGGTTCCCGCAGGGCAGAGCCACACCTGGGAGGCAGGAGGGGCCCAGCTCTTCTCACGGGTGTGGGCTGGGAGCCGGTTGGGCCGGGCTGGGCCCCCCCCTGAGGCCAGGATCTCTGTCAGCGTGAGCCAAGGCCATAGGAACAAGGAGCAGGGGGAGCGGGCTCAGCTCTGAGCATCCCCCAAGCAAAGCGTGGATCCTGTATCCCATCTCAGGTGGGGGACCTCTGGCAGGGTCTGGTTGTTTGTCTGCTCCAAAGCTCCACGTGGACAATTAATCCATGGGGAGATTAGCGCTGAGTTTGGTCTGCACTGCCCAGCCTGCTCAGGATGAATCCATCTGGAGGATGCCGTGCAACACCCCGAAACGTGGGGTGAGGTTTGGTGATGCTCCGTGGGTCTGCGAGCAGCTGAAGCTGGAGGAATCCAAGTTGTGAACAGTGGGTCTCAGCGGGTGCCACCCCACTGGGAGGGCACCACGTCTGTGCCCCCCATCCTGCAGGGCCACTCCAGGGTGACACCGTGCAGTCGTCTCGCCGTGGCCGAAGGATGACATCCCCGTCCCCTGGGTGCTCATTCCTCATGCCGTGCTGCTCCCCCTCCATGGGGCTTCGGCCACCCAGCACCATCTGTTCATTTTCGGCCCGTTGCCATGGCGACGGGGTGGCTTGAGACGGGGTTTCATGAGCTGCAGCTGGGGGAACGCTGGGAAAGAAAGCACACAAGCAAGGAGAAGCCTTCCTTTTCCTGGGCGGAAATGAAAGGGAGAGGGATGGGAATGGCCACGCAGCATTCCAGCCCCCTGCTGCACCCATCACAGACACGTGTGTCCCCGTCGTCCCCTTTTGGCTGTGTCCACATCCCACTGCTTCCCTCTGTTCTGCCCATTGGGCTCCTGGTGCGATCTCAGAGGTCACTGAAGCTGGAGCAGGGGGACGTGGGGTGGATTCCGCCGCGTCGGTGCTCACGCTCAGCCAGGATGGTGGGAGCAAGATTTGGAGCTTGCTGCACTTGGGCCCCTCCTCTCTCCATGCAAAACTTGTGGTTGCATGGGAACATTCTGCAGGTGGGCAAGTGCAGGCTGGCATGGGCTGGGATGGGCTCCCCACGGCCAGGGAGGCTCAGCCTGGCCCCTGCTTTGCCTCTGCACCAGCAGTGGGTTGGGCTGTGGGGAGGGTCAGGGTACACTGCTCCTGGTCTGCCTCGCTAAGACCAGCATAAAGAACGAGGCCAGAGAGAGGGGCTGGCTGCTGTTTGTGTATGGATGTGTGTCTGTGTATAATCCAGGTGGAAATGGCTTTTAAAAAGCAAACAGAAGAGGAAGCAACAAATTACTATCTGCTTGTAGACAGGAAGATCTGGGCTAACGTGTGACAGACGAAAATGCAGTCTGACAGATTGACAGACATGTTTTTGTGCTACTTTAGCATCCGTATAGAAACAGAAGATAATTCACGTTGCACAGGAGCTCATTAGGTCACCTACCTCACCAGTGAAGCGGATGGGCTTGCTCTGCCTTTCTTCCAAACCCAGCACTGGTGCATAGGAGCAGCAAGCAGGAGCTGCAAGCGTAAACTTGGAGCACTCAGTGCACGCAGGCTGCAAGTGGGTTCTCTGGCTTTTGCTGGACGTGTTGCACCCAGGGCGTGAGGAGATGTTTGAGGCCAGAGATGGCTTTTGTGCGAGCGGTGGGCAGCAGAAAATCAGCCCTGCAGTCCTGGTGAGCACAGAGCTGGCTTCAAATCACTTTTTCCCTCCTCTCAAAGCTGAATGTCACCTCCTCCTCTGTGACACGTGATTTACCAGCACTCATCCCAATTTCTATTTGCAGAGCCAGTGCCCTTTTCCTGCTGGCTCTGCCCTCCATGTGGTAGGGAATCAACACATTCTGGGCTTGAAGCTTCTCCCAGATTTATGAGCTTGCTCTTCACCTTGAGAGTAAGGCTGCCTTGCCCCGAGACAGATCTGAAACCCAAAACACCAATTGCTGACTCAAGCAAACACCATTGATCCTCCAGCAAGTCAAAGTTTCTCCTTTTCTCTTTTTTTAGAACACGAGTTGTTGAGGTTCTGTTGTTGGCCTTTCTGTGTTTCCCTTTTCCTGCGCAGACGAGAGGCCCAAAATATTCTGAGCAAGATCAATGTGACTTTAAAAGAACCCTTCGATAGCACTTCTGAGGGACGTTGCTTCCTTGCCAGAGACCAACAAAAAAACACCAAAAAAAAACCCCCCTCTCAGTTTCCTCTCCCCTTGAAAAGCAACGCTTTTTAATTGGCTTTTAATCTGAGGAAGACGAGAGCTGTTTGCATTGAATTGGTAATAGGGGATAATATCTTACCCTGAGCGATGGGTTATTTGATCCCGGTGCATCAGAAACCTGAGTGTATGGCTGTGAAATGGGGGGAGGGACGGGGCTGGCTGGGGGCCCAACCAGGAGCACAGCTGCTTTCTTATTCCCAATCATAATTAGAAATAAGATGGGGAACAATCACTGTTTGTCCTGTTGCTCCAGGGCATCGAATGACACCCAGGGAAGCCTGGGGGAAAGCCTTCAAAGTTGGCAGGGAGCACAAGAGGGGTGGTACCATTACCGAGCCATCGGCGGGACAAAGAGCAGCACTGCAGCCTGGCTGGGTCACTGCAGATGGACAGGGGTTGCAAGGAATGGGCAATTCTTGCTTGGGGCATTGGTCTGGGTTGCAAGGAATGGGCTGCCTTGGCCTGTGGCATTGGTTTGGCTTTGGTTCCCATTGATGCCCCGTGCTTCTGTCCCCACTGCCGCCACCCAGGGCTGAGCGAGGGCATCCACTTCTGCATCCCTAAAAATCGCTGTCAAGCCACTGCCGGTCCCACACTGGGCTTTGAGAAGGGGACGAAAGGAAAATAAATCAGACAGCCACCAAAGTGAGATCCAAAGAGGCAACCACTGACGTCAGCAGCCCACGGATGGGGCTGTCTGCAGCTCAGCCGCGCGCTCCTGGAGAGAGCTGCACCCACCCGAGTGCTGAGCCCAATGAAACGTGTGCTGAAATGCCTCCTGGCTTCATGCTGACTCAGGCACACATGGGAAACTTGCTGGTGTGGACACCACCACCCATCATCGCTGGATGTGTTTGTTTGGAGCAGTAAATAGCTTTGCACGTTGCTTGTGGTCTGAATGAAGCGGTTAATATTTAATCGGAGGCCTTCGGTCGGCTGGCAAAGCGTAAAAACCCACTTCTGTTGTTTTTAGGGCCCAAGAAGCTCAGGGCCAGTTTTTAATTAATGGGTTATTTTAGGATTGCAGCACGCTGCTCAGTGACAGGCTTTCTAAACACCTCTCTTCCCAGCAAACCACCTTAAAAACACCGGAGCATCTGAAGTGACTGACACCCAGCGGGAGAAATAGCACTGATACAAGAGGTGCTACCCGTATCCAGTCCTCCTTCTCAGGGTTTTATTGCAGGTCTGCTCACACGGTTGGGTTCTGCACCCAGGAGGGATATCCCTCCTGCAGCAGGGTCTGGTTTTGCTAGCAGGTTTTTCCCCCTCCGGATCTGTTGGTAATCGGGCATCCAGGCTCTTTGCTGCCCTTAGTGCAGAAAGCTTGCTGCAATCTCCCCATGGAGAAAAGCTGAGCTTTGATTCCCCCATCAGCAACTCCACCTACAGAAGTGTTTGCAGCAGGCACCTATGGTTGGGTTCCATGGCTGGCCCATCTGGATGGCTGCTTTGCTTTTCTCCACAGAGAGAGCACCTTCTGTGCTCATCCAGAGCCCTCAGCACCGCGTCAGCAGAGCTCACTCCCAGCCCTTCGCCCCTCTGCGTTGCGCAGCCAAGGTTTCTCCCATGTGCAACGTTTCCACGTTGACTTCAGGAATTTGGCAATCCGTGGGGATCTCCAGTTTATTTTGCAACACGAGGCCTTTGGATCGTTATCCCTTGAGAACAAGCAGCAGGATGGCCAAAGCTTCACCAGCTGGTGTTTTCGGTGTGTAGGAGGGCACGGCTTGTTTGCAATGAGGGACCAAGCAGCAGCACGTCAGCTCTGTTTCCTGCTGATCAGAACATCACGCCTGCTAAAAAGCAGTGACTGGATGAGGTCAGGGAGTCCAGCGGTCAACCTCCAGGGGCCAGCGCCTTGTCAGGTCTTGTTGCTGAGGGAGCAGGGCTCTGCGTGCTGAGCTGATGTTGGATGGTTGTGCAAAGGTGAGGAGTTTGCTTCCGCCCTGCTGATGTAGCACTGGTGCCAGGGAGCTGCGTGGGGAATGGCTGGCAGGATGATGGGCGATGGGCAGGTGGTGGTTGGAGGCATCCCTTGCCCCATAGTCTCAGTGACCTCTGATATAGGGCATAAAAAAAGTGCAGCAATCCATCTGAAACCAAGAGAAGACCAATGCTCTTGGCAGCAAGTTGGTGTTTTGTCCCCTTAACAGGACAAGGCATGGGAATTCTGCACAGTTTGGGGCAGGTTTTACGCTCTTTCCTCGAAATATTTCCATTGCTTCGATCCTGAGTCTCAGTTTCTACAGAGATACCAAAGGAGAAGCAGATGAGGTCCTTTCCATGCCCTGAAGGGCACATGGGACAGACTTCTTCCATCCTGCACCTTGCAGTACCACATGGGATGCTCGGTGCGGGATGCAGCCCATCTTGCACAGCACGTGGGGATGCAGGGGGGGTTTAACCCTGTGCCGGAGCATCCTTTGTTGGGGTCGGGCCATTGAGCCATGGGAGCAGAGCAATCAGGAGTAAACAGCACAAAACTGCACACGTCCGCGCTTTACGATGCTGATTTTCAGTTCCAACAGCTGTTTCCATTTGGAACGCGCAGTACTCCAGCTCGGTGGAAGTCAATTATAAATAAAACCGAGGGAGCAGGACCGGTGTAGGAGCCCAGCGACGCTCCGTCGGCCATAAAAGTTGCGTCCTTTCAAGCCCGGATTTTCACTTCCCTTTGCCACAGGCGGTGGGATCTGATCGGAGAGTTCATTAGCATAGAAATGCTGTTGGTTGCTCCGCATTCCTGGTCCCGGCGCTTTGTTCCTGCTCACGGCGTGAGCCGCGATCAAACCTCCTCCCCTGCACCGCCTCATCCCCTGCATGGCTGTGGGGTGCGGGGGGAGGGGGAGAGGATGGGGAGGAGAAGGGGGATGGGGATGGAAAGGGGGATGGGGATGGAGATGATGAGAACGGAGATGGGGGGCGGGGATGAGAAGAGGGCTGGGATGGGGGGGTGGGGATGATGAAGATGATGATGAGGATGGGGGTAGGGATGGGGATGCAGATGATGAGAGTGGGGGCAGGGGTGGGGATGAGAAGGGGGCTGGGAGGGGGACGGGGATGATGAAGATGATGAGTATGGGGGTGGGGATGGGGATCAGAGGGGGATGGGGTGGGGATGATGAAGATGATGACGATGGGGGCAGGGATGGGGATCGAAGGGGGCTAGGGATGATGAAGGTGATGATGAGGATGCAGAGGGGGCAAGAGGGGGATGGGGATGATGAAGATGGTGAGGATAGGGGTAAGAGTGGGGATGCAGAGGGGGATGGGGTGGGGGTGAGGAGTGGAATGGGGTGATGAAGATAAGGTTGAGGATGTAGAAGGGCACGATGAAGATGATGAGGGTGGGAGTAAGGATGGGGATCCGGAGGGGGGTGAGAATGAGGCTGAGGGCTGAGACGAGGGGTGGGGACGATGAAGATGATGAGGATGGGGGTAGGGGTGGGAACGTGGAGGGGGATGGGGTGGGGATGAGAAGGGGGATGGGGTGATGAAGATAAGGTTGAGGACGTAGAAGGGGACGGAGGTTGGGATGGGGATGATGAAGGTGGTGAGGGTGGGGGTAGGAGTGGGGATGAAGATGATGAAGGTGGGGCTGGGAATTGGGATGAAGGCGATGAGGGTGGGGGTAGGGATGAGGGTGAGGCTGCGGGGATTGCTGTGACACCGCTGACCCAGCCGGGGGGGGAGGGGGGGAGGGAGGGGTGGGTTTGGTCCCGGTGCCCCCGCGGATTAACCGACAGACATCTGCAGGGAGAGGGGAAGGGGGCAGGGAAGAGCTGCCGCTGTCTTTTGTTGTTGCTTTCCTGCGGTATGTGGCCGGAATATAGGTCGCTTGTTGCACAATGGATCGTGGCCATCTTTAGGGGATTCGCCTCTGTTTTGCTGAAGCAACGAGGGGAGGAAAACTTCGGCTTAGAGCTGCATCGGGTGGATGTGGTGGTCCACTGGTGCACGTTTGGTTATTGATAGGACTTCTGCAATCAAACTGCTCTTCTTTCTGCTCCAACCTCATGTTAGGGGCGAGAAACCTCACATCTTTCTGCCTCTATTTTTGCCAGCAAGACCCTGCTAACTGAAAATACAGGGTCACACAGGGGATGCTGGATGTGCTATGAGCAGACCTGATGGGGCACAGTAGGATCTTTGTGTTTCTCCCCTTCTTGCTGTTGCTAAATGCATGCACCTCTGCAGACCTGGATGGATGGGAAGCAGCTCAGGTCCTCACAGCATCAGAATGGAGAGAGCAGATTCCTCCCCTGCAACAAACACAGCTGGGTTAGCACTCACCTCCCTGCAGCCACATCCATGGGTTGATGTCATTTTCTGGAGATGTTCAGGAGCTTTATGGGGTGCAAGATGGGCTTCCAGCTGCTGCTACCCTCACATTCCTTCATACCCACTCCTGGTAACGTGTGATTTAACAAGAGGATGGAGTCCCAAGGTCCCCTGGGATGCCAAAACGTGCTGATGAATCCCTTGGCTTCAGCCCCTGGCATTATCAATGAGAAAGCCATTTATCCTCCGTGCGCAGCACCGTCAGAACTCTTGGTTCATTTCTTTCATCACCTTGAGTGCATCGAGGCCTGGGACTCTATTTAAAAATCTATTTGAGCACTGGTTCAAAGGTTTCACAGCATCTCGGTGAGGTTTTGTAGGCTGTGCCCATTAACTTCCCTGCAGCCCTCAACATCTTTTGCTGTTACTACTTGATAGAAAACCAAAACGAAGGCAGCGGATTGAGATCAGTTTTCAAACAAGCTCTGTGTGCACTGCAAGGGTCCTTGGGGCTGATCCTTCCTCAGCAGGCAGCAGCAAACAAAGGCATTCGGGCTCTTTGATGAGGAAGGGCTCTCATGATGCTTTTAGATGCTGGACATCTTCACATCGGTGTTGATGCTGTGCAGATGTTTTACTGCAGGGTCAGGAGGAAAGAGAAGGGAGAAAGCACTTCTACTACACTGAGCAGCTGCACAGAGAGCCCTGGGCTGTGCTTGGTGCAACACAGCCCCACTGACTGCATGCTCCAGCCTTGGCTGCCAGAACCAGCATGGGTTTACTGCTTGGAGCAAGGCTGTGCTGCAACACAGGTGGAAGTCAGCAAGCAGATGAGCTCTGTTTGCATCAGGTTCTCCTGGCCCCGCTGTTGTTGATGTTAGCCAGCACCTCTCATTGCAGATACCTGGTTGCAGAAGGCAGAGGACACTTTTATTTTAAATGTGATAGACAGGGTGCAGCAGGTGTTGCTGACCACATCATCCCACATCACACTCTGCTTCCCAGCAGGGTCTGGAGGAGCATTTTGATTCATTCGAAGCAGCCAATGCGTTCTGAGCAGGTAGCACCATTGAACCCAGGCTGGGAAGCACAAGAGCAAGGCAGGACCATGAGGACCTGCTGCTGTTGGTGGGGTTAGGGTGCCGTGCTCCAGCACAAGGCAGCTGTCACACAGCCAAGCTCACATGATGGAGCCCCAGCACTGCTCCACGGCTCCGGGAAGGTTTCTCATCTCTGGGCTGGGCTTCTCTTTTGGCTGCTTTGTTTACAGGGGAATAAATGACACAATCTTCTGACTTGGGAGGGAGGAAAGGGGCTGATCGCATCTTCACTGCTGCTGCAATCAGCATGGCCAATTCCCAGGACAGGGAGCAGCATGGTGGGGTAACAGATGATTAGCATGATCTAGGGGGAGCAGCACTGAGCACACCATAAACCCCATCACATCCCAGTTTTTCAGCCCTCTCCTTCCTCCCTTTCTCTCAATGCTTCCCGGAGCCCATTGCTATGGGCTGGCACACACCAGCTGCAACTTCCTCCCTTCCTGTTCTCTGTGCAGCATGCTGACTTGCTCAGTATCCCTTACTCCTTGTGGCACCCCTTCGTCTGCAGCTCCCTGCTCTGCCTCTCCCTGTATTTCACACCTCGTGTCCTTATTTGCTTAGTTTTGGTAGGCCAGCTCTATGGGACGAGGAGTGAGCGTGGGAGAAAAAAGCCCAGGTATGAAATACTCTGAGTGGGGAAAATTGCCACGTTTGCTAATGCTGCAAAGGAGGCAGCCTTTTCTCAAGCCCTGGGGTGGATATGTAGGCAATAAAGAAGGAAAAAAACCACTAGAAGCGAGAGCCGCCAAGCTGACAGCCCCAGCAAGCTGAAACCTGCCTGGCAAGGAGGTTTATTCTGGAGCAGGAAGGGGCAGGTTCCCAGCCCAACCAGCTCAACGTAGGTCCTTTCTCATGGTATGGGAGCCCCAGGTTTCCAAGGAGAGCCATATCTGGAAAGGAGCTCAGCCCCCAAACCTGCACCATCATCACTTTGGGCTGCTCCACTGAGAGCTGCTGCTCTGCTCACTTGGCAGCGCATGCCCAGCTCACCAGTTCCTCTCTGCAACTCACGGCTCCCAGAGCTCACCTGGCTCCCAGCTGGAGCTGCAGCATGGCTGATCTGCAGTGACAGCATAAGAGCAAGTTCCTTCCAGCACTGTGCCAGGCCTCCTTGTGCTCTGCTGCAGAAAACCCACTAGAAAAGGAAGCAGAGAGGAAGCCTTGTTAATGGGCCCTGCTGCATTTTTCCCCTGTGCAACCCTGAGCATCACCCCCACCAAGCTTTGCTCCTTGGCTCCTGCACCAGTCACCATGCTTCACCCTTGAAGCTGCAGGAGGGAAAAGCAATGGTTCCTCTCCACTAAATCACCTCTTGAGCTTAGGGGGCTGGGAGCCAGCCAGCACAGCCCTGTGCCTATGATGTGCATGGCCTGGTAGGTCCCATGCCATAAGGACTCACCCCATGGCCCTGCTTGCTTCCCTGCTGCCATTTGACTGAAGCTGCATTTTTGGGGCGAGTCAGAGCAGGCAGCTGGTGCTGGTCAGACCGGCTCTGGGCACGCTGGGAGAGATGAAGACGTTGGCTGTGGCTGGGACTGGAGACGTGCTGCAGCTTGCTGCTGCTCCCTCACAGGGCTTTGAGCTTGGGAGATGTCTTCCTGCAGTGAAACGGTGCCAGAGGGAAGCAGAGATGGAAAAAGGGGAATGGCAGAAACAGGTGGTTCTGGCTTACGAGAGTGAACCTGCTGCAGCATGAGTGCAGGGCTGGAGGTGTGGGGTGACCAAGCACCCCCAGCAATGGCAGAGCTGGGCATTTCATGGTAGCCATTAAGAGCAGCAGAGGAAGAGGAGGACATGAGGCTCCTTGCACCTGTGTCTGAGGATTCTCTCCATCACATCAATCACAGCATTCCTATAAGGTGATGAGAAAGAATAGGATTGTTTCCCTTTCTCCACTCCCCTCTCCTCCATCCAGCTCCTTCTCCATCTTCAAGCCCTTTTCCCAACCCTTTCCCCTCCCATGCCTCCCCTCTCATCCCTTTGTCTTTCCCTGTTCCTCCCCCCCATTTCCTACATGTCTGCAGGATGCCTTTGCCCAGACACAACAGAAGCTGAAGGGCAAGACTGGAACTCCTCTAGATGCAATCTCCATTTTGCTCAAGGATCATTAATTACCTTGATGATTAAATACAATTAAAGATCCGTAAGACCTTTCTGATATCAGAGCCATTAGCAAGGGCAGCTTTTAGGAACCTTCACCAGCAGTAAAACAAAAGGAGGAGACAGACCAGTAAATCAGGGAATCCCAATTAAAATCCGTGCTTAGCTCATTAACCTAATTATGCATTGTGTTGTGCTTGCCTGAGCTCCGCTGGGGGAAGCGGTGGGGGCAGCTGCCCATGTGTTAGCCCAGCTAGGATGCTTGTGCTGGATTGGAGAAAAAAAACATGGCTTTTAAGGGGGGGATTTGTAGCTGTGCAAGCCAGAAATATTTGTACTGAGCCCTGAAATGCAGTGGTGCAGCACGCACTTCCCCTAACGTCCTTGCCACAGCACTGGGACCAAAGGACACCAGATGGCACCAGGATGTCCCCATCACTTGGCTATGGGGGATCCAACGGCTGCAGCCACAAGCATCTGCCCTGGGGTCTGATGCGAGCTCCCATCTGGGGTTATTGGAGCAGGAGGGGCAGGAGCAGAGCCCAGAGACCCTGTCCATCCCCAGAGCAAGGGAAGGGAGCAGAAACCTGCTGAATCCAGGTGACTCACAGACCTGCACCTTTTCCACACCAAAGTCTGAGGGTTGGATCCCGCAGTGCACAGCTGCATCCAGCATGCCCAGCAGCCTACGTGTCGGTGCTCCAAGGGCCAGGAGGAGGAAGCAGGTTCCAGCATGTCCTGCCCAGAACCAGCCCAAGCTGTTCCAGCAAGTCAGAGCTCGATGGGCTCGGGGTGCGGCTCCTTGCATGGAGGAGAAGGAGAATGGGAGCCCCTGGATCCCGTGGGAGAGAGCAGGGAAGGAGGCACGAAGCCCAGGGCGGCGTGGGGACAGATAGAGGTGTGAGCAACCTGCTGGGGGTACAGTAGGACCTGGGTTGTAGGGGGCCAGGCGCTGTGCTGAACTCTAAGCACAGCACATGGCCCAGCAGTGCCCCTTTTTGGGGATAACACAACCCAGGGGGTCTTGGAAATCTGGAACTTGGAGGAGGTGGGGTCTGCCCTCTGCAATGCTAAGGATGGAAAAGCAACAGCTTCAGCTCCTGCTGAAGTCACAGGTCTTGCTTAGGGTGCATTTGCCCTGCTTTGGGGACACAGGCATTGCCCCAACCCAACCCCACTGCCATAAAGCTGTGGTCAGCCCTCACAGAGGAATTTAATCTAGCCCAAGATCAGCAGGCAGCCTTCTGCAGGCATCCCAGCCCCGCTTGCTTTACACATTGACCATTCTTCAGCTGGTGCTCTGCTGCCAGGTAATTAAAATGGCTTCGCCCTGCAGCCCAACAGCTGCCTGCAGATAGCTTGCCTTCCTGCCCAAGGGACCCTTACCTCATCGTCTGGTCCGGAGCGCTCGTTAGCTGCAAGGCAAGTCTGAAGGATGCAAGGATTTCATGGAACAGAGCGAAGGCAGAATCTCAAACCAGCCTGCCTTTTTCTGGTTTCCTAGAATGAGGACAATGGAAGGAAAAGGAATATGAGATAAGAGAGGAAACAAAAAAAAAACCAAAAAAAAAACAACACAGATCCTAGCTAAAAGGATGTGGAAGAGCAGAGCATTTGCAGTGGGAGAGGTTGGAGTATTTCTCAGTTATGCCGAGTGCACTGGGAGCATTCCCAGAGCAAACAGTGCAATTAGTTTGGATTTACACTGTGCCAGTGAGATGTCAGCCCCCCAGGCCCCATGCAGGCTGGCCCATGAGCTGTTCCTTCCCTATGGGATGCAGGAAAAGCCACACTCACTGCTCTGAGATCACTGTAAACTTCCTCTCGGGCTCCTATTGCTGCCCCAGTCCTTCCCTTGGCACTGGGAGCAGCCGCAGGGATGGGATCAGGCTGGCCTTTCAGGTTGCCTTCAGCCCTGCAAAGAAGCAGCAGCTATTCTCCAGTTCAGGGGTGTCATTTCCTTCTGATGAGCTGTTTCCTGAGGAAGGTGTCACACCCCTAAATGAAGCCCTTTTCTTTCCCTTTGGGGCGCAGCATTCCCATCCTCTTGAGCTGTTTCCATCACCTGTGGGCTGGATACTCACTGTGCTGTTGATCTGCTGGAGGTTCAGCCTCAAGGATCTGTTCCTCCTGTCTCGAACTGAAAGAGCAAAGCTCCAGGGCTGCTGCCCCACCAGAACCAGGAAAATACTCCGTTCTGAGGCATAAGTAAAGGTTTTATCTGTGGGGTACCCAGGCAGGGCACAAGGCTGTGCCTTGAAGCTCTGTTCCCCTTGTTTGGATCAGCCAGTCTGCTGAGCACGAGTCCTCCAGTGAAGCGGCCATTTCTCAGTGCCCAGCCTTACTTCTAATTAGCAAGTTGATCTGTTTCTGCCCAACACCATGCTGTGCCAGGAGGACATGTCCTGTGCTGCTCTCTGCATCCCCATCCCCACAACTGGGATCTCTCTTCCAAACTTTGCCTCCTTTCCCTTTTAGCACAGACAGGAATCTGCTGCCCGTGGGGCTCCCACCCTTATCTGAAGGGTGACCCTCTGAACTCTCTGACACACGCTAATAGGAGTTAATGACACTTATCTGGAAACTTATCTTTCTCTCCCTGCCTGCCCCACTGAAGCATTCCTGTATCTCACAGCCAGAACCATTCACGGCATCCAGATGACACGAGCACTCCTTCCCTGATGGGAGAAATGCAGTTCAGTCAAACTAAGCAGCCCTCTTTGATCCCCTTCCCCTAGCTTCTTTTTTTCCTTTCCTTTTTTTAAAAGATTTCATTTGCATTCATTCAGTACTCATCTGGTTATTTCTGGAAGCCTCTCCACTACTATTCTGGTCACTTTACACGGAACTGAGGATGGGACTTTTTGTCCTCTCTCTCTGTGCACTATTTATATCCTTCCATCTGTCTCCTTAGGTACTCGAGCATCCAGCTGTGTTATATCTATCACCTTGGCAATAGCAACAAGTGAGGATGTTTCTTCGCAGCTGTTAGCTCCCACAGCGGCTGCTCTAGAGCAGGGGTGGCAAACAAGGGACACCCCAACTGCTGTGCAGTTTTCAGCCCTGCTGCCATACCAGCAGGTTGTGAAAGCACCAAGGGCAGCCCCAGCTGGTTTCACCCCATCCCTTTGCAGAGATGTTCTCATTTCCTGTGGGTTCATTCTGTACTGCTTTCTCCTTCCCTTACTTCTCATTTACATGGTGGTCACACAGTGGTCCACAGCCATTGAGGAACCTGTGTTGGTACATCCATGGCCACATCCCACCTGCAAGTCATAGAATCATATCTTAGAATGGCCTGGGTTGGAAAGGACCACAATGGTCATCTAGTTTTGACCCCCTGCTGTGTGAAGGTCACCAACCAGCAGCCCAGGCTGCCCAGAGCCACATCCAGCCTGGCCTTGAATGCCTGCAGGGATGGGGCATCCACAGCCTCCTTGGGCAACCTGTGCCAGTTCTGTTTCTTCCTTTGTTTTGGCTGTACACCTTGGGTCACCAGGATCACACAAAGAGTTCCTGGCAGCAAGGTGCCTAGGATGTTTATCTACCCAAACAGCTCTCTGCGGGAACTGTGCCCATATTGTCGTGTCTGCTAAGAAATCTTATAGTCTGCTTTGTGTTATTGCTCTTCCCCCCACTCCATCTGAAAAGAACATGCGTTCTCTCCAACAGCCTGAAGGGTAACTGTTAGCAAGTGGGAAGACACAAACAGCAGACGGAGGAGGAGGTGGGCATGGTGGGCAGGTGGAGGGTGGGAGCAGATCCGTCTGTCAGCTCCAAGAAGAGGATGGGGAGCACAGAGATGCACTGCACAGCCCCAAATAGCTCCCGACCAAGGGATGGGATGCTGACAGCAGGCCCAAGTAGGGAGATGCACCAGCAAGAAGGAACAGCTTGCTCTTTGGGCTCAAGAGCTCTTGGAGAGGTTGGCCATGGAGATGACTGCATGTTTCTGCTTGGAAACAAACTGACATTTAGAGAATTTGCACAGAAACAAAATTTCAAGAGACAGCATTGGCCTGGCTTTATCCAAAGAGTCCCATTGCCTTACAGCCAAAGCATTTGGTTTTGGTTGCAGCTCCGCTCGGGGTTGTGCTGTGCTCCCTTTGGAAGAAGTGAGAATACAGAGGAAGTCGTTCTAAAATAAATCTGAGACTTCAAATGTAAATAATAAAAAGAGAACTTGATTTAAAGCGGGCAAAATGAACACCACAAAAAAAAAAAAAAAAAAAAAAAAAAAGGAAACATTCTGTTCCAAGGTTAGCACAAACCATTTCAACCTTATCTGCGGGCCTTTCTGTTTTGTAAATTGAGTTTTGTCAAAATCAGCACGTTCCAGTGGATAGTTTTGGCTTGGACCAAATGGCACTTTCAATCAGAACAACATGCTGCGTCGGGAAGTTTTCCACTAGGTTTGGTTCCCCCTCCCATCATACTTGCCATTTTTGTGGCAACTTTGTCAGCCCCCCCCGTTTCAGCTTGGACCTGATGTCCCAGGGGAGCAGCCAACCCCTGGAGCAGCCCAGGATGAATCGATGGGGTTCTCTACGCGAGGATGGAAATTTGGAGCCTGCTGCTCCCATCTGAGCACAGCTTGTTGCGTGCAGGAAGGAAGCAGGGAGCCCGGCATTGATGCAGTTACAACAGCAGTCAATGTAGTAGCTATGAAAGTCAATCAAATGAGCCAATTAGGGCCAACTGAGCTATTTAACCTTCCGTCTCTGGGCATGGTTTCTCCACTCCGAGGCTGGAAATGGGATGTTGACTCCTGCCTTGCCCCATCTTGTTGCCTGTTAATAGATCTTTATAGGGAAGCGATTGGTTTTTGTTTCTGGCTTGTCTGTATCATAAACCTAGACATTGGGAACAGTGGGATTTAGAGGCAGTACGTGACTGAAGTGTGCCATCAAGATTCAAGTAGCTTGTAGCTGCCCACAGCTCCTGTCACAGTTGCTGATATCCCTTAGAGCCTTCCTGCTCTAACACCCCCAGCCTGGGGGAAAAAAAATAGTGATACTGAACCTCCTCTATTTGCATGCTGAGCCCCCAGCCCAGCCTGCACAGCAGCGACCCAGCGTAGGACTTGCTGACACATCCATGGGACTGCGGGTGATGCTGAGATGCCTGGAGGATGCACATGCAGGGATAATGTGCCATAAGGATCCCCCATTAGTCACTCAGAGCACTTCAACCCACCTCCTCAAGGGCATTCAGATCAAATTCCCCTGGATGCTCCATCCCAGGTCCACCCTGGGGCTGCCTGCAAGCACAAAGCCACCTTGTCTATGGAAGGGACAATAAAGCATGAGAAAGTCCCTAGTTTTTCTTCCCAGAAGTTTTCTGGCCTCTCCCCTTGCACTACAATCACTAAGAACATAAAATTCAGAAGTCAGAGTTCCCAGTTACCATTGCTTTCCCCAGAATAGGTGAGCTTTGTCCTGGAGGGGTGGGACCAAATGGAGATGTGATGCAGCCCCTGTGCTGTAAGCCCCTCCCTGCAGGATCCTCTTTGGCCCAAGTCCCTTTGAACTGCTGTTTCTCCTGCCCTGAGCATGGATATAACTGTGTTGGTTTCCCTTAACCCCACCAGCAAACAGGCTGCTGCCCCACACCTCCCAGAGAGACAAGGATTTTGACCCCCCGTGGGGGGCCTGACCCTCACTCCTGCTGATGCTGTGATTGAGGTCAGCATAGGCTGCCCTATGGGTGGTCCTGTTGCTTGTTTGCAGCCCTGAGGCTCACAGAGCCCATCTCCCCACAGCCACTGCTGGCTCTGAGCCCAAGGGTCCCCATCCTCAAGCTGTGTTTTGATAACTTCAGCATAGCTGCTAATGCGGATCATGCTTAGCTTCTCTTCCAGGCTCCATCAGCAGGCTTGCTTCTTCATCACCCCATGCCTCAGTTTCCCCAGCCATAAAGATAAGGGCAACCTTTTCTATTTAGGGCTGCGAGGCATCACTACAATGCCTGCATGCTGCTTCCTTAGGTGAGAATCATCACCCCAATACGCAGAGCCCCACATCTCACCCAAGCCATGCCGGTGAGATTGCCTGGGTGGCCTTGGGCACATTTCTTTGTCATTCAGCACCTCTGATTTCCCCATCCCTGAAAGCAGAGGTAATAATACTTACCTGCCTCTGGGATGTGTGAGGATTAATTAGTTACCTTCTGAAAAGCCCTTTGAAGACTCAGCGCTTTCCATAAACACGCAGACCGACTCCTGCAGGCGGGCGCAGGTAGGACTGAGGCAGGGTGCCCATGTGCTGCAGAGATCACCAAGCTGGAAGAGGACAGGAATATGTGAAGTGAATTTCCTGCACAGAGCTTGATAACAAAGCTGAGCAGCAGGCTGAAAGTCAGGCTGGAGCACTGAGTGTTATGGATGTTGTTCTTTCCAGACTTGAGATTTCTGAGTCTTTTCCACTCTCATGGAGAAAAAAAACCTCTAAAGGAAGAGGAAACCCATCTTGAGAGAGCAGAGGCAGCATCAGGGTGACCATCCCTGCTGTTTGGTGGGTGCCATGCCACGTTGGTGGCCAAGATTACTCCTGGTTGCCAGCTCTGAGCCATCAGAACTTCTGTTTTCCTTCTGGTCACAAAACAATGTTAATTGTTTCTATCTTTGGACAAATTATAGCAGCACAGAGCATGGCATTCCCACTTGAAACAGTAGAAAATGTTTCTCTTAACTTAAGGAGCTCATGAAATCGCCAGCAATGCACGACAGACCCCAAGGACAAGACAAGAAGAAAGCAAAGACCGCAGCCAGAAAGCTGTGACTGGTTAGCAAGTCTTTAAACTATAGAAAAATGAGAATCTTCATCTTCTCCACAAAAATCCCAGGCTTGGTCACCACCGATGTGGTTTGGCACAAGGCTGTCACCACATCTTGGGAATTAGAGCAAAGAGTTTGCCTCTATTGGTAATTCCCTGGGAGTCCAATGGTAGAAGGGCCTTGAATTGAGTCAGGACAGAGGGAATGAGGGCGGTGAGGCCAGCAGGGGCAGCAGTTCCTCATCACACCTGAGTCAGCAGAGTTTCGGCTTTGCCGCGTCCCCATCGGGATGAAGGTTGAGTCACTGCAGCCGAGCCCTGAATGCTCCCGTTTCCTATTCCTGCTCTGTGCTGGCAGCCTGGGGAGGGAAGGATTGGATGCTTTCTTCCTGTGCCATCGAGTTTTATTTTTGTTTTTACTGAATCTCTTCAGACTCGAGTTCCTTCGTTTCGGAAATGAGGCTCGTTATGGGTTGCTATCTTGATCCCCTCTTCACAGCTCTTCATTAAGTCTCTCCTCAGCACCTGGGGAGCTCCAATAGGGAGAATATTTAGCCCTGGACTAGGGCTTTTTGAGCGACATCCAAAGGAATGCAGAAATCCAAGGGAGAATCAAAGCAGTAAAATTATCCACATACACAGGGCATGGTGAGGATGGGTCGATGGTTGGATTAGATGACATTGGTGGTCCAACCTTAATGAACCCACCCATGTGGGGCTCAGCCCATCAGCAAAAGGTCTCAGGACATTCCCAGCTGAATTACCTTCCTCTTAGCAAAAGGTCTCAGGACATTCCCAGCTGAATTACCTTCCTCTTACTCTGTGCCTCTTCCCCATCCCTCCACATTTTATTTTCCTGTACTGCTTTTTCCTGCCCTCCCTCCCCACCCAAGCTCTGAATTAACACTGGCTATGAATCCAGCCCCATCTCAAGCCATCAAACATGCCTGGGTACTTTCCCTCTTGCTTACAGAGATACAGAACACAGGAGAACTTCTGTTTTTGTTTTTTTTTTTTCCCCTCCCTTATGAGCAAAGTTCCCAGCAAAGAGATGACTCTGTGTGACACAGGGCTTTGAGGTATTGCTCTTTGACCACCTACCTGCTTTTCCCAGTGCAGAACTGTGGTCCTGGGTGCATTCAAGATGAACTAGTGGCTAGGAAATGCACAGGCACTGGGTTGTGATGGTGTTGGGATGATACAAGAAATATGGAAATAATGGGTAGGGCTGAAACCTGGAGAAGACAAATTGAGGAAATAAGCCCTGCAGAGCAGCTTGAGGGGCTCCTTGGTGATGGAGACCAGCTGGCTTACAGGAAGAAAACACGACCTGCTGTGATAAGTCACATAAAGCCACAAGGAAAAGGAGATGGAGTCCCAAAGCCACACACTGGAAGGGCACACAGTGGGAAAAGAGCTGAGGAAAGAGCTGGAGCGAGGTCCAGCCCAAAGGCCTGGAGGGACAGTGAGCAGCCAAGTGCTGGGGCACAGCAGGCAGAGGCAGCCTGGTGCTCAGGTGTGGGAACCAGCAGCCTCACCAGGGATTAGCCGACGTGCCAGAGGGGCAGGATGCTGGGAGCAGACTGCTCCACCGTGACTGAGAGCCTTTGTGCTTTGTTGCTGAGCACGGGATTTCGTGGCTTTATTGCAGGAAGGCCTTTCCCAGTGCTGTGTCAGCACTCGCAGCCAGAGCCCTGCTCTGCCAGCCTCCCTGCTCCTGCCACAGGGCATGTTCCCCTCCCCTTGACTTGAGGGTGAAGCAAAGCAGCTGTGCGAAAGTCAGGAGAGAAGCAATGAGGGAATGCCAGGAGCAAAGAGGCATGGCTGTTCCCTTCCCACTCTTCAGGTTCACAGCCCTTCTAGAGAGCTGGAACTGGGCTGTTTGCGAGGTGGAAGCACAGACAGCAAGAGCTAGTAGTCTGGTGTTCAGCTCTGCTGTTTGATCTGTGGCTGCTCTCGCCCTGTCATCTGCTTCTCTTTCATCTCTCTCTATGAAGAACGCCTAGGACAACCATGGCTTTGGTCTCAGTGAGGGCCTTTGTGATGGCTCAATGAGCAGAATTCCCAAACCTTCACAGAACAAGGGCAACATCCACGGAGCAGACCCTGTGGGAAGGATCTTTCATTCAAGTGGACCCTGAGGCTGCTTTGCATTCTATTTCTCCAAAGAGGAGATGCTGCATGGGCAGGAGAAGGCAACCCTTCTTTATCCCAAAGCAGCTCCCCATCCTGTCCCAGCAGACAGGGAAAGAGCTGGCTAGAAAGGCTCACTCAGTACAGTACATTGACTAGTCCTCAGATAGAAATATTCCCACTGCTACAATGCACTGGTGCCAGATAAGAACCAGTGACCTAGAGAACAGAGCCCTGCATTTCCTATTTGGATAGAGCCAGCTGGGCCATTGTAGGGCTGCTACCTCCTGTCAGAGCTCATTGAGCTCTTGGCTGGGGGAAGGGATGCTTGCAGTTCTTGCAACACAGTGCCACCTCCAAGCTTCAACTTCCACATGCAGCATTGCCACCTGCAGCTGCCCTCTGATCTGCAGCCCCATCCCCTGTGTTCTGGGAAGGCAGCCCTCCCTTCCTGTTCCCTTGGAGAGTCACTGGGGGCTAAGGTGAATCAGAGCATGACAAAGACTTGCAGTAAAAGTGTGCTGCTGCAGGAAGCAGAGGCCATGAGTCAAAGGCAGCACTCCTTCCCAGCAGGCTGCAGGCACTGACTATGCAGGGTGAGGCAAGCACTGCTCTGAGTGCCTGGCAATCCATACCAACTCCCTCCTTGGTAAGAAGCAAGGTATTAACCTCAACACCTCAGCCAAGCACCACTTCAAACCTTTGCATCCTGCCACCTGAAATTCCCCTCCCAGGATTTGGGATCCTCTTTCCCATGTCTCACCCTGCTTAACACACCTGTGGTGTTCCCTTGGGCTGCTGGAGGCTGATTGCATTCTGCCCTGGGAAGGCTTCATTTCAAGCCTTGATCTCCATGTAAAAATAGGAAGGGATAGACATAGAAATTCAGAAATACCAGGAGGAGAAAAAAATGGAAAAAAAAAGCCAAACACAAAGCTCACCAATTGCTAAAAAGCTCCGTCCCATTTCTCCTTCCACTAAGAGTTCCTGGGTATCTTCTTGAAGTGCCTTTGCCTAAAAGCATGCAATCCCAAGGCCAGGACAGTGCCTCTTTCAGAGCTCACAGTGCAAGGAACCAACTGAAAATGAGGTGCTTGGTGCAAGGTCTTTTATAGGTGGGAGCATGATGCATTGCTTTGCCCTTTAATGAGGTCCAGCTGCTGTGACCTCCACATCCCCTTCAGTTCTAAGTGATGTGAAGTCTATTAGGACTCATTCCTCTGACATTTGCTTCAGCTGTGAGATTGCCCCAGCAAAGGGTGGCTCAGCACAGTGCTGCCAAGGGCTGTTTCAGTGCCCTTGGGGTGAGATGAGTATCAGGGAACAGGAGAAAGAAATCGGTGAGACACCTTGCAGAGGCAAGGTTGTGCAAAGCAGAGTGGAGTTCACATGGTGCTTAACAAAGAGGCATTGATCGGAAGCTGGTTGTGACAGAGCACAGTGCTTGGAGATCATTTCCAGAGCTTTCTCTATGGGGAAGGGCAAGAATCCCACACTTGCAAAATCTGCTGCCTTTGATGGGTTGATGGTCAGACTAGATCTTAGTGGTCTTTCCCAAGCTTAATGATTCTAAGATTTTAAGCACTGGAGCATTCTGCAAAGCCTGGAGGGTCAGCAGGCTATTTGCACATCACACCCAGGGTGCCCAGCCCCATATAAGGCACCCTGAGCCCTGCACAGGGCCCCTAAGGCCTGGCATGACCCAGTGACTATCTGGGCTTAGGATCGTGGGGAAAGGCACCAGCACAAACCACTTCAGAAGCCAAGGTGGAGGAGTAGCATCCCAGAGGTCTCTGCTAATGAGTGCTTGGCACCAACATGTCTTTGGCTCTCAGCTGGGCTTTTTCTACCTTAAAAACAACAACAACAACAACAACACAAGCAACGACAACAGCAACCAAAAAGTAAAATAAAACAATGAGTAAACTGCAACTCAGCAAGCTTCAGCCTACACGGCTCACCACTGATGTGCCGCTGCCCCGGGAGCCGTCGGGGTGGATCGGTGGGCACTGCAATGCAGGGTGTATCCCAAAGCTTTTCCTCTGCCATGTCGACCACACGCAGCACTCAGCAAAGCAGCAGCAAGGTGCACGTGCACACACACCTCCTGTTTAATATGTCCAAGCCTCTCCGCAGGCTGATTGCTGATGTTATTTTCTCCTCCTCGCCCTGGCTTGCACGCTCGCTGCCATCAATAAGCGATGCGTTTGCCCTTATGAATTATTGAGTGTGTAACAGGGCCGGCCCGGCTCAGTCACCTTGCAAACCAATGCTCCCACAAGCATGGCAGCAGCCAGTTTGCCCTCTGGCTCCTGATGGAGAGCACGGGATGCTGATCCAGCACCTTGCAAAACCCCTTTATGTCACCCGTTGTCTCTGCTGAGGTTTGGGTGTTACTGCAGCAATGCAGTGGGTGCTTTATTTCCCCCGATGGGAAGCTTGGAGGAGCGGAACAAAAGGAGTTTACAGCGTCTTGCAAAAGAGCCATGAGTTATTCAGTCACCTGGAAAGGAAACATGATTTCCGCACAGTGTTTGCTGGGTTTTTTTGGTTGGTTTTTTTTTTTTTCGTTTTCCCCTGAAGCCTCTAGAAAGTTTGGAATGTGTTTTTGTTGAAGCTGCTGCATGTAGGGGCCTGAAAACAGTGCTGGCAGCGTCGTGCTGTTGGCAGTCTCTGCTGGCACCAGTTTCTTCCCCAGCCCGGAGCTTGACACTTTGCACCTGGGAAGAGGAGGGACCGCACTGGCTGAGGGTCAGCTCCATCAGCACCCAGTTTGTTTTGTGTCCTGGTACAGTCTGTGCTGACGCACGGATCCCATGGCAGGGGGAGGTCAGAGCTGGGAACTGTTCCTCCCACCCAAGGTCGAGGACAACCACTCGGTTCACAAAAGGGTCATTCATTCATTTGCAGGGAAATCATAGCGTAAAGAAAGAGCATCGTAACAGAGGTGAGGGGGTGGATTGGGTTTTCTTGTGATATGCACCACCAGCATGCTTGATACCGTTATTTAAGAGGCGCACTGTGGGTGCCCATCCCTTGACCTCAAGCTTGCATAGCTTTGCAAGCAGACCTTCTTGCCCACCCCAGAGAACCTGGGCTGTCCTATGGATGCCCAGCAAGGTGACCAACGTGATGGCTTTCCATCCTCTCTGTGAGATCCAGCCTGTCTCCTGCTCGTCTGGCACTGTGAGGAGGCACGGAGTCACCACATCCTGCTGCCACCAACGTGGTTTCTTCCACTGGAGACCCAAGGATCCAATGGGGGGGTCATGGTGCTGATGTGGGCATGGGGCCAGTGGTACCATCTCCCCAGCCCTGGGAGCACGAGCCCTCTGTGGGAGAGGAGGGGAGCAATGAATGCACTTGGCTGCAGTGCAGGTAGGAGCAGCGTGCTGAGCACACAGGCAGCCAGGCAGCCCCAAGCTGGGCGCAGGTTGTTCCCAGGGCCTCTGCTACGTGATTGCTGTTGCTCTCCTGCAAGCTCCCACATGTCTTGGGAGGCTGTGAGGGCTTCAGAGGCAGGCTGCTTGGCAGGGCTGCTGTGCACCTCCATAGGTGTGGGCTCAAACCTCCAGGCTAGAAGGAGCAGCTTGTGCTGCAAAGCGAGTCGGAGGCTTCTCGCTGCTCCACACCCGCCTGTTCTTTCCCGGAATCCTAGCACTGCATGGTCCAGATCCAGCCCTGCTCTGCACCCGCTGCCCTCATTCCATCAGCTGTGTCACAGGTCATAAAGGTGTTCCGTGGGGTCTCGCTGCTTGGATGTCCTCCCCCAGTTGTCAAGGAGAGACATCATCCAGCAGTGACTGCACTGGAGCACGAGCATCCCTTCCCTCTGCCTTCTGGTGGGACACGCATGGCATCTGGGTGGGATGGGAAGGTGCAGCCCTGTGGCCTCTGAGGACCCGATGGCTTTGTGCACACAGGCACAGGAGGGCACCAGTGCTTTGCTGTGGCTGTAAGCAGCACTGGGAAGCATTCAGCAGCGTCCAGCTGCAGTGTAGGGTGTGGGGCAGCCCGGTGCCTGGCTCAGGAAGGGGGCAAGCCCACACAAAGCTCCAGAGACCGAGTTTCGGTCTTAATTGCTGCCGACTGTGGTCAGCTGATGGCGTCTCATGGCTGGGTTGGGTTGCTGAGGCTTGTCCTCGGGGTCATGGGCTCAGTGTGCAGGGGAGGAGAAGGGGAGAGAGCACTGAAGCTGCAGGAACGGGACACCCATGGCCATGTTCACGTCCTGTCAGCTAAAAGATGTGTTCTGTTTCTCTTGCTGTCAATTTCCTTTTTTCTTTCCCTTCCTTTTCATGTTTCTCCCTCTTTGTACCCCTTTCCCTTTTCCTTACCCCCTCTTTCTTCCCTTTCCTCTCTGTCTCCCAGAATACATCCAGTTTCAGATGCTGCCAGAAGCAGCGAGCAAAACCTGCTTTTCTCGTTCTCACCGCCTTCCTTCCCCCTTGTATTTCTCATAGAAATACTGGCTGTATAATTATCAGTGCATTATCTCTAAACATACAGATTAGGGAAAGACACAGTGGCAGCCAAAGATGAATTTCAGGGTCAGTCTGTTGGGAGACATTTTCTCCATCTGGCAGGGGAGGACTCAAACGAGACAGAATAGCAGCTGGGAGCACAGCCACAGCTTCTCCCAAGCATCTTCCATCCTTCCTCTGCAGAACCCAGATGGAAGGATCCTAAACTCAGTCCTTGAAAATAAGGCCACTGAAACCACCCAGATCATACAGGTAGCTCATGCAAGGTGTATGACCACTGCCATAAATCCGTTCTTCTGTGGGTGCTATTGCTGCTCTGTAATCAGGGCCTCAGTCTCTGCGGCTCATTTAATTACTGGTGCACTTCCAATAGGATTAAATGGGTGTCTGAGTTTGTGTTAGCATATGTTGGGACACGCTGTGCTGATAAATATCTGTGCCTTCGTGTGCCTACGGATACACAAGTTCTGTGTACTTACAATAAATGATGCGGTGCCTTCCAAGGTTGAAGGCAAAAGGAAAGTATTCTTGATCCAACCTGGAGCGCTAGGTAGCTGTAGAGCTTTAGGGCTGATCATGGTGACTAAGCGAAGCTGTTCATGGGCCCAGCACGCAAGAATTGTTCTTTTTTTCCTTATTCTAGGCCAATTATGTGTGTATATTCATGTTTTCCCATGTCATTGCAGCGCTGCAAGCTCAGACTGTCTTAGTCAATGACACAGTCTCGGGATTTATCGGGACAGACGTGGTCCTGCACTGCAGCTTCACCAACCCGCTCCCCAATGTGAAGATCACGCAGGTCACGTGGCAGAAAGTCACCAACGGCACCAAGCAGAATGTGGCCATTTACAACCCTGCCATGGGGGTCTCCATCCTCTCTCCCTACAAAGAACGGGTGACTTTCCGGAACCCTTCCTTCAAAGATGGCACCATTCAGCTCTCTCGGCTCGAGTTGGAGGATGAGGGAGTTTACATCTGCGAGTTTGCCACCTTCCCAACCGGCAACAGGGAAAGTCAGCTGAACCTCACAGTGCTGGGTAAGCTACTGGGCAATCCCGTGGTGCAAGCTGTTGCTTCCAGTTAAACAGGTCTGGAGGAACCTGAGACTCCCGTCTTGGGAACTCAGGGCAAAGGTTGAGCCTTTGGTGTGAATTTCACCTCTCATGCTCTTTCACGTTGTCCATAAAGAGGTGGAGAGCAGGGAAGCCAGAGTAGGTGGTTCATTGGGTTGTCTGGGGAATGTCTCTTCCTCTTCCCAGACCCCAGCTACCTTATTTCTTAATGCAGGTAGAATAAGAGTGACCTGTCCCTTAAGGGCATGGTGAGTTTTAACACCCTGTGTCTGCCAGGTGAAGAGAGAGGAGAGACAACAGATCCTAAACACAAGTAGAGCTTGTCCTTGGAGCATAAGGCTGTGAGTGAACAGGCTCTACCCAACATCTGCATGATTCATTTGCTCTTCAATTTGGGTTTCCCATACTAACATGGGGATGAAAACCTATTGCAAGAAGGGACTTTCCTTCATGTATGCATCCAGGGCAGGTCTAGCAGCCGCTAGCAGTTTACAGGAGCTCTGCATACACCACGAGGTCTGTCGCAGTGGTGCTTGATATCTCCTATTGCTTTTGTAACCCCTTTGTATTCTTCTCTCCTCCTCCTCCTCCTTTTCTGCACTTCCTTGCAGCCAAACCCACGAATCGGATGGAGGGCACCACGCGGCCGCTTATCGCCAAGTCAGGCAGGACAGAAAAGATCTTGGTAGCCACTTGCATCTCCTCCAATGGGAAGCCCCCCAGCACCGTCACCTGGGACACCAAGCTGAAAGGGGAAGCAGAGTTTCAGGAGATCCGGAACAGCAATGGCACCATCACGGTGATCAGCCGGTACCGCTTGGTGCCGAGCCGCGAAGCCCATCGGCAGCAGCTCATGTGTGTGGTCAACTACCAGCTGGACCGCTTCACTGACAGCATCACCCTCAACGTGCAGTGTAAGCAAACACTGGAGGGGCTGGGGAAATGAGTTTTGTGAAGGGATGATGCTGGTCTGGTGCAGGGGGGGGAGAGGGGGTTGCTCTCTTTCTGTGGAGGGTGAATACTTGGAGTAATTGTACGGTTTCCCTTTCTCATACCTCCTTTCCCTTGTTGCCTCTGCCATGTTCCTTTGTTCCTCCCTTCATCTCGCTCCTTCGCTCACTCTCCCTCTCCTTGCCTCCTTCTCTCTTCCTGCTCCCTCCCCGTTCCTTTTCCTTAACGCCATCCCCTCCTTTTCCATCCTTCTCCCTCTCTCTGTCATCCCGCTGCAGATGAGCCAGAAGTCACCATCGAGGGCTTCGATGGCAACTGGTTCCTCAATCGGAAAGATGTCAAGCTGATATGCAAGTCTGATGCCAACCCCCCAGCTCACACCTACGAATGGAAGCTGTAAGTACCTGCAGTATTCCCACCTCCTGCACACGGCATCAACAAGACCAAGGAACCTCTGTTGAAATCCCTTTGCTTGGTCAGCTCCCAGTCCCACTGGGATCACGGTGCCGACCGCATCCCCACGCATCTGACATTAAGCAGAAGCAATTCCTCCTCCTCCTCCTCCAGGGCTGCAGCTTTTGGCTGAGCACAGCAAGGGGAGCGAGCAGTGAGCGAGGGGTGCCTGGGGAGCCAGGTGGGAATTGATGGAACCCGAGGTGCTTCTCTCTCTCCCTCTCTTTGCCATAAGTGCTCACAAGACTTCAGAAAAAAGGAAGATCAAATGGATGCTTTCTTCTTTTCAGCTGGCGTTTGTCAGAGAGAGGTTCTCAGAATGGTTTTGCAGAGAGCCAGGCACATTCTCCCTCATTTCCCTTCCAGATAAAACTGTTCACAATACAAATCTGAAGAGGGTTGTTTTTCTTGCCTTTCTTCTGCTTCTCATCCCCAGCTCTCTCTGTTGGTTCTGCCAGCTCGCTTAAGCTCCAAGGGGGCTCCCTGGGTTCCTCTCAACATTGCTAGGGAGGTGTTAGAGGCAAAGATACCCCGGGTGGCACCCGAGGCAGAAGAGATGCCAAGGTTTTCTCTCTGCTTTTGGGCAAGTGGCTTCATCCCTTTTTCCTGCAGTTTCTCACGTGCAGAGCTGGAGCCTGAGCTCTTGCTGTGCTCCTGGGCACTGGGCAGCTCTCAGCATGTTCAGACCCAGCCGACAGCACCAACATCCCTGTCACTGCAGCCAGTTGTCCTGTGAATTCTCTGTATGGCCATTTGCCTGCCTTTAGCCTGCTGTCCTTTTGAGGGTTTCCAGGAGCATCAATACTTTCCTTTGAGAAAGACCTGTGGGGAGAAAAATGGAGAGGAGAGCACAGAATTAACGAGGGCAGGTTTCTGAGCCCGACGGCGCTTCGATCCAATTTCCCATCCTCTCCCTTTTGCACATTTAGTGGGTTGCTTAGGACTGAATATAGGATTATTGACCTGAAAGAGGATGGAGAGGAAAGGCGGAGTGACGGCGGCGATGAGCAACAGTGGAGCTGTGAGAGGGATGGCAGCCTCCCATAGCATCCCACAGCAGTTTCCAGATCTTTGTAGATTGGGAACTCCTTGCAGATTGGGAACCCTGAGTCACCCACAGGCAGAGAACCAACGTTGGGCTTCTCTGTTCTTCAGTCAGCACTGGGAAAGGATGCCCCTTTTTGTGACTAATTTGCCATACGTGTGTATATATAGGCATGCAAAATGTGTGTGTGTGCACTTAGGCACTCTGCAAATGTAATTATACCCCATTATTCCCTTTTGTTTCTTACAAATTGCCAGCAATATGGCACATTTTTGTTGAGAGGAGGGGAAAGAATTACTTGAGTAATTTTTAATTGCCTAAGAGAAGTAATTACTTTACTTTGCTTCAGTAATTAAGAATAACCAGGCCATGTGTGTCGTTTTCCTAACACACAGGCTTTTAATATTTTTTTTATCTGCCTTTGTTCATTTATTCTGTGTACCTCTAGACGTAGTTTTGCATTATTCCACTTCCACACTCACCTGATTCTCCTGACATGGGCAGGCCAGACTGTAAATCAGTGCTGCTTTACTCAAGCTGAGGTCGCAATTAACACTGGCTGATCAACCAGGAGTTCTACGGGCAGGACAGCAGGATAGAGCAGGGTTAGGCTGGAATTCCATCCTGTGTTTTCCATCCTGGGGGTCTAGCACGATCTTTTTTTTCTCCCAGGCCAAACGGGACTTTGCCAGGGAGTGTGGAAATCCAGAACAACACCATCTATTTCAAGGGCCCCATCTCCTACAGCGTGGCTGGCACCTACATCTGTGAGGCCTCCAATGCCATCGGCACGCGGTCGGGCTTGGTGGAAGTCAATGTCACAGGTAGGAAACCACGTGGGCTGCTCTGAAAGAGGAGGAGGTGGGAGAGGAGGGTGGGAGCTGCTCACCTCTACCAGCCTAAATGTTGTCATAATTTCTGTTTGAATCTCCAGCGTCTCCTTCCAGCAGTGGGGAGTTTGGTGATGCGAAGGGAGCAGAGATGGTCGTTGCTTTGTGCCGGTCTTGCTTTGGTGTGCTTGGGTTTTTCTCCTTTCCTCTCGTTGTCTTTTTCTTTCTTACACCAAGAGGCATTCAGTCTCATTCTCCCTTGTCTGCTTTGGACTCAGATAGCTGGTTGGGCACGCTATAAGCCGAGACATGTCAGCAGGGTGTTTGTTGGGAGGCAGGAGGAGCAGGGTGAGGACAGGGCTGACAGTGAGATGGGCGAGCCGTTTGTTCAGGTGTTGCTGATGGTGGGCAACTCGGTGATTTCTTAGCTGTGCTCCGTCCAACGCCGTGTTCCTCTGTGCTGTGTGTGTCATCATGAATAGCATTGCCAGGGCTCCGGAACAGAGTGGTGTCACCCCCCAAAAAAAGATGCACCAGGATGGGGGGTGATGCGCCGAGGGCTCCGTGCTGCTCTCCATCGGGTACCCCTGCATCCCAAGGGAACTGTGGCCAAGCAGCAGGTGGAGCAGAATAACTGGGGTTGCTGGGGGAGCAGACCTGCTCAGGGGAGCTGGGGAGCAGTGGTGGGGAGCAGAACGAGGAGGGCTGAGCTCTGACCTCCTTCACTGAGCCTCCAATCGGCACCTCACTGCTCAGTTCCCTGCTCTGCAGCGTGGGGAAACCAGGATGATCTTCTGCTACCCGAGTGCTTGGAGGTCAGTGGATGGGATGTGCTAAGTAGATGCTAATCATGAAGTATTTATTTATGATCATTATCGTGGTAGAGGGCCTTTAATTCGCACCTCCTGACCTGGATCCGTGCCTGCTTTGTTGTTCCTGCTATCTGCCTCTCTCTCGGGGATTTTTTGTTTGCTGGTGGAAGGAGCAAGACTAACAGAGCTCTGTGTTGAGCACAGACGTGGGACAGCACCTGCCCTGCCATATCCCTGCCCAACACTGTCTCGCTCCAATTTATAGGAGGGAGAGGAGGTTCTTTTATTATCTATATACCCGGCGTGAGATTAAGAAGCAACGGTTCAAATGTTGGTCCGACCAGTTTATTACAAATCTTAATCAGGGAAATGGGGAAGGGGAGGACGGACACTATTATGAATTAGGGTAATGGGGAAGGGAAGGAGGGCGATAGAAAAGATAGAAGAGAAGAAGCAAGGAGTCTTTATAGGCAGCAAGAGGGACATCGTCACCACCATGGATCCAGCGTGGTTCGTAGTTCAGTCTTTGATCTTCAGTAGCGGTGGGTCGTCAGGCAGAGTTGTTCTGTTGACAACGACGACGAGAAGCACGACGACAAAACGACCATGGTGATGATGGCCCCTTTTCAATAGTTTCAGAGTGGTCGAGTCAGCTGTCTTTGGAGTGACAGCTCAAATCCAAAGTGGTTGAGTCAGCTCTCCTTTGAGTGACAGCTTCTGGCTCTGGGATCTCAGCAGAAACTCCTTTGTTCCCATCTTCCGGGCCTTGCCAGCAGATAAGAGGGAGCAGGGATGCCCATCTGCATCCTGTTTCTCACAGAACACGATGGTATCGTTCCCCAATTTTCCCACAACTAGCTGGAGCTGTTTAGTCACAGGCCAGATCTTCAGGCCAGTAAACACTCCTGAGCACTCTCATCCGCTCTTCTACAGAGCAAGCAGCTCTGGAGGAAGGGGCTTTCAAATGTTCCCAAAGCGATATTGATTGTCACACAGTTAGCACCCATTAGTTGCCTCCTCAACAAATCACTCAGGGTTTTATCACAAGAAATACCTCAGGAAGCAAGCTTTGAGCCAAAAAACAAAGAAGGATTCTCACAAACACCCACAGAAATCATTTCCAAAACCCATCTCAACAAGGTGCCCTCCAGAGCACCATGTTTCTGGGCACTGGGGACAGCAACCAGGATGTCCCCATCCCGGTGGTTTTCAGGGCACAGGTTCTAACACTCAGCAATGGGAAAATGGGCAAGTTTTCTAGGGAATGACTTGGGGTGGGGGTCTGCCTGCCCACAGTCCCAATTTATTCCCAAAAGTCTGAACTGTGGTGCTGAGGTTACACGAGTGGGATGGAGGGACGCAGCAACCCCTGCTCCCTAGGAGGGATGAGCAGCTGACATGCTAAACCAGGGCTCCACCATGTAAAAAAACCCCACACTGTTAATAATTCATTGGATCTGAATATGTTTATCCATCTCTCCCTTGGGAACGATTAGGCCAGTGCTGGGGAGGGTTCAGCCTTCCTCACTCAGCTATTACAGGTACATTTGTTTGGGTCTTGCAGGCAATTTAGGGATTGTCAGTGGACCACAAAACCTCTTTCAAGAGATGCATGCAATAAATGGAGTTCAATCTAGTGAGCAGCCAGCCTCGGGAGTGGGAAAAAAAAAAACCACGACAGAGAAGGCTGAGACAGAGAAAAACCTGCAGCAGACATCCTCTCCTTCCTACCCATCCCACCCCAGCATCCTTCATCCCAGCCCCGGGGAGGAGGAGCAGGGATGGGTCAGCCCTGGCTGGGAGGCGATTCGTTCAGGAGGAGAAGGCTGAATGATGCTCTCGGAGTTATAGCACATTAAAGAGATTGATAAGTGGAAATTTAATATTTTATTCCCGCAATCTGTTCCTGTAATAGCTTCTCCTGCCTTGCAGGACCTTTGTCAGTAGCAAGCAAGCCATGTAGTGTGACATGTAACTATTTATTATGGGCGGCTGGGTGACATTATAAAAAGCAGCGGGTATGGACTGCCTGGGTCTGCGTGCACATGCGTGGCAGCCCTGCATGGAGAGGAGGTCACATGCATGCACACAGCTGTGTGTGCCCTCTTTCTGCATCTGTTCCAGAATGCAGGTAGCCCTCCAAAGCTGCATGACTGCATGGGGATGCCCTGCTGCACAGCCATGAGCACTGGCGCACTGGTATGTGTGAGTATACACGCATCCATGGAGATGTGCCTGTGTGCAGCAGTGTATGTGCATCTCCTGGTCTTTAGGCACACGTGTACACATCAGCTCTGCATACACAGGCAGCTCTGCAGCTTTGGCCTTGGCTGTAGGACGGGGAGGGAGGCTGCAGGATCTCCCCCCAGCTCTGCTTGGCTCACAGTAGGGAGTTATTTACACAGCGCCAGCAATGCCAGCACAGCAAGGTCACCACACACAGCCAGCGGGGTTGTGACGGCTCTGAGCACAAGGGAGAGCACTGTGCACAGAGCACAGAGTCTCATCCCCAACAGCTGCATCCCCGGCCCAGCTCAGGGCTGCCCCATTGGGGAGGCTGAGGCTGGGGGGCTCTGCCTGCTGCTGACCCAGGGGATGGCGGTGAGCAGCGTTTGCTGCAGCCCATCCGATGGCATCTGTGCCAGTGGGAGCAGTGCCTGATTGACGGGCGATAGGTGACCTGACACAGAGATTAAAGCCTAAGACATGTCTGGCATCCGGCCCGAAAGCCGTCACACTCTGACACACCCGCAGCAGCTGCTGAACTCCTGCATTGCTTGCCAGTGGTTTTTCTGCCCCTCTGCCTCCTATTCCAGCACAGGAATCCTCCAGCTGGGAGGAAAGCAGGACCCCTAGGAGCAAGAGATGGGCGTGCGTGAGGGCTGCTGTGAGGGAGTGAGCAGCAATGCCAGCAGGCTCTGAAATTACAGCCCTGTCTGCTGCTATCTCCTACCTTGACTCATGCACGGGTCTGCCAAACGGAACGGGTCAAAGTCCTGCAGTGTTTGGGTGTGGAGGGTGGAAAGGCTGCCGTCTGCAATCTGTCTCCTAAAAGAAATAAAATGCAACGATCCTTGCCATGTTTGCAGACAGCATCCGGGAGCTGGGAGCTCTCAGGTTCCTGTTCCCCATCCTGCTGTGCTGCAACAGGTGCTTGGCTTGGCCAGGCAGGAGGAAACCAGAGCTCCACGTAGGGAGCAGCTTGGGCTGACACACGTCCAAATGGGACCCTCTCATGGAGTTTGACATCTGCCTCAATGCCTCTGGCTCCTCTGAGAGTCTCGGCTGGTGCTAGCTCTTTCCTTGGCCCTTAGGATTGAAGGAAAGGAGATAAAAATGGGACTTCAACAAAAAAATGTGCCCACAAAAGCAGTACCTTTAAGATATCTCAGCAGCGCGACGAGCAGGAGGGATTTTAAAAGCTGCTTTCCTGCCTAGCATAAGAAGATTGTTTGGTGTCTAAAAATATGGTTTTTTCTGATCTAGGCCTTTCCTGCCCTCGGGAGCAGCTCCTGCCCCAGGGGGTTCTCTGATGTCTAATGAGGTTTAGGTCCCATCTCTGCCAGGGATCCCACGCTCTCTCCAAGAGCTCTGTGATAGGGATAATTTTGGCTCCTTCTCAGCGCTGAAGCCGGCCACCACGTTCAGAAAGCCATACAGGAAGGATTGATGGACAGGCAGCACGATTTGCATAGGTCTCCTTTTTCTTCAGAAACCAACCATTAAAAGCAAGATGAGGCTTTAGCACAGGGCCTATTGAAGCCACTCCTGCGATGGTGCTGGCATCTTCATCTCCCCAAGGCTGGCACTGCTGCACCCATGGGCGCTGCCGGACCCGCTCCCTATTTCCATGGGATCAAAGCAAAGCTCAGGGCTTGTCCCAGCTGCTGCCCGGAGCTGGCACAGGGACAGGAAGCCAGGCTGAATGCAACAGCTGGCAGAGCGGGCAGCGGGCAGCAAGCATCTCTGCTCTAATTCCTATTCATGCAGCACTCCCTGTTTTTACGAGGGCTGGGGGCAGCAGCAAGGAGGAGGCTTTTCGTGCCGGCATTAAAGCCTGGCTTGTTCCCCCTCCCTATGCTCTGCTGTCTCCTGTTTCTCCCGTCCGCTTTTCACAGCGGCTTTAATTCTCCCCAGACTCTTCCTAATGGATTTTTCACATGGGGCTCAGAGGCAGCGCACCGGCTTCCAAAAATTTCACGCACCCCTCGAGCACAAAAAGGTTTTTTTTTCCTTTTCCCACACTTCCCTCCTTCCCCCCCACCCCCTCACGCCACGCTTACGGTCCTTTTTACACCGCAGACACAAAAGCGGGTGGGTGGGCGGCAGGGACCCATCCTGACGCCGGGCAGGGAGCGGCTGTGCCAACAGCATCCATTGGAACCGGTGCCCAGCGGGACCCGCAGCATCCCTGCCGCCCTCACTCGGGGCACCGCACTGAGATCGGCGCTCGGAGGACGCTCGGATGCTCGGATGGGCAGCGGCGGTCTGCATCGCCCTCCAGCGGCTGTGGCACGCGTCCCCTCCCCACCACCCCGCCTTCCTTCACCCCATCTGTACCCATTGCCCACCGCCCTCCCCCCCTTCCCTCCTTGCAGCCCCGTTGCCAGGCTGTGGTGAAGGGAGGAGAGCTGTTTGGGAGGGTTTGGGCTTGCCGTTTCGCTTCTCCCATCCTCTCTGCCCGCAGGTTGGGTTTGTTTTTTCTGGCGGCTGCGAGGAGGGTGGGGATGGGATCTGAACAGAAAATAGAGCCTTCCCCACACGAATTGTGAGCACGGTGTGATGGTGGTGGTGTCTGCAGCACCAGGGGGTGGCATGGAGGTGGGTGTTTTTTGGGGAGGTGGCATGAAGGGCATGAGAAACTAAATATGTGTGGGAAAGGTAGGAAAACATCCTTTTCATACCTCTGTGATTGGCTTTGAGTGAGGTTTGCAATGGGAAAGTGGGTCAAGCTCCTTCTGGAGGTGTGCACAGCCTTCCCCTTTGGATGCATCCAGTTTCCAGAGCTGGGAGGCAGAGGGGATCAGCGTGGCTTTAAGGACTCTGCGCACGCCCTATCTGAGGCTTTTCAAAGTGGGGTCCCTTGCACAAAACCAGCCTTGCTGTTAGGTAATGCCAGGTAGGAAGAGGCTTCAGATCAGAGCTGTGGGCTGGGAAAACACCAAGGACATATCCAGCTTGCTGCTCCAACCCTGCAGCCCTCCAGGTGAGCCCTTGCTCTGTGCATGGCTTTGGGATTGCAGGGCTGGGCTGGGAACTGGCACAGAGCAGGATGGGTGCTGTGTGGATGTGTTGTGTGTGGCTGAAGCTGAGCAGCACTACCAGGAGATGGACGTGACATTCCTTGCTGTCTCTGCAAAGAGGTTTTGCATTAAGCAGCTGGCTGTGACAAGCCTTCTGTTGAAGCAACATGTGGTTTTGGCTTCCCAGCTCCCGAGCCCAGCTCCTTGCACTGAAATGCATTCCCTCATTCCTGCCCTTTGGAAGGAGTTGCTGCCTCCTGCCTGTGCAGTGCCTTTCTCCTTGTTCTGGCTGCAGCAGGGAGCCCTCCAGCTGCCTGTCCCCAGCCCTGCTGCCCGCCGTGCTGCTCTGTGCCTCTTGCTGGCTCATGAGGCTTTGCTCTACAGGAAGCACGATGCTGTCGTTGGGATGTCTCAGGAAAGGCAGGAGTGAAGCAGCTCTCAGGCACGAGCAAAATGCTTGTGCCAAAAAAATCAGGCCAGTGGTTGCTCGAATTCAGAACCTTTGTCCAAACTGTGCAGCTGTTTCTGGAACTGTGTGTACCCAGGGGAAGCTCTTTTCCCCTCTCTTCCTTAGCAGCTGGGCGAAATGTGATGTAGGGAGGGCCACCCCCTGCATTGCCCTCATTTGTTCAGGATTTCCAGCCCCAGTGCAGTAATGTGGCTGGATCAGGACACATTTCTACCAGCTCATGCAGAGAGGACAGAAAGCAGACACTGTCTCGTCTTCCTTTGGACTCTGCTTCCTTTCGTGCTCCTCAACCATATTGGCTGTCCTTATTGTAGGCTGTGCTCACATTGCTTGTCCTGTCCTTGGGGTGAAAGCTGCGGCCCAGGAGGCTGCAGAGCAGCAATGATAGCTCCGAGCAGGATGGCTTTGGGCACCCTCCTTGGCAGTGCTGGGGGATGCCAAGGGGCATTAATCTGGCATCTGCTCACCAAATTCAGAGGCAGGTGAAGGACTGAGGCAGCCCAATGTTGCCTGGACACCAACACTTAATGTGCACTTGGACAGAGAAAGCTGAGTCTGGCCAGGGGCTGTAACTGTGCCAAGGAAGTGCTGGGTTGATTTAAATCCTGGATCAAACTTTATCTGTGCCAATGCCGTGTGTCAAACTGCATGAAAGAGAAGAGAGCGCCTTTCCCATCTCTTTTCTTCTTCTCCTTTGGGTTATTTATATAGATACAAATAGGTCACAGTATCTGTAGGAACGAGATTAGCGTGAGCAGTGGCACTGCGGGTCAGGATGGGGTGGGATGCTGAGGAGGGGACGCGAAGCACCGTGGCCATGGGGTGGGCACAGGAGCATCCCGGGGCCGTCGATACGCGTTGGCAAACTGGACCCGAAATGGTGGAGCATAAACCAGCCTGCACCTGGACTGGTGGCACTGGGCAATGTGGGATCCGAGCGCATCTGGGTAGGGTGGGAAGGACACACCGCTTCCAGCTGCTGGGCTCCTGCATGCGGCTCGCTGAGCTTGGCACTGAGCTCCCATGTGCTGACCCTGCCAGGACGCACCCTTCTCCCCTTTCCCTGGTTTTTCCCTTCCCTGTTCCTTACCCTCATCTTCCCCCCCCCTCACCCACCCCCACCCCCCACCCCCCCCAAAAAGAAAAAGAGAGCACGGCGGGAGGGCGCGTTTCCGCATGGTTTGACACTGTTCCCCCTTCCATCTGTCTTTTCCTACCCAGAATTTCCCTACACCCCGTCTCCAATCGATGATCGCAAATCCATGGTGCAGCCGAACATCCCCACCCCTGTGATCGGGGGCATAGTGGGAGGAGTCTCGCTGGTCCTGGTGGTGGCCGTGGTGCTTTTTGTGGTGCTCCGCCGCCGGCGTCACACCTTCAAGGGTGATTACAGCACAAAGAAGCACGTGTACGGCAACGGCTACAGCAAAGCCGGCATCCCGCAGCACCACCCGCCCATGGCCCAGAACCTGCAGTACCCCGACGACTCGGACGACGAGAAGAAGCCTGGCCCATTGGGCGGCAGCACCTACGAGGATGAGGATGAGGATGCAGGAGCTGAGCGCAAGCTGGGCGGCCCCAACAAATACGAGGAGGACGCCAAGCGGCCGTACTTCACGGTAGACGAAGGGGAAGCGCACCCCGAACCTTACGACGAAAGGACACTCGGCTTCCAGTACGACCCCGAGCAGCTCGACATAGCAGAGAACATGGTCTCGCAGAATGACGGATCTTTTATTTCCAAAAAGGAGTGGTACGTGTAGCTCGGCTCGCCCCGGCTCCGGCCATGCACACACACACACACACACACACACACACACACACACACTCACGCGCATCCCCGAGCGGAGCCATGCACGGACCGGGGGCTCGGGGCGGGGGCAGCTTTGCTTTACGGATCATTTGTTTGGTGGGGGGAGGGTGGGGGGAAAAGGGAGGGGAGGATTGGATGGGGAGGTGGGAGGTCGGGTAATTATTTTCTCGGTTTTGGTTTTGCTTTTTTAATTTCTCTTGACGACTTTTCGTCCCCTTCTGTGGTGTTTGTATTGGTCGGTGGCTTAGGTGTTACTATTTGCTTTAACGACTGTTGCCCAGCCTGTATATTACACTCTGTTTGTGTCTCCGTGTCTCAGAGCGCCCTCCCCGAGGCTCCTCCTCCCGCTCCCACCCCCCTGAAACACTGGAATTTGTTTGTATGTCGTCGTCTTTTCTTTGCTTTAACCTCGGGAGGGGGTCCGGGGGCAGAAAAGCTCACGGCAAAGGAAGTGGAGGTGCCACAATTGGGGGAAGCGATTGCTCTCGGTGGGATATATGGGGTGTTCCCACTGCACTGAGGATCTGCTCCCAGCTCACAATGGCTCAATACAGGGATCATGGGGAAGGAAAGCCCTCGAACAAACCCCAGGTGCGTGGGCTGATAGCAGCGCGGAGCAACAGAGCTGCCATTTCCCTCCTGCCGTTCATCACCCTCCTGGCTTTTCATTTCTGCCTTTGTTGGAGCATGTTTTAAAAGAAAGACAAGGAGTATTTATTGCTGACGTTCCCTCTGCGACGGCTCAGAGAGGTGCTGGCTCTTCTCAGCCCTGTTGCACACCGGCGCGCATCCTCCCGCCCACCCGTGGCTTTGGGGTCCCTGTGTTTTATGATACCACTCAGACTTCGTCGTGTGTTTACACTTCTTTCTTCCTTCTTTCAGCCAGAGCATGCGGGCGGCTCGCTCTGTTTTAGCAATTTGGGGACGTATGGCTTCGCCTGCATTGATTGCCACTTTCCCAATACCCCGTCCCTCCTCTAAGCAAAGCCTCAGTAGATAGGGAGGTAGAGAGGAAGGAAGGAGGGAGTTGGCGTGTTGCTCTCATCCTCCTTCCCCCTGCCTTGTGGACTGCTGCTATCTCTGCTCTGTGGATAGATGGGATTCCAGGCACTAGGACCTGACACTGACCTTATCCACCTTCATTGGGTCGGGGCTTATTGCTCTTTTTTTATTTTTATTTTTATTTTTATTTTTTAATTGATGTATAAATAAATCTTTTGGTTTGGAAAGAAACCCCCAGTTTTCTGAGCTGTGTTGTCACGCACACCTGAAAGCAGCAGGACTCATTCTCCCCTTGCCTTACCCATTGGGTTTCATTCCCCAGTGTCACACTGCTGCAGGAGCAAGAGCATGGAGCCCGAGCCATGCAGATGAGCCAAGGTCAGGGCTCTGATCCATGCACGCGGGGCTCAGGCCAGGCAACACAGCTCATACCTACAGGCTGCAGCTCACTTTTATTGCGTTAGTGATGAGCAGGAGAGGGAAATCCGATTGCTGCGCTGTAATCTTTCTGCTGTTCCTGCCAGCCCTCCCTGCTTCCTGGCTTCTGGCAGAGCAGCCCCGTGCCACAGGAAGCTCTGTGTCCTCAATGAAGGGGATGCAATCTCTGACCCTGCAAATTGCTGTGTCCAGCAGTGATTCTTTCACATGCCATCTTAGTCCCAGGAGGTCCAGTCTTGCACTGCGTGGTGCTGTGGGTCCAGACGTCCCCAGGGTTGTTGATGCTCTGCCAGTAGGAGCTTAGCCTGCAGTGAAATTGTGTCCCAGAGACCCTGGGTGTGATGTGCTGCAGTGAGGGCATGCAGACCTGGGTGGTGGGACGGTGCCCAAGGTAGAGACTTGCAAGGAAATACGCTTTGACAGCCGTGAGCCTTCACTTAAAGGTGTCATGTTTGGAGATTTCCCATCCACAGACAGTCCTTACAGTTAGCCACGTGGGGTATGGAGAAACAAGGAGGCTCAGAGAATGGAGATAGCACAGCAATATGGGATCTCCAAGCTAGATGCTGCCAAGCTTCACCTTTTGCTGTTCCATATCAGTGCAGACACTGCAGCAGCTCAGGTCTAGGAAGGAGCTCAGCCACAGGAGCACAATGATGTGGCTCAGAAGGGGGGCAGGTGAGGATTTTCCACCCAGAGACCCACAGGCTCAGCATGGGTGCTGTGCCATGCAAGGTGCATGGTGCTTCCCTCTACTCCTCACCCCTGCTTCCTCCAGCATCACACTGGAGTTGCAATGATTTTGCTTCTTGCTGTTCCTTGCAAGGTCAGCTAATTGAGCAAAAGACTTATTGGGGTGGTAATTAGCGAGCTGATTAGCCGTTCATCTACAGCAAGGTAGGAGGAGAAAAAAAAAAACAAACCAAGACAACACTGCAGATTGATGTTCCATCTGAGAGCTGCCTTGATGCAGTCAAAGCATCACTCCCTGTGTGTGCCCAGGGTCACAGCCGCAGATAAGCCCCCTCTTTATGTGCAGACTGTTCTGCTGGCATTTCCCTCTCATTTTCCCTCTTATTCATTGCAATCCACCCCAGTGATGTTATTATTTTCACTTATTTAATTACAAGATGCTTTTTTTTTCCATTTTGCTCAATCGTTTTCATCCAGTCAAGGTTAAAAAGAAAAAAAAAAAAAACCTCCAAAACCCTGAAGTTTTCTTTAGCTTCAATAAATAAATAAAAAACTAATCAGACTCCAATGGTAGCATTGATTGCAATAAGGGACAGAGGGAGGCATTTTCCTGATGTGGAGCCCAAAAAAAAAATAAAGAAAACAACAGTTCAGCAGAAATCCCTGAAGGCTGCAGGGAGAGAGGCTCCAAAGATTGATCCTCAAGCAATTAGAGTGGGGTACAAAATTAACGAGGGGCTGCTGCACTCCTGGGCTGTTTTTCTTTCCCCTGTGCCCGCAGACAGCAGTGCACGTGCATGGAGATGTGAGCACCCCGAGGCTCTGGGAGCAGAGGGCAAGCTGCAGAGGGCAGGAGGAGGGGGATGCATTGCAGGAATGGGGATGGAGACCCTGTGGGAGCTGTGTGCCTTGCACGTGTGACGCACCTGGGGTGAATGTAGGGAGCAAAAGGAGTCGGGCCCTCGGTGGCACAAAGCAGCAGCGGGGGAGACGTCCTGACTGAGGATCAGTTCTTTTCTTTGATTGTTTCATTCCTTAAAGTGGCTCCTTAAACTCCAGTGATTTTTTTCTCTCTCTTTCTTCTCCCCCTTGCTGTAATTATCATTGTGGAATAACGGAACGGACAAACGACCCCAACCCCGCTTTTTTCTCTTTTTTCTTTCTGATTTTTTTTTTCCTTTTTTTTTTTTTTTTTTTTTTTTTGTAATCTGTGCTGTAAGTGCTTTTGTAAAAAAAATAAAATAAAATAAAATAACGTAATGGACTTTTATGATTTTTTTGTTTGTTTGTTTGTTTGTTTGTTTGTTTTCCATCCTTTGTAATGATTTGTTTGAGGTCCGGGGGAGGGAGGGGTGCGTTTTCATGGTTATAATTTGTGTGGGCAGGGTGTTGCAGCACCCTTCCTTTTACTTGTATAAAACAAGAGGAAAAAAAACAAAAAACAAAAAAAAAAAATGATGACAGACAATAGTGGCTCAGCTGTGGAAGAAAAAAAAAAAATGTACTTTTTTATAAATAAAGAATTTTAAAAGAAAAAGAAACCTTCTCTTCTCTTTGTGCCTCTGCGACCGCGTGGTTCCGCACCCTGGGGCTGGGAGCTGTGAGCAATGGCAGTGGCAGAAGTGGCACCGCCAGGTCTGTTCCTGTGATGTACTGTGTTTGGCAATGGGAGCTGCTTTGTAGATGAAGGCAGAAGGCTGAGGCTTAAGGGATCTCCGGAGCAGCAAAGAGAAAGAGGATGGGGAATGATGGGTTTTGCCACTGACATTGGTGGTATTATGTGAAAGTCTTGGGCGGTAGATTCAAAATAAAGGAAGGGAGAGAGTTTTTTTTCTCCCTTCAGTGTAAACAGTGAGGCTCCTCGTCAAAGGATGCTGCTAAGGCCAACAGGTTGGCTGAGCTGAGAAGTGTTTTTGCCCATGGCAGAAAGAATCTATCAAAGTCTATTAAAAATTCTGACATTCTCCAGCTCATGAAGTCCTTCAGCTGCTGCCAGCTGTAGCAGAGGGGACAGGTTATTGGAGAAGTGTCACACCTGCTCTCCCTTACATCTTCTCTAGATATGTGCAGTCAGCTGCAATGGGACTGGGCTGTGCCAGCCTTGGGTTGATGTGGTGGGGTGGGCAGGATGGCTCAGATGGATTGGGTGGGTCGGATAGGTAGGATGGGGTAGGATGGGTTGGATGTGGTCGGATAGATCAGATGGGTAGGGTTGGTAGGATGGGTGGGATTGGTAGGGCTGGCAGGACGTGGGAGGAGGTGGTTGGATGGGTAAGATTGGTTGGATGGCTCAGATGGTAAGGTTGGTGAGGTGTGTAGGACTGATAGGATTGCTCAGATGGGTTTAGGAAGGGTAAGATTGGTGGGGTGGGTAGGATGGGTTGGATGGGTGGGATTGGTGGGGTGTGTAGGATGTGATAGGATAGGTTGACTGGCTAGGATTGGTAGGATGTGTAGAGTGTGGAAGGATGTGGTAGGATGTGGTAGGATGGATAGGATGTGCCTGTAGTCCAGCACCTGGCTGCCATAGCGATCATGCATCAAAACCTACTGAATGCTGTTGGGATGCCAAGGGCCCATTGGAAGGAAAGATCAGTCAGGCTGCATCCCTGCATTTCAGTGACTGATCTCTGCGTTGGAAAGAACAGTTTACCTTTTCCCTTTCCTCCAGCTTCCTTGCTGTGCTACAAAGACAGCCTTGTTCCCAAAGATCAAGGCAGACAGCTCTGCAAGTCTCAGGCTTTTGCAAGAGAGTGAGAGACAAAGGAAGTGAGAGATCAGAGGAAATGTGCACACTCTTCCTTGTGCAGGTATCAACAGGTGCTTTGCCATGCCTCTGGCTTGGAGAATCCTCCTGGGGAAGCATCTTTGCACCCGACTTCAGCACATGGGATGGAAAGAAAGACACGAGGGGCTGCCTTTGCCCCATGGTCCTGCTGGGAAATGCTGCATAGATTCCCAGGCCATGTCTGCCACAGTTAAGCAGTGATGGATAAAACCCATTGCATTGCATGGGGCCTCTTCTGAGCAGCTCAGGTTGCAGAGAGCTGAACGCAGCGGGAGCTGACTCCCATGCAGCACCCCTAAGTATTGTGTTTCTCTGGAACAAAACAGAAACACGTTGGGGGCAGGAATGCCAGCAATGCATGCAGCCCATGGAATGATGGCAGCGTGGCTTGGATCTCTTCTCAAAGCCACATCGCTGCAGGCCAGCACCGCTGGCTACAAAGCAGCTTCAGAGCGCTGTCAGTCAGCAGAGAGGCAGAGGAGGAGCCCGGTGGGACAGCAGGGTTGAGCAAGGGGAGTGAGTTCTGCCAGCCCAGCACAGAGCAAGCAATGGAGATGTGCCTGCCTGGAACCAGCTGTGCACAGAGCACAGGGCTGAAATGTCCATGGTGAAGGCACGGAGCCATCAGAGCTGGGTGTGAGCACATCCAGTGATTGACTACAATGGAGTTATGCTTATTTCCACCCCCATAGATTAACATCACCTAAGCAGGATTTGCAAGGAGTGAGAGTGAGACGCAGCCAAGCGTAAGGAGGGAATTAGCAGGCGATCTGCCTGGCAGCTCTGGGCACAGGCACCTGGGAGCATGCTTGCAGACAGGTGGATCTCACAGGAATCCACACGCATGGCACACTCAGAAGTGCCAGAAGGACGATGGCCAGCAGGCAGGGAAGAAAGCAGGAAGGCTGGGAGATGGCAGGTTGGAAGGGGTGGCAGCTCCAGGAGTGCTGGGATGGATTGGGTCAGAGTCATTGACTCATTCATTGGGAGGCAAGAGGTTGGAGGTGGATCACCCAAGGTCGCACGTATTGCCAGGTCTTCTGAGGCTGGAAAAGGTGAACCAGGAGAAATTTGCTGGCTCAGAGCAGGGTGAATTATCTGTAGCAACAACTTTGTTTGATTAATTTTTTTTTTTTTTTTCCGTGGTTTCACATTATTTGCAAACTTGAGTTTGATTTGAATGAACATATTTGTGAGAGGAAATTGCTTTATGCAAATGCACTCCAGCTGGGGGACCTGCAGCACCACAAAGTGCTGCTGTGCCTCAGATGCCCTCCGTGGTGCCTGGCAGAAGGCAAGGGCTCCTCCTCCCAACAAGGCACTTCATAAATAAGCCGAACATTTAAATATATGATAAAAATGTTGCATCACCCAAGTTCTCAAAAGGTCCCGGTTGATGGGTACAGCCACTGGAGAGGCCAATCCATCTGCCCACCCCACGGGGAGAGGTGCCCTCATGTCTCTGTTCCCCTTTATCTCTCCCTGCTCCTCTCAAACTCCCACCAGCCTGTTTATCGCACTGGTTTGAAAAGAAAATTGCCAACTTCACACCTGTCAGCTTTAACTGATTGCCTGTCGCACCAGGGGAGGGAGCCCATCCGTATGGCCCTGGCCTCACAGCCTCGGCTCACCAGGGGAACGTCTCCATCCCTCGAGGAACGAAATGCTTCATTTCCCATCTCCTGGCCTCATTTTGTCGCCCTGCTCTAGCTCCCAGCCCTTTCAATTACCGCTTTGCAATAATAATGAACGGGGGCTTTCAGCTGGCACACAGCTTCGTCCACCCGAGGAGCCGAGCTCATCATGAAACACTCATCCTCCGAGGGCCATGCTAACCCTGCTGGGCTAAAAAGTGCCCTTCCTGCTGGTGATAAGGAGGTGTGACAGCAGCAAAAGTGTGCAGGAAACCCGGGCAAGGTTCTGGGGGGCACTCAGGACTAAGGCCTATGGGATCTACACCAACAGGAGTTGCTATCCCCACCAGGTGCCTTCCCACAAGTTCATCCCCCTTCCCATATAGGATCTGGAGATTTAGCCCTGACTGTGCCCTTCCTTAACCAAGAAGAGGTGGGAGGAGAAGCAGGGGCACCCAGTGCAGCTGCTGCCAGCTGTGCCAGCTCCATGGCTGTGACATGAATGCGGCAGCTGCCTGGGATTATGAGTAGATACCAGAGTGGGAATGCAAAGTCTGAATGGTAAACACCACAGAGCTGTCCAGAAATAATGGCATGGGGGCTTGGTAATAGGGAGGAATCGTAATTAAATAGAAATTAGTTACTTAAATGGTCACTTCCTGGGGTTTCGTTGATGTCCGATTAACTTAACTTTTAATTTGCATAAGCAATAAATGTTTAATTATGTTATTAATATATTTGAGTTGAGGAGCTTATGGGCTTTTATAATTGGCATTTAACTAGATAGTTCCAGCGTATTAACTGATGTTTCATAGCTCCACACGAGGCTTCCCAATTATAACTGACCTAAAAATGGGCTTGGAGGACCTGCCTTGATGGTGCTACCTGAGCTACAGAGCAGAGGAGATGGCATGGAGCAGCTCTGCATCCTTTTAGGATTTAACTAGCCCAGTTTACACTAAAAACTAACAGCAGTGAGTTAGGGATCTCTTTGGCTGAGTTTTCAACCCATTTGCTTTGGGAGTACCCAGATGGTGCCCAGGGCAAGACGGTTGGTTCTGCCATCCTCCAACATGCAGAAATCGCTTTGTATCCCAGAAACCACGAACAAATTTCTGTTTCCAAGACAGATCATGAATAGTCATTGACATCTTTTGCCTTTTCTAAATTATGACTGCCCTCTTGACATTCTCCATCTGGTAAAGTGCCTATAGAGCACTGCAAAGGGTTTGTTTGTTCCTGTTGCATTCCCCTGCGTGACCTTTGCCGTTGTACCAACCTTTGCAGCTTCTCTTTCACGCTGACAGGTCTCTCTCTTTGCAGCTCTTCTGTTTGATCTGTATCGGAGACAGGGGAAGCTCTGCAAGCTAACAAATGCTCAGCTGGATACGGTTGTGAGGATAAATACTGGTGGTTAAGGCAGAGCAGGGCTTGGAGGTGGTGGGAAGTCAGGAGGGAATGAGTGTTAGGAGCATTTCTTTACCACGAGCAGGAGATTGCAGCCATGCAAACGTGGAGCTGATCTCAGCTTTGGGAACGTGCAAGGTAGAGCCATCCCATGGTGGAAGCACCCTGGAAGCAAAACCGTGGCCCAGGCACGTGGTCAAGGAGAATGAGACATTCCCAGGAGAGATGCTAAAACAAATTAACTCCGTTAGTGCAGATGATAAGAGTGTGAGCTGAAGTCCACGTCCCTTCCCTCTGACAGAACTTGTCTCGTGGCTGCTTGTAACAGCGTGACCCCAACGGGGTCCTTCATCAAGGAAGCAGGGTTGTATCTCTGGCTCAGCAGGGACCCGCTGTGCTCTGGTTGGTGAGAGCAGGCTGCTGAGATGAAAAGATGTAATGGGAGTCAGGATGTGGCCCCTTCGTTCCTCCAGGAGAGGCAATTTCGTGTGTCATCACCTCCTCTAGATTGTACAGCAGTAGAAATAAATTACCAAAGGGATTTGATTGTTCATTACTCCGCTGAACTGCAAGGAAATGAAGCAGAACTAAAATTAAGGGCTGGGAGGCAGAGGGAACATCAGAGAACTCAGGGCCCATCTTCTACCCAAAGCCAGGCTGGGGCAGTGTCCATACAGCTGCATTGAGGTGGAAAGCATGTGGCACAGGGCAAGCAGGCTGGGGAGGGCAAGGCGAGATCTTTGCTGGGCCCCATGGGGTTAATGTGCTGCTCCTTATCCTCGCTCCACCCCAGCTACCAGCAGACCCAGGGAGGCATGCAAGGTGAGGTCAGCAAGGGTTAAAGCCACATTCCAGGCATGCTTTGCAGCCAGCAGCTCCTTAACCCGGGATGGCTCCGTTGCTGCTACCATGCTGGAGAGGAAAGGGCAGAGCTGATCCTCACCTGGCAGGGCTGAGTGAATGGCAAAGCGATTGCCTGTGCAGGAATGTGTGTGAAATCCCACTAAAACCCAGCAGGTCCCTTCGTCCGCTTGCAGCTGGGCATGCTCTTCAAAGCTGCACCCTGCGGAGGGCTGGCTCGCACACCGTGCTGCCAGAAGCATGAAACCTCACCAGAGGTGAGCCAGCCGTCTGCATGGGCTGGGACTGATCAAAATTACAGAGAAAAACAAAAAGGCAAAGATCTGACAGGGATGCTGTGATTAGTGCCTATGCAGTGGGCTACCCGTGCTGCAAACCAGCTTGTGCCCGGGGGTGGATCTGCTGCTGCGGCGTGTCTCAAATCAGCCAATCCTGTTCGTCTCTGGAAGCTAACTGGGGACGTGTTTGCTCTGCCAAGCTTTTCAGCTCCGTTTAATTTAGCTCTGCAAACTCGCCGTGTCTCAGGCTCCGTTGGAATGTGTCAGGTGGGGTGCATTATAAATATGCATCATCCGATCTCGTGGTGTTGCTCGAAGGTTCAGCGGGTGGAAAGAGCCCAGTAAGTGCTAACCCCCATCCTCTGGCTCAGGACAGCAATCCGGGTCACAGACGGGCTTATCTGGAGCTGGCACTCCACTGGGACACTGTGTTAAGAGTGTAGGATGAACATGCCTGAGCAGGGATGCGACTGAGCACCAAGGTTATGTTAACTCTAGCAAGGCTGGCAGTTTAGCAGAGCTTCAGAGCTGCCAGCCTAACAAAAGGAGGGGAATAGTGATTCTTCCCTATTGATTTGCAATGTGTCAGTGAGCAAAGAAGCACAGTGCTGAGTGCCTTGGCTAGCCAGCCATGAAATAGATGGGAGTTTGTTTTGTGCAGGGTGGGGATAAACATGGAGGGAAACCTACTTGACAATTGGCTACAGATGCAGGAATGCCTTTTAGCAAATGGTTTTCTGGAGGGGTTGTGGGTTGTTAAGTTGGTTATTTTGTGTGGTAGACTGGAGCACGAGCAGTCGGACTGTCAGAAGATCTGTGGGGCTCAGGTTATGCTATCAGCCATTCCATGGGGCTCAGGTTGGACCATTAGCAGTCCTGTGGGGCTCAGTCTCTCTCTGAGGAAGCTGGTACGATAGAAGAAAGATAGTGCAGCTGTGAGACCACCAAGGCTTTCCTGCACACCTGGACCTCTGTCCCACACCACTCCAGCCTGCAAGTCAAGCTGGGTTCCATTCTGCTCCTTGGCACACTGCAGCACGGCTGGGATTGCCCATCCAATCTGAGCTTTGCACTAAATGTCAGCCCCAGAGCAGCACAAACCCATGGTGGGGATGCGCTGTACCTCTTTCTCAAGCCTGAACCCCAAGATCAGCCAGGTGCTTTGTGATGCAGACATCCCAGCCACACGAGCAGCTCTGAGACACAAAACCTTCCCCCCCCCCAAAGTGCGACAGACACAATCTCTCCTTTCCATTCCTCCTACAGCATCCTCTCCATGGCCACGTGAGCCATTTCCTCCGCTCTGACTTTGGGTTCCCTTCGGGAACATCGCTCTCCCCCTCATGCGAGCTGGTTCTGCAAAGCCCTCATTGTTCCCCTGTTTTTATTTACTGCTGTGCTCTGCAGCTGCACTGTGTCACCCCGCGGGCACGGCGCGTGCGGACAGCTCTGTCTGTTTGTCTCATGGTTTGGAACACAATCACAGCCATGAGCACGGAGCGGGCATTAAATCACAGTCACAGCTCCATCCCTGCCAGCGCTTCTTCCTTTCCTGTGTCTGCTTCCACCTCCAGAAGAGAACAAAGCAACGATACCCAACTGCTCCGAAAGAGGCTGGGGGTGGGGTGTCCTTCTTTTCTCCTTAATTGTAATACGTTGAATTAATTCATTTTCCAGCCAGAATGAGGAGTTCCCAGCAGCCCTTCGACATCCAGATAAGGCTGAGCTGCTCACTCAGCCCCTTTGGGTTCTCTGCTACCTGCCTCACTGCCAACATGAACTTTTTGGAGAGTTTTAAATTATTCGAGCATGACACAGAGCAAGGGGTTTTGCATTCTTAATTGGCAAAGCCTTTTCCCACTCCACTCTGGAGGCCCCTGAGCTGTCCTGCCAATTTACTCTGATCCTGATTCACAGGCCTTGCAAACATCTTCCCAGGGCTGCCCGAAAGCACTGGCAGCGTAACCAAATCCTCGTCTGTCAGTTCCTATCATCTGCTCCTGAGGCATTCCCAGTCTCCTCTGTTGGGTTCCCAGCACTGTCCTGCAGCCGCTGTGCCCTCAGAAAGGCAGGGAGCATCTCGAGGCACTGGGGTCAGCAGCCCTCTGAAATGCACCAGCTGCAGCTCTGCTCAGGGGAAGGGACACCAAGGAAAGAAGCAGCTGGGGAGGCAGATGATAGAAGAGAAAGAAAAAGAAAGAGGGAAGGGGGAGCAGAAGGAAGGGCTCTCTGCCAGTTCCTAGGTGGGCTCCTCCAGCACCCAGCATCTCTGCTGGGAGAAGAACTGCACCCGCAGGGACAGGGCTTGTCACAGGGGTTTGTCACTGCCTGGCAGTGCAGTGTTGCCTTAGGCAGCTGTGATGGGTAGCAGCACCCAGATGTTCACCCCAGAGCCTGGAGAGGTTGGTAGGAAGGAGGCACTCTGATAGACACCCCGAAACAACTGCACTTCTCCTTCTATTCTCCTAATTCATAGAATCACAGAATCATTCAGGTTGGAGAAGACCCTTCAGATCCCCCAGCCCCAACCCATCTCCTCTGACCGTGTCCCCAAGTGCCACATCTCCACAGTTCTGGAACCCCTCCAGGGACGGTGACCCCATCACCTCCCTGTGCACCTGTGCCTCTGCCCACTTTATTGGAGTGAACCTCTCCTGGCACAAATTAAGGCCATTAGTTCTCACCCTATAAAAAAAAAACAAAACACAACACTTCAGGTATTTGCATGTCATCCATTCTCTCTCCTCATCACCTTTACCCAGTGCCCTATATTTTCTTCTTACCCACAGACTGATGGCTTCGTTTTCACCTCTCTAATTCTCCCTGCCCCCTTTCTGCTGTAACACAGCCCTGTTAAGGCTCTCACAGATCCATTCCAGTGCTGCTTATTTGTTTCCTCACCTCTTGCTCCTTCCACCCCATCCCCAGGCACACACCTGCTGATTTACAGTGTCGGCAGGAAGCTGACGTTCCCTGCTCCCTACCTGCAGACCCAGAGCCATTCGGGACCAATCCATCAAGGATATGCCCCAGCCAGAGGGACTGGAAGATTCCCCACCATCACAATCACAACTGCCATCTAGGGGCTTGGATTGCGACGTGGCAGCTGTCTGCCTGAGCACGGCTGCAAGCAAGCTGTCTCAAGGCAGAAATATTATTTACAAGATAATGTGGCTTATGGAGAAGGGAAGAGGGGGAAAAATGACTGCCTGTGGGGAGCAGAGCTCGGTGTTTTGATGACTGCAACATCCTGCCATTGGCAGGAAGACATACAGCTCTGAGCCCTTAATTGGGGATGGGGTGCTGCTGATGCAGGCTCTGGGGTGTCCTCACCAGGTTTACATGGAGTCTGCAGGGAAGAGATGGGGGATCTGTGCTCAGACAGTTCCCAGGGCAAGTTTTGCATCAAAACGTCTTGGCACCATGCTGTGAGTTCACATGTGCTGCACTGATGCAGTAAACCTGCCAGGTCTGTGCTCTTCAATTCTCTGGTATAGACCAGAGAGAGCAGTGCCCTGGGAAATGTTTGTACACCTCGTTTCACTCCTGCATGACAGCAGCAAATCTGGATGGTGGAGAGGGCTGCCTGCATGGGAATGGGGCTGCTGGCAAGGACCCAGCCCCATGTATGATGGTGGGGTGCAGGGAGATCCAACCTTCAGCTGAACCCATGGTGTGAAGGGGAGAAAACCTGCATGAGTGATCCTGTCTTTCAGGCACGTGTGCTTGTGTGTTTCATATGTGGGCATCATTCTGAGGCTTTGGGGATGGGTGACCACCCAACTCTGGGAGAACCAAGGCTGTATAGTCCAGGATTCAGACTCAGAGCAGCCAGGAGCCAGAGCAGCAAGAAAAATATGAGAGTGAGGTGTGACAGACACGTTCTACAAAGTACCTTTTCCCCTCATCCTTGTCTCGCTCCCTTCTCCTGGATCTCTTTTCCTTTTCCTCCTCCTCTCCTTCTTCCTCCATTCCAATTATCTCCTTCTTTCATCAGTGCTGGAGCTGTAAGTACAAAGTACCAATTAGCTAGTTTTCAAGTTTAATTAGGTTGGAAGGTAGAGCAAATTAAATCCTTTTATCGTACGTTTCAAAGCGCTTTCCCATCAAGCCCATGGGATGGGATTCCTTTGCAGGAGGACCATGTCAGCTGCTGGGGAGATGTCTCATGTCACTGAGCACTGCAGCCATGGGGCGAATGGGGGATGGAGGGCAAGAGAAGATCCATCTCCCTCACCCCTGCATCCTGCACTCAGCTTTGTAAGGCTTTAGGGTGACAGGCATTGAGGCACATCTTCCCTCAATGCATCGCCTATTGGTGCTCAGCTTTCCCAAGCTGTGCATTAAAAGCTCTGCTCTCCTCTGTTCCAACAGTAGTCAACGAAGAGTCTGAGCGGCTTGGCTCCTCCACACCAATTCTACGTCTGCTGAATGCCTTAACTCTCTCTCCTGTGCTTCCTTGTGTGTTGCAGACAAGCCACTACCTCAGGGCGCCCTGGGAGGCATCATTGGCATCGTGGGAGGTGTCATCGCTGCAGCTCTCATCCTTGGCGTGGCTGTCACCGTCTTCATTGTCTACAGGAGGCAACAGAAGGAACGCACAGAGGCAGACCACGACCTGTGAGTAGCCCTGGGCTGGCAGGGAGCACAGCAGCTGTGGGATGGGGCGGCACAGAGTGCTTCTGTCTCCTTTGCTCCCTGAGCGCACAGAGCCTTTTTGCTGCCGTTCATCCCCTTCTGCCCCCTTTTCCTTCCTTCATGGCCCCTGGTGCTTCCCATCCTGCTCACTCTTATTTCTGGATGCTTCTCCTGAGCCCTCAGTGGAAGCTGAAGCTCACTTCACCCAATGCTGCACGTACAGTGCATCCCTGGGCACAGCACGGCTGCTCAGTGCCACTCTCACCTATAGAGGGAGGAGAGGACCCAGCTCCTCCTTCACCAGTGAATGACTTCAGGCTCCTGAGCTGGACTGAATCCCATTCTGCCATCAGAGATGGGTCTCTGATAGACCCTCAGAGAGGATTCCCATCCACCTATACCTGGTGCCATCCTGAAGGCGGATGCAGGAGCACCCCCAGGTGCTCTCCTTTGGCAGAAGCTCATTTTGCTCTGCCCCACACTGCAATGCAATGAGAACATTCAGAAATACCTTCCCTGGCCACTCCCTACACGGCTTTGAATCATCACAGAGCACCCCTCCCTTCCCACTTCCCAGGGAGGCACCAAGCCCCCAAGGCTGGAAGTTGCTTTTATCACCCCCAGCCCTCCCCACCATCGCTGTTACATTTGGCCACATTTTGTGCTCCATTTAATCCCATTTGAGAGAGGGCATGGGAGGACAGCAAGCAAGGGAGGGAAGGGAACCAGGGAAAACAGAAAGGCACACACACACACACACACAAAAATAGCACCACAAGGTGAAACTGCATCAACAGCATCAGCCCTGTAGCAGAGATGCATTCAGATGATCCATTTCCCACAGTGTCCCTCCAGGAAGGCACAAAGAAGAGTCAATTTAGCCAAGAATAGAAACACAGTGGTGCCCCAGAGCATAAGGGGTGGTGGAGCCCAGTCCAAAGCCTTGCAAAATTCAGAGCATTTCTTTTCTTTAAAGTCAACATCCTGCAGAGCTCTTGGAGCCCACTGCACCCTTCCCTTCACCAGTAGCCCCAGTCCCATGCTGGAATCCAATGTGCTGCCAAGGAAAGTCGCCCATCCCAATCGGAAGATCTGATGAAGTTTGTAGGAGAAGGGAGGGGAAGCTGGCTAATTAGTGGATCGGAGTTTTAATAAGTTTTGTAAAAGGATTAGACACATCTGTGCATACAGACGGAATGTGCAGAGACAGGCTCTGGGCTGGGATTATAACGGCTGCCAATCCCTGTGTGCTCTGGGGCAAAAGCTGATCCCCTGAGTGGGGGTCAGGGCTAAACCCCATGCATGGCATAGCATGGGGATGAGGGAGATTCCAGCTCCCACTGGAAAACCTGTGGTGGAAGCTACAGCCCCAAATAAGTCCCCTACTGGGGGTTGCCATCACCTCGCTGGTTTGCACTGGCACCTGGCACTCGCTGGTGCTCCCAGCCACCATATGAGCATCCATCCCATGGGATGCTTGGAGCCACCCCAAAGCAGCACTGAGAGACAGGGATCTCAGCTACACCCCCGTGGTCTGCAATCCAACACAGGGAAGTGCTTGGAAATGGGAGCAGGGTGCTAGGAGGGCGTTCGTTTCTGTTTAACAATTCTAATCAGGGTGAGAGAAAGAAAAGAGGGGAGTTGCTGAGAATAACCCGTATGATTATACTGACAGTTTGGTGACAAACACAGTCAAATCCTCAGTGTGTGCAGGATCCAGCCTGCTGTGGCACATGAAAGCAGGCAGACCCCTTCCTCCTGCTCTCTAATCAGCTGCCACTTCTCTTCCCTTAGCATTGACTTGCCTCCCTCCCACAAACCTGCCCCTCCGCCGAAGAGGAAGCAGGAGTTGAAAAGCCACCTGACTACTGAAGACATCCAGGTACGCCTCTTGCCTTGCTGCCAGCTCCTTTCCATGGCGAAGGGAGCAGGCAGTGCCCCCAAAGCCTGGATTTGGGATCACAGGGTTTGCAGGAGCCCAAAACCCCGTGGCATGGGCTTTGGGGGGCAGCAAGTCCCAAAGATGGACACCTGGGATGGGAAGCAGTGGGTGAGGACTTGTTTGCCCATGATGGGCACAGATTGAGAGCTGTAGTTTGGCCCCATTTGCTCCCTTCAGGAGGGATTGGATTTTGATCGATGGGCTCTGGGTTGTGAGGGTTTGAGCATCACCACCATTTCAAACAGGAGAGGCTGTGATGAGAAAAGGAACGTGGGAATGAAATAGAGCAGGAGGCAAGTTGTACAGGAGGAGCAAGAGAAAAGGTAGAGCTTGCTCCTGGTAGTGGCAGGAGGATAGCACTTACTCCTCACCCTTCTTCTCTCTCTGCCACAGGTTGTTCACTTGGACAACATGAAGCATGAGGAAGAGCTCCAGAAGCTTCCCCTGCAGCCCCCATACTACGACATGGCAGCCAGTGAGCCCTCTGCCTACACCGACAAGCTGGTAAGGGGTGCAGAAGGCTCAGAACACCCACCTCAGCCTCCCTGCTTTCACCCCAGTATCCCTCACCCCATGGCAGAAGACCCCATATCCAGCCTTTGTGTGACAGCCAAGCCAGGTATCCCACCCCATCACCCTCCTGGGTTCTGCAGCAAAGCTTTTCAGAGCAATTATTGGCTGGGCAGAGCGTGCCAGGGTTTGACTCTCTGCTGACAAGTTTCTTAAAGCCCATTGTTTTGTGTGGATTTGTTCAGTGGCAGAGAGGGAGATGCTAATGTGAGACAGCAGCAGCAGAGAGATTAAGGGTCAGGGAGAGATGCTAGCAGCCAGGCAGGGGAGGGTGAATTTCAGGGGACGAGACTAGGGGAGAAAATGCAGATACAAGAGAGCAAAGCATGGGAAACAGGTCCATCCCTCCCCCACCCCACAGCATGGGACTGCTCTCTGCATCCTCTGTGAGACCTCACATGAGGGTTGCAGGTCTCAACATCAAAACCAGATGCCTCAACTTATCAGCATGTGAACCTGCTTCTTTGCCAAGGCGTTATAATCACCAATCAGCCAGTATGGAGGGATACTTTATGAACGTGACTAATTATTGCAGCCCTCCTGTTCATTTTGGAACGACCCTTCGATGTACATTCCTGTGCAGATAACAGAAGGATGGGGCCCAATGACCTTTAGCTAGCAGTGAGACAGATGCTGAGGGCATCAGTGATAAAATGGCTCAGATACAGCTCTGCACTGAGCCATGCCAATGTGATCCTCTTTACTCCAGCCAAGCTGAAAGTGGCTGATGCCCCTAAAGAAAAACTTCCTCTTGGAGCCCTCCCTCAGCCCAGAGCTTATCTCCAGCCCCTTGCAGCAAGGCAGGTGGGTTTGAAAACAAAGCACAGGACATCCGAGGCAGATGGGTTGCTCTGTGGAGAGCAGCTGAGAGCTGCTTTTCAGGCAAGCAGGAGGATGGAGGAGCTCATTTTGGGAAATAATGAGCAGTCAGTTAATTAAGTGGCAGAGTTAGTGATGTGAGATGGGGCCTGATGGGTAGCTGCTCCGTAACCATGGGAACAGAGTTTGCTGCTCTCAATCCTGGTCTGAGAAGATACATTTCCACATCCCATGCTTGGCACTCTCTGCTCCTTACCCTCACTCCCAGCCCAGCAGCAATGGGCTGCAGTTTGCTCCTGCCCACCAAGAGAATCCCTCAGTGCTGGGGACGTGGGGTCTGGCTGACTCAGCTGCTGCAGCTGTGGCACAGCTGGGTTGGGACCTGCCCTCTGCTCTCTGTGGCTGGCAGTCCCTGCAATGCTCCCATCTCCTCTTGCCTGCACACAGAGCATCTTGGCTTTGTGCCCCAGGAACGAGACGAGGCTCGCTCTCGTTTCTTGCTAAATCACCACATCCTTTGGGCAGGCAGCAGGTTGTGCCAGTTCGTGACTGGCAATGGGAAGGAAGGAGCCCCTTTGTGCCAAACAGGGCTGGGAGTGCTGGGTGCTGCTCAGATGGCACAGCTGGGGCCAGGCTGCACCACATTGCTCATCCATGCCTTGCAGAGCCAACTCCTGCCCCGCTCCTTCCAGGACCACTCACACAAGGCACATTTTTCATCCATTCCCTACAGCTCCACTGGGTCTCTGCCAGCCTAACACAGCCCCACTCCCTCCTCATCCTTCCCCAGCAGCAGCACTGGGGTCTGGGATCCTTCAGAGGTGAAGGCAAAGAGAAAGACAGGATATTACTGTTCTGCTTGTGCTTCATCAGGAAATCTGACGAGGCAGCGTGTGGAAGAAGATGAGAGTTGAAGGGACCTGATTCTGTAGGAAAATGGGGTGCATTGTGCTTTAAGTGAATTGTGCAAAACCTCCTAATTTGGGATAAACTGCTTTCATCACTCAGCTGCGTGAAAGTCACCGCCTGGGGAGGGCAATTTCATGGCACGAGAAGGGAAGCTGGAAAGTGATTAAAGATGGCGAAGAGCAAGGGAGGGGGAAGTGGGAAAGGTGGCAGGAGGACAGAAACCAAGGGGTGGGGGGTACAGGTAGGAATGTGTGGGCTGGGGAGGGGCTGGGGCACATCTGCAGGTGCTGGAAAAGGGAGTAAAAGCAGATTGGATGTGGGAAAGAATATGAACATAAAGCTGATGGCATGGATGTGCAAGGGCAGCGCAGTGGACTATTAAGAGTATAAAAGCATGCAGGGGATCACAGTGTTGCTTGTACTGTCCCTGAGCCCTTGTAGAGCAAAAGCTTTGGTGTGCACGGAGGTATTTAAGCAAGAGTAAGTGGGCTGGAAGGTGCATGCATGCTGCAGGTTGCATGTCTGTGAGTGTTGGTGCGAGGTGTGCAAAACCAGAGGCACACCCTGTGGGCACAGAAGCATCCCTGTCATGCAAATGTTGTGTGCAAGGAGGAGCGTGAGAGGAGGGAGCAGAGCACGCGTAGGAGCAGCGAGGTGGTTGGTGTAAGCATCAGCAGTGCCCATTTGCACAGGTAGAAGGGAAAGTTTCATTGCTGCAGACAGCAGAATAATTCCTCCTTTTTACAGGGCAATTACCGGGGTGCCGATGCTGATGATTTACGCAGAGCGCTTGCACGTAGCGGTGCTAGACCTTGTATACAAGCCACATTATTGATATTGTAATAAATCCTGCTCCCAACAAGCAGCAGGGAGTGGGAGCGAGCCCAAGAGTAGCAGAGAGCAAGGGGAACTCCCCAGAGCAAGCATCTCCAGAGGAAAGCAGCATATCTGGAGAGCAGGGAGAGGAAATAGAATCATAGAATGGCCTGGGTTGAAAAGGAGCACAGTGCTCATCCAGTTCCAACCCCTGCCGTGTGCAGGGTCACCAACCAGCAAACCAGGCTGCCCAGAGCCACATCCAGCCTGGCCTTGAGTGCCTCCAGGCATCCCTGGAGGCATCCACAACCTCCTTGGACAAAATAGAATGGGAAGGAGCTCAACGCTCAGTCTGCCTTTATCTGAGACTGGAGAAGGTGCTGAGACAGAAAGATGAAGGGGAGGATTCTGCAGAGCATGGGTGGAGGTTTGAGGTGAGCTGTTATCATTTGTGCTCCTCGATGCCCATAGGCACTCAGAGCACCCAGCAGCCCTTCTAGTAGCAGGCAAACACCCAGCTCATTAACAGGGCCTCTGCTAATTGCTCTGCCACAGCTGGCACAGGGTTGAGGGCATTCCAAACACAGGGCAGAGAAATGTTTTCAGATTCAACCACTTTTGCATTATTGCTGTGTGATGCAGCCATTTTGGAATAGCTTTCCCCTTTCCCTGTCCCTTCTCCATTTGGAAGAGACAGCTCTCTCCTCTCAGAGAGGCTTAGCAGGTGCTCAGCAGAGAAATTAAAGACCCTCTGCAGAGAAAGGATTGAAGATACCTCACACCTCAGCCTCTGACAACAGGGGTGCCCCTAAAACACCCCATTCCTCCTCCTGGGGGCCCATTTCCCCCCAGGTGCTGAGGTTTCCAGGTCACCCTGCTTCCCAAGGTTCTCTGACTGTAATTGTGTGCAAAGCATGAGTGATGTCTGGATGGGAGTGATCAGACAAATTGGGTAATATTCCACTCATGCAGCTCTTGCTGATAAAACCTGCTTAGAAACGGAATGCCCATCAATATTTCCATGCCAAAGAAGGATGCTTTTGGCATCTATTAGACATTGTAACAGCCACAAAACCACTCTGCGTAGTTCATCTGCTATAGCATAATGTGCAGTCAAGCCTGGTGCAAAAATGTGGTGTATAAGAAAAGCCATAACAGCCCCCACACCGGGGCAACACAACAGCACTGATTAAGCAGTGCCATTTCCCTACAGCAACACAGCTGCAGCCGCTCCCTGCAGGTTAACTCCATCCTGACACCCCAGACTCAATCCTTTCTCCTCACTCCCACCCATGAACCCCAAACTCTTGGCTCAGTGCTGACAGTTCAGGTAATCTCACGAGGTCAGAGTTCACCAAACTGCCCTGGCTGAGGACAGTGCTGGTCTCAGGGGATGATGAGAAGCAGGGAGCAGCAGAGTGCTGCCAGCCTGGCTGTGGGTCATTGGGCTTGCAGGTGGCTTTGGGGAGCAATGCCGTGGGGACCTTGGGTTTAATTTGGGGTTTTACCTGACTGATTGCTCATGCCACCCCTCCCTCCCTCTTTTTAACTGTTTTTTCTTCCTCCCCTCTCACCCTTCTTTCTTCTTTATCCCCCACCCATCACTCAAACCCCATCCCACCTCATCCACTCACTCCCTCCGGCTCGGCTCCTGTCTTCTCACCCCTCCTGACCCCCAATACCTCTCCTCCTGTTCCCCCCACTGCCTCGCTGCTCTCTTCTCTCCAGAACTCTGGCACCAAGGACTGTGATGTCCACTATGCAGAGCTGGACACGGCCGCTCTGGCCTCGTCACCCAGTCCTCGGACCTCCATCCATGCTGGCGGAGACCTAGTCGAGTATGCAACCATCCAGCCCAACTTACGCTAGCGCATGTCACTCTAGGCCCTTTCCCCTCAGATTCTGGCCTCAAGGTACACAACTGCACTCTGCCTTCCTCGCTGTGCTCCTCTCTGCATCCCCTGTCCTTGTCGTGGAGTGCTCCTAACCCATCCCGCCCACCCCCTCCTCCCGCACGCTGCCCTTGTTTTGGGGGCTGGAGGAATGCCTTTGCCTTCTGTGCATGCTCTCTGTTGTCCTTTGCTTTCTACAGGGAGGTGAGGCACGTGGGAGGGAAGGGTTGATGGTTGGGTTCTGCAGCCAGCCTGGCTGGAAGTGAAGGGAGAAACCAGGTGGGTTTGAGGGGTGCAGATTGATTTGGAGCATTTTGGTAAGGGGCCACATTGCTGAGCAAAGCAGCAATATCAAGAGGTCAAAACTTTGGGAGATGCTAAGAGAGCCTTTCAAGGCTATCCAGAGGAGGGGAAGGAAAGAGAAGGGGACTGAGATGGGGGGGGGAAATAAAAGGGAGAGTTTGTGTGCGTGGAAGAGACTATAGATAAGAGGGAGCATATGTGCATGTGTGAAAGAACAAGGTGGGAGAGTACGTGAGAGAAATGGGAACACGTAAAGGTTCTTGCGTCTGCAAGGAATGAGGCAGCCAAGGAGGGATGGAGCATGCAGAATAAAAGAGGCTGCGTTGCACAGGGCTGATGCAGATGGCATGTTATGATGTTTGAGGGGGAAGGAAGATTATTTCTTTTGGTGCTATCTCTCTCAAAAGGAGAGATCAGACATGACTACTTCCCTGTCACCCATGGAGCTCAGGTCCTGCAGCAGGGACTGCTTAGGGTTCCAACTGCAACTTAACCCACCAGTGGTTGTTTGGGTCCTCTCCAACTGTTAGAGACCCTTTGAAGCAGAATGGTGTTTGCAAAGGGAGGAGTGTCCTCAGGTCTTCTCCCATTGCCTTACCCTATGACCATACCCATTTCTCAAGGTATTAAATGCACTGATTCCTTATCCGAAATGGAGCAAACTTATGATGCTTCTTCCTAATCATGGGAGATGTGCTGGGTGATGCCAACAGCTGTTGACCAAGAAAACAACACAGGCAGCACCCCCTTTAGCCAAGGTTCTCCCTCACTCCTTGTCCTCACCTTTCTCCCATGGTGTGGTGGCCACAGCATCCATTTTGCTCTTTTCCATTTAGTTTGTTGGCTAATAATTGGAAGTAAAGGGCTGTGGGGTCAAAGGCCCTTTGCCTCACAGGGTTCTCAGTGCACAGCAAGGAAGCAAAGGGAGGGCTGGAGAAGGCACAGAGCAGCAGTAGGTTGGGAACAGAGAAGGAGATAATAAAGGGCAAAGGAACTGGGTCTTTGGGAAGGATGGGAATAGATCCACGCAGGGGGATGAGAAGGAGGAAAGCTGCTTTTTAAAAGCCCCACTGCACAGTCCTGTCTGCACAGAGCCTCACTGCAACCTGAGAGCATCGGTGCCAGCAGGCGATGGAGCTGGGTGGAAGGCGTGCAGTGGGACAGCTCAGTGTGCCTTACCCCTGTGCCCCCTGGTTTTCCCATGCTGGAAGGAGCCCTGTAGTTCCCCCGCTGTAGCCAAAAAAGCCTTCCTAGGTAAGTGTCTGCACTGCCAGGCGCTGGAGCCAGCCGTAACCTCTCTCTCTTGCGGTGTCTCGCCCACCCCTGCTCCCAGAATGAGGATCAAGGTCTTCGTAGACGTAACGAGCGAGAGTGGACAGTAAGTTGTGGATGGGTTTGCTTTTGCTTCTCTCCATTGTGGGGTCTGTCTGTCTAGCTCAGCCATTGGGCTGCCCCCCTTATCCACCTCCCAGCAGCTCCTGGCCATGCTCGGACCATTGGCACAAGCAGGAGCAAGGCAGGCGTTGCCTAATCCATCCTGGGAGGTCTCACCTCATCCTCCCCAGGGTGGGGGATTTTATTGTCAGCAAAAGGACAGTAATCCTCCAAATCCAAATTTGGAAATCCTCCCAGTCTCTCTGAAGCAAAAATAAAGCCAGTCATATGGTGCTTTGAAGGTGTAATCTCACCGCCACAAAATCTCCCTGCGAAGGCACACCGCAGATCAGGGTGATTTTTGTATGCTGCTTTAATTATTTCCTCCCCCTTCACCTCCCCGCACTCCTGTTCTCAGCTTTATTTGGGAATCTCTTGTCCCCGTTACAGCAAGAACAGCTCAAACCACGAGACTTGCACTGAGATCCCGGCCAATTAGAGAGCAGAGTTCAGATTTCCAGCTCTGCTTTCTGAACACCCCTATAAACCCACTGTAATACTGTGCTGGAGATATCAGACAATCAGCAAGTGCTGCCTCAGCACCCAATTACTCCATTTCCTCCCCATTAATGCCAAAAAGTTGCATGAGCATCCCCCCGTTAAACAGCCCCATCTCCGATTTGCAGGAGAAAAAGCAAAGCATGGAGGTGGCTCCTCATTAGCTTCCCATCAGTAGGATGAGGGTTCCACAGCCCTGATAAAGAGTAGAGGGGTTGGCACATAGAGAAACACCATGGGAATAAATGCTTAAGGTTACAGATGGTCTCAGATGCAGTAGGAACAGAGAGCAGGTAAGTAGCTGCTGTTGGAATACAACCTTACGAGTGTGCTCATTGCATAAATAATGCTTGCACGTGTCTGTGGGTGCATCCCTCATCTGTGCTCCTTCTCTTTGTTCTGAGGATTTCAGCTCTGGGATGTTCCAGAAATGAGAGCAGGAAACTGGGAAGGAGTTCTTCACTTTTAGACCGACAAGAACAGGTTATTGAGTACGTTAAGATTATTGGATACAGCGAGGTTGGAGGGAGCTAGAAGTACTGTGGAGATACCTGAGAGGAGAAGGCAGGGGAAAAGGAAATGGGGAAGGTTTGAGGGCACATCATAGCAGAAATCAGAGCTAATTCAATCAAATAAAGACCATTTAAAGGTAATCTTCCAGGCTGTCTGAAACAGACGGATTCCTGACATCCCCTTCAATCAAAGCTCTTGGAAATAGAACTGGGGGTGGGAGGGGGAAGGATGTAACCCAGATAATGAAGAATTTTACAGAGCCACATTGGAAACAAAGGCAATGAGGAGAAGTCAGGTGGGGGAAGGTGGCAGAGTTGTGTGCCAGTTCAATTTAATTAGTTCATTATCCCTAATTTAATTTCAAACTTTGTTAGAGATAAATTAGATTGGAAAAAGTCACAGTGGGAATGGGGAAGGAAGTCAAAGGGCACTGGCTGCTAAACACGTTAATAAACATCAGGCTGATTCTGTTCTCATCCCTTTTGCTACGTAGATAAGGAAACAAAGCAGGAGTGATTGCCTGCTGGCTTCACACACTGACAAAAGTGAAGGCAAATGGGGAACCCCTTCCTCTGCCCCAGCACTGGGGTCTGCAGCTGCCCTGCTCTGAGAACAGAACACAGCCAGAAAGAAAAGCAGAGCTCATCTGTACTCACCTGGCCAGAAGTGCTGACAAAATGGCATTGGTTCTCTCCAGCCTTGCTATGTGGATGGTTCTTTCAGTCCCACACTGGACAGACAGAAAGATGCATGGTTTGGTGGACCATAAGCAGCCAATAATGCTGTATCTCACAGCCCCTTCTGCTCCTCTCACTACTTGCTGCTAACAACCAGTTTGGCTTACACAAAATATCCGTGTGTGTTAAATGAGAGCATATTTTCCATTAGACCTTTCTGTCTGTGAGACCTTCTGAACCTTCATGCTTGTAGAAAGCCCTCTGCTTTCCTACTGCATGCCCAAAACTATACAAACCTGCCCTCCCCTTTGAACAATAATTGTTTGCTAGCCAGGCTAAGAGCCCCTCTTGCCTGCCATATCTCACTAAGGTTCAATCTTCGAGGTCACCACCCTTTCAGGTTACCCACCAGTAACTCACCATGCAGGAGGAGATCAGAGCTGGCACCTTTTTCCATCCCCATCAGCACACGAAGGCATTCCACTGCTTTCAAAGTACCCTGAGCACAGGGCACACTGTTATACAGGAAGAGGATCTTTGCATGTCCTTAGGTGCTAGCCTTTCTCTATCCCATTTTTATCACCTGATACAATCAGAGGAATAGCAATCAGCTGTTCTCCATTCCCTTCTTCCCTTATGGTGTGGGTTCCTGTTGATGCTGTGTAATCTGGGTAGGTGTTACTGCCTCTCTGAGTGCATGCTGCCACAGGGATTGAGAGGTTCATTGTAAAACAAGTTCTTTACACTGAGGGCGGTGAGGCGCTGGCACAGGTTGCCCAGAGAGGCGGTGGTGCCCCGTCCCTGCAGACAGCCAAGGTCAGGCTGGACGGGGCTGTGAGCACTGCTGAGCTGTGGGTGTCCCTGTGCGCTGCAGGGAGCGGCACCAGGCGGCCTTCCAGCTCCCTTCCAACCCAAACCATCCTATGGTCCTATGAAAACCTCAGGAGATAGGTGTGGGAATGACACCCAAATGTCAGAGATACCAGTGCACAGAAGGGACCTAGAGCTGTCCGTCCAGCTCGAGACTACTGACCTCAAACGTCTCCAGCAGTGGGACGCACCATTTTGCCAAGGAAAGAGAAAAGAAAGTCAGGTTGTCCTTAGCACTGCAGTTATGTCCCAGTGCTCTAACTTCTCACCCCCCCGTGGCCTTCTCTGCCTTTGGAGCACCAGCCCTCCAACCTTGCTGCCTCTCACAGCAGTCTGAACCATCAATAAATTATTGTCGACACTTTGTTTTCCACGTGATTTTTTTTGAGCGTCCTGGTGAAATATTTATCCAGGAACTGGCAGCAGAGGAGTTGAGTAGATTGCTCTGTTCCTTCAGGCTTTTTCTCCTGAGGGTCAAATCCTTGTCCTCTTCACTAAACCAACTGTTTGTGCTGTGTTCAAAGAGAGCAAGGAAGGACTCAAGGGCAAGCTACTTGCTTCAGCCAGCCCCGGAACAAACCATGTGCATAAAAGGCTGTTGCTGGTGGGTTTGCTGCCTCTTGGAGATGAGATTAGCCTTTGGTGAATGCAAGGTCATGGTTAATCCAGCTTGGGTCGTTTTGCAAGGCTTCAACATGGGAAAGAGCGGTGAGCAGGAGGGAGCATCCCACCTCTGCCACCCCATGGGGAGCAGCAGGGATTGCTTGGAGCTGCTCTGAGCTCCCATCCTGCAGATGTTTTACATTCTTCACGGTTGCTTTGACTCACAAGCCTGGTGCTGAGGCTGACAAAGGAGCTGCTCGCACAGGTACAGCTCAGCACTTGCTGCTGGGTAAACATGGGGCACAATAACCTATTGTACTTGCAGAGCTGCTGGTCAGACAAATGTGCCCTTTTGTACAAAAGAGCACAGGTCTGTGTTGGACCAACGATGCATACCAGCGCCACTGTTACAAAACTCAGGTGTGGATGAATTAGGAAGGCTGTAAATAAACTGCCCTTCCCTGCTTACCACCTGCTGTATTGAGAGAAGCAGAGACCATACAGGCAAGGAGCAAAGAATGCAAAGCATATACGTATTCTTTATCCCGATGGATATTACAGGAACTGCGGCAGTGCTGTTGAAATACGAGGTTTTATCACCCAGCTTTCCATTTTTCCGAAGCAGCAAGCAGAACTGTTTAATTTCCCATCCTACCCGCTGTATGTGAGCCTCAGCAAGGAGCTGAGCCGCGTGTTTTACAGCCGGCGGAGTTCTCACCCTTTGACTTTTGTCTCTGCTTACAGAACTTTGGAAAGTGTCACTCAGAGATACCGAATGCGAGTGATTACCTGACCCGCTGCTACTCACACGACGGTCGCTATCTGCAGAAGATCCCCCACGTCTACGCCCCGCTGTCAGACCTCCCGCAAGATCTCTATCCTCACCACTCCGACATCTCCTTCTGCTGCCCTCCTCCCGGCTCCCGGGCTCCGTACATCTGTCCTAAGGAACAGTATGTTTAAGCATCAGCACGGAGAAACGAAGACGCTCATGGTTTTCACTCCTCCCCACCCCACCGCTCAACAACCAAGGCCTTTTAAACCCCTCTTTGCCATTTGCTTATTTATTGATTTATATATATATATATTTTTTAATTTGGGTGCAATTGTAAGTGACTTGGTTAGGTTTAAGTGTCTGCCTGGCTTCTTCATGCCCAAGGGAACACTCTGCCTTCGCCCACATCTCATCCCATCCCTGAGACTCTCTTTCCTTGTGCTGGCCCTCCTGTACCAAGCTGGCTACGTGCGTGCATGTGTATGTGGGTGGCAGCTGCCCTGTGTTGGATGGGATGTGCCCAACCCCTGATTAAATGTCCGTAGGTTCCCTTGTGTCCATCTCCACAGTTTGCACCAGAGTAGCCAGATGTGGATTCTTCACGACCCCTTTGGAGAAAATGGTTTTCCCCATTGGCAGATAGGAGATCCCTGTTGCAAAGAGATAACCAGCCAAGATTACTGAACCAAATAATAAGATGCTTCTAAAGAAAGATGCTCAAAACCAACCCAAGAAGAGAAGGGAGGGCTTGGTTTAGGGATTGTGTATGTCCTTCTTCCCTCCTGCTCCCAATTCCAATTGCTTGGATTGGCTCTTTTTAACCCAAACGCATCAGAGAAAGTATCCTTTGAAGAACCTTCTTAGAACCTGAAACCCAGAGGGGAAAAAATTAGAAAGGAAAACGATATCTCTCATTTTCCTTTTCAGAGCCTAGTGTGATCCCCCACTAGCTTTTCCCCCTCTTCTCCTTGCATTTGTTGATTGGAATTTCAAAATGAACTCAGGCAGAATACGAAGGAAAAAAAAATCATGATTTCAGGTAATCTTCTTACTCTTAATGAAGGATAAAAGCCAACAGAGGAATCTGGCCTTTTAACCTTTTTTAAAGCATCTTAGTTTGGGGACTATATATTTTTTCTAATATTTGGAATGTGTGTGGGTATGTAAATCCAAACGTGTACATTCCTGCAACCATGAAGTGTTTTAGAGAAGGGAATTTATCTCCACATCACATTTGTGTTCACTTGTATTAGAGGACAAATAAATATAGAGATACACTTACATGTATATAAAAGCAAAGAAGAGGAGAAAAAGGAATGAAAACCTTATAAGAGAGCTTGGTTTTGAGGATAACCTTCACCTGCGCCCTCTTGGGGAACAGGCGTTTGCTTTCCTTTGTCTCAGGTTGGGGATTGGACATTCTGCAGACAGCATCACTGCAGACACCAGGAGGATGTCAGTGGGGGGAGTGGAAGGAATCACAGCACCACCCTGCTGCCCAGGCACCAAACTGAGCTCCAGTGCCACTTCCACCAGTGAGCAGCCCACCCAATGCCCAGCTCACTGCAGGGTGAGGGTGCTGACCTGCATGCTGTCCTGGGAGCTGCCCAAGCACTCTGCCACCTCTTTATTTTTGTATATCCAAATTTAAGCAGCTGTAGTTGTTCTATGCACTTTCTTTGTTCCCGTCACCTCGAGCAGCCATGGGACTCACCCTGCTTGTCCTCCTTTCTGCACAGAGAAGCACAGCCTTGCCGAGTCCCTGCAGGCATAGATGAAAAAAGATGGGAGGTGGCTGAGGGTCCTGCCTGGGTGGCAGGCAGGGTGCAAGCAGAAGGATGCTGATGCCTTTTCCAGCTGAAATAGGCAACGCCTGCACAGCACAGCAGCTTCTCTGTGCTCCAGTGCCTGCGGTTCTCCCATGCCCGGAGAGTCAGGAACTGTAGGATGTCGCCTTAGAGTATGAGGTGCAACTTTTCCAATGCCACCCTATCAGTCTTGACTGATTGAGGCCTTTTTGGAGTCACCTGGACTCCTATTTCAGTCTCCAGAGAACTCAGCCAGGCACATCCCTACACCAATGGACCTGAGTGCTATGTGTCTTGCTTCAGATAACGTGTTTTTCTCCCTTTTGTTTTCTTCTCAACACACCTTGGAGCACTTTCTGGCTATCAGATCTAGAACCAGGTGTGCTCTGAGCTGAAGCTGTGGCAGCACATCCAGCCCAGCGGGGGAGACCATGCTTTGGACTCTGCCAAGTCTGCTTTTGGTCACCCTGTTAAGAAAAATGGAGCAGTGCTGGAAAACCCTGGGATCTCTGATGTCCTGGAGCCAAACCAGCACCACTGTTGAGAGAAAAACCTTCCACATTTCCCTGTCTGCATGCCTGTAATAGCAGGATGCTGCCTTCACAGCAGCAATTAAGGTAGATTTGATTGGGAGCCTTCATTGCTGCAGTTTCAGCCGGATCTAAACATTTAAATGGGAAGTGGAATACAGTCAGGTCTTCAGGTGCATTAGGAAAAAAAAGCTATGGGAAATGGCTGTTTGCCAGACAGCATTTTGCAAGTGGCTTCCTCTGCTGCTGGTGGCTGGAGGACGGTGCTTTGAGGAGGGTTGGGAAGCAGAGGCGCAGATTGCAGCATTACACAGAGCCCATGTGCGCCTTTGGATTGGAGCTGCCCACAGACGGCAGCCACAAAGGGTTTTACTGTGCTTTTCAGCAAAGCAAAAGGATTTCGGTCCTCCTCAGGAAGGGGAAAAGCGAGAAAAGCCTAAATTCAGTGCAGCCTCTCGACAGTACAAACGTTAAGCCTAGGGATGCTTTGGTTCTCTTTGCCTCTTAATGTTCTCTCCTCCCTTAAGAAATGCGTTGGTCACAAAGAATGGCAAAAAGAGAGTCTGTGCACACCACCGAGTTGAGGAAAGAGGCAAAACCCCACCTGAAGAAAGAGAGCACTATTCGAGCCATTTGTTTTGGTTTTACAAAGCCACTCTTAGCAATGTTCTGATTTGTTGCTCCAAGTCCTCCCTCCTTCCCCGTGTGGTTTGCCAAATGGCCGCTTCCAAACTTTGCTGGACCTGATTCCAAGGGCTGAACGCTGGCTTTGCTCCATGCTGAAGCTGCCCACGCTGACCTTGCAGGAGCACAAACCCGGCAGTGCTGATGGGAGGCGTTCCCCTCCTGCCGCGGCGTGTGCTGATTTGCAAAGATACTGCTCTGGGAACAGAAACGTTGCTGGGTGGATGGCTGAACAAGTTGAGCAGGAAACTGGGTGAGTTTGTGCTAGCAGAGTGCATGGGGAGTTGGGTGTTATTCCCCATGTGAGACATGAAGCCATTCCTCCTGTTGCTTTGTACCGGGGTGAAATGTGGCAATTTCTGTTCCACGCACCGGTGGCATTGACACAAGAGCTCTTGCAGATGGAAACGACTGATCACAGAACTTAAATAAAAGTGAACTGAGGAGTTACAACAACCTGTCTTGGCTGTGAAACTTGCATTAGGCGCTTGGCCTCTTCCTTTCTACCAGTGCAGACTTAGTCCTGCATTGTTCACTGCATCATCACCCCCTGCACACTCGTATTATGTAACATCCAGGCTTGCACACCCAGGAGGGCAATGCCTGGAGCACATTGCTCTGCCCCGAGAGCCACACAAACAGAAAGAACACCCTGGTGCCCCAGGGGAGATGCCTTCTCTATTCATTCTGTTACCTTCTTGGGAAACCTCCTCCATGCTTCCCAGTGCGAGTGGGTGGAAGAGGCTGAGAGCCATCAGTGGCCCTACTGCAGGCCAGCAGCTACTGGGGAAAGGAATGGGATAAATCATCTCTCAGACTCCCTCCTCTCCAGCCTACTTTTTCTACAAGCACCCCAATTTCCATACCCACCTGTGAGATGAATGCTTAAGGTGACAAAGGCACCTGCCTTTGGTTGGAGGGGCTGCTTACAGCCCAGAGGGAAGGGAGAGCCCAGAGCCCTCCTCTCCCCCAACCGTCATACAGGGAAGGCAATACCTACACCTCTGGGGTGTGAACACAAACCATCTCTTCCTTAGAAGGTGCCCAATCAGACAGCTTTGATCAGGACACTATTAGAGAATTTTTAGCACAGACCACTAATGGTGAGAATGGAAAATCCGCAGGGTAAATTTGTAATAAAAAAGCTCCACCGCACGTGGATAGAGCCTCTGCTTCTGGATGAAGATCTTTTGAAACAGTTCTGCTCCAGATCTGGGTGGGCAGGTGGCAGAGGGCAGTTTCTCATAGTATAGGAGCATAGGAGAGCCCCCACCCACCCATGGTCCAGGGCAGCACATAGATCCAAACATGGGATGTGGAAAGCAGACTGCTGGCAATGCTACCATCACTTTGCCCTAAGCCAGACAGGTTTATCCTGTCTTGCCAGAGCCTGGCACCTCCCCTTGGGACTGTTTTTTGAGAAAAGAAGCCAAGTTCACCTCTGCCTGGTGCCATTTGCACAGCGGCTCCTGCTGCTGGGGCTTGCTCAGAGCTGCAAGGGCACCCCAAAATGCACACAGCTACATGGGGAGCTTTGCACGGGTTGGGGGGATGATTCTGCTCAGACAAAGGTGCTCCCAAATTCAGCTTTTTTCTTATTTCCCCTCCACGACTGGGTGTGGAAGCAGGTCAGCACTTCAGATGAGCTTTGAGGTCTCTTCCTCTCATGTCCATGTGCTACGATCGATGCCTCCCTCAGAACATAGAAGCCTCTTAACATGTACTTAGAAATGTAGGCGTAAATCTGTATGTGTTAAACTAAAATATTGTTTTTACCAACACTTGGACTGTACAAAATACGTAAAATACATCAGAATACTCCTATAGCTGAAAAGATGCTGCTTTATCCTCGGAGCTAGCCAGCTTTATAAAGAGCTTTTCATACAGCAGCAAAAATAGGCACCGTGGAGGGCAGACGATGCACCGTGAGCATGGAATGGAATGGAGGAGCTGCAAATTAAAGGAGAGCGCAGAGAAGAGCTGCATTAAAGATTCCACATCTCTGTTGCAAACAGGGATGGCTGATCTCTTTCTGCTATGCTGTCATGCTCTATTTTCTTTCTCTTTATGTCGGATGGGAGGTGAGGCTTTAAAATCTGCCAGAAGTTCATGCAGCCCCAGTCCTCCATGTGAGCAGCACCTCAGACTGAAAGCTTCCTCCCAGCCTCCCTCCCCCCTATAATCCAGGCTCGAGTACCATCATTTTCATATCAGTACTAATTACATTAATTATTCTCCTCAGTATAAAACTCATTAAGCTGGAATTCATGGTTCATTAACTCAGAGCTCCTTCCTCATGCAGCGGTGTGGGGCCAGGGTTATTTCAGTCCTGGCTGGGGGCAGGTTCTAATCTGCATCCCTGGGTGCTCAGCATCTCCACAGAGGTGGGAACAAAGCTGTGTTTGCAGACCACATAGGCATGGGGATATCATAGGTACGGGGAAGGAGTCTCAGAGTCCCTGCCTCAGAAAGAGTGGACAGGATTGGCACAGGCTGCCCAGGAAGGTGGTGGGGTCACCATCCCTGGAGGTGTTCAAGAACTGTGGAGATGTGTGGCTTTTGGGGATGTGGTTAGAGGGCATGGTGGGGGTGGGCTGGGGTTGGGCTTGGGGATCTGAGAGACCTTTTCCAAACTTAATGATGGGGTGACGGTAGGCAAGAAGGCTCCACTTCCACCATCCCACTGAGGGATACTTCTTCTTCCAAAGGGTAACCAGGAATGCTCTTTCACTGCTGCTGATGTCACAGGGTGCCTCATGGCATCCTGCACCCAGCACAGCTGCTCCAGGAGATGGAGGCTGACAAGCAGACTGACCTCCTAATGGGTTTGGCTGACAGAGAATCCATTTCCTGAGAGCGGGGCCTCCTTCACACTGCGCAGGTTTGTACCACACTCCCTAATTACTGTAATTAAGCAGTCATGCTGAGTGATGTTAGACAGAGGGTTCAGAGTCATTAGAGGCCTGTAGAAGATTAAACCAGTCTTGGCTTCAGTGTTTGAGCTCCTTTTGGGCAATAGAGATGGGAGCAGGAGACGGAGCTTCATGACACGAGGCCTTGCCCTTGTCAAATGTGGCCATTGCAGGAGGGACAGCAGCTAATCCTGCTCATTCTGCAGGACCTCAGCATCCCTCCATCTCCTGGAGATGGACCGCCGTATTGAACTGCAGTTCTGAAGCCCTGGCAGTGAGAAGTCACTGAGACTAGCCCAGAGATGATGTCTGAGTGCCTATTTTGTCATTTGTCAAGCACCAGAATAAAAATGCAGCTGGATTTGCTCAAGTGAAAACATCCTGTGGAGCAGAAGGGGTTCAGCATCCTATTCTTCACTTGGTGTCCATCAGTTATTCTCTCTCCTGGTCGCCTCGAGCCAGGAGGACTGAGGTTAGTCTATAACCGTGTATGTCAATACCGCAGTGATCATGGAGCTGAAATCTGTTTCTCTACAGATTTATACAGCAGCCTGATTAGTTTAGCAACGCGCTCCCCAAGGCGCTCACTGACAATGGCAGAGGGCTGGAGACAGCTTTGTTAGTCCCACAGCTCTACTCCTGCTCCCCTCAACCTCTTATTTTTCCCTTGAGGGCACCGAGATGAGCTTCTGTTCACACAGGTAGGAAGACACGCTGCGTGCAAGGGACTGTGGCTCAGCTCATATACAATTGGCATCTAATTCATTTCTCTGCGAATGTGAAAATCAATACTGTTTACAGAATGCGCAAGGGCTCTTCAATCGGTCAGTGTCCTTGTTAAATTCGGTTCTGGCTGCCAGGAGATGATTCCCGGAGCTGATTCTATGAGATGAAGAAGGAGAATAATGGTCCTATCACTCTAATGAACCCTGAGAAGACTCTGAGATTCTGCCCCTGCCCTCGCTAGATGGAAAGTGGTTCCGAGTAATCAGCTTGATGGGATGGACTGGCTTTTCTTGGAATTTTGCCCAGCTAGTCCAATTCTGAGCCTTGGTTTTTCTCCAGTGAGGTCAAAGTGTCGTCTTCCACGTGCAGGAACATGCATCTCTTCAGCGCTATTTACTCGTGCAAATCTTGTGGGTGAAACCATGGCAGTCCCATTTGGTCTGCCCCAGAGCATCACAGCTCCACAGCTCTTTGCAGTTTCCCACACAGCTAACTTTATCTGTTGAAGCATCTTCCGAACAGAGCTCGATCTCCACATTCCTCTCACTCTGCCTGCAATAGGAGCAGCCCCGCGGTCAGCGGCTCCAACTGGAGATGTTCCAGGGCTCCACAACTCTTGACACCCTTCCCACCTCTATTTATCCTCCCGTTGAGTCATCAGCTCTGTCCACAAATTCCAGCATCGTTCTCGTGCCGCACTTCCAGCAACACCAACCCAGCAACCACAGCCTCCAGGCTGAGGGCTCCGATTCACAGCCGCTCCTTTTGCACTGCTCCTTCCAAAAGCCTACACAACCATTACCAATGTTCCACCCTTGCTTATTGACAGTGAGCCAGATGGAGTGTGATTGCTCCTTATATCTAATGCTACACATCCCTGCAACACCGGCCATCTTACTGTTGTCTGGACTTCAGGACCAGAAAACCTTTCTTTTCCATTTCCATAATAAAAATAATGCCCCCAGACTTTAAAGTTATTTCCCTGCAGGGCATAAAAGACAGTAAGGAATCTTAATGGTAAATCCAGAGTTCAAATTAATTCTTGTTCTGTTTGAGATTTTTTTTCTCCTTTCTGGAGGAGAAATTATTATTATTCTGCAAAATCCTACAAATGCAGTCATAGGACTCCACTGAATTTGTAGATTTTGTCTGAGCATTGGACTCTTCTGCTCCTATTCACTCTGCTAATTACCCTTTTTAGCTTGCTTTTGCTCTATTTTCACAGATCTCTTGGTTTATTTATATCTACCTATCTATAATGATTTCAGAGTCATTACTCACAGCAGCACCAGGAAACATTACATTTCCCAATTTACAATTGCAATTATGATATCCGTCAGAAACAAATGCAGCTGCCTTTAATTTTAAGCAATATTTTGATCATAATAATTAAAAAAGGAACTTATGGCATTGCACACATTAGAGAAATTAATATAATTTCCTGGCTGCCTTAAAAGGCATGCAAAGCAGTGGTTGCTGGGTGAGAGATATAAGGGGGGAAGTTAACTCTTTTGGTTGCTTTCACCACTCTTCAGGGCACACGTAGAGCCTTAATGATATTGTTCTTGAGAGTTAACTTCTCTGCAGGATTTAATACATGAGGTTTTTTGGCTTTCAACTTATTTTTCTCCTACTTTCATCTTTCCGAAATTGCTGGTTATTAAAGTATTTGTGTGCAAACAAGAACATTTTCCTGTCACTGTTCATTTAGGCTTGCCTGTTCGAATGCGCAGGGACAGATGAAATCCAGTTGGTGATATTATAATCATTCCCACAGTTGCACATTACAAGCTCAATAACAAACGGTGGTGGATCCCAGCTCTGGTACGTCTCATTCTGCTTTACAATGTGAGCCTGAACGGCACAACAGCATTTTGGGAACAAGCAGGGATGCAGCTGAACAGCCATGGAAGAACATCCCTCCTATGAGCAGTAGGGCTCATCCCATTAATTCTAATATGTTCTCTTGGCTAAGAAAGGTGCAAGTTGACTTCTGGCTGTCTTGTTGGCAGAGGCACAGGTGGCCCAGGGGGGTGGAGGAGTCACCAATCCTGGAGGAACATAGAGATGTGGCGCTGGGGGACGTGGTGAGTGGGCAACACTGGTGGTAGGTGAGATGTTAGATTGAATGATCCGAGAGGTCTTTTCCAACCCTCACGGTCCTGTGATTCATCCCTGGGCTGAACGATCCCATCACAACTCCCTCCGCTCCCATTTCTGTCAGGGCCATAAATCATAGAATCACAGAATGGGTTGGGTTGGAAGGCGTCTTTAAGACCATCTAGCTCCACCCCCCTGCTGTAGGCAGGGACACCTGAGAGCTGAGCTGACTGCAGACCTCCACCAGGGGCACGGTGATCAGGAGACCCTGTCACACAGTCAGAGACAAGTCGCTCCTCGAAGCTTTTAATGTTTTTCTTTAAGAACGAGCGCGTACAGCAGCAACGCAGAAAGAGAAAAATCCATTCCGAACAGAAAAAGGAGCCGTGCAGGAGGAAGAGCCGCGTTTTTTCATGAATGTTCCTTCAGGTTGACACCTCATTTTAGCGGCCAGTGTGCTCACATTGTTAATTCCAACCTGCAAAGGTCAGCTCAGTTAAAGGGAATCAAGCCGTAGTCAGCTGGCGCCGCACATCAGCGCTCGGAGCGAGGAGCAATAATCACTCCCTGATCAGAGCTTGTTTGCCATTATCTGCCCAGTGTTGGTCTATGATATACGATGCAATTTTGGCTGCGACAGTTCAGTTCTGTGCGCATGCAGCTCTTTCCTGGTAAAAACTATACAGGATTGGGGTTTTTTTTCTTTGTACTTTCTTTTTTTCCTTACCAAGGAGCAATATTTTAAGCTAAAAGGAGTTTTCAAACCGCAGTCACCATCATTCATCTTTAGAGTCTGGGGATGGGAACAATCCCTTCATTAGACACTGAATTTTTCTCCATTACAGCACTATCTGAATGCATTTATTCAGCCATTTATTAGAAGTCATGATGGGGTGCGGGGAAGGAGAGGACTAAATTAAAGCCAACAGGATGCGTGTGTGTAACACAGTGTATATCCTAAGCAGGCAAGGTCTATAAAAACACCCAAACAGCATAGATGGGTGCTCCAGGAAAAGCTCAGGGCCACCCGCTCAGAGGTGGGATGGGTGAATTCAGCCTGCTGGCAGCACACACAGACCATGGGCACGCACCGTAGGCGACGCTCTCCCATCGCTGTGCGTGTCACACCATCACCCCCAGCTCCCTGCTGGTGGGATGCTCCTGGCCCTGCTGCTTTCAGGCAACGCGTGGCTGCGTCTGGGCTTGTTTTCCTCCCACCTTCTCACTTGTATTAAAGAAGACAAGTCCTTCTTGCATCTTCCATGGTTCCTCAGAGGGGATTTGTAAGAACTAAACCAAAAAAGGGACCGTTTCCCTCTGAGTGCTCTTAAAAATTTAACAAAACAGCACAGCAGCTCATCACTCAGCAGCAGCGCTTAGCCTTGGTGCTTAATTTCCACTGTGAATCTTTCCCTCAGAAGCGTGCTTCTGTAGCAAACACCAGACCGAAAAACGAATGCACGCAGGCATTTGGCCTATGCAGGAGATACCGGGACGTAAAGCAGGATTATGGTCCCAGAAAGCAATAAAAAGAGATAAAAAATTCAGAAGAGATCAAAGTAATTTCAGAACCAGATGAAACATTTACATGGGAAGCATGGCTTGCAAACAGAAACACAGCAAACCATATTATCCCTTATTATTTACAAGGAGTGTCGTTATTTACCTGAGAGCTAAAGCAGGGCAAGGTGAAATGAGAAGAATGAGCTGCTAGCACGTCAGGTCCCCAGCGAGTGCTGAACATGCTCACAGTAAACAAATTGTCGGGAAGGAGCAGGATGCAATTGAATAAGTGCTAGTAATAGTCAATTAGTTTGTCTTTACCTGAACAGTCGTAAGAATGCACTTCATGGCTCAGATCTTGGGAGACACCAGGGTCAGAGAGATTGTTGGCTCCTCTTGGCTTGAAATCCCTTGTGCTGATCAGAATTGCTCGAAGTCAGCAGCCAAAGGGAAGGAGGAGCTCAGGTTTTGCCTGGGAAGGAGGAAGGGAAGTCAGAAGCAGCAAGGCAGCAAGGAGCCAGCGCCCAGGTAGGTGTCTATGCACAGAAATTGATGGATGGAGTTCTGCTGGTGCTGGGCCTCTGAAACAAAGCCCTTTGACAAAGTCTTTAATTAGGTTCGGCGCCTTATCGCAGCCGTGGGCTCTCAAGATACATCCCACCTGAGCTGGGGATGGAGAGACAAAAGGAGAAAAATCCCAAACCCAAACCGAGCTGCGATCAATTCTAATTTGTCTGGGACACAATACATTTTTTTTTGTCTCTCTTGACACGGGCTCAGGGAGAAGCAATTTTTTAATGTCACAGCTCATGACCTCCACCTCTCTGCCCGCTTATAGGATTCTTCCCTGCCCTGGTTGGGAAATGAGGCTTCTGAAGAAGGTGCAGCAGCCCTTGGGAGATGGTTTCAGTTTAATGCCCAGCATGTTCGGCTTTGGATGTTCTATTGAAATAGAGGGAATTTGTTAAGCTGATGAGGGAAAGCTGCAGTGGAGAAGCACAATAGCATAGTGGGATTAGGCCTGGAGTAAGTGTCTGTGCTTTGGAGGATTAATGAGAAAACCGCGATGGATTTTACATGGTGAAAAGGATTCACTGAATGCTTTAGGTGAAATGAAATTAGTCCCACTCATGCTCTCTGAGCCCTCAAGCAAGAGAGACCGGAGCCTGCCCATCACATGTACTAACCAGATCCCTTCCAGCTGCTCTCCTTATGGAAAATTCCAGTGCCACAATGTGTGTCCTGCTCTCCTCTGGGCAATGTCTCCTAATGGCCATGGGTTGGTGCCAAGGGATACACCTAGTCTGGGCCGGTCTCAGTATCTCTGACCTCAGAAAGTCTAAATGCCCCAAATACTGCAGGAGAACAGGCAAGGGAAGGCAGGCATCCAAGAAGAGAGAAAGGGAAGAACCAGAAAATCATTCCCATTGGAGAAGACCTCTCAGATCCCCAAGCCCAACCCCAACCAGTCCCACCGTGCCCACTGACCGTGTCCCTCAGTGCCACACATCCACAGCTCTGGAAAAGCTCCAGGGATGGTGACACCTCCCTGAGCAACAGTGTCAGTGCATCACCAGCCTTTGGAAGAAGAAATGTTTCCTAATATCTGACCTGACACCCTCTCCCGTGCAACTTGAGGCCATTCCCTCTCAGCCATCAGAGTTCCTTCGATGCATCATTTGTTCAGGAGAAGGGTTGGTGGAGTCAATCAGCACGTGGCTGGATGAAATCAGGGTCACGCTGACACATGGGACCTAGTAGGGAAGACTGTCCCAGCCCCTTGAGGTAGGGATCAGACCAGGAAAACGGACCTCAGTGTCCAAGCATTGGTGCTGCGTGCAGTTGGCACTCCTCCATTGGCAGAAAGACCATAAAGAGCATCTCGGGCTGGCTCCTGCCTCCCGTGTGCTGCCTTCCAGCCCATCATTCTTTCTAATTAGGCACCTCTGACACACAATTAATCCTATTTGCCTTCAGGCTTTTTTATCTTTCCTTCTGCTTTTATCAGACAGGGAATTAGACTCTGTTAGTATGTAGAGTGCGTCGCCTGGACCTGGCTTATCGTAGGGATTTGGAGACTTTTAAGAAGGCAGCGTCTAACCCATGATCTTAAAAGTTTCTTATGAGTAATTAATTTCTTACTCTCCTCTTCTTTTGCTAATCACACTGCTTATTCTGCCTGCGCTCACACAAGGCAGAAAGGAGAGAGGGGAGAGCACTGATGGATGCTACAGCGCTGCCACACCAACCATGTGCCACTGCCAAGGTTCAGTGCAGCCTCAACCCAACCCAGACCCAAATGGTGAAGGTTTGGCTCTGCCCAGCTTGCAGTCTGTCATTCCTCATCCATATTCCTCTGCGTTAAGTGACGGACTGCAGGGGCTGCCAAGGTTGAAGAGTTACAGACTGCACGTCTCAATTCCCAGCCAGCGATGGGCAGCATCGCTCCTCCATCCAAGCTGTGCTTTCAGGCCACAATTTCTCCAAGTGGAGAAGTAGTGGGGAATGGGGATTTTGGTCACCTCAGGCCCTGGTCCCTCTGCTTGGTTCCTGCACAGCAGTGACTAGCAACAGTGAGCACGTACTGCAGGAAGGAGCTCCTTCGCAGGCTTCCTCCACTGCCTCTTATATATCAAACTGAAATGTAATTATCTTCACGGTGCGGGGTGTAAATCAGGGCGTGTGTCAAGGCGATTTCCTTCAGGGTTATATTATATTGTGTAATAATATTTGACACAGGGCTTAAAGGTGCTGTTACCTGCCTAATCGCATGAAACAATTTCATGTGCAAACAGCTGGTAAGTGTAAAACTACCATCAACCAGCTCCGGGGGATTCTCTGCTTCACTCCTCTAGAGACCTTCTTGGAAAACACTCTGACAGAGAATACAGACAGGGAGAAGCTGCTGGGGCCACTCACCCGAGCAAAGCCACGTGCACTGAGAGAGAAGCAAAGGAAGGACGTGAGCAGCCCCAGCACAAACACAGGCCTTGGAATCTGCCTTAGAGTGAGAGCAAAGGAGCGAGTGAGACGGCAGACCTGGAACAATAGGGGTTATTTATAAGGTTGTTTTTTTATGTGCATTGCAGATCATAGCCAAGAGGCATCTGCCTGAGGTCTGAATTAGTCACAGTGGGGTTGGGAGGGGAGATGGGCAGCTGGCTGAAATCACAAGTCTCCCAGTCACTGGTTTTTCTCTCCTCAGGGTTGCTGGCATTGTCTGCGATGGTTTAACCTACTTACAACAATAATCCCTGTAATAAAGGCATTTTTAAAATATCTCGTAGCCCAAAGGACTGCACGGAGGGGCACGGGAGCTCTGACTGGTTTGCCAGCAAAGAGCCAGCTTCGTGCTCTCATTCCTTCCCTGCACTGCCAGACCCCTGTCCCCTGCAAGGCAATGGAATTCCTTTCCTGGAAGGGAGTTGGCAAGGAGCGTCCCTTCCCCCAAAACCAGCTCCTCCTCGTGGCTTAAGGCATCACACATCTGGAGCGATATGAGATCATCTAGGTTTCTGAGGCATTCTGCAAAATCCAGCGCCTCTAATCCTCCCCACCATCTGGCCCCAGCCCCTCACCAGCTGCTGGGCTCCTTTTGCACACCCAGCAGTCCCCGTGCCAGGATGCTCGTCCCGTTGTGGCAAGCTGCTGCTGTGCAGAACCATGGCACTGAGGCAGATGTTGCTCCAGGCACCAGGGTAGGAGATGGCAAAGGTGATGCCTCCAGCTCTGGGTCCATCAACTTGGCAGCCAGGAATTCCTGAGCAAGAAGAAACCTTCTGACACCAGGACCAGTGGCACTGAAGCTGCACCAACCCAGCAGCAATGCTGAGGATGCTGTAGGAGCGCTCACTGGCTGAGCATCCTGCTTTGTGGCACTAAGCATAAGAGCAAGGTGTGCACGTCTCCCACAGCCTGAGCTGCACAGAGAGATCCTCCAGAGGCCATAGGCAGAGCTGGCCTTGCTATTTATCTGTGCTTTGTTTCCACTCCTCCGTCAAGAGCCCTCTTCTCCTGCTGCTGTTTTCAAGGTTTCCAGCTCTCCTTCAGCACACAGCTGCCCAGCCTCCTGCAGCTCACCGTCACACTCCCTAACTTTGCTTAATGCGGTGCAGACCTCTCTGTTTCCCTGGACGCAGATCTGATAGGGCCCTAGCTCAGCCCTCCCCTGCTCACCCACTCCAGGTGCTGAGTTCTGAGCAAGCATCTGAGAGAACAGGTTGTAAGCTGCCCCCCAGGGCTTCTCCCCAGGCTGGGACACGCAAAGAGCAGCAGCTTTCTGTGAGCTGGGCAAGGCTTACAGGCATCCTCCCTGCATGCAGAGTGATGCTATAGGTGCAAAATCCTACGGAGGAGCCAGGCTGAGCCTGGTGTGGTCCATGGGGACATCGAACAGATGGGGTCACCCCAAACAAAGGCAGCCCAGGGACTTTGCCAGTTCTCCTCCCCAGCCAGATCGCTCCCATCCCAAGCCATGTTATTCACGAGGGTGCCTGGGGCCCTGGTGTTGCTCAGAGGGTTTTATAGAGCTGCAAATCCCAGCTGCTCTGACAGGGAATAAACAGCAAGTGGGGGAGATTTACCAGCACCGGGCTGTGGAGCAAAAGCCTCCATGAGACTGGAGGAGAGGAAGGTGGCTGCATCCACAGGGATGTGGTCCTGAGAGGGACTGGAGCAGGTGGGGTAATGGTGCATGCAGGATGGAGGATGACCATCAGGTGAGGAGGAGCCTTCATCTCCAGAGCTGGTGCAGGATGCTGGTTTCCAAAGCTGCTGCTTCCTTGCAGGGCTGCTTTGTTTGCAGGTGGTGTGAGGGCTAAACAGGAGCTCAGGGACAGCCTGACTGATGGCGTCTCACTCCTATAAGCAGGGGAGAGGGCAGAGGGCAGTGCCTGTGTGCACTGGGCGGCCGCTTTGTGAGTGCTGCAGAGCCCATCCAGGCTGATGCAGGGCTCTTTATTCCAAACCATTCACGAAACACAGCTTGGAAATTGCACTCACTATTGCTACTTTGCTGCCACAATCAAAGCTGAAGAAATACGCAGCTCAGAGGGGCTGGGAGAGACAGCTGGAAATAAGGCTTGGGAGAAGGAAAAGGGAGAAATACAGCCAGGAAGGAGCAGGGAGGCAATGGGAGCTTGGGGGGCAGGGAGGAATCAGCACCGTCCCTGCTCCATCAGAGGGAAGGGGAAGAATACAATCAAACCCAAACCAAGAGGCGAAAGCAGATCTGCTGCAGGGTGCAGTAACTATTTGGGGATCCTGTTAATCCTGCACAGATCATATTAACACCAATAAAATACTCCGACGGTTCTCTCTGTAAAAATGTCAGCATTTATTAAGTTCTGCTTAAGTACGAGCAGCAGGATCACTTTTTTTTTTTTTCCCCCTCTGGGATTTTGCAGTTTTGCGTTTGCTTTTACCATTTTGCAGAGAGAGGATGGTCTTTAAAAAAGACAAGACACGGTGACCATAAGGAGGTCTGGAGGTACAGCATCCAGGCTGGTGCTGCACATCCTTCATCCAATTCCCAAGTGCTGGACTGTGGCTTTCTCTTCATAGGACAGCCAGCCACCAGCATGCAACACAAGGACTTCTGACAAATACAGCTGATGGAGATGGGGAGCTCACATCACCCCATCACCCAGCACCTATGGGGTCTGGGGGTGATGGATGGTGGTGACCACCCTGCACAACACCAAATTGCCTCTCTTATTTTTTTTAAGATGAAAGCTATCAATTTTGCTGCTGTAGCTACTGCTTAAAGTCAGGCAGGGAGCAGTCTGTGAGGGAGGAGAGGTGGTTTGGGGGGAGTTGAGAGGATGCAGGGCCCAGACTGGGGGTGAGCTGAGCCCCAGGACCACAGCTGGGCTCTGCTTGTAGCAACAAGAGCAACACAGCCTCTCTCCATGCCTCATTTTCCGCATCAGAGTGCAGCAATGAACCCCGAAAATGGAAGAGCTGCTCTTCATGCCACAACCCAGCTGCTCTCCCAACATCTTTCCTAAGTCACCCCCAGCGTTCACAAACCCACGTTGAGTTGAAGGCCACCAAACCCGCCATCCCTTAGCCAGAATTCATCGAAGCCTTTCGGAGGTGGCATGCACACGCACCAGAAATGGGGTGATCTCACAAGCTCCTCGCCCCAGGAAAGCCAGCACACAGTGCTACGCTTCCCCCCGTTTCAATTATTTTCCACGAATGTTTTTCTAAACCCGAAGTCGAGCAGAAATGGCCCTTTTCAAAGCAAAAGACTTCAATTTAGCTAAATTGTTATTTTCCAGCCAAAGTCTGATTTTACTGACAAATTCCCAGACAGCCTTATTCAACAGCTCAGAATAACCAAGCTTTCTTCCTTTATGATGCCTCTTTCTAACACCGAAACAGAAATCTGTATATTTTAAGCATGTTTCTGTTTGTTCATAAGCTGACACTGACTTCTCATTCCTACCCAGTGTTTTAAGTGCATTAATTTCCCTGGCAGACGTTGTCAAACATGCATCCCTGTGTTTGCATCCCGGCTGCCAGCTCTGAAAAGCACGTTTTATTTCCAGTCTGACCCACTGAGCACTGATTGCAAACAACGATTTCTTCTGCTTTCCCATCATCTCCACTCTGCCCTCCTTTTTGCTTGGAATTTATGGTCACTGCCTCTGGATTGTGTCGTTCTTTGTCTTTGTCCCGTGTTTTAACCTTTGTTAGAGACTCAGCCATTGTGCAGTTTCTGCTCAGTGACCTATAATATCCTAATTTAGTTGGCATTTTGATCTTGGACTCCTGGTGAACAATCCATCATACGCAGTGCTCCTCTCCCTTTCTGTTTTCATCACTTCACCACTCTTCTATTCCTTTGTACCTCTAGAGAAAGCACTCCTGAGTTTCCTTGCCCTCCCCACGCTCAGCTCTCTCTCCTCTTCTGTTCTCCTAAGGTTAAAGTTGCTTCCACCCATTCACGTCTCTCTTTCTTCCTTCTGCATCTCCCTCCCCCTTTCCAACCCTGCTTCTCCCTCCATCCCTCAGGTCACCCATAGGTGCTGGGATGCATAACACACAGATGCAACCTCTGATAAGGAAACTGCTCTTCTGCTGAGCGCTATATGCTGGGAGATGAGGTGGAGCCCATGAGAAGGAGCTTTGAGGAGTGATGCTTCCCACCCTCTGAGGACCAGCAGCAGGTGTATGCACATACTCCTCACCATCACCAGAGGGAGTTCCTAGTGCTCACTTACATTTTCTTAGCAGACATTGATGGGAAGGAGAACTAAGCAGCTCTTGACTCGTCCCAGCACTGGAGCCCTGCTCTGCATTGCCACCTACTAGCAGGACCTGCACAGCTCCCCACGGCCTTCAAAACACATTGAAGGATCCTCTCACAACAGGGAGTGCTGCTGCACCCAGCAGGTGCCCCAGGAAGCAGGGCTGGAGTTCTTCAGTCCCTCTCTTGTCTTCCCCATCATCCCCAGCGGCTGGAACTAATTGTGATATTCAATAATTAAGACAGCATTTGGAACCTGAACACTCAGAACAGGATGGCCCCCAGTTTGCCTCCCCCGTTCCCATCAGCTTTGGCTCACCAGTGTGTTCCTCTTCCTGGGAACCCCATGGGGAACATGCCCACATCTCCTCCAGCCACAGGGACATGAATACTGCAAGGACTGGGAGCCAGCCGTTCCAGGAGGGCTGCATGTGCTGATGTCCCTCTCCAACACAGCAGCAGGCTCTTGGTCTCTGGCACAGATGAGCTCCAAGATGCTGATCCAGTCAAGCACTGCCCAGGCAGCGTGAAATACCTTAACCATAGCACAGCACAAGGCTGGCTCTAGGATGTGAGCAGCCTGGCAAGAGGAAAAAAAGAGCCAGAGGGTTTAAATCTTCTGCAACGTGGCCTGAGAAAACTGCTAAGATGCTGGAGGTAATTAACAGAGGAGACACAGCAGGTGTATTAGTTTAGAAATGGGTGGAGGGTCCTAACGAGGATAGCCACCTGCTCTTGCCTTTGTGCAGCTGGGACCAAGGGCACCATTTCCAAAGGGGTACAGACCCACACGGGGTGTGCTGTGTGCCATGTGCCTGCAGTCCTGTCCTCCTCCCCCTCATGCATCAACACAGCCAGCTAAAATAGCAACACTGGGCGCAGTGCATTTGGCCACATGTGCCACCCATGTGCAGAAAAAGGTGTGCGCTGCCGCAGCAGCAGCTCCCCATCTCTCCTGTCTCCACGGTGGCATTGTAATGATAACATGAAACAGGAAGATAACACCGAAGGGAGGCAAATAAAGCCCTTTTTCCCCTCTCTCTCCTGTTTAGGACGCAATGCCAACCGCAGCACGCAGGCCTATCAGATCTGTCAGCACAACTAGCAATGGGAGCAAAGGGAAGGTGCTATTGTGCGAGGCGCTGCTTGGCGGCTCCTCTGCTGGCTCAGGGAAGGAGAGAGAAAACAGGAGCAAAACAAGACGCAGGCGTTCAATGGGAGCCAGAGACATTTGTTATCAAAATGGAAATGCGTCTCTTTGTTGATGAAGGTGTATCTGCTTCCCATTGTCTCTGGTGCCAGCCCAGTGAAAGGCTCCTTTGATGGCTCCGTGTTTGTGCACCGGCTATGAAATTGCTTTAGAAGACAAAGGGAGCACGTGCTTATTGGTAATGAAAAGGAGGTGAGGGCTCTGTTTCTCTAACCCCAGCTCGCCACACAAGTGCAATTTCCCCGGGAGCAGCTGTCAAAAGCTCACAGAGAAAATTGGAAGGCTGAGGGTGGATGGGGGCTGCTGGTGCGTGGTGAGATGCACTGCTCTTTTGCAGGCCTAATGTGGCCATCTGCTCTGCTTTAGTGTTCTGGTCCAAAAGGCAGTGCTCCATTCCAACAGTTGGAAGCCCTTCAGCCACAAAGCACAGCATTGGGCCGTGGGGTGCTGGAATGGGTTCTCTTGGTTGGAGGAGGGAGAAAAGAAACCTAGAGCTGGTTGATCCCATTGCTTGTGGGTGTGCAACTTATTAGCTTGGCCACACTGAGTAAAGAGAAACTGTATTGAGCAGGGTAGAAAATACATAGAATATCTCACAGAATGGAATCATAGAATGGCTTGGATTGGAATGGATCTCAAAGGCTGTCCAGTTCCAACCTCACTGCTGATGAATATAAGTAAAAAAGCTTCTTTTTTAATAACCCTCGGAAGAACCCGAGGCTTGAACACCTTTCTGCTCATCCCATGGAGGCTCAGCAGGGAATGCACCAGGATGCACAAAGCCACGTCTGGATGCACTCTTGCTCATCGCACAGCAGCGGTCCGAATGGGAAGGTGCTGCTGTCCCCACCTCTCCTGCTTGGTGCTGGTTGCTTTGCTCCTTTATCTGCACACAGGGAGGGCTTTGTGGCAGACGGACGACGCAGCAATTTCACACGGGGCCTTATCAGCACTCACACACAGTGCTGGGCCATAGGAAACAAGATGCAGCGTTTGCATGCCTAACAAGCAGGGTTAAACGCTGCTTCTTTTTCTCTCTCCCCTCCTCGCTTTTCCCCTCATTGCTCCTTCCTCTGCCCTCCCTCATTCTTGCTGCTCACAGCATCGCTGGCTTTAAGAGCAGCTTGGGCTGCTGCTTCTGAAGGTGTTAATTTATTGTACTCCGCTTTTTATTCACTTATTGGTTTATTAAAACTGCCCGAGGTGATAGAGCAAAACCTCTGCTCTCCTTCAATCCGTCGGCAGCTTTCTGGACAGGGCATAGGCATGCAGAGGTGCTTTGGTGAGGAGCTGTGCCCTCATCTGTGGGGCTGGGAACAGGGCTGGCTCTGCAGGCTGTCTCCAGACACAGCATCCCCAGCCCCACTGCCACACTCGCCCAGCCTTCCCTCTGCACAACCAGCACCTGCAAAACCACAGCCCCCTCTTCAGCCCTCTCAGCAGCTGCCAATGCTTTCATCCTTCTGATCTGCCCTCCAGCTCAGCCACAATTGCTCAGAACACTATTACAGTGACACAGCTTGTTACAGATGGCACTGCCTGCCACATGGAAGTCAGCAGCACGGAGAGGAGCGATTAATGATAATGGCTGACATTTTACACAGCGACTCCCAGTCTCGGCATTGGAGCTGGAAGACCAGCTCTGAGACAAGCACAATGCAGCAGGTGGGGGCTCAGCACCCAAATCTGCCAAACAGCCTCAGAAATCCCCAATTCCACCCCTAAGGCTGCTCCAGACACTGCTGACGTATGTCCCGCTTCCACCTGTGCAGGGGAACCCATGTGTTGATGCCTCCACTCTCGGTGGCGTGCCTGAAACATCTTTATCAAAACAGAGACCCGTCTCAGCTGACCCGTAATTTAATTTTCCTTCCTTCTCAGCCAGACATGAGCAGCTGGGAGGGGCCTTGGGTGAGCATCACATCCCTCCCTCATTCACAGAAGCACAATCCATTGCATCCCTGTGCCATTGCCACACGCTGGCTGGGCTCACCTTCAGAAGCCCCTGAGGAGGAGATGTGATGACCCCTGGGTCCCTTGTTCCCACACCTCCCTCCTTTCACAGCTTGAAAGCTTTGCCTTACACCTCACCTGAGTCGCCTTGTCGCATTTTTTTCCTCTTTCACTTATTATGGATACATAAGCCATGAACCAAGCAGTTGTCCTGCACACCACAATGAACTTTTAGCACCATCCATAGGGAACAAGCTCCACCCAAAACTTCACCTTTTTTTTTTTTTGTTTCCGAGCAGGAAGCACTTGAGATGAAGGCCCAAGACCTATAGATAATTGATCAGCACGAGCAAGAGGCATTTAAGCAATGTGTTGATTATAAACCAGCACTCCAGGATCTGTGCTTCCCCAGTGACTGCAGGGCACAAAGCTCCTGACTCACACGTCAGCATTCCGGGCAGAGTGGGCTGAATAATTCATTGCTAACCCTACAAATTTGGCTTCTGCTCCCATCTGTGAGCTCTCCGCATGGAGATGTCTCTCCCAGAGTCTATTCATTAGGTGAGGCTGCTCATGAAAATGGCAGAGGGACTCCAGGCGTGAAAGCCTGGCCCTGGTGGAAAGTTTGGATTTGCTTTGCTTTGCTTTGCAGGAGGAATTCATTGCAAAATCTCAGGGCTGCTTTGGATTGGCCACGCTGCTCACATGGCAGCATCTGCCTCCTGAGGGGCTGAACTCAGCCTGGAATGAGTTTCCAGGGTGAATAAGAATATCACATTTGATTTCCACTAATGTTCTATAACACTGCTTAAAATTCACGTCTCCCCGACGGAAGGATCCATCCATCTATCTGTCTATCTATCTAATTTTGTTTCTAGAGCACCCATCACTGCTCTGTCTAATTATTAATTCATCCACTGGAGTGGTTGCTGCGAGCTCACATCAAAGGCATGTAGATACAACCGGAGTCAATCAGCTGAACAATGCAAACAGATCTTGTCTGCAGTCTGCTGGCCAAGATACTTCCCCTCATCTAACCCTATAGGGCTGGAAACCTTTATGTGGGACTATTTATTTTTTTTCCAACTGTTGAACCACTTTCACAAATCCAGAAAAGGACAGGGGGATGAAAAGAGATGGGAATGGAAATCTGCTCCGGGGTGACAAAATTGTGCTGGAAAAGGTAAAATTTGCTACAAAGAAGTAGAGAAATGTTGTGTGCACTGCAGCCCCTCTTCATGCCCAGGTGCTGTGCCTACAGCAGACAGCAAAAAAAACCAGTGTGGCTCAACAGTGGATTTCCAACGTGCAGAAGGAGTTGATAATGCCTTGAGACAAGGCACAAAGAAAGGGAGAAATCGTGTCTTGAGACATATAAAGGAAAGCAGCAGAGAGAAGGGATTGCTGGGCTTGTTTGGGGGATAACGAACCTCGCAGAGAAGGAGCAGGCGTGGGCATCGAACAAAAGCAGGGGCTGAAAGGGCATCTGATGTCTGCAGCTGAAAACAGCAGCAGAAAGAGGAGGAGGGTGCTTCAGTCCTCGAGGTAAACGGTGACAGAGTGGGAGAGCAAACACAGAAAAACCCTCATGGCCACAACTGGGCCCTAAAGAAGGAGCTGCTGTGCTGCCAGAGCCACCAGGTGGGGGTCCAAAGGAAGATGAGGAGGCACAGCCCATCTGGAGGGAGGGACTGTGGATGCAAACATAGGTGGTGGCAGTGCCATGAGGGTGATGGGCAGCTCACATGGCAGCCCCACAGCTCTCTGCATCCACCGACCTCAGCACAGATCTCCGTCCCTCTTCCCACAGCCTCAAAACTTGAAGGAAGGATGGGGAAAGAACATATAAAGGAGGATGGGGAAAGCACATCGAAGGGAGGATGAGGAAAGCACATCACTGCTGGCAGACGCTGCCTGAATGAGTCACCCTCCCCTCACCCTGCCGTCCCCCCAGGTGACACTCCACGTGGGAGGATAAATATAAATAAAGAGGGGGAAGAAGCCGGAGCATTTTGATGACTCATGTAATATTCATTTTGAATTAACTCGTACATGATTCTATAAAAAAGATACATTCCACGAGATTATTTTTGTGAGCTCTAATTTGCTGCTGGCAAGGAGCAGCGTTTGGGTCTTTTATGGGTATTAGTTCCATAGTGTATAGCAGGAGGCAGAGGAAGTTTAATTATGATTCAGTGAGCCACATTGTGGGTATGTTTTAAAGCCACTTAATTAGCGTAGAAATATACAGCTGTAATTATCCTGAAATATGGCCTAATTAACCTATGGAAAACCCATACACACGGCTCAGGAAACTTGGAAGTGTTAATAGTCTATTAATACACCAGAGCTGACAGCCTGTCATGCTCGTGGGGAGCAGCAAGGCAGAACGACAGGGGATCTCTTGCTGGGACAGCTGTGGAAGCAGAGGTGGGATTGTCCCATGTCCTGTGAGGGACAGTGGCACGTGTGACACGGGTTGGGCACACTGTTCTGACAGCTGCTGGGCAGCAATGGTGCTGTGGAGCATCCCAGTGCATCCCAGAGCATCCCAGCCCTTCCTTCAGTTCTGTCCTCTTCTCACACTGCAGGGCAGCTCTCAGCCCCATAGGGACTCAGGGGGCACTCAGGGCGTCTACAGTGCATTGGCCACGCTCTGTAGTTCCACTGTGGAGCTGGATCTCATTTCACACTGAATGGGGTTGTACTCTGCTGGATGAGTTCCCAGCCCTGGAGCACGAAGTGGATCATCATGGAGATAGCCAGAGCATGGCCAAAGCAAAAAGGTGATGGCGAAAGGCCTCCTGTTTATGCCTGAGTGTTAAACCTGATAAAGAGCAGGAAGAACCAATTACCACTTCGTGTCATAGGGTTTCCCAAAACAACTTGCAGACCCAACATTCCAACTCTATAAGCAGCACAGGTAGGAGCCTTAGCAAAGCCAAGCATCCAATGGATGTCCCTCAGCCCTGGCATTTTATAGATGGGGAAACTGAGGCACACCACTGGAAATTTAACTCCATGATTGTGTTTTCCTTCAGCTATGCCCTGACAATCAGATCTTGGCTGGGAAAACAGCCTGATTTTAATAGAGCATCATCTGTCAGAAAGGGATGTTGACTTCCACTCAAGCTCCAGGAGCAGCAGCAGCACTATTCCTGTGCAGGGGGTGAATGCAGTGAGGTGGGGAGAGAAGAGAGGATGAAGGCAGCTGGCACAGAGCTCTTCCCTAGGCAGAGCACATCCCCAAATATTCGCTGGCGTCTGCGTCCTTTGGTGATCAAAGCAAGAGAAATTGAATCCGGCTGTAATCATCCACAGGATAGTTTGCTTAAAATTCCCCTAATTATGGAAGCGCAGAAAATTACCGCTCCATGGTGCCCTGAATAGGAAATGGAAGGTTTCCACAACCCAGTTGCCACCACTGTGACTTAAAGAGAAAAGGAAAGGAAGGTGAGGGAGAAGGAGAGGGAGAAAGAGATAAATGGACAGTGTGTGTGCAGGGCAGAAAGGGGAAAGGAAGGCCAAGAGAGGAGGATAATTAATTGCCCCTATCCCACTGCCTGGAAGGTCACCAGTTTTTGTGAGCTGAAGAGGGAAATAGAAAGAGGGAAATAGAAGTGCTGTGAGCTGGTCCTTGCAATTCTGCCATCACACACATGACTGTGCCACAAGCAATGCTTCATCCAGAGCTTCTGGTTGGATCTCAAAAAGCTCTTCCCAGTGCCATTCTGTCTGATATGCACAGAGCCACTCAATTGCATCAGCAGAAAGGTGTCTGCATGTCTCTCTGCCCCTGGTGTCAGTTTGTCTCTTTGCTCTCAGCCCCAGGATGAAGATGGAAAGGGACCCACGGAGGGCTGCTGCCCAACAGAAGAAGGTCCTCACAGCACCACAGTGTTCTCCTTCAAGCACAAGCACTGCCACGGTCCCACTTCTGCACGCATCCTGACTCCTGTTTGAATGGAGGTGTCTGCAGTTCCTGGCAATAACACGGGACATTAGGCTGCTGATGACTTTGCATAACAAGAGGATTGCAATTAACGTGACAATTCCTTGTGTTCGAGCACGTTGGCATGGGTCATGAAGCCGGTGTAACAGAGCGATCCAAAAGGAGTTATTTATCTGGCTGTGAAGGAGCTGCGTTCCTGCTTGCTGCTGCAGTGTCAGCCATTGCCATCTCGTGCCCACATGCCACCAAGTGGACAACGTCTCGCTTTGCACACACAGTGTGCCCAGTCTGACACCCACCCAACGCTGTCGACTCCTGCATTGGAAAAGCCAGGGTCTCTGCCCATATGTTTGCCTTCACATCTGCACAGGCCTGAATGCCCAGCATCACACAGCCGGGCCGTGTGCCATCATCTGCCACCTACCGTAACGGAACCGATGTCTCTGCACACCCTTCTCCTCCACCTCTCCTTCTGCAGCTCTAATCGGTGGCCAGCAACAAACGAGCGGTGTTTATCATTACCCTGCAATTAAGCAGCTCATGGTAATTAACGCAGACACACCTGAAGGTTTGCTGGCAAGTCCCCAGGGCTCCTGCTGTGCCATAGGAGAAGCTATGCCCCATCACAGCAGCGCTCCCTTGGCCGTCTGGATGGAGGTGCACCTCTCTGGGTCTTTCCGTTGCCCATCCTTCCTTCTTCCTGCTACATGGACCATGCATGGGAAGTGGAAGAAGGAAGGATGGGCAACAGGAAGACCCAAGACTCTTCATGTATCTCGTTCAAAGCTTGTTGAATGCATGACTTATCGCATGCTGCTGCACAGTCATATCTTTCTGTTTCTTCAGCCCATGATTTTTCCCCCAAGCTGTGTGTCTCACAGCCAATACAGTCTGTACCTTGCTTTGCATAACTCCAGATCATTTCATTAATGAAAAAAAAAACCCCACAAGCCATTATAAAACAAATATACCAAATACGAACAGCTAATCTTTCCCTTATATTGCAAGGATTAAATAAGCAGAACTATCAGCAGAAAGTATTCCAGACACGTTGGGCTGCCGTAAAATTTAAGAGGTGAACAGTTAATTTACATATTCCCCAAATGCAATAGGGTGACACTTTTGAAATTAAAAACTGACGATACAAATGGCATTTAAAGTTCATTTAATATTATTTGTTAAAATTCCACTGACAAATCTGTCATATGTATAGCAGATCCCATTACTGGAAGAAGAGAGAAAAGAAGCAATTGAAATCCAAACCTACCCCTACACTGAAGGGTCTATTAAGACAGTAGATGAGAATTTGCGTTATCAAATAACCCTAACAGGAGGTTTTGTAAGTGGAAATGTAAACTGCAGAAGGTTCTAAAAGGCAATTTCTGAGGATAACTAGCTTTAGGAACAGACTTGACTATGTTTCTCCTGGAGACAAGGAGGAAATGTTTCCCTGGGGGACTGGAAGTACCCAAACAACAGAAGTGTATTTCCAAAGAACAAATCTGCACCCATCCAGGGTCAGGTTGAAGAAGTGCAGTCGGATGGATAATGCAGGGCTGTGGGTCAGCTGTGGGCCCAGCATTTGTTTTCCTTCCTCTGAAGCTCTGAGGAGGGCTCATTCCTGGCCTGCAGGGCTGGCTTCCCTTGGGACGCACCAGCAGCTCTGCTTTCAGCTGTCTTGCACCTAAAACAATACTCTCGGCCCTTTGATGCTGTTTGCAGCCACAAACTCTGTTATTTAATGACTGGTCCACATCTCATCCACTGTAGGAGCTTCATCCCACAGAGACTGCTGTCGGCTCTCCCAAAAAACTCCCCAGGGTCTCAGAACCCTGGAGAATTAATGTGATGATGAAGAACATGATTCCCACTGGCCAGAAAGATGCAGACAGAGACTCTTTCCATGCAGCAAGGAGCATCCTGATTTAAGGGACAGGGAGTTCGTGCACCATCTAAAAGAAAATAGAAATTTGGACTCCTTTTGTTCATTTATTTATTTCCCCCTTACATAAATATGGAAGGGAAGCATTGCAGGTGAAATGGCGCATGGAAATTAATCTAGTTCACAGTCCTCATAAATATTAACAAGCTGGTAAATATGTAACCCTATTTCTCCTTCCCTCTGCGTTCATTTCCTCCAGGTCATCCTCAGCAGTGGAGGTGAAGTGGCCATGGTCAGAAAGGGTGACCGTGGAACATCCAGCCCTGGGGATGCTGCGGGATGCTCAGCTCCTTTCCTGCAGAAAGAGAAATACCGGGGGGGGGGGGGGGGGAGAAAAAACAAAGGAGAGAGATTTCTTTGTTTTTTTCTTTCATTCTTTCAATTCAGGAGAGCATCTACCTGCTCTCTCCTCCTTCAGTAATTTCACCGGATAAACAACAGAGTGAGAAATTAATAGACGTTTTCATTTGCACTGTAATAAAGTGTGTGTATTGGGCAAGGGCAATGGAGGAAAACTCCATCTAAAGATCCAAGCAGCAGCCTGGTGCCTGATGGGCTCGGTGGCAATACACACCCTGAGCTGAGCTAGAGCTCAGTGCCAGCAGAGTAAGAAGGAACACATGGAAGGAAATGCAGAATTAAGTTTGTGGGGTTGATCTCTCGAAGTAGCAGCGCTGGAAAAGCAGCTGGATGGAACCATTGGGCCACGACATTCCACAGCTATAGGAAGTGGGAACACATGAGCAGGGCTCCCATATGGGTGATGGAGTGGGACCAAGGGGACACGGGGAGAGCAAGAAGCAGAGACCTTGCAGAGACACATAGAGTGCTTCAGGAGGGATTGCCTCTCCAGTGATGAGCACCTGTGTCCTGCTGGTTTGATTCCGCGTGCCCGTTTTCCCCTGCAACAGTGTAAATAATGGAGGCTTGAAAGCAACCGTGCCATTTTCTGCCATCTGATCTTTTCACGCCGAGATTTACGGAAGATGGCACCCTGTATTTTGGTGTTTACATGGATCGCTGCTCAATTGGAACCTGTCCTGTTTTCACGAAGGGATTCCTCCCTTTTTTGGCAGAGAAAATGGGTTTGTTTTCAGATCTAGCCTGTGTGAAAGATCACATGGCTGCGAAGGAAATCTTGAATGGGTTCCAAATGGTGAAAATCATGAAGGCAGATTTGTACCAAAACCTCTAACATTTGCAGCTTCAGATATTTTCAGCAGGGAAAACCCTCCGCTTGGCGAAATTTCACAGAGAAGACATATTTCACTGGCACGAGCTTTCCCCAAAGACAAAATTGTGAATCATATACAAAGGATGCAAAAAAAAGAAAGAAAGAAAGAAAGAAAAAAGGCTATTGAGACATTGCACAGCACTGCCACGTTCGTATCCTTAAGCAGCTCCCCAGAAAGGCAATGCAGGGAGCCAAGGTTGGCACAGGGAGTGCATCAGGTGAGGGTGCAGAGGTGCATGCAGAGAGATGTGGTGCAGAATGAGAGAAGCAGAGGGGACAGATGACAAAGGTGGCAGAGCTATTTGTGCCCAAGCTACCATGAATATTCTGATCTTGGAGATGGAATGATGCCCCGTCCTGGCACCTGCCCTCTACCCCAGCGCTGTGCTTCAGGTCTCACTGTGCTCCAATATTCCCTTTCATCACTGTTGGGTGACCCATCCCCTCTGTGCTGTTGGGCCCCTTAGGAAGCGTAGAGCTTGGGCAGTAATTGCTGCATCGTGGGCTGACACCTCTAAAGAGGCAGCTCAGGTCTTAGCAACAGAAAATCCAGAGGCAAAGCTGGAAAGCTATTAATGTTTAACACACGAGGAAGCTGCTGTCTGTCAGATGCTCCCATCACCCCAAGCTTGGCAGGCAGAACGACGTGTTAGCACATCTGAAGCTGCCGAAGGGTTTGATCAGCCTGACATATCATCTCCCCTTCTGCTGCAGATCCGGTGCGTGCACAAAGAGAGGGACCCGGTGGGATGAACACAGACAGGATCACGGGCAGCTCCTGAGCCCCTTTGGGTGAAGACAGTTGGTGGTGCAATGGGAGCTCAGGGGCTGCAGTGCGTGGTGAAGCAAAAGACGAATTCTCCTTGCTGATTCCAGAGAAAAAAATATAAATAAATTAGAAATAAATGGACTGGAGGGCCCTCCTTGGCTAACCTCACGTCTGAGCACTTGTCTTGTCACGTACTGAGCGTTCATTCTGTTTTCTAAATTTCTGATCCTGTTAAATTTCTCACAGAGGAATCATTTCTCTGACCCCTGAAGACCTCAGTTAAGCTGCTGACAACAAGTTGGCTTTCCTCCCTTCCTTTTTACAGCTCTTTAGATATAATCTGTTGACCTCCAATAGTCTTCAAACTGCAGGTTGAAAACCACTGACCTGCAGCACTTTGGGGCCCGCCACCTGAAAACTGCTTCCTGCATCAGGGATTGGAAAACGTGCTACAGATCCTATATTCCTTTATGGCATCACACAGCCCTGAGGGGAAGTGGCTCAGACCAAACCAGGAGGGCACACTCAATAAAGTGCACGAGGCTGGGACCTCTCGTTCCCTTTGTCAGCCTGGAGACATGGCAACCCATAAACACGGGTGAATGTGCCCGTCTATCTCTGCAGCAGGCAAGGAGAAATTGGATTTTGTTGTACCTGGAGCAGTTGGAAACTTGTAGTTTTTAGCTGCTCTGCTGAGTGCTTTCAGGCACTGCTTAGTTCACATGAGAATCCAGGAGATTCAAACTAAAAGTGAAGTTAAAGGTTAAGATATCGCTATGGAGACAGAGGCAGTGAATATGCCACTATCAGCCAGGGAATCCCTTAAAGGGATGCAGAAATGGGGTTACATATGGAGTTATTAAGGTTAGAAAAGACCCTTAAGATCATCTAGTTCAACCCATCACCACCATACCCACTAAACAATGTCCCTCAGTGCCACATCCACTCTTTTCCTGAACACCTGTAGGGATGGTGACTCCACCACCTCCATGGGCATCCAGTTTCATATTGCACAAGCCCTAGAGCACCTGAAATACTGCCCAATCCATGCTCCAAGCCAGCACTTCTCCAGAGCAAAGCTGCAAGATGGATGACCCTGATGCACCTCTGCAGGACGTGGGCCATCCGTCTGGATGCAGGAATGCAGCAGAGACTCAACAAAGCCTTTTGCATCCAAATTTCTGGCAAGAAGGGGTGCAGAGGAGTAGGGGTGGGACTGCACAGAGCTCTGACTCCCCCGGACCATGGCATGCTGAGCCTGGCCAGAAGGAGCCATTGATCGGCGTGACAGATGGGGGCTTAAAGGAGGAAAGTGTGCCAGATCAATATGCAATCCACAGTACATGAATCACTCCAGCTTTTCCAATTTATTCAGCTCCAAATCAAACGAGCTAACGAAAGATAAATATATAGCCATGGGGAGGCTTGGAAGGGGAGGGGGAGAGGAAGGCAGGTGGGGGAGGCAGACTCATACGGGATAATTAACTAGCTCTTATCATCCTGAAAAAGCACTAAGCCAGTAAATCTATGAGAAGGAGAATGCTCCAGAAAGTCGTAACTGGAGTAAAGCAGAAGCTCTGGAATCTTCTCCTCATCTCCAGGGATGGCAGAGCTGCCCCTGGGGAATGGCACAGCCCCAAACTCAGGGTGGGGATCCCTGTTCCATGGCACACTGGGGTTGCAGCCTCTGCCCTGCACACCCAGACCACCAGCTGGAGGCCAACAACACCGCTTGGTTCAGCTCAATAGAGGAACCCAAGAAAGCCTCTTTCCTGGTGATGGAGCAGACAAACTCTGTATTTCCCTTTTGGGTCAACTTGAAATGTCCCTGTGTTCAAGTCAGAATATTTAGGTTGGCTCTGCGGATTGCCTGCAGATGGCTGACCCCTTTGTTGCATTGTTTTCTTTGGGGTGCAAGCTATCATTAGATGACAGAACGTGGTTGTAAGACGAGAGCTGGTGAAGTTTAGTCAGACACAAGAAATGCCATTTCTGCCTTTTACAAATATGTAGACATGCCACAGGGTTTCGTTATCCCTCAGACCTTCATTTTAGGCATTCATTTGCTATTTACACAAAAAAGAATACAGTTGCTGGGAGATCACATGCCCCTGCAGGCTCTTTCCCAGCACTCTGTCCCCCCCAGCCCTCCCACCACCCATGTTGAGGGGTTTCTCAGCCAAGAGATCTCTGGCTTTGCAGAAACGAATGCTGCTCCGCTGCTCCAGCACCCTGATTAATTACTGATCTAGTAGGATTTGCTCTGCTCATTATCAACTTCATTAACAGGATAGTGACAGGGAGGGGGAAGGCTTTGAGGGAGGGAGTCAGGAGTCTCAGACAACAAATTCTGTTTGTTTTATTGTGGAAATATTTGGAAAAGGCCCATGCTAGCTTTTTTCTGTCTCTTCTAATGTCTTCTGCTCCTCTATTTGCGTTCCAGCTTCCCTTGCCTTGCTGTCCACACATTGCTGGGGGTGATCCCATGGTGTGGCTCATAACTTTGCCCCATTTGTAGAGCTCCACTTTTGTCTCTTCCCCTATACAACTGCTCTCTGCCTCCCACTGCCTCCTGCTCAGCACTCAGCGCTGCAGAGCAAAGCCACCAGGAGGCAAAGGAGAGAGGGAAGGGAAGAGATGGAGCAGGAGGCAGACCCACACAGGTGCTGAAAACCTCGCTTTCCAATTCTGAGCACTTCCTCTCCCCCTAGGCCCGCGCAGGCAGAAAAGGCAGTTTAATTAAAACTACATTAATTCTCCTTGTACTGAACTGGTGGGTCTCCTGGAGCCATCTGTCTGCCAAAGCCATGTGTGTGATGCTGTGCAAGGTGTGCTTTTGTCGTTGCACATGGGGATGGTGCCCTGTGCTGGGCACATGGTCCCACTGCAGCCCTCGTGCTCTGGGATGGACAGGAGGACAGGGTGGAAAAAGATTTCCCTTATAGAAATCCATCTTAAATTGAGATAGGAAACCAAAGTATTGCCAATTTTCCCAAGATGGCCAATTGAAGTCCAGCTTAGGTTGGGTCACTCCACACTTCATTCTGATAGCTTTAGATTGCTCCATTTCAATTTTGTGCTTCGGGGCTTTTGTAAAGCGTACAAGTTTAAGTGAAATGGAACATTTCAGCTGAAACTCTCCCAGACTTTTTGTCTGGATAACTTGAGGCTGGGGTGCCGTGATAATTTCCAAACTGCGTTTTTCCACCCCAGGAAATTCATCACGAATGCCTCCAAAACCCGAATCGTTCTGTTGCAACCAATCAACGCTTTTCAGTGATGGAGAAAAACACGTCTCAGTGCAAAATATTGCCACTGCCTCAGCCTGTCAGAGGCGATCTCATGCTCTCCATTCTCCTGCCAGGTCTCTCAACCCCTCCTGACCACAGCGCTGCGTGTTCAGAGAGAATTTCAGAGAGTTGGAGTGGCATGGGGGAAAAAAGGCATTTTCTTGCATTAAAGCTGAGCCTACAGTTGCAGGGACAGACCTAGGTACAAGCTCATCTTCCCCTACACAAGGTGCAGCTGTTTTCTATCACAGCCTCAGGATGTCTTCTTGCTTGCTGTCCTCTTTGCTATTCCAACTAGGAGCAAGTGCTGCCCAGAGATGTGCCGAGGAGGGGAGAGGGGTTTTGTTGCCATGTCAGGATTTTTAATTTCCCCGTGTGGTGATGCTATCGTGGGCCTGACAGTGCGCTAAACACGTCTTATCTCTCTGCCCGTGGAAAAGCAATATCAATTTTGTGGCTTTAAGGGCTGGAGCGAGAACAATGTGCTGCGCATTGTTAAACAAGCCACCAGCCCTGTGCTGTACAAGCAGAACAAGTGTAGTCAGTGATAGGGACTTGCAGCATAATTGCAGCTCGTTGGTAAGCATGAAACCTTCCTTGTCGCCCCTGCCTCACCTTGAGCATCCTGCTCTGCAGCAGCTGAGTGAAGTGGGACACAGGCTGGGAAGGCACAGGGCTCTCTATCCATCCATCCACCTCCTGCTGCCTCCTGTGGGGCTTTGCTCTTTGATGGAAGCCCCCATGTTCCCCCAGAACCTGGGACAGAGTGTGGGCTGCCCCAACACACATCAGTACCTGCAGCTCCTGATTTGTACAGCGGATCATCCTGCGCTGAAGCCTAATTGCTTCTCTTAGCAGACAGATTCACATAATGAATACAGTGTTTTGAAATGTTGAATAGCAGCTGTTGATCAGTAATATCTCCGGAGCAAGGTCAACTGCTATGCAGTAAAACTCTATCCTGTCTTTCATATCCCATCAGCTCCTCTCTGAATACCAAATGCAACAGCAAACTCCAGAACGAGTTTCCTTGGAGAGCATCAGGACTGGATGTGTGCTCTGGGCATTGCACTGTCCCCAGCCCCAGCACAGCTGGTATGAATGGCATGAATGCAAAGACAGCCTCCAAAGGGTTAAGGGCAGCATCTGCATTGGCCAAGAAAACAAAGAAGGGAAGATTTCACAGGCTGGAGAGCAATTTCAGCATCCACTCAAGCTTTGTGCCACTCTCTGAAATCGCAGTGCACCCCGACTAGATCAGAGATTGGTTCACATTCCCTTCTATGCATTTATGAGTTTGTAAAAGTTGATTTATTTTATTCTGTTGCTACTCCTCAGTACCACAGCTGAGATACCTACTGAGAACAGAACAAGGATTCAGTATAGAGTTACCTAAACAAAGTCACTGCTAACGGGGCTGCTGGTTCAGACAGTATTTCATTTTTTATTCCACTGTGAGGTAACACCTTGGCTGTAGCACTAACTTTGGCCCAGCATCTGTTGGGGGAGTCTGGAGCTGTGGTCAGGTGCAGTCAGCAGAAAAATTGCTTTTCACTTCTCAGAGGGCAGGGTCTCACCTGGAGGGTTCCATTACTCAAGGGCACCACAGTGGCTCTGGCTCACAGTAGAGCTGCGGTTCCCCTTCTCCTGTCACTGCTGGAGAGAAGACAGCAGGCTGCACAGATGCTGGGTGCAACCCAAACAGCACCCTTCATGCTTCCTTCCCTCCCTGCATCTTCTTGCCCTCAGCCTCTTGGCTCCTGCCTGCCCCATCTTCCCAAACCCTTTTCTCATCTCACTTTCACCCATCTCAACCGAGAGCTTGACGAGCAAAACCCAATTGTGTAACAATTTGAAAGCAATTTTGCAGCTGCCTCGTGATAAGAGGCAGAACCAGGATCATGGGTGTTTGCTTAAAAACCACGACACGCAGAAATAATTATCTCTGTTCATGGAGAAAGAGAAAAACCATATGCAGCACGTGCCCTGTTGGCCTGGCTTCTTCTTCCTGGGTTCCTGGGCCGCTGTCACACTCTCCTGGCTGTTTGTGTTGTGATGACAGTTGGATTTGGTCATCTTTCATATCTTTTCCCACCTTAATGACTCTATAATTCACTGAGTGGACATGATGGTGATGGTTGGACTTGGTGATCATCAGGGTCTTTCCCGGCACTGGTGATCCCATGACTCTGATTCTACTTACATCCATCCCTATGATTGATTCCCCATTGGCTCGTGGCCCCAGCTGTTCTCAATGTTTATCAGCAGATCTGGGGAAGGGCTGTGGTTGCTTCATGCCTGCACAACGCAACACAACCGGGTTCTGGTCTCAGCTTGCTTCAGCTGACACTACAATAATAGAGCTGAAACATTAAAATCTGCCATGACATATTGAAAACTCATGTCTTTTCTCTGAATGTAAAAATAACGCTTTTTTTCCCCAAAGCTAAGCCCAAATGCAGCCACTTCTAAAACTTTCACTGCAACTTTCTCACCCAGATCTGAAAATTGCCTGTCAAATCAAGCCAACAAATCTCAGCACTGCCCTTCCTCTGCTAATTCTGTGCCAAGAGCAGCATTCCTGCCGGAGCTGCAGGAGAAGCAGAATGAATAAACAGCATTTGCTGTCCATCCCTGCCCCTTTTCCCCCAAATATGACAGCAGATAATTGCACATATTCTTGGTTTAACAGCTGATTCTGGAGGATATTAAAGCTGAAAGGAAGAGGCCACAGTTGAGGAACATTTAGCCATGGGTGGGAGAGATATCCCAGGTCCAGGGCACACACACAGTCTGAGTGGACAGAGGTTTCCTGTTTCACTTAAGAAAAAGTTCTTTCTTATAGGATGTAGGTCTCCAAAATCTAAGGGGGGTAACAAGTAGCAATTCTCCCCGTGAGGCAGCAGGAAAATGGCAGAAGTGGAAACACATGATGCCCCGTGGGGTTGGGGCTGGGTGGGCACATCTGGGCCATCCCACACCTCGCAGGGTTTCAGATTCTGCAGTTTTTCAAAGACTCCCAATCCTCAGACACAAATCCTCCCAAAGAGATGTGCAGCCCTCCTCTGCTCTCCTAGTGCCCGTTCCAAGCCCTGAGCTGTAGCACAGCAAAGACAAACGGTGCACCTATTAGCACTGCATCAATATCATTTAAAGCCCCATTCTGAGGAGGGCCTGGCAGCCCCGTTAATGCACTTAATTTCCTTGTGTCTCTGAACGGACATAAATAATTGTGCAGCCCTAGCCCTTCCTGCTCCATCCTCTCCAGCCAGACGGATGATCTCTTGTTCCTTCTCCAGATTTGGCTTCAGGATGCAAACACCATTTATGGTCATTGATTCTTCCAAAGGCCAAGTATAAAATGTGCCATAAAATGAGATTTTGATACGTAGTGGGAGGTTAGAGCAGCTCTGAGTTGTTACAGCAGCCCACGTTCCCACACTTGGAACTCCAGCTTCTGCAACGTGCCACTGGCTCCAGCAGAGCCTGCTGTGAGGAGGGCACATGGTGACCCTGCATGGAAGAATTGCAGAATAGCTTGGGTTGGCAGGGACCTTAAAGATCATCTAAGTCCAACATTCCTTCAACGCCATAAGCTCACATGTGGGATTGCCCAAGGGTGAGAGGTGGCTTAATGACCTCCAGCAATGGAGGTCCAGCATCCTCCTGGCCATCACTACCTGGCTTTCAGTTGCCAACCCTGGGAGCTGTAGGTGGAGGAGAGGCCCTGGTGGAACCTTCTGGTGGAAGAAGAGTGGAAGCTCTGCACAGACAGGCAGAGGGAACATCTCCCCCACAGAGCAGAGATGAAACATCAGCTCAAACCTCTGTGTCGCCCAAAACTGAGTGCAGGGAACAGACTGCAAGCAAAGGAGTGAAGATTTATCATGAATTAATCACAATAGGGCATCTTTCCTCCGACTTGTATAAAACTCCTGCGTGATAATTTAGCGGTGAGAGTATCCTCTAATGAGCTTCGAGGAAACTGCAGTCGTCTTAATGGGCTCCTTAATGAAGAATCATTTAGGTTTTTATTAACACTGAGGAAAAACACATGGCGTTTGGTAGCTATTCGGAGCTGGATGAACATGAATAATTGCTTCAAATGCTCAAACACAAGCGCTCTAACGGGCCCCTGTTTGGTGCTTTGAGGGATAGCACAAGTTTGGTCTTTGGGAAATGTATCCAGAACGAAGACTTGATTTTGGTTCCCAAGCAGAATTTCCAGTACAACACGCTCTGTGACAAGTGCCACTGGTACCATACGGTCCCCAGATGTTCTCATGACTAAAGATGAAGATCCAGAGGAAACTACCGGTGGATCTCAGCCCTGAATCTTGCACTGAGTTTGCTGCAGGTTCAGCCAATGCTCTCTGAGAGCAGTGTTCGCCCAATCACTCCTCAATCTGCTCCTACATGGCATTGGATATTTTCTTTTTTAAGTCCTGACACAGCGTCTAATCCTATGGCAGGAGGGTTCATGTTGGTTTCAGAGGACCACAGCCCAACCCCAGAGTGAACAGCCCATGATGTCCATGCGATTTTCTCATTCCTGATCCTCCCCCAAGTTCTGAAATCCCCTCTCTGACACGGCAAGGCCATGGCACACCACTTGGGATGAGCTGGGAGAGCTAGGAGAGGAGTGGGGGATAAAGATGTAGTGGAGGCGATGCCCTGAGATGCACCCATCTCCCCCTGGCCTGAGTGAGAGGCTTTGCTTAATTATAAGTTTCATAAGAACCATCTGAATTTGCTCCCAAGAGACCAGCAGTTGAGAAAGACAGAAATAACCATGAAATTACTGTCTTAATCTGCGCTGCTTGCTGCGCAATCAGAAGGACAGCAGTTACCGTACCATTACGGAGTTAATTAAATGGGTATCTGTGCCCTTAAACATAAAACATTACCAGGAGGCACCTGCCGAGTGTTGCATTTTGGAGAAATACACGAGACAAAAGAAGGGAGAATGAGAAAAGCTATTTTAGGTTAAAGGGGAGAAAGGAAAGGGGGAAGCTTTCCTTTCCTGACGTAGCACTTTGCCAGATGCCAGCAGTTGAACTTGTGCTTAATTTCCAAGATCTGTGCTTCAGTGCAGGGCAAGCAGCAAAGGAAAGCTTTTGCCAAATTCAATAGAATTAGTCAATAATATTTCATTAATACCAGGGCAGTATCACAAGCTTTTAAGTGTGGACACAGTAATCACAATTTATTTTCAGGCTAGATCTTCTCTCCCTGTACAGCTGGCAGTGAAATTAATGGCAATATTACCATTATAATTAATTTCTAACCTTGAAATTCTAGTAATGGCTGAGAAAAGAAAAGGAAGCTATCTTTAAGGAGAAACGTTCCAGGGAGGTATTATATGCAGGTGGATTTATTCCACTTCCAATTAAAAGACTAACGCTTCTGTTATTCTATCAGCTTTGATTTGCCAGCCGCTCTCTGTAGTTTTGCTGCAAACTGAAATTAGGTTCCTCTGTTTCTAATGGAGTCAACACCAGATTAAAAGGAGATTTACCCAAATAGCTGAGGAGTGCCTTGAGCTTCCTAATTCACACCAATTTGCAGATAGCAGCCCTGCAGTTTGCTTGGGCTCTCCCAGAAGCTCCATCTCTCTATGATCCAGCCCAGTGCATTCATGCACAAACCACCCTGGGGTCACCAAATTGCTTTTTGTGGACAATGAGTTAAGGAGCAATAGGCTGAGATCAGCAGAGATGAAAGAAAGCCAAAATTCATACGAAATCTCCTTCCATAACAGGGTGAAAAAGGTCATCGGCTGCTCAAAGCATGGAGCAGGGATTGAACCCTTCTCTGTGCCAGAAAGAGAACCTGGAGTCTTGAGTGCAATGGGGACAGATGTTACATTAGGCCATTACTCAAACTTCCATCATCTCCACCACTAATTAATCCAGACTCCCACTCCCACGCTGTGATTTACCGCATAATCTCCTCTCTGCTGGCTCCTATTTGGGTTTCCAAGAGACATTCCCCCACCCATTGGGGTGTGATGTCTTGATTCATTTTTGGCTCATTTCCCCATCATGCCTAAGTGATGGACAATGTGTCTGGAAGCCAGCACAGAATAATAACATTAACTCTGTGTCTAGCGAACAGACTAAACTTAAGAGAATGCTGCCAAAGAAACCCTGAGGAGGAGAAAGTGATGAAAATATAAATGATTAGAAAGAGATAAGAGACAAAGAGTCTAAACCTGTCCAGGGAGAGAGGAAATGAAAGCGGGGAAGCAGTATTCATTGAGTTTAAATCAACTCACTGATCATCACAGATTGACACCAGCTGAAGATCTGCCTCCCTGGGTGCTGCAGGGGGGGCTCAGCCCTCATGCTCTGCAGGCTGAGTCCTCCAAGCCTTTGCTAGCCAATGTTAAGGCTGCAGAGCCTGGTAGGTTGCACTGTGTTCTCGCAGCAGTGTGACGACGTGTTTTGTTTGCAACCCCTCCTTCAGGTGCAGGCAGAAGGAACAGAAAGAGCCGGGTGGGTTTTGGTGCACCCTGGAGGATGGATGCAGATCCGTGAGCACACACGTGTGCTCATGCAATTAGAAGTTTCCCTATGGAAGCACGCTCCTTAGACGTGGATGGGTTCCCCACCCCAGAAGGAAGAATTTATGGAAATAGAGGAAGGAGTTTTAAATTATTCAATATAAATGTAAATAGGAGAAAGGGTTCCTTTGAATAAATTGTGTTATTTATGCTCAGCCCTGGAAAAAATGGGCACAGGTTAGGATCTGCTTGCAAAGCAAAGGCATTTGTTTTCCTGGTAGTTGATGCAAATAACGTAAATACGCTTTACATTTTAGAAGGAAGCTTATGAAATATTAAAGCCAAATTCCTAGGTTCCCATCTCCTGTTCAGATGGAGTGCTCTTGGGAGAGGCTGAACTTGCGATGGCAGAGCACAGGACAGCTGAAGGGTGCAGAGCAGAGAGAAAGCAGAGCATGGAAAGGGCTGGCAGGGAGAAAGCTGCATGCACAGAACTGAAAGGCGCCTGGAGGGACAGATATGCAATGAAGGAGGGGGACATGTAAGGGCTGTTTCCCAGGAGGGTCTCCCACTCTCCTGTTCCCAGTGCGTGCGTAGGGTGATGCATTTTCCCAGGGGACAACAACAGAGGAGGAACAGGGCACAGAAGTCCCTCAAGTGATTCACTGCTCATAAATTACCTCTCTCTGCTGCTTCTGTGTCTGCAGGGCATGTTGTCATTGCAGGGGGGAGGCACAGCGATGGCAGAGCATCCTGACAGCAGGCATCATTCAGGGCAGTGGTGGGATGCTGAGGGCTGGGGGGAACTGAGAGCATCACTTCGGGGTTTCTACGTGTTTCCATAGTGAGAGACTTATTTCTCCCCATCCAGGCAGCCAAAGAGCCACAAACCGGCTCAGAAGTGGAAGATGAAGGGCAGCAATTAAAGGCAGGGGGCAGTGGTTGGAGGTGCTGCAGGGCAGGGACGGTGATTACAGCTGGGCAGGGAGCAGAAGCGATCCCCGCTTTGGTGCTGGGCCAGGATGTCAAGAGCAGGTCTTGAAAAAATGCAGGAGAGTGGATGTGCATGAGTTGGTAAACAGCATGACTGCAGTAGGAGAGGGGGTAGGCACAGCGCCTGCCCCCATCCTCAGCAACCCCAGTGGGGATGTGACATGTGGGATCGAGCTGCAGCTATCAGCAATGGCACTGCCCTGCAGCGGAGGCAGAAGGGCACACACACACATTCCTCTGGCATGCCTGAAGCAAGTGACCCAGCTCCTGTTTTGTCTGACTTATTTTCTTCTTTCCCTCTTCAGAGAGGCAGCGCGGTCATTTCGGATAATTCTGGAGCTACATAAGGAACAGAGCAAGGAGGAGGCAAAAGCAGGGCTTGAGCACCTGCTTTCCATTCCCTGCATATGTCCAGGGAACCTGAAAGCTCCAGGCATCCCTTTGGAAGACAACTGACAAATGTCACCCTTGCAATAAGAGCAAGATGTCCCTTAGCAGGTCACCTCTCTGCCAGGAGATCTCAGTTCTAAAGCACTTTTAGTCTTGAAATTTATTTATTATTGAATGCCTTTCTCATCTGTAGTAGTGCCACAGTGCCAACCCTGAAGACAGCAGGGAGGAGGGAAAGCAAAAAGAGCGTTATTTGACTTCTGATTGTGGGGTCTGCCAGTCTAAGCTGCAAATCTTTGACAGCATCCAGCATCTTTGCAGCATTTTAAGCAGGACCCCCAAAAGAAGACATCACTTCAAACTCGTTGACTTGATGACTGATTGGGTCATTGCCTAAATCTGGAAGCTGCATTTGTATTTACTGACAGAGCTGGAGATTCCAGCAATGCAATCATTTGCTTGAGTTCCCCAGGCAATGGCATATGATAGGCAGCTGCAAATGGTAATGGATAGAGAAGTGTTGGTGGGGGCAGAGCTGCAGGAAGGGAGGAGGAGGAGGAGGCAGAGCGTGTGCTCCCTGCCATTGCACAACCAGCAAATGCTTGATGGGATGATGGTGAAGGAAAAAAAAAAACAAAACAACAAACAAAATAGGAAACCTCAAGGATAACGCAATGGCTTCTTGCATTTTCAGCAATCAAGCACATTTCCAGCCAACGGAGAAGGATTTTCCCCAGTGTTGGCCCTGGAGCAGCACCCCAATGAAATCCCATAGGGAGCACGGCTGTGTGCTGGGAACGGATCACGCAGGCTCGAGCTGGGTGCTGCTGTGCCACCAGCCCAGCACCAATTATTTATGAAAGGAAATAGAAACAAAACTGCTTGACATTTGAAGAGAAATCATTACCACACACTTGTGGCGAATCAGAGCTGGAGTGCTTTAAAGTTCCGCCGTCCCAGCGTTTAATTAGAGACCAGGCAGCTAATGTTTAGCTCTCACAAAAACTAAATTAACCCCTGGCTGCTTTGCCAAGTTCCAAACGCTGCTCCTGGACAACATCTTCCGCTTCAGGGGTGCTCTGCTCCCACACCAGAACTCAGAGCATCCATCAGAGCTTTCACTCCATACCAGGAGACATGATGCTCCAGCATGGTCAGCACTCACAGGGCTTTGCCAGCTGCTGCTTCAGGTCAGATATTGGGAACGATTTCTTCTCTGAAGGAGTGGTTGGGCACTGGCACAGCTGCCCAGGGAGGCGTTGGGGTCACCATCTCTGAAGGGGTCCCAGAACTGTGGAGATGCGGCACTGAGAGACGTGATGGGATGGATTGGGATTGAGTCTGGGGTTCGTAGAGGTCTTTTCCATCCTTGATGGCTCTATGTTTCTAACCTTGGCCTGGGTTTGGGTTCCACAAGGCATTTCCATGGCTGGCTGAGCTCTTCCTAAGGAACACACGGGGCAGGGAGCAGAGCTTGCTGCCCGCTTTGGGGCCCGGGCTCAGCTGCAGTTCTCCCCCTGGATGCTGCATCCATAAAGCAGAGCAGCAGGTGTAGCATGGAGATAAATAGACTGAGGAGCACAAACTGCTCAGATAATGGGATCTGTATAAGCTTCCGCAGTAAACGATCATTGTAGCTACAACTGAATTTCCTTAATCTAGACAAGCCTCTGCTCTCCTGTCCTTCAACCAGCAGTTTAATTTGCATTAAAAATCCTTCCAAGATGATGTGGATTGCACTTTTTTCCCCTCCCTTCCATGCTTTACAAGATATAAACACCGCATCTTCTTTTTAAATGTAGCCTCTGGGTAGGGATTCCTGTGAAACTGAGAAGCAGGGCCATTTTACAGATAAATGATTTATATGGAAGATGCTATGGATGACCTGACGCTGACCTGTGTGAATTAATTCCAGCGTTTGAGCTTCCATTTCTATTAAAACTCCATTTACCAGGGAAGTGAAAAGGTAATTATCGTCCCCTGCTTTAAATCACTCCGCTGCTGAATTATTAAAGGGAAGAATTAAAAATAATCAGGCTTTTTCATTATACTTCATAGAGAGGAAATTAAAGGTGTAAGAATGTATTATTTTTTTTTTCTGCTTGCATTTAAGTATTCATTTCTGAGATTTATGTCGAAATTGAAATTATTCTCTCTGTATGCCCAGCTCATTCTCTTTATGAAGAAACACAGACACATGCATGTGGGGAAAAAGGGGGAAAAAATAGCAAAAACCCTCTTGTAAAATTAAAAGAATAGAAGGAAGAAGGGATTTAACATGAAAAAGTACCAGGAAAGCGTTTTGCATTTTAATACCCTTTTTTTCTGCACAATTACACCTCTGAGTGATCCAGCAGAGGGAGATTAAGCTGCTACTAATTTCAGATATACAGTTGTAAAACGCTGGGTTAGTTCTTATCAGGAGAGGTAGGAAAATCCGGAGCTCTGGCAGGCAGCAGATTGCTGCTGGTGCATGGGAGCTCCCAGGGAAAGCAATATGGGGACTGCAGGGGCGCAGCAGATTCGCACCACCGTTGGCAAAGACGGATCGATCTCCTTTGCATTCAGTGGGAACGGTGGAGGAGGTTGGAAAAGAGCTCCGGGATCCCCAGCTCCAACCCCAACCCGTCCCCATGAACCACATCCACCCTTCTGGTGGCCAAACCAGGGAATCGAGGACAGCAGACATCTGGCCCCGGCGAAGCAGAAGTTGATACACGATCCAAGCGATAAAGAATTAAAGGCGAGAAATATAATTAACATCAGTCAACGCGGTTTTCATGGAAAATAGGTCTTGTCGGACAAATCTGATTTCCTTCTTTGATCAGATTACGGGTCCGGTTGATAAGGGTAGCTGCAGAGATGTAATATATTTAGGCTGTTGTAAGAGGTTTGACTTTGTATCTCGCAACCTTCTGATTAAAAAATTAGCTCTATACGATATCAGCAGAGCACGTGTTAAATGGATTAAGCAGCAGCTTTCTGGCGGCTCCTTGGGAAGAGGAATCACTGCACGAGGGTGGGAGGCACAAGCGGTGCTTCTTCCACATTTCCAGGCTTGGACTCAATTTTCCTCCATAATCTTGATACGAAAAATCAAATTAATACTGATGTAATGTGCAGGAAGCCCAAAGATCTGAGGAGAGATGTATGGCAACAAAGAAGGGCAGAACGTGGAGCGGAAAGCTTCCCCCAGTGCAGAGCAATGGAGGATACAGTGTACAGAGAGCACTGATCCATCACTCCCCGGGGAGACATGAGAGCTCCATCCGTTAGTTTATCAGAGATGGAGAAGTGACTTGACTGGAAGAGATAAAAACCTTCACGGGGAGACAATGGCAGGTAATAAAGGCCTCGTTAATCTGCCACCAGAGACACAAGGAGAGCCCGATGACTGCGAGATGAAGGCAGGGAAATTCAAATGAGAGCTCGGGCCAAACTGTTTCACTACAACATAATTAAATGCCGACAAATTGCTGGGAGGACAGCCCTTCCTCCAGCTCCAGAAGCACACATCCCCAGGGCCATGCTGCTGCTCCCAGCCCCACGCACCCACCCAGCAGCTCAGCCCCATCCATGGCGATGGGATCCACGCACACGGAATGCACCGACTCCTCTCAGACTCCTCTTTGATCCCACTGGCTTTAACCCAGAACCAGGATAACCCAGTCTGCACTGCCCTCCTGCTCAGCATCAGCCTTTAAGCCCCCGGTCTCCAGCAGCCTTACCTTTTTACCATATTCTGCACAGAACTTAAACTACCCAATCTCCTGGGCAATGAATTTATTATCCCTTTAACTGCCTGAAAAGAACTTACAGCCCTTGTAATAATACCTTATATCTCTCCAGGGTTTTCCTTCAAGGATCTCAAAGAGCTGTGCAAATAACTGTTCCTCCTTACATTCCCATGTGCAGCATTCCCTTCCATCCTACAGAACTCATGTAGATCACGGAACATCCCATGTTGGAAGGGACCCATAAGGATCATTAAGGAGATGTTTTCCATGCCCTATCACTTTTTCTCCAGCATTATTGCATCTATTGAGAAGGTATTTTGATTTAAAGACCCAATAATTCAGGAGAAGCATTTTTGGTAAAGTTGAAACTGTTTTGATGCTTGCAAAGGAACACCTTCACTTTCCATTCCAGATCCGCCATGTCAGGGCTGGCTTTTCCACTGTTATCTTCTCAAGGAACCATTGAAAGGAAGCATTGCAGCTGGCCCCAAAGCAGGGTTTCCTGCAAAATAAACAAACAAAGAAATAAATATTCCATGGGAAAGAGTAACATTGGGTTCTCATTCAGGGCAGTAAGTGGATCACCTCATCTTCTGTAAGGAGGGGTAGATTGGGATTGGACTCAAATCTCTTGAGGTCCCTTCCAACCCCTGCAATTCTGTGACATCAGAAGACAAGCAGAGAATAGGTGAGCAGGTAACGAAGAGGTGGGTGGATGTTGCAGATGGTTGAAGTAACAGAAGCGTGGCTACAAGCAGGCGGGGTCCCCAAGCGGAGCAGATGCTCTTGGCACCATCCTGCTCCCATCTCCTTGTTCTCTCCCATTCCCATTGGGTTTATTTTGCCTCTTCGACCTCCAGGGCTCCAAGCAACCACTCTCACTTGGATTTCTTTTGTGCTCCTTCTCCTTCTGCCCCCGCTACCACCTCCTGTTCTCCCATCACTTCCCACTGTAGCCCAGTGGGTGTAAATATTGCCACCAAACAGAAATGCCTGCACGGATACCTTCCCATTCACCTCCCCTCCCTTCCCACTGTGCGAGTCTACAATAAATTAGGAGAAAAACGCTGCTGAGAGGTGTCAGAACAATTTCTATTAAACATAATTTCCTAATGAAAAGGTTATAAGCGGCTGTGTCAGAGCTAATCAAAATTCAATCTCCCCATCACAGCTCGGCAGCATCCCCCTGCACCTCCTCCAACCTCTATGGCCGTGTCGGCGTGTCAGAGCAGGGCTCTGTGCATCGCACCCCATGCAGATCCCAGCAGCCTGACCCCCAGATCCTCACCAGCTCAGGGCCTTCAGGGCTTTGCCCGTAGCACCCAGAGAGCTTCCTCTCCCAGGAATGACTTTTCCTCGCCTCCAGCGCCGCCCTTAAGTCATCACTCTCATTTCTTGCTGCCTCCCTTCCCTCCCACCCTTCCTCTTCTCTCTGTCTTCCCCAAGCCACTAGGGAGGACTGAAGACAGGATTACTCGATGATAACAACAGCCACCATCCTAAATCCAGTCAGGGATGGTGGCTAATCCCTTTAATGAGTTGCTGCAGCTCTGGCAGCTGAGCTAACCTGCATGCTAACACATCCTCCTCCCTTCTCCTCCCAGAGAGAGGCTTCTCAGCCAGCAGACAGGCACATGGTCCCCCTGCCCCCCATTCACTCACACTGCCTTCCCTTCCCTTCTAATGAGGCTTTCCCTCCTCACACAACACGTGCTGCCTGAGTTTTTCCCTCCGTTTCCTTATTAAGATAAAGCTGTCATTGGCTTCCCCACTCTGATGGTTTGCTGGGGCTTTCAAAGCCTGGAACAGTATTAAATATTCAGCCCGCTCCTTTGGGCTGCATTTCAGAGCTGTATCCCTCCCTTTAATTGCTCCGTCAAGACGAGATGAAAGTTTGATGCCGAGGCTTTGACTGGAGCTAACTCCAACACTTTGGGCTCTGCTGATTTATTTATTTAAAGATAAAATATCTGGATTATTCTGCTTAAATTAGGCGCCACACAATTACTAAAAGCCTCCTTCATTTGTTCTTCTGCTCATTTATTCATTCTCTCAAAAATTCACTCTTTCCCACGCTGGTTTTGATTGTGCCAAAATATATGCGTGCACCTTCCTTCATCCCTTTCTCTCCGTCCCTCTCCTGTCACCACACGTACATCTCCTCAAACACCTCTTCCACAGCAGCACCGTGCCCTGAGCTCCCATGGGAAGCAGATGGAGACTTCCAGCCAAGGAGACAGCTCCCCTGGGCACTGCTGCAGCAGAAATCAGCAATGGGAGAGAGCTTGGCTGGCAAAGAAAGCGCAACCACAGCATCCTCTGCCCAGCTCCAAAGGCTGCTCTGACTGACGGGCGCCCAACAGAAGCTCGTTAACCTGCCCCCCTCCCTCCCACTCCACCTCTCCTAATGGGCTGAGCTCCCAGCCATCCCCCAGGGCCCTCTGGAGCAACCCCTGAGCATCCCCTGATGTCTCCCTTGAGCATCTTCCTTCTTGCTTTGAACGCTTTCTGTGCACGGAGTCCAGCTCTGCACAGGAAGGCAGTTTTCCACGCACAAATTCAGCTCCTTCTCATTGCAGGCTGCAGCTGGATGGAGTTTTTTGTTTGTTTGTTTGCTGGGGGCTTTTTTGCTTTGTCCTCATCCGCCCCTATGTGCATCCCAGCTGCTTTTCACTGAGGTCTGGAAGCAGTGGCTGAGCACATCTGTGCCACAACCAGGGGACAAGGTCAGCCCCTATCACAAGGCAGCAAACAGCAGCCATCCGGCTGCACTGCCCTCCTGCTTCCTCTGATGTAATTAACATCCCTTTGTTATTGTCTGCAATCACGGCTGTCTCTGCTTTAATCATCTCCCAGCAATGAGCATTCCTTCTCATTAGGGGCTTAAAAACCTCCATTATAAACATGTAAATGGGACGCAGTGAGGAGGGAAATATTTTACTATTCCAATTTCCTGTTGTGCCACTGCCAGCGAGTCGTGATGTTATTACCAAGCATCTCCACGCAGCACCAGCATCCACAGGACCAGACCACATCACTCTTGCCCCCAGCATCTAGCAGCACTGGTATCAATGCTCCCAGCCTTCAGTGGTGAAAGGACGTTTTTCCTTTGAGGACGTGAAAGAGATGAGGCTCTGAAAGCAAAGGAGGACGTGATGCACCCTAGGAGAGATCCAATTCTCAGCTGGCAATGACGGTTTTACCTTAGGAAGGAAAACTGACCCATCTTCATGATGCATTAAACAAAATCTCAGCCCTTCTGGCAGCACCATTTCATGTCTTTGGCCACTCCTGCTGAGAGCTCTGGGCCAGCAGCTCCTGACCTGCTGGCACACCTGGGTTAATACAAGCCCACACTGCATGGACCTGGCTGATACTGCTGGTTTCCTTCCCAGTAACCTGCAGAGCTGCCTACAGGAGTCCCCTTTCAGCACAAAGATCCTCCAAAAAGGTCAGCCCAGGTATTTCTTCCCTTGCAGAAAGAGCAGGGTTCTGTATTCCAGGAGGGGAGCAGCCCCTCCTCCCTTCTTGCACACACTCCTGCCCAGCAGACAATTGATTTGAGATGAACCCCTTTCTGCCTCACTGTGTGACCCCCCATACACCCTCACCAAGCAGCTGTTGTGCAACTCAATAACATTTACCATGCAAAGAGCAGCTCTGTTTGCACACAGAGCAGCTGAGCGGGGAGTGCTGGGACCTGGCTGTAGCTGATCCACAGAAGCACTTGCCATCCAGCCCCAAAAATATGCTGTTTTGAGAGGTAAGAAGCTCTGCTCCCTTCTACAGCCAGCCTCATAGATCTCCCAGCAAGCATCTTCTGCTCTAAAAAGGCCTCTCGTGCACAGCCGCTATTTGGGCAACAGCTGGAGAGCACAGCAGTTGTGACACCACTTTGCTGCTGTGACCACCAGAGCTCCCACCAGCAGCTTAACCTTCAGCATCCAACCTTCCCCTGCACCAGCCTGCAGCTCATGTTACAGCACTGTGTCCGTTTTCCTCTTCTCTCTGTTTCTGTCTGCAGTAGGGAACAAGGGACACTTGATCTGATCTCTCCAGACAGGCTTTCTGCCTCGTGCATAGTAAGGTCTCTGCGAGCAGAAATCACTGAATACATATAAAAAATTTCTCACCCAAGGTGGCTAACAAAGCCCCAAAGGCAGAAATAGCAGCCAAGGTGCAGAGCAGAGATAGCAAATCAGGCACTACTGTGCTTTCAACTCCAATCTCCTCGCCCTACCTGCTGATAAAACGTTGCTGAGACTTCTTCCATCTCTTCAGATCCTTCCTAGTGCATGGATTTGGCACCCATGAACTTTTTAATTTCATAAACCAGCAGCGCCTTGCCTTCCTTTTTTGCACTCACTTGCCTTCTTGGAGCTCTCTAAGCCAGGTGCATTCACTTGATAATTCCTTGTAATGTTATCACGTTAGGGACTCTGCACCAGAGCTGAGCTGCAGCCCCAACTCCAGACCGCCGCAAAAGAGCAGGGCAGCTGGGACCCCAGGCTGGAGGGCATCACACAAACCTTATTTATCTGATCCCCAGCCCTGCTGTAATGCTAACACCTACAGCATCCTCCTGTGGAGCAACACGCAGCCAGGCTGCTTGCCCCCCACCCAAAAATACCTTTCTTGGGTTCCTGCTGGGTGTTTTGTACCCTCTGTGCACCTGAGGGAAGGGCGTGCATGGTTTGGATACGAGCACGTGCACCTTTTTGCACTCCAGTCATTGAGATGTGGGCAAGGGAACTGTGCTCACTTAGTGAAAGGAGCAAGGGCAGGAGAGCTAACAGAGGTTAAACAGAGCCTTTTGTGCCAGACCCTGCGCTCAGGGCAAAGCCATCAGGTTTAATCCTCTTTACAAAACACACTGGTTTGCTCCTGAACTTTTCTGTGTGTTCCCTTGGAGACGAGCCCTGAAAGCTTCTGTAGCAGCCCCAAGCACTCTGGCTTTGCCCTGGCCAAGCAGGGAATGGGGAGAATGGGAGAGACCAGGTGATTGCCTCCTGCAGCAGAAATACCCCCACACCAGCACAAGTTATGCTTCATCCCACCCTACTCTTGTACCGAGCCACAGCTGGCCACAGCATCTCTTCCAAGGGCAACAGGGAGGTGCAGAAACAGCTCAGGAGCCCAATGCTGACCCACTCACAGCCAATGGCTCGTAGCAAAATGGGATTTATAGGCAAACACATCCACCTGCCCAGGGGCTGCTGCAAAACTGTCTCATTCCCTTCCAAGCACCACTCAGTCAGAATTTAATGCGTGCACTTTGCTGTTTATGTGCCCATCCTGGGAGCTTACAGCACAGCCAGTATTTTCACAGCAGCGGATCCTTGAAGCACTGAGCTGCTCCTGTGCTCAGCCTGCACCATACAGCAATACAGATGAAATTTGGCCTTCTCTCATGGCTAGGATGGGATACAAACCTACCACCAAAGTCAGAAGGATTTCAGCCTTTGCTCTGTTTGGTTGGTATTCCAAATTCTCCTTTGTGTTGCTTGTTTAGGAAAAGATGCACCTGTGGGTACAGAGATTAAAATGGCTTTTCTCTCTGTCAGTTTGGGTGCTGATTTTAATCAGGTTTTTTTTCCCCCCCCTCTCCCACAGCTCCATTTCTAAAGAAAAGGAACAGCTCTGAGAGAAATTGGAGCTGCTCCCAGGACAAATGTGTCCAGCTGGCTGTGTATAAAATCACCACTGTCTCTCCACCTTGCTTTCTGCAATTCTTTTATTAACTAAGCGAGCCTGCAGTCATTCTGCCTCTCCTCACTCATTCCTTCTCTTTCTTTTTCCCATTTCCAAGGTCTATTGGAGTAGCAATGCACCCAGACCACGGTGCAGTGCTGGAGCACCCCAACTCGGGATGCAACCACGAGACTTCAACCTTGGCACATGGTTTATGCACAGGGCTGGGGAAGAATCATCGAATCGTGGAAGGGTTGGGGTTGGAAGGGTCCTCAAAGCCCACCCAGTGCCACCCCCAGCCATGGGCAGGGCTGCCCTCCACCAGCTCTGCTCAGGGCCCCATCGCACCCGGCCTTGAGTGCCTGCAGGGATGGGGTAGCCACAGCTCTCTGAGCATCCAGGCTGAAGTTCCAGGAGTGTAATTAATTCCTATCCCAAGACTGGAGGAGAAGCGTATTTGTTTAATGAACGCATTCACAATTTGTTCTTCTGCTCAGAGTGTGTTCTGGCATTTTATTAAGACTTTTTCTTACTTTGGGGGGAGAGGCGGGTTGGGAAACAAAGGCCAATAAAACGTGTTAATGACAAACACCAACTGCGTGAAGAGAAGGCATTAAGGGACAGGATGATTTGTGGGCTGGATGGGAAGAGACTGAACACCCAAATCAGAGTGAAGGAAAGCTGACATCACACTGACTGCAGTGGGCTTCAGCCACGCTCAGGTCTCGCTCATCAGCTCCACTGCAGCTCCTCTGCAAACCCTTCTCCCTTTGCACCCTTGGCACCGTCCCTTTCTCCAGGACCACTCCTCTCCCTGCTCTCTCAGCCACCAGACCACATCCAGGGGTAAATTATAATTTTTTATTTTCTTAATATTCCATCTCTGACATGGCAATAAATAACCAGAACCGCCGCGCCTTTGTTGCAGCAAATATTGTTCTACAAGAGATGAAGGCAGATATGATCCTCAATATACTGCCCTTCACTGGAGTTATTTTCTCATTCCTCTATTTTGGGTGAAGCTTTCTAGAACCATTTATATTTTCCTTATGTCACTTTAAAATCAGAAAGAGCCTTAAACAGAAAATTGCATTTTTTCTCTCACCTCAGAGCCTCGGCTTCCTTAATACTTTTCTCTTTGATATTTCTTTTTCCTAAAGTAAATAAATAAACAAATATTTCCCCCAGCAGCCTCCAGAGGTTACAGCCTGGTCATTTCTCATGACTTTCTTTTTCCCAGTGTTGGGTGTGCAAGTCATTCAAAATGAATCATTCTTCTTCTTCTTTTTTATGTTTTTTTCCTGGGCAGAAAAGAAGTTTCTTCCAATATCTCCAGGCTGGAGGACACCAAGCATCCCATTTCCAGCAAGATTTCTCCCATGCTGAGCTCTCTCCCTGCTTTCAACAGCTCTGCTGAGCGTGGGATCCTGCCAGGACACGCATGGTGTGTGAGCCTGGAATTGTGCAGCCTTTTGGCACTAAGGACAAGTCACCCAGCCACCCACTGCCTGCAGCACGTTGTTCTGCACCCACATCACCCAAAATCCAACCTATGTCACCTAGAACTCGTGCTTTTAAGAGAGGCACAGCGCTGGGGTGAATAACTCGTATTAAAGCCACGCTGCCACTTCTGTGTCATCCCATCCTTTCAGAGGTGTGGGAGGCAATGAACAAAACCCCACCTCCTCACTGTACACAAGAAATTAAAACCTCATTTGTATCCGCTGGGGGAATAAACCAGGGCTAATGAAATCCCACAACAATGGGTCATTATACAAACGAGCACCGCCTCCTTACCAGCACAGCTGGGGATGAGCACAGCTGCTCATGCTGCGCCCCTCTGGAATGCTGGGGTGGTATTTCTGTCATGGAGCTCCCTTGTGCCCTGACAGCCAAAACCAGCCAAGAAAAGGCTTTTTTTTTCCCTCTCTTTTTATATTTTTTTTGGGGGGGGGGAGGAAGAAAGCACACACAGGAAGAGCGTGGGTACTCCCGCATGATAACCACTGCTGCTGCCAGACAGGGGCCCTCACCCTGCTCTCTCCCTTTCTTCCCAATATTGGGATGAGGACTCGAAATGGCAAACTTAGAGCCAAGAAACCAACCCACCGTGGTGCCAACATCTCCATCCAAAACCCCACAACTGCCCATCTCCCTCCCACCCTGCTGCTCTGGCATCCCACAGACATCCCACATCCTCTGCCCCTTCCCAGGAGCAGCACCGAGCAGAGCAGTGCATCACACAGCAGGAAAGGTCCCCCCCCAGAACCAGGGAGTGGATCAGTGGGTGCCTGACAGCAGAGGACCTATTTCCATGCCATTTATTCTTCATTGCCATTGTCTGGTGTAATGCACACACCATGTAATGTGCTTGCTCACAGCGCTGCGTTTGCAGTAAACAGTGTTTAGAAGCCTATGGGTGGATTGGAAAAAGAGCTGCTTTGTATGAGAAGGCTGAGGTTCATTCAGCAGAGCTCGGTGTAACTGCTGCAGCAGGAGGAGGGCTCCTTCCCTACCCACAAGCTCAGCCTTTGTGATTTCTTTGTGACAGCAGTTAAGTATCTCTGTGCCTTCTAACAGAAAGTTATAGTGTGTTTTTGCCATTTTGATAATGCTGAAACGGGCTGATTCATGAATGCTGGGGGGGTTTTAAGGTTTTTGCCCTGAATTCGTGCCAGTCCTGCAGTTCCCAGACACTGACTTGTGGCACAGTCCCCCCTAGCATCTCCTCCCCTACCTTCTGCTCCCAAGGGCAGCCTCGTTAACTCACCTGCAAGATTATTTATTTGGCAGTAAAACGCACAAATAAAACAGAGCAGCCTAATGAAGACAGCTCGGTAAGTTTGGCCCATTTTTAATCTTAATGCTGCATATATTCCCCGTTTGGGTCCACAGACTTGTCAACAGCTTTACAACTTTGGATGATACGAGCGCAGCAGGCGGAGAGGAGCCGGGGAGCAGCATTTGGGGCTGCCCCAGGGGAACCCTTCTGCAGGAGCCAAGGACGTGTCCTCACCATTGCAGCAGTGACAGAGAGCAGAGCTGAGCAAGCCCTGCTGCAGTGTCCTGCCAATAAAGCCCTCCAGATTCATTTGCCTCCTCTTCTTAGACAGGCTTTGTAGTAACCAGCTTACAGAACAGAGAGCAAATCTATTCAGGAGCTAAGGATTTTCTGACAGAAGGATGGATGCAGAGAAAGCAGTTTGCTTCCTATCGTGAGCAGAGGCAATGGGAGCGCCGTGGTTCCTCTGGATGCTGTGAAGGTCTGAGCAGGCTCAGCCCTGTGAGGTCTGCGTTCCTCATAGGCAAGGCAGGAGGCACCCAGCTTTATGGATAGGAGAATTGGGACTGTGTGGAATTATATGACTGCTTCACAGCACTACAGGGAACCTGTGGCAGAGTTTTATTCCCGTCCTCCATCACCTTGCCCCATCCAGGGCTCAGAATGGGGCTTAATCAAAGCTGCATCCTTTACAGCGGTGTAAATCAGGAGCTGCTCCCTGGAGGTCCTTGCACAGCAGCCTACGGGGAGGCAGGGAGCTGCAGGGCTGCAGTTTGTGCACACGTACGGAGATGGACAGACTTCAGGCTCTTTTGTCCACCTGTCCCGAACCTTCCTGCTGCTCACTGCTCCTCCTGCTGGGATAAACAGGAGCTTTGCAGTGCAAAATGTGCTTGATTAAGGCCCCGAGCCCCAGTGAGGAAGGAGCAGCCTGGCGACCCGGCTCCCCGCAGGGCCCAGCGTGCAGACACACACAGAGATGCTTCTTGCGTGAAGCACAGAAACTGCCACCAGCTGCAGAGCTGGTGGAAACCAGCCCAGCCATTGCCCAGCCCTCCTCCAGAGTGGGCTGACTCAGAAGGTTCTCTGCCTCCCAGGCAGCTCCTGTCGTGTCAGGGCTGTCGCTTCCACATCCCACCATCAGCCAGAAGGGCTTTCTGCCGTCTGAGTTTGACCTTCTAAGGATGTTCAGCATCTTTCAGCATCTGGCCCATGAAGGATGTGACACGCTCCACAGATAGACAGGATACAAGGCTCCTGCTTGGCAGAGCAATAGGGACCTCATTCCCTCTCCTGCTGCTGCAGGATTCCAGCTCCCAGCAGGGACTGTGCCAACACCCTGCATGGGACCCAGGTGACTGAACCTTTCCCTTGAGGAAGAAGCTTTGTCTCACTTACCCCTGCAAAAGGACTCTCCCCAGCCATGCTCTGCTTATTTCATTCCCTTGACACATTTTCCTGTCTCCATTGACGAGGGAAATTCCTCTGCACTTCAGGGCTCACTGAGCTGGCTGCAGCCTGGCTTTGTACCAACACCTGCAGCTACCCTGCTGGCTGGGCTTCCCGAGGGGCAAAGAAGAAGCTTGTCTGTCTTTACAGGTAATTAAATCTGGATTAAAACAAGATCCTCCTGTAATCCAGCCCAGGAGGAATTGTAAAGGGCTTCAGGAGGTGGTGAAGCTCCACACCAGTGCCCAAGCAGTGCTCTGTCCTTTCTCTGTCCCTTGAAAGCAAATGGGAAGCCAAAGCTCCCCTGAAGCATCCTGCAGTTTGATTCTATCAGTTGGGACCATAATGAGCACTGATGTACATGGCTCATCCCCAGCAAGGCTTTGCCAGGGGAATCCGCCACCTCCTTTCCCCGTGCCTCAGTTTCTCCAACCATAAAGTGAGGCATCAGTGGGCAAACTGAGCCTTTGGTCAGCACACCAGCAAAGAGTGCATGCTGCAGCCCCAGCAAAGCTCCTGGCACTCGCTGCTCTCCCCAGCTCCTCCTCCTGCTCCTGCTGGGCATTTTCCATGGCACGTCCCTATGACCAGGCACACGGAGCTGTCATTCCCTGCTGGGTTCCCACAGCACCCCCGTCCCTCCCGGCTGCTGCATAATGGGCCTGAAAACACAGAACCGATATGCAAATCTGACATTTAATTTGGATACAAGAGCTTAATGAGACTGTGGAGATTCTGCCACTCGCAGCCTCCACATCCTGCATCCCGCAGCCACACTCCCTTAATTGAGCACGTCCCCATCCACATGTACTGATGCACACTCACGAGCATCTCCACTCTCCCAAACTGCAAACCTCTCCCTGCTAGGATGAGTGCTTCAAGCCATCACAGTGGGGCCTGGATCATCCCACACTGTATGCCACCAGCTCCGGTAGTCTCACTATCCCAAAACCTCGGCAAAATCAGCTCCGTATGAGTTTAAACAGCTCCAAAGCAGCCTCCTTGCTGAGCAAAGGCTGCTTGGGCATTGCTGGAGACCCCCCTTTGCCACTCTGCCCTCCTCTGCATGGTGCGGAAGGAGGAAAAATGCACCCTCCCCAGCGTGCAGCTCATTCTCACATGACAGGCACCCCTGGAAGCTGGAGCTGAACTGGAACAAATGGAACCATAATTAATCTGCCTCTTCGACTGCAACAGCCTGAAATCAGCACGCTGCTGAGAGCCCCAAGTGAGATGAGCATAGGATATATTGAGCAGGGCAACCAGGAATTTGCTCGGGCCTTCTGAAATCAGCACAATCCGTAACATTTCCAGTGAAAAAGAAAACAAATAGCAAAGCCCAAGCAAAGCCAGGAAATCCTCCATCCATAGGAGTTACATTTTGTGCCGCCCTCCAGAATGTGAAGCCTTGCACCAGCTCAGAAACCTCACAGTCTTTTTATTCGCAGAGGATTATGGAGCTGCCATTCAGCAAAACAAAGCACTACCCAAGCTCTGCGCTGTGCCTGCCCTTGTGCAGAACCAGCACCACTCTGGGGCCGTGGGAGCAGGAGCTGCTGCTGGCCTTGGAACTCTGCAGAGCAGAGAAACACCTGAGGGTGCATGCATAGGAGCCAGAGCAGCATGAAGAAGCAGGAGGGAAGCTTCCCTTCTTCATTTCTGCTGCTCCTCCAACAGGTACAGCCAGGCTGTGCTACTTCAGCAGCCTGCTTTCCTCCTGGGGTGCAGCCAAAGCACTGAGCTGCTCCTCTGGCAGCGGAAATACAGCTCCCATTTTCTCTGTTCTAATGGGGACAGGAGGATGAGGGTTGCTCGCCTTCCCTGTCAAAACAAAACCCCTTATTGCAGCAGCAGTGAGGCACCCTGTGCACCAAGGACAATGCTGCAGCCTCCAGCTAAGGCTGCCATATTTAATTGGGAATGGGAACAGGGATGAGGCAAAGGGATGAGAGAGTCAGCCTGGGGGTAGGGGATGAGAGAGGGACCGGGGGAGCAGACCAGCAGGAAGAGGTGAGTACCTGGGACATGAGCCTTTCAGCATGAGCTGACTCCAGGATGAAATATTAATGCCAGCATCCCGAGAAGGCAGCAAGCAGCGGCGTCTGCACCGCTCGGCCATGAATAAAAGATGGTCCTGAAAATGAGGAAGAGCAGCAAATTAATTAATCGAAGCAAAAGACGCTCCACTCCCATTAAAGAACAAACTGCAACCCTCCCTCACGCAGCCTGGGGAAGAAGCTGGGGCACAGAGGGAAGCACCAGCAGGGACTTCTCCCAGCACCTGCAGCTCCCAGTGACCACCGATGCCTTTCAGCTCCAATCCTGGTCCAGTTCCCCAGGGAAAGTGCTTGGCAGAAGGCTCAGCAATGCTCCTGCCAGCAAGGGAAGGCAATGTGGTTTTCTCCCTTTGGAGGTGGGGATTGTCTGGGTGCTGCTCAGCGGCCACTGTGCCGGAGGCAAATCCCTTCTGCCTCGCTGGTTGACTGGGAACAGAGCAGGGGAGGCTGTGCAGATGGAGAGCCACCCTGAGCACCAGGCAGTGATTGATCTCCTCTTCTGAAGCTTTGCCCATAAATTATAGATTTTAAGCAGTGTTTGTTTAAAATATTCAGCTTGCCACTTAAAAAAGAATACTCACACACACCAGGAATGGGGAGGAGGGCTTGGAGGAGGGGAAGGGCAGCAGGAGCAAGAGGTGTTTCCTCCGTTGCTGCACCAGCAGCCCTCCTGCTGGGTGCTGCAGCAGTGCCTGCTTCTCCCAACATCACAGTGCTCAGGCCCAAAGGTTTACAGGAGCAAAGAGCCTCTGCTTTTCCCACCCTGCAACCAAAGTGCAGCTTGTCCCACAGGCTTCCATTACAGCCTGGCTCTGTTTGCAAAGCCAGCGCCCAAAGGCTGCAGGAGGTGAGAAGGCAGCACCACAGCCACACGCACACCTAAAAGCACAATTGCTGCTTTGATTAAAAATTCAGCTCTCCAGCTGCCGCGGCCAAGGGGCAAATCTTTAAGAGGTGAGAGGCAGAGAGCTGCAGCTGGGCTATTTCTCATCAATGAAAGATGCTGCCCTCCGTCCCCACTCACCATCAGCACAGCCTGCATTGCCGCCTGATGGCAGAGAAGGAGCAAGGCTTGCTGCAGTATGAGATTTCTCGAGCTTGCAGCACCTCCCAGGTGAAGGATTTCACAGAGGAGACAGCACTGGAAAAGAAAGAGGACCGTGGCTTCTGCTGGTTTTTACAGCTACCATCACTGCACTGTGTTGCAGCAGCACTGCAGGGTTCATCCAGCCCAGGGAACAGCAAGTGAGGCTGCCCAGCACAGCCTAAGGATGCTGCATCCCCTCCTCCTGTATCCCTCTGAGCAACACGAGGGCCTGGTGGTCTCTGCTCAGCCTGCTGCCCACCAGCATAGCCTCTCTGGCCCCAGAAGGAAACAAGTGCACAAAGCTCACCAGCCCAGCCTGCAGCTCAGTGCTGCAGCCAAAACCTCAGCACAGAGAGTCAGATCCCTGACTTTCTCAACAAGGCATTAAAATGCACTGATAAGGCCAAGCAAAGGAGTGATGCTGAATGAAAATCTGCTCTTCGCTCTCAGAGGTTCAGAGGAAAGGCACAAAAAACAACCTCCAGGAGATCAAAGAGTCAACAAGCACCTGCTGAACACATTGATTTTACAACTTTCTGGTTGTTTCTTTTTTTTTGGCAGCTCTGTCTCCAGGTTTGCTCAGCACCTCAAGCAGGGCGACGTACACTGCCAGCAGACAGCAGCACTGTGCCCTTCAGCTGGGGGCTCACAGCCCATCATTGCCCCACAACGCATCATCCCGACAATCCCAGCCCTCCCTGAGCCCAAATCCCACACTCTGGCAGCACTGTGCTCCTCACCATCCCTCCCATGAGATGCTGACCCTTCTGGCGAGCTCCACAATCTATTTTTAATAAATTACCCCCGAACTCCATTTGCATGGATAAATATAGCATCAACCACTCTGCCAAGCCATTTTTTCTCTTGGTTAACACATTTATCCAAGCTGCTCTATTTGTCTTTCCTCCACAGACTCATATTCTTCTGGATTCATTTTGTCAAACAAATTGCACAAGCTGGACTGCCCATTTACCCAGTGTTGCTTGATTACAGGGGTTATTTATGAAACAGCAAGACATATGGCATTAAGCTTCTTAATAATAATAATAACAATGAGAGGAGAAGGGGGGGAAGCACTAGAAGAGGAGAGGGGGAGGGAAATGTTTTTCATTGCAGACAAAAGCTCCTGCCATGGGTGATAAATTCCAGACACTTTTCCCCGTTGTTCTTGTGCTGCTGGCATGACAAGCAGCATGGGCACCGGCATGCAGCTCAGCTGCAAGAGCACAGCTGGAGGTAAGGAGGTAAAACAGCAGCGTGCACAGGGCAGCAGAGGCATGCAGGGCCAGCAGGCACTTCACCTGCACAGCGTGCAGCCATCGCTGGGTCCCTCTGGGTGGCCCCTCTTTGGTCCCACACAGCAGTGAGATAGGAGGTGGTGAATTGTCATGAGCAGCCCTCTGGGTTCCTGTTGTCAATTCCCAGCTCCCGGTCTGCAAGAACCAATGGAAGACATTGAATTTCTGGGTAGCTAAGCCACTTCTGAGCCTGTTTTCCCCCAGCACTTTTCTCTGACTTCGTCACATAGTCTGGAGGTATGTTTAAAACACTCAGTTCAGCACAAGTAGAGCCCAGCCAGGTCTCTGGACTCACCCTCCTCTGACCTGGAGAGCCTGGCTCTAATGAGGGCTTACAGCAATTCAATCAAAAGCTCTTTCAAAGGAAGATGCTTGATTAAGGGCCTGGGAGACCTTGCAAGTGAAGTCAGTCCTGCAAGAAGATGGTAATTAACTATTTTAATCAGTGGGCACTAATCTCAAGGTCTAGAGAAAAGCATCAGCAGCAAAGTTACTCCCCTAGACAAAGTGGAACTCTGGCACGTTGCTGGGAGCCCAGTGCTCAGAATGGGGCTCAGCCCACTCCAACCTGCAGAGCTGCTGCATCATCCCACCCCTCTCCCTGCTGCCAGCAGGCTGAGCCGTTCCATAGGGCATGGTGCATTTTTCCCCTTCGAGAGCAAGGCTCAGCAGCTCTTCCCTTCACACCTTGTTCCAAAAAGGAGAGCACACCAAGCCTGAAATCAGAGGCATCAATCTGAAGATGATTCCTTAGCATCCAGGCTCCCTGCATCCTGTCTCAAAGGGAAGAGCAGACAATAGGATAACCAAAAGCCAACATTCATACTCAAGGCTTTCCCCTGGCAGATGCAAATGGTTCTGCAGTACTACCTCAGCTTCTGCTTCCTTCTCCATCAGTTGGCACGGACCTGGGGATGCTGGGCAGGCAGACTTAATCAGGCCTCGTTTGTGATTACAATGAACTCTTGTATTTCATGGCCTGCATCCTAAACTCGCTTTCTAATTCCCCAAAGGAGAGGGATTTACACTTTCAATTTTATGTCTAGTTAGTTAATGGTTCATTACTGTCAAAGGGATCAGTCGCTGGAAGTTAAACCCTGCAGGATTTATGATAAAGAAGAACCAAAGGCTGCAGAGGAAAACCATTAATGCCAAGGAGAGGGCACCAGGAATGGGGAGGGATGTTGGCCAGTCCACAGTGCAGGTCTAGAACAAGGTTCATCCAGGCATTTTGAGGCAGGATGCTCTTCCTTTGGATGATGTAGCACGTTTCTGAATCTGGTAGCCAAAATTCAGTAGCAGGCTCCTAGGAGGAAGGGAATTCAAGTAAATCCCCTTGTATTGTTTTCCCCTATCCACAGAAAGAGGTCCTGCAAGCCAGGGATCAGATGGATGGGAAATCAAACCCTGGTGTTTGTTGAGCTCCAGCCTACCTTCCACAGTGCCATCACAGTTGGGTGCCAAGCTCTGCTTGGTAGGTGACGCAGCTCCCTGTGGAGCAGTCACTGTCACCATCCCATAGCAGAGATGCAGTGCTTTTGGTGGGTAATCAGAGGCTTGCAGCAGAACAGCAGCTTTGGCAAGTCTCAAGTGGGTTTGCCCTGCTCATGTTGAGTTTAGCCTGCCACAACAAGAGGCACTGGAAGGTTTTGGCTCCCTTAGCTGGATAAAGGTTTCTGTGAAATACACACAAGCCTGCCAATAGCTGAAAATTGGCATCTCTGCTTCTGATCCCATCCCCTGAGATGCGTGGTGCTTCTGCAGAAGTATTACAGCAGCTACACTGAAAAGGTCTGTCAACATCACAAGGCTTGAAGTGCAAGGGCTTATAACCTGCACAGAACTCACTACAGGCTGAAGCAGGGCAAGCAAAGTCCCCATACACCCCAAGCAGGGAAGTGCTATTTTCTTTTTATTTCATATACACTTTGTTTTCCTGCTGTCTGGTTTTATTCAGAGATGCAAACAGTGCCAAGGAGAGTTGGGGGAATATCTTCAAGCAAAGAAAGAAGCTGTTTAGTTCAGCAAGAGGTTTGGAATGCTGTTACAGGACCTAGCAAGCTTGAGTTGAAGCCAGGCAGTGAACAGCACAACTCTGAGCTCACAGTCACTGAGGCAGATTCAAACTCCTCACCCAGCCAGCTCCATACCTGCAGGAAAAGAACATGTTAGGCTTGGGAAGATGCCCTAGAACACAAGGGGCAGGGGAGGATGGCTTAAACACTGCCATTCTGGGCCTCCAGCAGTGCTACAGCTCCCACTGCCAGCGCTGCCCCCCCAAAGCCTGCATGCTTACAGCATCAGGGAACCCGCTGCACACACCACACTTATCACTGCCAGCACTCAGGTGATGCCACACTGCTATTGCTTTTAAGCACTTACCTGATTTGGGAAGCAGCTGAGAGGTCAGCACGTTTTAAGCTTCTTCCCATTCACTGTGCAGCCAGAAGCACTTCTGCCCTCTGAAATCTGTGCTTCCCCACCAAGGGAATTGCCCACGATCACTTCTGTACCCAGAATAAAGCTGTGCCACTCAAAGCTCACTTTCATCCCTATCTACCTTAGCAAAAAAGCAAGCACAGCGACCACGGAGAAATCAAACCCACACCATCAACAAACCGCATCCCACAGGGAGCTCACAGGGATGCTGGCTGCTACAGCAAAGAGCATTGCGCCTTGCACGAGACAGAAGAACCCACAGCAAGGCCGTGAGATCCGGGCTCACGGCTGGAGGAAGGAGCAGAGCCGTGCTGGGCCGAGAAGAGCAGCGCAGCGAAGAGCAATGCTACCCTCTGGTGCTGCCTGGGGGAACGGCGCTGCCTGCTGCTCTGCAGGGCTGCTGCGGTTGCAAAGAGTTGCAAAGGTTGTTGATGGTGATGATGTTTATTATTATTATTATTCAAGGCCAGGCTGGATGTGGCTCTGGGCAGCCTGGGCTGCTGGTTGGTGACCTGCACACAGCGGGGTTGGAGCTGGATGAGCGCTGTGCTCCTTTGCAACCCGGGCCGTTCTGTGGTTCTGTTGCAAAGCGCTGCTTCCCCACAGCTCTGCGCCGTGAGGCTTTACTGCAGGTAAAGTGGCAGCAGCTTAAGGCTGCCGAGAAATAAAATTAAAAATTAAGTGAGGAAAGAAAGAAACGGAAGAGCAAATTAAAAAAAAAAAAAAAAAAAAAAAAAAAAAAAAAAGGAAGAATAATGAAATAAATTTAAAAAAAAGTAAAAAGTAAAATAATAAAAAATAAAAGCAAAAACAAAAATAAGAAGGAAGAAAAAGTAAAAAGGAATAAAAAGTAAAAAGAAAAAAGCAAAAAGAAAAAAAAGCAAAAAGAAAAAAGTAAAATAAAGTTTAAAAAAGTTTAAAAAAAAAAGTAAAAAAAATAAAAAAAAGTAAAAAAAGCAAAAAGTAAAAAAAGTAAAAAAAAAGTAAGAAAAAGTAAAAAAAGTAAAAAAGTAAAAAAGTAAAAAAGTTAAAAAGTTAAAAAAAGTAAAAATGTAAAAAAAAAGTAAAAAAGTAAAAAAAGTAAAAAAGTAAAAAAAGTAAAAAAGTAAAAAAAGTAAAAAAAAAGTAAAAAAAAAGTAAAAAAAAAAAGTAAAAAAAGTAAAAAAAGTAAAAAAAGTAAAAAAAGTAAAAAAAGTAAAAAAAGTAAAAAAAGTAAAAAAAGTAAAAAAAGTAAAAAAAAAAGTAAAAAAAAAGTAAAAAAAAAGTAAAAAAAAAGTAAAAAGAAAGTAAAAAAAAAAGTAAAAAAAAGTAAAAAAAAAGTAAAAAAAGTAAAAAAAGTAAAAAAAGTAAAAAAGTAAAAAAAAAGTAAAAAAAAGTAAAAAAAAAGTAAAAAAAAGTAAAAAAAGTAAAAACAGAATTAAAATATAAAAAATAAAATAAGAAGTAAAAAATAAAAAAGAAAAGTAAAAAAAATTAAAAAGCAAAAAAAGAAAATAAAAAATAAAATAGAAAAATGAAAGTAACAAATAAGATGATAAAAAAATAAGTAAAAAGGTAAAATAAAATAAAAAATATAGTAAAATAATAAAAAGTAAAAAAGTAAAAAAAATAAAAAATAAAAATAAAAAAATGGAAGTAAAAAATAAAAATAATAAAAATAAGTGAAAAATATAAAAATATAAAATAATATAAAAATATAAAATGAAAAATAATATAAAATGAAAAATAATATAAAATAAAATAAAAATGAAAAGTAAAAAAGTAAAAGAATAAAAAAATAAAAAGTGAAAAAGTAAAAAGTAAAAAAGTAGAAAGAAATAAAACGAAGTGAAAAATGAAATAATAATGGATAAAAATGAAAAAGTAGAAAACAAAAAATTAAAAGTAAAAAATAATAAAAAATTCAAAGTAAGAAGGGTAAAATAAAAGATAAAAATGAGAAGTGAAGCATAAAAAAAATGAAAAGTAAAAGAATAAAAGAATAAAGAATGAAAAGCAAAAATAAAATAAAAATGAAAAGTGAAAAAATGAAATAAAAAATGAAAAGCAATAAAATAAAATAAAAAATGAAAAGTAAAAAAATAAAATAAAAATAAATAAATAAAATAAAAAAATTTAGAAAATAAAATTCAAAAAATAATAACAAAATAAAAAATACAAACACAAATACGATGTGCCCTAGGCTGAGCCGTGCAGTAGCTGCTCTGTACACAGCTGTGCAGATGCAGGTTTTCTCCCCCCCGCTCCCACAGAGCCCCCAGTTCTGCTGTAAATCCATCCAGGTGTCCTCAGTTCCAAACGATCACGGAATCGTGGAATCACTGCGGCACAGAGGCAGTGGAGGCAGCTCCCCCCAAAGCTGCCATGCAGGGAAAGGACGGCTGGGAGCTCGGCCTGCATTTCATCCCCATTTACCAAACTTCACCTGAACGGAACTTTCTGTTACGATTTCCAATGGATCTCCAGGAAATTACCCACAGCCTTGCAGCCGAGGCGGGGATTGCTGCATTAAGAGGAGGTGGTTCAGTTCCCAGCCTTCACTCGCTGTAGTGAACAGCAGCTTACGTTGTGATGCTCAACAAACGCCCTTTTTGTTAAGTGCAGGTTTACATGTAAGTGGAGCTTTCCCCTGCGTGTGCACGATTAGAGCTGCACTGCTTTCTGCTGACAGCACGTGTTTTCCATCCAACTCTTTGAAGCCAACACATGGAATCGCATCACACAATCACAGAATGGCCTGGGTTGCACAGGAGCACAGTGCTCATCCAGTTCCAACCCCTGCTGTGTGCAGGTCACCAACCAGCAGCCCAGGCTGCCCAGAGCCACATCCAGCCTGGCCTTGAATGCCTGCAGGGATGGGGCATCCACAGCCTCCTTGGGCAGCCTGTGCCAGTGCCTCACCACCCTCTGGGTGAAAAACTTCCCCCTAATATCCAACCTCAACCTCCCCTGGCTCACAGCAATTTCTTTCATTTTGCTATGGACTCACGGCCTACAGGAGCATCCCAGGATTTGGGGTGTTTCACAGGGTTCCATCTTAGCAACATAAGAGAATATCACAGCAAAATCAGATTTGTGTGCCCAGGAATTTCAAAGCACAAATTTCAAAGAACAAATCCCACTGCAGGAAGAGGAAGGATGCAGATGTGAGAAGTAGAAGATAGCAGTCACCTTTTTTCTTTTCCTCCCATATTTCTTCCTAGCACTGCATAGGAAAGATTGAGAAGCCTTCCTTACTCAGTTGCTTTGCAGACCACTGCAAAACAGCACTGACTTTGTGCTTATGGGTTGGTGGTTGGAATGGCTGATCCCAGTGGCCTTTCCCAGCCTGGATGATTCTCCAACACAACTGCAACACTTTTCCATGCAACAGGTGTAAAATATTTCACTCAGAATGCACTCCCAGGATGGCATGAATGCAAAAGTTAATGGATTCACTCAATAAATCAGGCTGGGCTGCACCTGTGCTCTGTTAATTGCTCCCAGGTGCTGCCCGTGGGGTCTCCCACCCCCAGTGCCAGCAGATGGGGCACCTGCCAACAGCTTCCAGCACCTGGGTGACTCCTGCTCATGCTGTAGGCTGGTTTGGGAGAGATGAGAGGTGCTTAAATCACCCCCTGAGCGTTCAGGATTAAAGCTTTAGATAGAGCTCAGTGTTTGGCTGCGTGTTGGCATTTTAAGAAGTAGTGAAGAGTCTTGAAATATCTCCCAGTCTTACGGAATTCATAAACGAGGTTTTGTTTTCCTTCTTTGGGGTGGGGAAAGTGTCGCTAAGGCTTTCCAGCCCTGAGCGGGGAGGTGAGCTGCAGGGCTTTGATCGCAGGAAAATGTCTTTTTGCCATAAACACAGACAACTTCTGTCCAGGTGGAAATAGAAGACCTATAAAAGGCTTAAAATGCATAGGGAATGTTCTTATTTTCTCAGCTTCATAGCTCTGTGTGACCTCATTCCAGTGCAAAACAGCACACTCCCTTTGGAGCCCTCGCTGGCAAAGCAGCAGCAGCACGAATGTGGAAAAGATTAAGCAGGATGCTTTCATGTTAAAAAAAAGAAAATATCCATCTGAAGCGAGTGCCGTGTGATCGAAAAGTTGGGGAAATCACATTGGAGTGCCTAATTCTCCATTGGAAATGGGGTGGAGGCTCAGGGCAGAGCCTAGGGAGCTGCTGCAGAGAGTGTTGTGGAGCTTTAGTGCAGTATGTATATACATATGTTTATATGTATGCACCTCATTGGCAATAAGCCATGATGGCGTGCCTTGTGTTGCATTCTGATATCGTTTAGAGAGAGAAAGAGAGAAGAGAGATGGGGAGAGGGACAGAGAGGTTGGATAGGCAGGGGAGGAAGTTCTGGATTCCCATTACAGGAGCTGGTCTGGTCATATTCAGGTGGTGGATGCACAGCTGGCTGTTGAGTTGTGGTCATTTTTGTTCATTGCAAGAAGGGAATGTGTCACATATGTTGGCATGTGAGATGGAAGTAGGTTGGATTTGGCATTTGCACATGCATGAAGGGGTAAGGATAGCATCAGCCCTTTCCTCCAGTAGAGATGGGGGTTGCAGAGACACTGTCCCTTATCACATTGGTCACAGAGCATCTCTTATGACAGAGGGGTTTGTCCACGCCTGCACAGTGGGATGGCCATTCCTCTGCCCATTCCTCTGTCCATTATGAGGATTGCAATATTTGTAATCCTTCAATTATGCCTTCTGACACCATCTGCAGCTGAGGATGTTCTGTTTTTGTCCCAGGTGCTCTTCAGTGGAATCTCAGGGGTCTTGAGGTGGTTTCCAGACAGGAGTTTGATGCAGTACTATGAGGGAGATCTTACTATAGGAGACTGGGACAGCTTGTGGGTGTCTTGGGATGGCTTACAAGGATGGATAGTGATAGGACAAGGGGGAATGGCTTTAAAGTAAGACAGGGGGGTTTAGTTTAGATGTTAGGAGGAAGTTTTTCACACAAAGGTGGTGATGCACTGGAACAGGCTGCCCAAGGAGGCTGTGGATGCCCCATCCCTGCAGGCATTCAAGGCCAGGCTGGATGTGGCTCTGGGCAGCCTGGGCTGCTGGTTGGTGACCCTGCACACAGCAGGGGTTGGAACTGGATGAGCACTGTGCTCCTTTTCAACCCAGGCCATTCTATGATTGTATGGCTGGGTCCCTTCCTGCCATAGAAGCCCCCTGCATTTGGGGCTGTCTGGCCTGGAATTGGAGCTCCCTAAGGGGCAGTTCATGCACCAGCTGTCACAGGCAATTTGCACAGGCTGTGGGATGGAGCCATTGCTTCCATTCCCAATTAATAATTAAATAACAAAAATAAGGCTCCTGGATGCGTGCACAGTGAATATCACAGCCCATTTCTGAGCGCATCGGTTACAGAAAAAATACGAAGCTATGCATAAAACATAGAGAGTATTGTTAAGCCATTAGAAGCAATACACAGATTAATAAACCAATTAAATTATCTTAAAAGAATAGGAGAGGTAGTTAATTGTAATCAAGTGCTGGCTGGCAGGATCCCAAGTTCCATTAGGAATCAATGCTCAGCCAAGTGTGGTGGAGCTTCTGATGCTGAACAGGAACAGCTGAGTACCTGAAGAGTCACGGAGAGATTTCTTCTGGTAAACACAGACATTTGGGAGCATTTATCTTTTCCAGTCAAGGGTTTTTTAAAAATTACAGGGATTTAATCTTCATTCGTTGCATCACTTGTTTTAGTGATGGCACAGAAGTGCATAGCATGTGGCTGCTCCGTTTGTCAGCTGTCAGTAGCAGGGAAAACAGGCTCTGAAAAGAGCAGCAAAGCTTGCCCCAGTATCCATGTCCCTGCTTAGCCCATTAAAATATGAAGGGTTTGGAATAAACCCACTGTTTCGTGAGTGACAGCTTTGATGGGAAACTCCTGGTGAGGGGATTTGCTGTCATTTAAGCGAGTAGATTGATGTCTCTTGCAATGCTTAAGTGGGATCTTGCAAACAGCACTGCCTGGCTGTGGTACCTACAGTCCCTTTCTTCGTGGGGCCTTGCCCATCACTTTCTTGTTTTGAGGTGTTCTGTTTTGGTGCTGGTGGTTATAGGGCAGGAAGTGATTATGAGCCGTGCTAGATGAAGTTTTCCATGTGAGAAGAGTGCCTGAGGTTCCTTTTTATGATAGCTCAGTGGTCACTGCTGGCTGTGCTGTCTCCATCAGCGATGTCTCCTAGACCCATTTTTCAAATCAGAGGGTTGGCCTGGACAAAAAAAATAAATAATAAAAGAAGCAATTTCTTCAGGATGTGCTTCTCTGCAGTGACCCACTTAACTTCTCTGGAGAGAACTGGAAGAGATGGGGACAGGAGACTCCAGCTTGCTAGCTGTGCCTGGAGCACAGGAACACAAAGCTTTCCAGCCTGGTAGCAAGCAGAAGCAGACAACAGTGGGTAAACAGCTGCCTGGGAAGTGCTTGAAAATTGCCCTCTCCTCCAAACAATTTGTCATTATGGACTGGGGAGAATTGCTAAGTGCAACTGCAGTCTGGCTGCCTGGATAGCTGTGGTTCCATAGGGGTGATGGTGATGGGAGGGGGGGTAACCTGTGCCTTGGAGGAAAATCCATAGTGCTGTAGGTAGGCAATGCTGTGCCCACACCGTGGGTGTCCCTGGGGCTGGGGGAGGGGGGGGGGCTCAGGCAGGGCAGACCCACTGTCTGCCATCAGCTGGAAGGAGAGCAGGGGGATCTCCTTGCCCAGCCCTGATACACACTGCCATTGTCCCTGCTAACAATGGGGGAGATGTGCGAGCGCTGGAGCTGATGACACAAACCCAAGTGCAGGGAGCAGCTGGTTGGCTGCTAAACGGGAGCACTGTGTGTACTGTAGCAACAGCCCCTGTCCATCTACTGCTGCCAGGGTGAGATCCAGGGCCGAGCATCCTTCTCCCACCAGTCCCCAGCCCCAGGGTAAAATTGAGCTCTGTTCTGTGCTAGACCTTCCTGCCCATCTTTAACCCACCTCTTAGAGCCAGGAGCTTTGCAGCTGGCCCGGATCACGGGGGTACCCTGCATCCCTGCAGGCATCTGCTTCCAGTTGGCTGCTCTTCTCTGGGAGCCTGCATGCTAGGAGTTAACCATCCTGTCCTGATGGTTTCTTCATAAATAAGCAGTGCTCATAAACATTTTCCATTCCTGAAGGCCCAGCAGGTAGGAGGAGAAAATGCAGGGAAGCTATTTCCATTTTCTGTAGCTTGCATTATTCATCTCTTCTGAGACATAGAGCAGAAAGCCTGGCTGAGAATGGAAGGCAGAAGCAGTGCTGTGCTCTGAGAGCCTTTATCTGTTCAGCAGCTTCCCCTTTTCTGGCTAAATTCCCCCATAACAGAGCAGTGTAAAGTAGCTCTGAGCATCAGCTGACTGCCCAGGTCCTGTAATGTCACATAACCTGGCACCATCCTGTGTGTGCTCCCCTCGAATCCCATCTTAATGAGGAATAGTAACTGGGTTCAGCAGGTGTAGCAGGGAAGCTCCACCCTCTGAAACAGCACATTTTCCCAGTTCAATCTCTCTGTCCACATCAAATCAGTGATGAAGAGATGTGGCAGCCTTGCAGTGAGTTTGAACACAAGCCCTCCAGCCTCACCCTGCAGGCACCAGCCCCAGATCTGCAAAGTGAGCTAGCAGCTATCTGCCACGCCAGCCAGGTCCATTTGACAGAGACATCCCTCCTTCCCCGAGGATGAATCTCCCTGTAAGCTCAGCACAGAGCAGGTTTGCTCAGTACGGAGAGCAGCTCTGGAAGCCAGCAGCTGTGCGGGAAAAACCCAACCCCTGCCAAGCACCAGCAGGATGCATCACACGCTGCAATGGGAGGCAGCGGGGAGGAGGCGGCTGACGCAGGCAGTGCAGCTCCGCTCCTGCTGAGGCTGGGGAGCAGATGGAGTGAGCATAGAGCTCCATGCCTTCACCAGCCCCCTCTTCCAGGCTCCTGTTATCCTGGCTGGCTTCCACAAGGATTTCTGAGCCTCCTGCAGGAAGATTTTCATAGCTGTAGGCAGGAAAGCTTGAGGCGGTCTGCGAGGAGGGCTGCTGTGCTCTGGCAGGGCAGGAGCACTGTGTGTAGGACAGGGATCGTGCCTTGTAGCTTCCCAGATCCCAGGGGGGTGGGATGGCAGCAGTGCCAGATGAAGAAAGCATCCGCTGTGTGCGATCTGATGCTGCCATCAACGCTCGTTGGTAGAGGCCTTCCTTCGAGGAGGTATCACCCAATGTGTGGGGACAGAGGGGTTCTTTTAGGGATCCTTGGCAGTGAGGACAGCCCATAGAGCTGTGGTTATAATTAGACTTTTAGTATTGCATACAAATGTTGGCATTCTGAGTAGATTACTGTTATCTACAATCACGAGCAGTCAGTATAGCTTACAGTCACACAGAATTTTTAGTAATCAACATGTTGTTAGCTAGAATTGTTATGGATCAGATCAAATTGTTAATTATCAGCTCTCCATACAGTAATCATCATCGCGGGCTCAGAGTTCAGCTAAAAGCCACTGGCTCCTCAGGGATGGATGGTGGCATTGGCCCTCACCACTGGGGGATTGCAGCTTTTGCTGCCCAGCAGCAGTTCCCATCCAAGTCCCACCAAGGACTTGCAGCTGCCTCATTTCAGAGACAATATCTCACATGCTGCTCCACAGTGCATGTCACCACATCCCAGCCAGCCAGTGCCACGGGCAAATCTTCCTATAGCAAACCTCCCTGCTAACGCTGGGGCTTTGCATGAGGCAACCCTCCCCTTCACTGGGCTCACAGGGCTGCTCAGAGTGCAGCATCCCCAGCAGTGCTGCAGCAGGAGTCCTGCCCACCCTGTTTCTGTGGCTGTGCTGCACGCAGTGCTGTCCCCTCCACCCCTGCTCTGTACAGTGGTGTCACAAAGCCCAAGGGCTTCTTATCTGGGCCGTGCTCCACATAGCATCCGTGGGGCTCCCAAGGGCTGCTCTGTCTCTCCAATCAAGGGCAAAGCTTTTCTGCAGCCTCCCTTCTTCATCTACTGAAAGCAGCAATGGAAGGGCCTGGGTTGTGCTGTAAGCACAAATCCTTCACAGCCCTGTGCTGCCTGGCAGGTGGGCATTTCCATCCTTGAAGCCACAGCTAAATGGATCACAGTTGTTCTCAGATGCCCTCTCTTGCTCTTCCATCCCGTACCTCTGGCTCTAAAAGCCTTGTGGAGGAGGCCAAGGACCTCTCCTTGGGAGATGATGGCCAGGCCCTCCTGCCTCCCATTCCCAGCAATAACAGTGGGCAGTTACTGGTAGGGAGAGGCTGCGGTGTGGGCAGGGTTTCAGTCAGACACACAGCATTCAGCTATGCAGTGATTCACGAGCAGGAGGGAGAGATGCTCTGTCTCCATGCCTTGGAAAAGGATGAGAGCAGGGGAGAGGTGTTCTTCCTGAGAAGGATGTGCACCCAGCCTTCTCCTGGAAGGGCAATGTGCTGCAGCAGACGTGCTTTGGGGCAAGGCCAGGTTTTAATTGCTGCAGCAGCACCAGACACCCGAGGCATGGTCCTCCTCTGCGCCTCTGCTCCCAGCCTTGTGCCGCAGCTGCTGGGCATATCCTGGTGCTGCAGGAGCAGTACTGCCCCTGATGTACCTCAGCACAGCAGGAGGACTCCCCACTTTCCCCACCAGTTGGATTTCACTGCAGAACTGGGGGCAGTTTGGCTGATCTGAGCTCGCAGGAGGGCTGGCTGTGCCTTGTCCCACCGCATCGATCCGTGCCGGCTGGTATCTGCCTGCACTGCTGCTCTCCATTCAGCCGCCTCCCTGCCCTGCTTGTGCTTGTCTGTCTGTCTGTCACTGCCTGACATTTGCCATGCACACACTGCCTTTCCCCTTCTCTGTCTGCCTGTCATTAGATTTTCTCATCCCCACCCTCATTTTTCCTTTTGCCCCTGCGTTATGTATGACTTGGGGTCTGATTTTTGGGTCTGATTTTCTCTGGTTTATGGATGGCATCCAGACTGCAGTCTGCAGTGAAAGGAGCATCCAGCTGGAGAACCTCTGCAAGGAGCCTTCTGCAAATCACTTATGCAGGATGCTTGCTGCCAGCACTGCCCAAAAACTGCAAAATCATGCTTGCCTCCACAGCACTAGCAACCAGAAATTTAAAGGGAGCTGACATCACTTGCAATGGTACTTGGGCAACAGCTTGTCTCCAAAACTGCCCTTTGAGTGTGAATTCTCTGCTTGCCTATGTTTGCATGACTAGGGGGGAAGTGGAGGAGACAGCCTGTGAAAATGTGGGACTAAATGGAAAAGAACCCACCAGCATGCATGCTATTACATGCGCTGCCCCACATCACAGCCCTGTCTGGATGCAAGCCTTGGGCTTCTGGGTTTTTTTTGCACCATGACATCGTAGCAACATGCAGGCAGTGTTTCTGTGAATTTGCATGGCATCAATCTGTTTTCAGTCTTGCTAATGTTGGCTTTCTGTGCCAGTCTGCCATGCCTTTGCTCCCTTGCTCAGCACTGTCAGTCTGTACCACCTCAGCTTGCTCTTACCGTGTTGATGCGATGCACACAGCTGGGTGCAGTCCTTGGCCAGCCTGGGTGTCAGACCCCATTTGGGGCAGCATGCCCTGCAGCCCACTCAGCGAGCCAGCAGCCCCAGTCTAGATTTTGTGCAATTAGCAAAACTCCCCTGCACGGCCAGTTTGCAAAACCTCAGCACTTGAATGTCACCTGGGATCAGGTTTTGCTGGAGCACAATATGGCTTTCCATATCGTCTTTCACCGAGCCAGCCCTTTTTGCAGAGCCCAGCCAGGGATGGGAGGAGGTGAGGACCAAGCAGGACCCCTGCATGCCTGTGCTCCTTCCTGGGATGCCTTAGGATCCAAACCTGAGGGTGAGCAGCTTCCTGATGCTTCCATCTCTTTGTCCAAGAGTAGGGAAGATGTCTTTTGTCTGGCTGCCTTCAGGCTTCAAAGACATTTTGCCTGTGCAGAAGCAGCTCTGCTTAGACCTTCCCATCGTAGCGATGGGAGGCAGAAGGGAACTCTTGGCTTTTGGTTGTGTCCTTCCTGCCACCAACCCTGGGGCTAAACCAGAAGGCTTGTGGCCTGTGGCATCACAGTGCCAGGTCCCCACTGGTCCTACTACCACCTCCGAAACAAAGGCAGGCATTGGGTTCTCGAGTGAATTGGTGCAAGCAGCACTGGTGAGGACTCTGACTTCTTTGCATTTGGGGAAGGGGAATCTCTTCCCCAGCAGAGCCAAGCCCAAGCTCTTCTTCCCACCTCCATACCACCCTCCTTTCCCAGCAAAACAACCCCACATTGCCAGGGAAGGCTGCGGGCTGGCATGCAAAATGCCACGTTCCCATGGCAATGGGGATCCACCACCCCTTCCAGCCTGCACAAAGATGGAGAAGGGTGGCGGGGGTCTGCGGGGGGGGGATGCCAAACAAGACCCCCCACCCATACCCAACCGTGCTGAGGGGCTGCTTCGGGGCTCCAGCACCGCGCAACACTCGGGGCCCTGGGGTCGGGGGGGTGCAGAAGCAAAGCTGCAGGAACAGCCCCCCTCCAAGCACCGCAGGGCTGGGGGCTGAGCCTGCGTGACGCCTCCCGGTCCTGATTTGCTGGGACCGCCCGATCGGCCCTTCCCAAACTGCGGGAGCTCCGCGCCTCCCACACCCCGCCGGGAGCCGCGGGCAGCAGCGGGCGGCAGCGCCGGGAGCATCGAGCAGAGGCGGGCGGCACCGCGCCGCAGGTAGGCAGAGCATCGGGACACCGCGGGGGATGCAGAGCGGAGAGCCGGGGGGAGCCGTCCCCCACCCCGGCCTGGGGGTCCTCGGGTTTGCCGCGGAGATGCTTTGCACCGCGCACCGAGCGGGGAGGGGGTTCTGGAGCTGAGAGGTGGGGAGGTGGCGGTGATGGAGGAAGATGCTCTCGATTTTTCGCATTGCTGCTCCCTCTCCTTCGTCTCCTCTATTTCCCGATGGTCGGGATTGCGGCGCTGCTCCACGGGCGCGCCCGCGCGCACACGCATCCACCTGCATCCCTGCAAGGGCAGATGCCTGAGCTCTGCTCCTTGCACGGACGCACGCAGACCCCCGCGTAGCCCCTTTTGCTGCCCCTCCTGCACTGGGTCTCGGTGTCTCACACCCTTGATGTCCTCATATGTGCCGTACCCCCGCCGGCGATCCCCTGCTTGGCACGTTGCTGGGCACAGAGGTGCACTGTGGCGTGGCACAGAGCATGGTGCAAAGCTTTGCTCCGCAGGGCTGGATGGAGTCCTTCGGATGCCCGCGTCCTTGTGAGTCCCGTCCCCTCGCACACCCCCTGGGGTCACACAGGGGAGGGTGACACCTGGCTCTGCTCCTGCCGCAGAGTAAAGGGACCAAAGGGCTGGGGGACAAGAAGCTGAGAAAATCAGAGTGCTTTTGTGCATCAATGGGAGGAGGTCACCCTCTTCAAGAGCACATCTTGAATTAATGTGGCTGTGACCTAGGCAGTGTCCCAGGGTGTTCAAGGAGGAGCAGGTCAGAGCTGGGGGACAACAAAGCAAAGGGCGAGAGCCAGCTTGGAGGAATGTGAAGGAGACTCAGTCTCCTCTGTTGTGCCTCTGTTTCCTTTTGTAACCTCTTGATTATCAATACCAAAGAGAAGGGAATTTTTTGTGCTTCATCAGGGTTTGAGGTTGTGAAATAGAGACCTTTCACTGCTTCAGAGTGAGTGAATGGTTTTGGTATTTCCTCTTTGAATGTTATATGAAAGACCCAAAAAATGCTGGAAAGAAAAATCCAGCTGGCTGAGGTACAGGCAGTTCCCAGTTCTTCCCTGGATGCTTTGTCAGGTCCAGGCTGGGCTCTGCTCTCCCCTCTGCCAGACTGGGATCCAATGGGTGTTAATTCAGTACCCTTCTTGGATGTCCCCCAGTCCCCTCTAGGAGGACTGACTGCAGAGCATCCTTCAGCCCTGTTCCTGCTCTGCTGCTCCCCCACTCCTTCCCTGTGCTCTGCATGTCTGTGGCTGGATTCCCCATGCAATTGCTTGGCTGGGCTGCAAACTTATAATTGATTCCTCTCGGTTGGATCGGATCATCAGCAGGGCTGGGGTTTGGATGGCACTTCCCCAGCTCCAAGCCCACGCAAACCACAAGCAACCCGCAGAGGGCTGAATTGCAGGGATAAGGATCCAACAGGACGCCAAAACCCTTCCACCCAGCAGCCAGACTCAGCCTGTGGAGTCTGGATGCCATCCTTCAGCATCTCAGCTCTGTGTCCAGCTGCCGTGTCCCTCCTTCCTGCTGCTCTTGGCCCCTTTCCCTCACTGCATCGCAATGAGTCATCTCTGCTGAGCTCACCCGCTGGGGAGGGGGGGGGGAGGCAGTCTGGATCCCTCACCTGGCACCACGCTGTGCAGGCACCAGGAGCATCCATTCTCCTGCCCGGTCCTTGGGCAGGCACCCAGGCCGGCACAGGCACAGGGTGAGCACTGCATGAGGGTCTGTGCTACGCTTCATGCCTGCTATGGGGGATGCATGCGGGGAAAAGAGCATGGCTGGCATCCCTAAGGATACCAGGATGTAAAGCATCGTTGGTACAAGATGCAGCAGCCTCCAGCCCACACTGTGCCTGCCCACATCAGTGCAGCACAGCTGTGTGCCACAGCACTGCCTGTCTCACCGCATCTCTCCCCCCACCCAGGCTCATCTCTCGCTGGCAGCCACCTCTGGGCAACTCGTCTTCGGGAAGATGAACCCCACCGTCAGCATTGCTGTCATCCTGACAGGTAAGGCTCTGCGGGGTCTGACTTGGGGGGCTGCTCGGGCGTCCCCAGTGCTCACATTTCCCCTTTCTGCTTGCCTGTCCCAGTGCTGCAGGCTGCGCACTGCCAGATGATCCGGGACCTGAGCGCCTGCCTGCTGGGCCAGAGCCTGCGTGTGGACTGCCGCTATGAGAACAAGACCAGCAACCCCCTGACCTACGAATTCAGCCTCACCAAGGACAACAGGAAGCACATCATCCAAAGCACCATCAACGTTGCCGAGAACGTCTACAGGAACCGAGCTAACGTCACCGTGCACAAGAACCTGGTGTGCCTCTACCTGCACAGCTTCACCACCAGCGATGAGGGGGTCTACGTGTGCGAGCTGAGGGCCACTAACGACTACACTGGCAACCAGATAAAGAACATCACTGTCATCAAAGGTGAGGGGGCAGCAGGGCCTGGCCTCCAGTTCCTCCTTCCTACCTGCCATGGGCTCTGCAGGGCCAACAAAACAAAACACATCCCACTGTGGGTGTTCCCAAAGCAGGCACAGGCAGGGTTTGGTGTTCCCCAGGGTCTTTGCCCCCAGAATCTCTCCTGTTCCTCGCAGTTAAAGGGGAAATGGGCAGCGGGGCAGGGTGGGGCTGGCTGCATTTGTATGGCAAAGATGAGGTGAGCAGCAGGGTCCCAGCACCCCGTAGCACCTAATCCTAACCTCATTCCTGTGAGATCTCATTTTTCTCTCCCTCCTCACTCCCCATCCTCGCAGACAAACTGGAGAAGTGTGCCGGCTTCAGCCTCTTGATCCAGAACACTTCGTGGCTCCTGCTGCTCCTCCTCTCCCTGCCTCTCCTGCAAGCTGTGGACTTCGTGTCCCTGTGAAAGAAAATGACCCCCTGCACCCTCACGGAGCACCCCAGCCAACCCTCCTCCCCTGCCAGAGCGCAGCCCTTGGAAAGAGAAGATTTGGAACACACGAAACCTCTCTCTATGTTATCTCTATATAGCCGTGTATCTAACGCTAACCACCGTCCTGTGCTCAGCCCTGCCATCACGCCCTGCTCTGCTGCATGGTGGCTCTGCTAGGCAGCATCGCTGCTCCCATCGTGCCCTCCCTGCACTCAGGCTGGTGCTGGGGGATCCGTGCTTCTCCCACCCCTTAGCTTTTGGGGTTCTGTTTGGCCTGGGGAAATACAGCTGGATGAGCAGGTAAGGGAGGTGGTGGGAGAGCGTGGGGAGGGGTCCCGGTGCTGTGGCTGCAGCACCAGGTGACCCAGTGACTTCTGTCCATTGCAGCCAAGCTGGAGCCAAGGGGGGACCAGCCCATAGCTGTGACGAGAGCAGTGCTGCCAGCCCCACAGCGAGGCCTGCGGAGCCTCTCTGAGCTAGGCACAGCACCGTGCCCCCAGGGGAGTGAGCCTGCTTGGGGAGGGGGCTCCTCTGCAGCACCCCTCGGTTTTATTTGGGGAACATCTGGGGAACATCTGGGCTCCCCATCCTTCCCCACGGCACGCATCCCTGTTCTCCAACCCCATCGGACCGCTGGGAGGAGCCCGTGTGCCCCCTCCTGCTTCCCGGCTCCCTTTCAGCATCTCCCTGTCTCTGTTTAGGGGTAGAAAAAGGTGGTTAAGGCCATCCTCGGTCAAGCTAAGATGTTTCCTAGTGGTCAGCGAGAGTGGGGAGAGGGACCCCAAGCACAGCCCCAGCCTGTCCCCATGTGCCACGGGACCCCAGGAGACAGTGGACCCAGAATGAGCAGAGAGCTCTCCCAGGAAAGGGCACAGGGTAGGAGGAAGTGCTGGCAAGAGCATCAGCTCTGCAGAGCGAACCCCACACTGATCTCCTTGTGCAGTGCCTGACAGCTGAGAGCGATTCCCAGCAGCTGGTCCCCACTCTTTGCTTTTCTCCAGCCACCAAAAGCTGCCTCCCACCCCACTGCCTCCCACCCCAATGCCTGTCCCTGCCCGTTCCTGCCTGCTTGCTTGCTGTCTAGTGCTGCCCAGGCTGTGTGTGGCCAGGGCAGGGCAGAGCCCGGCCGACCGCGCGGACGCGTCTCCAAATCTCATTTTTTGGTGAACATTTGTAGTTGTTTCCACAGCTTGTCGTCAAAGAAATTCTGTTCAAGGAGAAAAAGAAAAAGAGAAAAAAAGAAAAAGAAAAAGAAAAGCCAACCTTACAAAAAGCAACAACAACAACAATACACCTATCCTCCGGGAGTTTTCCTCTGTCTGCACAATAAAACCTTAGGTTGTGTGTTGGAGCCGTGGCCACCTGTGTGTGCGGCGAGGGGCTGTGGGGGGGGGGGGGCACGGTTTGCCCTGCTGGGGGGTGACCCCCTCCTGCACCCATCTATGCCTCCATTCCATACCAGAGAACCCTTCTTCTCAGCTCATTGTGAGCTCAGGGTTGGGGCAACCTGTGGCATGGGGAGAGGGGCAGAGTAGGGTAGGTACCAGCGGCTATCCCTGGGTACATGGGCAAGGGATCCCTTGGCACCCCATCTCCATCCTTCCCTGCCTGCAGCGTGAAGGCAGCCCTGGCATCCTGCGAGCAGGGAGAATATTGGGAGTGGGGTTGGGCACACAGCGCATCCCAGAGCCACGGGATGTGCGCCACGGGGTGCACTCACCCCTATTGGTGACCCCATAGAAGTCTCTAGGAGTCACACCCAGGCGCAGACGCGTGGCCCTCCCTGTTTCGGGGTTGGAGCTGGGCAGCAGGGAGGAAGATGCCACCATAATTGCATCCCGCCTAATTATCATCAGCAGGTGTTGGCTGAGTCACTGCCACCGCGGTGCCGGCTCACCGGGGTGGGTCAGGTGTCTGGGAGAGGTGCCCAGGGTTGTGCCATGATGTCCCCCCGTGTCACCGTGGGGCCATAGGGGTGGGTGCACCTGGCCCCCACCCACCATGCTCTTCTCCCTGTGATTTTTCCCAGGACACAAAACCCAGACCACCTCTCTGCTCCCCACTTATTCCTTATCCATCCTTTCCCTCCTGGTCCCCCATCTCCATCCCTCTGCCCACATTCACCCTTTACCATCCCTACAACCCCCCGTGCCCCCTTAGCCCTCACCACCTTACCATAGTCCACCTCGGGCTCACGTCCCCTTTAAGCCTCCCCGAAGCTGGAATGCGAGAGGAGCATTTCGGCGCCCTGCGAGGTCAGATAAAGACGCTATATTTATCTAGCTGGTAACCTGAGCCCTGAATTTCTGCCGTGTGGTTTTTACGCGGCCCCGCAACCCTCCGGCACGGCCCCTCCGGACCATTCTCAACCGAGCCCCGGGGTGATCAGATCCTGCCACCAACTCCCCCCCACGCATCTGCTCTGCTTCAGCCCCAGGAAGCACCCCGAGGAGGGAGGACCGACACGACGCAGCCCCATGAGCCACCGCTCACCCCACACCGTGCCAACCTTGAGCCCCTGAGTGCGCACCCACTGGTGAGTGCAGGGAGCACAGGGGGATGCCGGCGCTAGGGAGGGGGCTGTGGGATGCCAGTGGGACCCTTAACTGCCCTCTTTTCCCTCTGTTTGGGGTGAACCCATGGGCAAGATGTTTTTCTGTTTCCATAGAGGGTGTTAACACAGGACAGCCCAGCACCATGCCCAACGCCTGGCCCCTGGGTGGGCAAAGCCATGTCCTGCGCACTTCCCCCCAGGCTCCCTGTTTTTTTTTTCCACCTGCAGACCTCAAAGCAATAACCTTGGGGCCTCCATCAGGGTTCCCCTGTGGGTTTGGGATTTTGCTGCCTAGGGGTGGCCCTGGAACAGTGAGCAGCCAGGTGGGGATGTGTCAGCACGGTGACGCCTGGCCAGCACACGTGCACTGAGTTGGGAGCATTCTCAGGCTGTGACTGCGTGGGGAAAACTCCCCCACCTCAGCTCCCTTCCAGCACCCTCGGCCCTAAACCAGATTGGAGCAGGCAGGGTGCTCCACACGGGATTCCCCCCCATTGCCTCCTCTGTGGCAGCATGCTGGGAGCTCTGCAGTAACCTCCAGGCTGGGACATTGCGTCTCAGGGCACAGGCACAAGGCTCACAGCCTGCGTAAGTGAGAAGCAGCTGAGCCATAACACCTCGGCCAGAGCCAGGGCTGTGTAAGCTGAGCTTACCCTGAGGCTCCGCAGCCACCGAGGGGGAAAGCTGCCACCGGGGCCACCAGTGCGAGGCCTCCAGCAGAATGTCAGCCTCCTCAATGCCTAGGAGACCCATGGGGATTCCATCGGGGATGCTGGTTGGAGCAGGATGTGCTCCCCAGCATGAGCATCCCCGTGGTGCTCAGACCGCTGGGTCCCCTTGGTGCTCATGGCCACGTGGTCACAGACCGGACATTCCCGTGCCTCAGTTTCCCCAGGGAGGATGATGAGGGCGCAGGAGGCCTGACTCAGCCATGCAAGCCCCGGGGCTTTGCTACGCATCAGGAAAGCTCAGCATTATTATTGGGCAGGGAGGGGCCAGGCAGGTCAGGAAGCGATGGGAGGAACCGGGTTTTTCTCACACCCCCTCAGCTGCTCGGGTTCATGGCACGCTCTGCTCTCCCGCAGCCCTGGGGTCCACAGCGATGTGACATGGGGACAGCACGGTGCAGATCATCCTAGCAGCCACAGCAGCCCTACATGGTAAGACCCCTCCTCCCATGATACCAGTGGGTTCACCACTGTGTCCAGGGCGAGTTCCCCTTCTGAGCCCCACATCCCCGCACATCAGCTCCCCACATCCCCAGGGCAGACAGTGTCCTGTAGGGACTAATCCCATAAACTGAAAGCCCCTGTTGGAGCCACAGATCTCCAGCACCCTCATCCTAGTGCCCATGGGAGTGCTGGTCCTTGGCTCGGTCCCACATCCCCCAGCAAAACCCCACAGTGTGCATTGGATCTTGACTGGTGGGGTAGCTCTCCATTGGCACCCTCTGAGCCGGTGCTGGCACGGATGTGCTGAGGAGAGCCGGGTGTTGGTGGTGTGTTTGCCTGCAAGGGGATTATTCACCCCTTGGCCTCAGTTCCCAAACAGGTCTGTGCGCTCTGGCTTGCTCTCGCTTGTAAATAGTTTCCTCTTGCTGCTCCCTCAGCAATAGCAGCTGGGACACAGCCCAGGGCTGAGGAGGGAGGATCCCATGGTGATTGCACTCAGTGACCGTCCCCAGGCCCAACTCTGCCCTGCATGGCAAAGTCAGGGCCAGGCTCCATCCCATCACCTCCACACTGCCTTGGAGTGGGGCCAATGCCCGCCCCAGCGGGGCTGGAAAAAACCTCTGAGCTGGGGTCATCTCCTGGGTGACAGGGGACTCTCAGAGCCACACGAGCCACTGTCCAGCCAGGGAAGGGACACGAGGCAGCACAGCTCTGGGACAGGTAGGGGACCTGCTGTCAGCACAGAAGAGAGCTGTCTTCCCTGTTTTCTTGAAGCTGGGGAGGTTTCTTGCTGTTCTGTCTTTGACTCTGTGCTTGTTCTTCATTTGTTTTGGGTGCCTCCATCCCCCTCCTGTCCCATGCATGGCTCTCCATGCGGCAGAAGCCACCACTCCCCATGGGACCCAGTGCTTGGCTGTCGCCCTGCCCTGCAGGCTGTCTGTGCCTGGAGACAGGGACACGGTGGCCACCTCCATTGCTGAATTATTGATGGCAGGCAGGCAGGGTACTGGTGTGGCAGGGAGACAGGCGGTGTGTGCAGCAAGAGGGTGACCCCTGGCTGTCCCCACTGTCCCCAGTGCCCCCTGATGGGTGGTGGCTGCAGCTTGGCCCCAGGCACCATGCAGGGAGCGGGGATGGATGATGAGGACTCCTGTGCTAACAGCTGGGGGACAGCATGGCAGCAGTGCTGAGGCAGAGGCATCGGCTGACCACAGGTGCCCATTGCTATGCCCAGTGCAGCTCTACTCCAGTGCCCAAAGGCACACAGGTGGCACCGCTCCTGTCTCCCTGCTGCCCCAAGGAGGGCCGGTAGGCACTCTGTCCCCTGTGTCTCTGCAACCTCCTGCTCACCCCTCACAGGGTCTCCAGGTAGGGGTCCTGGGATGGGTGCTGTCTGATGTCGGCCGTAGTCCAAGCAGCTGAGCCCAGGCCCTTCTCTTGCAGCCGATGCCTCCAGCCGAGCCCGCTGAGCCCCAGCCTCCAGCATGTCCCAGCTCTCCTCCACACTGAAACGGTACGTTGACTCGTCCCGCTATGCCGAGAACACCTACAGCAAGATGCCCAGCGGCTACAGCTCCTACACCTCCTACGGCTCCACCTACGCCTATGCAGACAGAGACAAAATCGGCTTCAAATCCAGCTACCTGCCCTCCCCTCGGTACCACCACAGCAGACTGTCCCCGACCAGCGGCTATGACAGCGGCCGCCTGCCCCTGTACCCCGACTCCAGCATCCGCCTGAGCCCCGCTTACATCCGCACACAGCCGCCGGGCGGGGGGCTGAGCGGGGGCTCGTGCTACTCCTTCACCGGGACCCCCGGCAGCCCCTCTGGCTACGTGTCCACCTCCACACTTCTCAGCCGTCGCAGAGCCATCAGCCACTCGGACCTGGCGCAGGAGTTTTCGGGGCTGCACACGTCCGATAGCGCCTACGCATCCAGCCCCAGTGCTCTGTACCAGGCCGCCACGCGCTCTGACTACGTCCGCGATTACCTGGAGAAGAGCAGCCACTGCAGCCTGCCCTCCAGCCCCTCCAGCAGCCAGCTCTGTGAAAGGGATGATGGTTATGGCAGCACGCATGGCCCCGACCCCATGGTATGTGGCACGCGGTGGGATGGCGACACGATGGTGCTGGTAGGGTGCGTGGTCCGAGTGGGCTTCTGGGGGGAGACTGCTTGGGATCAGTGTGGTGCAGGGGTGGTGCCATGCAGGGACGCTGCTGGAGTCAGTCTGTCAATGAGTGCAAACCCAGTGGGTGCACATGGGAATGCTTCTCTGCGGTGCTGGCTGAGCCGTGCTGCAGCACGCATGGTGGCATGGCATAAGGCATGGCAGCAGAGCGTCACATGTGGTGGCACAGCATCACGCCTGGTGACAGGCACTTGGAGCTCCAATAGGCACTGTGCCATCCCCAGAGCCATGGCCCAGGGCATGTGCAGCTATCGTGCACTCAGCCCAGCTCTGGTGTGCACAGCAGCGCTGGTAACTTTCCACTTGGGTCCCCTTCCAAGATCCCATTGGCTCTGCCCATGCTGTCTCTCACTCTCAGTCCACCCCATGGTGGAGGTCGGTCCCCCCCCCAGCGCAGGGCCTGACCCCCAGCTCCGTCCCGATGCTGTACACCCAGCAGGGAGGATAAGGGCTGGGGGTGTCACTTGTGCATTCCCAAGAGCAGGACGAGAGGCTCTCTTCCTTCAAGCCCCACATCTCCCCTATGCCCGCACACCTGGGAGAAGTGCCATGGGAGCATTCTGGAGGTGCCGTGGGACAGCAGGCAAGCAGGGAGCTGGATCGCTGACACCAGCTGAGGTTTTCTTGGCCTTTAATGTGCACACCTGCTATTTTCCATTCCTATGCATTTTTCCCCCCATTCCCAAGCAGGGAAGTGAACGTACCAATCGTAAAACAAACTGCAGGTGCCTGCGGTCACGTCAGGTGCCGGAAACATGTGCACCCCCTGCTACCATTGGTTCTGCCCCATTACACAGCCTCAGGGGCAGCATCGCAGCCGGGGCAAAGACGGGGCTGTCCCCACGCCTGCTCCCATCCCCTCACCCAGTGCCTTGGCACCACATGGAATGGAGGGGCCTGGCACCTCCATTTGTCATCCTGTGGGACGCAGGGAGGTTTGTGCAGCTGCAGCGAGCAGAGAATTCATGGTGCCAGGAAAGGAAGGAGCAGTGCTGTGCCACCCCATTAACCGCCTTGTGGGGACATAGGGTCAGGAGGCCAAAGCCAGCCACAGAATCACCGGCAGCTCTGCACAGCCCCATCCTGAGCAGCTGATGGCTCTGGCTCTTGGCCAGTCCTGCCATTGCAGTGCCAGCTCATGGCAGAAGGTCACCGCTGCCGAGGGGACAACTAGGACAGGTTGCCGGCTCCTTCACTTTCTGTCTGCAGCCTTGCCCCAGGAGCCTGCATCCTTCTCCAGCTATAGGAGCAACCAAAGTCACCGAGGAATGAGGTTGATCGTGAGATGGGGCCACTTCTGCCATCCAGCATCCTGGGGAGTGCTGCGCCAGCACCCACAGAGCACAGCAGGCTCAGTCCTGACCCCAACCCCACGTGCTGTGCTGCAGGGCAGGGTGCTGTGCCTCAGCCCTAGGGTGCAGCCGTGCCCCACGTGGGTGGGATCATACTGTGGGGCACACGCTGATCCCAGCGGGGTGTGCACCCCCGTGTGCACACCATGTCCCCGTGTGTGTACAGTGTACACAGCACAGGCTGTGTATATATATATACATGAGTGCAGATTACGACAGGGCTCCTCTTGTGATGCAAAAAGCGCTGGCCCTGCAGATGAATAACGCTGCAAGATGCCTCCTCAGATATTTTTGCTGGTGCCAAAAATAGTCTCCTTCCCTGCTCCCACCTCCCTCCATCCCCATCATCCCCTCCAGTGGCTGTGCACCGCGGGCAGGGCAGGCTGCAGCTGCACCACAAGGGGTCCAAACAGCACCGCTGATGCAGGCTGGGGGCATGCTGGGGGCTGTGGCAGGGGGCAAAGCAGCCTCACTCCATGCCCGCTACGTGACAGCCCGTGGAAATTTCCCTGTGCAGGTGGCCAGGACACCTGGGCATGGATGGTCAGAGGGGGGAAGCGGAGGGACGCAGGATGGGGAAGCAGGACGGGGACGCAGTTTGGGGATGCAGGTTGAGGATGCAGGACAGAGAGCTGGGCTCGCTGCCAGGCTCCTCACCTGCCCTTGCTGCAGGGGCAGAGCTGGATCTCTGCCTGCTCGGTGCCTCAGTTTCTCCAGTGCTCGGAGGGGAGTGACTGGGGGGGTCCCTGCTCCATGCCTTGGCGAAACAAACAAGTCTGAGAAACACCCTCTGAGCCCAGTGCTAACGCAACCCCCTCCCCCCCCTGCCCCGCAAAGGGGTGCAGCTCCCTGCCTGCCTCTCTCCCCGCACTCTCCCCTAACACTGTCCCCGTGAGCTCCGCAACCCATTCGGATACTCTACAGCCCCATTCCATGGCTTGGGGGTAACTTTCCATCCTCTGGGAGCCCCGGGGAAGGAAGGGGCCGTGCCGGTAGTGCTCCCCACATTATGCCGTGGCGAGACGGAACCCTGGAGCTCGGTGGACATCGCACGCGTCCTCCCCGAGGTGCCGCGCCCCCCAGCTCGGCAGTGGCTGCGGGCACGGCCGCCCCTCGCGGGCCCCCCTGGCTCAGGGCTGCCTGTACCACGCGGTGCGGCGGGGGCCGGCCGTCACGGAGCCCTGCTGCTGCCTCTCCACCCATTTGATGTCAGAGCTGCTCAGGTGCCGTCAGCCCCAAAGAGCCGGCATCGGCTCCGGCACCGCAACCGCCCGGCCACGGCGGTGCTCCGGCCCGGCCTGACCCCATACCCTTGCCCTCGGCCGGCCCGAGGAGAGGGGACCCTCTTGCCCACCCCCCCTCGGCCCCTCGCCATCTCGCTTTGCTCGCGGGGGGCACCATGCGGGACTCGTACACGGTGACGCTGCCCGAGGAGCCCCCTGCGCTCCCCGACCTTCACAAGGAGTTGCGGCCCCGCACCTCCATGCCGGGCTCCCTGCTGGTTTCCACTTTCGTCGGGCTCGTCCTCAACAAGACCAAGGTACGAGCAGCCCGGAGGATGGGGGCCGAAGAGGGGACCATGGGGAGGGGGAATCCGCTGCGTGCTTTGGGGAGCGCGGGGCTCCCCGCTGCCCCTCGCGGTGCACATTGCTGCACGATGGGGTGCGTGGTGCTGGGTGCCCATCGATGCCACCGGCGCTGGGGGACGGCACCTCCCAAGCCGGGAGCAGAAGGGGAGGTGAAAGCACGTGGCTGTGCACCAGGGTCCCTTGGCCAGCGCTGCCTCGGCCGTGACCTTGGCCCCATCCCATGCCCCCGTGGCAAGGAGGAGGCGGTGGCCGTATAGCGTGGTGGTGGCGTCACCGGGACAAGAGGGAACAGCATCTGGAGCGGGGACCCTCAAGGCGGGCACAGCAGGGCCGTGGAGGTCAGGGTCTGGGCACTTAGCTAAGTTGGGTTTCTCCAGCGCTTTGCTGGTACGCGGGTGGAGCAGGGCGGCCCGCATCCTGTCCCCATCCCCGCGCCTTGTCCCCTGTCCCCCCTCCCGCAGTGCAGCCTCAGGGACTCCCCAGCCACCGCCGCTGCCGCGTGAGCCAGCTCTGCTCCGCCGCCTGTGAGCCGCGCCGTGTCCTAGATAAAGCCCCGGCCGGGCGAGGGGGATTAGCTGGAGTTGAGTCACCCAGGGAAGGGAAAACGTGGGGGGGAAATACGACCTTGGTGTAGCCACGGCTATGGCACGGGGGTTCTTGTGCATCCCTGCCCCATGGAAAGGGGCGGGGGCTGTGGGGCTATTGGGCCAGCTCCCTGCTACAGGCACTGACCCGCATGCAGAGCGCCGGAGCTGGCCGGCAGTGCCACGTGTGCCCGGCACGGGGCACCTGGGTGCCCGCCGGTGCTGTGCCCCTGCGGCGGGTGATGCCTGCACCATCGCTATGGCACACGTGTAACTGTATCTGGGTTATTTTGGGCTGCTGTCAGGGCTGGGTGCTCAGCACCTCCCACACGCGCACCAGCTGCTGCTATTTTGGAGCTGACGGCCCCCTCCTCTCCTCCTCCTCCCCCTCCTCACGCCTGGGGGAGGACCGGGAGCTGCGGCCGTGATGGGTGCAGGTCGGGGAGGCTCACCCTGTCACCGCCCTCTCTGGACTTTATCCCACAAAGCAGCCATGCTGTGAAGGGTGGCACTTTGCACCAGGTGGGGTGTCCTGGAGGGATGGGCAGCAGTGGGACACCCGCTTCAGCCATAGGGCAGGCATTGAGCACGGCCACCCACAGCTTCCCAGGGCGTAGAGTTGGCAGGGGGAGGCAGGGGGTGGCCAGCCTGGCCCACAGGGCATAGGGCAGCAAGAAGGACTTTGAGCCCTGGGAGTCATCCCAGGCCAGGCACCGGGGTGAGCAATGGGTCCTCAGGCTTCTCCTACACGTGGCAGTGCCAAGAGAGCCCACAATGCCCCTGCATGGCCATGTGGGACTGCCCCACAGGGGTGCCGGTGGTTCCACAGGTTACTCACAGGCAGCCTGTCTCAGCCTTTCTCCTCTCTGCAGAGCTCCAAGGTGGTGCAGGGGCTGACTGGACTGCGGAACCTCGGCAATACGGTGAGTGCTTGTCCTCATCTGTGGGCACAGCCCCAGCCCCACACGCTGCCATTCTGTGGGCACATTAGGGACCCCGGCATCCACGCTCCCAGGGGTGGACAAATGCCTTCCCTGCTCCATCCCCATCCCCTGCCCGCCCGCCCCAAGGTGCCCCCCTGCCACCACCCGCCTCCCTCCCTCCGCCTTACGTTGCCATGGTTTTCTGCCTCCCCCAGTGCTTCATGAACTCCATCCTGCAGTGCCTGAGTAACACCAAGGAGCTGCGGGATTACTGCCTGCAGAACCAGTACCTGCGGGACCTCAACAACAACAGCCGCATGCGCACCGCGCTCATGTCAGGTATCCGGGGGGGGAGGGACAGGATGAGGACAGCTATGGGGCACGTCCGCCCCCTCCCCATATTGCTGAGCTTCCTCTCTGCACGCAGAGTTCGCAAAGCTGATCCAGCTGCTCTGGACCTCATCCCCCAATGACAGCGTGAGCCCCTCCGAGTTCAAGACGCAGATCCAGAGATACGCCCCACGCTTTGTTGGATACAAGTAGGGACTGGCGGTGTGGGGCTGGAGGTGTGGGCCTGGCGGTGGGTGCAGAGCCCCGGGGGTCTCTCACAGCCGTGCCCCTTTGCCTTGCAGCCAGCAGGATGCACAGGAGTTCCTGCGCTTCCTCCTGGATGGGCTGCACAGCGAGGTGAACCGCGTGCTGGTGCGGCCGCGGGCCAATGCTGACACCCTGGACCACCTCCCGTAAGCGTGGGGTGGGCAGTGGGGTGGGGGCTGGATGCCCGTGGGATCCAGCATGGCTCAGCAGCTCTGTCCCTCTGCCTCGCAGTGATGATGAGAAGAGCCGCCAGATGTGGCGGAGGTACCAGGAGCGGGAGGACAGCCGTGTTAGTGGTGAGCATACAGGCAGGGGTGGGGGCAGGCAGGGGGCTGGGACCTGGAGGATCACCCTTCTCCATCCCCTCGCCTCCAGATCTCTTCGTTGGGCAGCTGAAGAGCTCGCTGACCTGCAGTGAGTGCGGCTACTGTTCCACAGCCTTTGACCCCTTCTGGGACCTTTCCCTGCCCATCCCCAAGGTGAGGTGTCCCCGCTCTTCCCTGTCCCTCTGCCCCACACAGTGTGTCCCATAAACTGTGCTCCTGACTGCGCCCTCCTCCCACAGAAAGGCTACGGGGAAGTCACCCTGATGGACTGCCTGCGGCTCTTCACCAAAGAGGACATTCTGGATGGGGATGAGAAACCGGTATGGGACGTGGGGTGGGGGCACAGGGAGTTGCATGGGTGCAGGATGGGTCCTCACTGTACTGCTCACTGCCTGCAGACGTGTTGTCGCTGCAAAGCCAGGACACGGTGCACGAAGAAATTCAGCATCCAGAAGTTCCCCAAGATCCTGGTGCTCCGTATCCTTTGTACTGATAAATGGGGCTGGTGGGGCTGGTGCGGGGTGGCAGCTCTTTGCAGGCTTCCCTTTGCTCCCCATCTCCTTGACGTGTCCCAACTTCAGACCTGAAACGCTTCTCAGAGGCCAGGATACGAGCCAGCAAGCTCACCACCTTCGTCAACTTCCCACTGAAGGACCTGGACCTGAGGGAGTTCGCCTCGCAGAGCTGCAGTAAGTGCTTGGGCTGGGGGGGCAGAGCTCAGAGCTCACATGTGGGTACCACTGATGCTCACCCTGTCCCCCCAGACCACGCCGTTTACAACCTCTACGCCGTCTCCAACCACTCGGGCACCACCATGGGAGGACACTACACTGCCTACTGCAAGAGCCCCATCTCCAGCGAGTGGCACAGCTTCAATGATTCCCGGTGAGGCTGCGCGGGTGGCACGGGGAGGGGGACTTCATGTGGGCACCCCATGGCTCATAGTGCATCTCCCCACGTCTCTGCAGCGTCACCCCGATGTCCTCCAGCCACGTACGCAGCAGCGATGCCTACCTGCTCTTCTACGAGCTGGCCAGCCCATCCTCACGCATGTAGCCAGCCCCTGGGCACCCCTCAGAGCCTCCTACCTGGATTTTGGCACCCCAAGAACGGTAGAAAGCCCCGAGATGAGGGCAGAAACCAGGTAGCCCCGGTGCCTCCAGGCCTCTGGTGTTTGCTTTTTACCCTGGGGTAGGTTTTTCTTTTTTCTTTCTGACGTGTAATAAAAATACTGAGCAAGGGGCCTGGGGCTGCCTGCTCCCACCAAGGACCTTGGGGACACCCGGAGTTGGGTTCCCTTCTGGCATCTTCGTACCCCTCTGCCATCTCCGAGGATCCACATGCCTCCTCCCAGCTCCTCCAAACCTCCTGATGAAGGATTACAGCTCTTTGGTCACTTCCATCTGCTTTCTGATCGGCCCAGGACTCACGGCCGGGAGGGAGGACGATGTTTCATGGAGTTTCTATTTATCACAGACTTCTCTCAGCCTGGAGCATCCTTCCTGGCTGCCCAGGGACTCACGCCGGGGGGGCTGACCCACCTCCTTATACGACGGTGCCTTAAACCATTTCGGGGCGCGGGAGGCCCTTGGGGTGCACAGGGATGTCCGTCCTACGGGGGGGGGTGAGGAGGGGTGGGGGGGGTGGGCAGCACCTTTCCAGTACTGGGGCTTTCTTCCCCTCTTCACCAAGAGCCCCAGGGGGTGCCTGGAGATGCTCACCTAGCCCCACTGCTCCATCCTGCAGCTAGCAAACGCCAGTGGCCTTTTTAGCCTTTTCTCTAATTTATTCTCCTCCCCATCCCGCCCTGCCTGAGGTGCAATGGGGGGGGACACGTAACTGACCCAGCACAACCCCAGCCCCAGTCCAATCCAGCACCCATCCTGCTTTGGGCGTGGGCTGAGCCCCCCTGCCCCGAGCACATCCCCTAGGGGCATCCCCGCAGGGCTGGGGGGCAAAGGTGGGTCCCGGGCTGGGGCAGTGCTACAGCTCGGCAGGTGGCTTGTTTACTGTGTAAGCAAGATGGGCAGGATGTGTCTCGTACAAGGGAGACTCGTGTAGGAATAAATTTTAGCTGGAACAGAGCGCTGTGTGCGTGTGTGCTTGGCTCCGGGCTCCAGCAGCAGGAGGGAAACTGAGTCAGGATTCAATCTAGAAGGAGCCGTGACACGGGGCTCGCCTGCAGCAAGTGGATGTGGTTGTGGTGTGTCCATGGGGCACAGGGAGCCTCTCCTCCTCCTACTGTGCCCATGCTCTGCCCCCAAAGCCCTGAACAAAAGCCTCTTTCTGCCCAGCTCAGGCACAGACCTGTGGCATTAAAAGGCAGCAGGAACGCAGGCAGCAGCGCTCAGACATCAGCAAGGGGGGACAAGAGGGAAGGAGGGGTGCACATCCAACACAGCCCCTCCAGGGCTGCCCCACTCCCACCGGCACCTGGAAAGCCATCTCCCCAGCCTCTGGGGCAGTCTTCCAGCTCTGGTGCGAGCACACTTTCCCCTTTAAGATGTGGGATCTCCGTGCCAGGGCCTGACCTCGGCATCCTCAGCTGAGCTGGATTAACGGGGCAGAGGGAAGGGGCCCATCGAGGGGAGCAGGGCCTCCCAGGGCTCACCACACAGCCATAGGGCTCTGTGGGGCTGAGCACACGTGGGCACAGCCAGCACTGGATGCGATGGGAGCATCCAGAGAGCAGTGGGTGGAGGGATATGCAACCATGCTGCGGAGCAGAGCGCTTTGGGGGGGCTTTTAAGTGCTCTGTACCAGGAGTGCTGCTACCATGAAGGACTTCACCGAAATCACGCTTTGCCCTGAGGCTCTGGAGCACAGCAAGGTAGGGCTGGGGCAGGGGTGCCACCCGATGGGTCTCCACAGTGCAATCCCCACGCACCATTGCTTTCGTTCAGACTGAGTTCTGCAACCCCGTCTTTGAGGGAGAGGAGCCCCTGGCAGTGCCTCCAGCTGAGCAGCCAACGGACGAGGATGGGGTGGGAGCCACATCACCCCAGGATGCCCTCGGTACCTGCATGGACTTTGTACATGCGCCCGTGTCCATGGGGCCACTGGGAGCCCAGCCATGGGGTGCTGCTCTCTGTGGGGGTGTGGGGATGCGTGGGGAGTCGCTGGCATTCTGGGGACGAGAGGCTGGGCTCAGGGGGTGGCACAGGGCTGGGGACACGGCAGCACCCCGCTCTGCCCTCTCTCCTCGCCCTCCCCAGGCCGGCAGCTCTGGGTGCAGGCGGGCTGGCAGTACCGTGCCGACTGCAGGTTCACCTGGCTCTGCGTGGCTCTGATGAGTGCTGTTCTCCTCTTCCTCATCGCCCTCCTGCTGGGCATCATCATCCACCGTGAGTGCTGTGAGCAGGGAGAGTGGGGGGAACGTGCCGTGACTGGGTGGGCTTTCAGAGCTCCCTCCCCACACTACATCCATCCCCCTTGACGCAGAGCTGACATCCCCGCCACCACCTCGCTCCCCGGCTGCAGCCCTGCCCGCCCGCAGCACCGCCACCACCACTGTGGCACCCAGCCAGAGAGACCCCCAGGACCCCAAACCCTCCCCCCCAACCCATGGCCGACCACCTGCAGCCAGCACTCCGGCACCAGGTAAGTCCCCACGCGGGGGACACACCATGGAGGCCATGTCCCCATGTCCCTTAACCCAAACCCATTTGTAATATGCAGCGTGCGGTGGGACCCTGCGTGGCCCCGAGGGCTCCTTCAGCTCCCCCAACCACCCCGACCCCTACCCACCCCATGCTCTCTGCATATGGCACATCGAGGTGGCAGCTGGCATGGCCATCCAGCTGACAGTGGATGTGTTCAGCGTGGAGGGCACCGCCTCCTGTCTCTTCGACCGGCTGGAACTCTATGAGGAGCAGGGGACCCGGGGGGGCACTGCCAGGTAGGGCTGTGTGTGCCCAAGGAGGGGGTGGCATACCCAGGGCTGGTGCAAGCAGCGCTGCTACCCCCACTGTGCCCCCAGGTTCTGTGGCAGCGTGGTCCCCCCAACCTTCAACAGCATCTCCAACCACCTGCGTGTCACCTTTGTCTCCGATGGCAGTGTGGGGGCACCAGGCTTCAGTGCTCGGTACCGTGCTGTGGCCCCCAGTGAGAGTGAGTACATCATGTGGGTTGGCCTCAAAACACCCAGGGGTATGGATGTGGGTATGGGTATGGATGTGGATGTGGGTATGGATGTGGGTATGGGTATGGATGTGGATGTTTGTATATGGATGTGGGTATGGGTATGGATGTGGATGTGGGTATGGATGTGGGTATGGGTATAGATGTGGATTTGGGCATGGATGTGGCTGTGGGTGACCAGCCCAGACACCTGCACTCGCTCTGCAGAGAGCTGTGCGTGGGATGAGCACTTTTGTGACCAGGGGCTCTGCATCCACCTGGGCTTTGTCTGTGATGGGTTCCACGACTGCGAGGATCGGAGCGATGAGGCCAACTGCAGCATGAAGCACAAAGGTGGGACGGCAGCGTGTGACCCCCGTCCCCCTCTCCCCCCAGCCCCAGGGAGGTGATGGTAGAGGGAAAAGGGGGCACAGCTGCCATGTGTGTGAGTGCTGTGTGTGTCTCCAGAGTGCGGGGGGCCACTGACTGCTCTGGAGGGGCACCTCTCCACCCCGAGCCACCCCCAGCCATACCCACACCAGCAGGTGAGAGAAGGGATGTTGGGAGGAGGAGGAAGAGGGCAGGAGGAAGGAAGGCCTCCTCCTGTCAGGGAGATCCCGTGCCCCTGCCCGGCTTCACGGCTCTCACGGCTGTCCCCATAGCTGTGCCTCTGGCAGATCTCTGTGCCCCTGGGTCACATCATAGACCTGCACTTCCACAACTTCAGCCTGGAGTCACACGAGGACTGCAGCTTTGACTTCGTGGAGGTTCACGACAGTGCAGGCACCGGGACTGCCAGCCTCATGGGCAGGTGTGGGTCCTGTGGCTCAGCTGGGGAAACTGAGGCACGGAGCAGGATGCTGACATGAGCCAGAAGATGAGGTTTAGGGTTCTGCACACCCAATGCCATCTCTTGCCCCATCTCCCTGCAGGTTCTGTGGCCACCAGCTGCCACCCGACCTGACCTCGTCACGCCACGTCATGACAGTCCTCTTTGTGGCAGATGAAGGAGTAGCAGACACTGGATTCTTTGCCACTTACCAAGCCCGCAATGCCACAGAAAGTACGTAGCCAGGCAGGGAGCAGGGTGCCAGGGGTGGCTGTGTGAGTCTCCATCCTTGTGGGTTTCCAAGGCCAGGCTCAAGGACGCCCGGGTTTTCCCCCACGTCTGACCCTTCTTGGAGCAGGAGCTTGGGCTGGAGGTCCCCCGGCTCTGTGCCCATGCCCATCCCCATCCCCTGCTCTGGCAGAGACCTGCAGCCCCGCAGAGTTTTCCTGTGGCAACGGCGAGTGCCGGGCGCTGGAGTCCGTGTGCGACGGCTGGCACGACTGCCCCGATGGCACCGATGAGCTGAACTGTACTGGGGTCTCCTACCCTGCATTTGGTGAGTGCCCACGGCTGGGGGTCGCCCCCCCACAGCCATCCCACAGCCACCACCTACCCAGGTGCACACCTGGAGGCCATCGGATCCTTTGTAATATATAACCCCTGACTCAACCCTAACCCTGCACCTCACCCTGCGCAGGCTCCATCTGCGAGCCGGTGGAGGTGGAGATGTGCCTGGGGCTGGGCTACAATGCCACCTCCTTTCCCAACATCTGGCTGGCCATCCCAGACCAGGCCGGAGCTGCCGAGGTGCTGCAAGACTACCAGGTGAGCTGCTGGGCTGCAGCTGGGTGCTCTGCACCGCACTGTGCTCACTGCTTCTCTCCTGCAGACGCTGATGGAGCTCGCCTGCTACCAGCACCTCCGCCTGCTCATCTGCAGCCTCTTTGTGCCCAAGTGCACACCAGATGGGGGTGTCCTGCAGCCCTGCCGTGCTGTCTGCCTGGCTGCTGAGCTGCGCTGCCAGCACTCCCTGGGTCTCCTCGGCATCCTCTGGCCCATCAACTGCAACATCCTGCCCGACTCCAACGACCCCGTGGAGTGCTTCCAGCCCTGAGGTGGCAAGGAAAGAGGAGTGGAGGCCCAGTTCAGTGCCCAGATGCCATGGGCTTTTTGCAGGACTGAGTTCCCGGAGAAGGAATCTGAGCCCTCAGCAGCAGAGCTGTTAATGCTCCATGAATGGAGCAGGGCTGGGCCAGGGTGAGCTGGGCTACAGGCTGTCCCCCAGCTCCAGAGACAGCAAAATAAAAAGCATGAGCAGCTGATGGAGCAGGAGGTGTGTTTGGAGAGGGTCTGCCAGGTTATACTGCAGAAATGGAGGCGTGGGCTAAGAGAGGAAAGCCAGGAGCGTGGGCAGGAATAATAGGACACAGGACTGTCCCAGTTGCAGGGAGGAGATGGACTGGTTGCTGTGCCCTCAATGGGATGGGGGACCCCAGGGAGATGGATGGCTCTTGGAGAGTGTCATGCAGGCATCTCCATGGTGCAGGGAGCAGAACTCCCTCCAGCCAGGGCTCTGTCCTTGCTGGCCATGCTGGCACCAAGCCACCCCACTGGCCACAGCCTGGCAACACCCTGTGGCCACAAACCAGCTGTCAGCTGGCCAAAACCAACAGCCCCTTCACACCTAGGGGAGAGCAGCCAGATCCCATGCAAGCACCCAGCTTTTGGGTATGTGGGCCAGGAAGGCTCAGCCAGCAGTGTCACCCTCACCACTGCACCCTGCAGCATCCCTTGGATGCACTCAGTGCTGGAACAGATTCAAGGAGACCTGGGAGTGCCTTGTAAAGCCCAGCACCATCCCAGCTTCGTCACATGCCTGCAGTCTCCCTGCCTGCTGCCTGCACCTGCAGTCTGCCGCATCCCTGAACCATGCAGCACCACGCCTGCACCCTCTGCAGCCCCCACGGGTGCTCCTAGTACTGGCACTGCCACACTGTGCGTGCCTCACTGTCCCTCTTGCCTTATCCCTTCTGCCAGGGACAAAATGCCAGCCAGGGCATCACACACCTCTGGGACTCCCGCTCCCTTCTCCAACTCTCTCGCTCTGCTTTCCCTCCGTTTTCTCTCATATTCCCCATTCCATCATGCTGTGCTGCTGCCCAGATGCCTTCAGCGCTGATGATTCTCATCCCACGCCTCCCCTCGCCCTGCTGGGCTGTTTGTCTGGCTCTCCCTTCCCCCTGCTTACAGCGCTTCCGACACCGCGGGATTATTTTTCTTTTTCCCCTTGTCTTGTAGTTTTTGGCTCCCGGGGCCCGTGATTTCCTTTGGAGTTTGGGAGGAGAGACGTGGGGAGGAGGGGGGGGGTGGAGAGGCAGCCTCTCCTCGGGCCTTCGTCAGAGCAAAGCGGTCAGGAAGAGCCGCAGCCATCCCAGCGGAGCAGAGCGGGGCTTGGGGACAGGAGCTGGGGGACTGCGGTGAGTGGGGAGGCATGGACACAATGGGGTCCCAGCTCTGGCACTGGGACACAAAAGAGCCACATTTCTCCTCCTTTTCCTCTTTGCCGCAGCCGTCACGTCCAGGAGAGGAGAGAGAGAAACTTCATTAGGGCAAGGCCATGGGGAAAGGGATGGGGGCTGCGCCGGGGATGGGAGGGCTGTTGGGAGGTCCCAGCACCGGGGTGGTCCCAGCACGTCCCCGTGCGATGCTGCAGCCCCGGATGGCTGCATGCAAGGAGCTGGGTGGCTCGGAGCAGGGAGCCAGCCGTGGGGATGCTGCCAAGGGCAGGGCCACGATGCAGCTGCAGCTCCCGAGCTGCCGCCCCGCCACGCACTGCTGTCTACCAAAACCACAGCCCATGCACGGTGTCACCCGTGGGCATCCTGCCAGCAGTGCCCATCCAGCACCCAGAACCCTGTGTTGGCATGTGTGCACTGTTATTGCCTCCCCTGCCTGGTCCCCTGCCACCGTTTGGGTGGGCAATGGGGATGTTGCAGCAGGTGCAGGAAGCGCCTGCCAAAAAGGCAACTGGGAGAGAATTGAAGGCAGCTGCAGGGTGCCAGCCTTCTGAACTGGTGCCCACAGGAGTGTAATCTGTGTCCTGTGCCCATTCCCAGCCCCTGCACGGCAGACGAGATGAAGCAGCTCTTCCTCCTCTTCCTCCTCGGGCTCATCAGCAGCTCCATGCAGATTGAAGACAACAAGATCCCCAGGCAGTGCTCAGGGCAGCCGGGCATCCCAGGCACCCCAGGCTTGCACGGAGGCCAGGGTCTGCCAGGCAGAGACGGACGAGATGGCCGGGATGGGGCAATGGGGATGCCAGGAGAGAAGGGCGAGATGGGCCCACCAGGTAAGTAAGGAATCATGTCAGTAGGGGATCCTTGCCATGGGAATGAGCTCGTGTCTGAACGCTGGCATTGCCCCATATTGCCAAGCCGGGAGGAAATCCCATAAAAATGCCCCTTTTGTGCTGCCACCACCCTTCTTCTGCATGGATGACTCTCCAAGAGTCAGCTGCTTGCTGCCACCAGCACCATTGCGTTTCTCCCTTCCTTCCACCTCCTGCTTCAGGAACCCCAGTGTGGGTACAACACCCATTCCTTGGCTCCTGGGAGTTGATCTCCTGCCCTTGTGGGGTATGTTGCATCCCCAGATAGAGTGACAGCACCCATGGGATGCTGAACCCCGCTGGGATGGATCTAGGCAGCTGGGGTGTGGGAGCTCGGATGGCAGGGGTTGCACTGGGGACAGCAGCTTCAAGGTTACACTGTCCCCTCTGTGATCCCTCCAGGAGCTCCCGGACCCCGTGGGGAGATGGGCAGCCCCGGCATGGATGGCATGCATGGCGAGAAGGGGGCACAGGGTGAATGTGCAGTGGCCCCCCGCTCCGCCTTCAGCGCCAAGCGTTCCGAGTCCCGCAGCCCACCACTGGCCGACCAGCCCATCCGCTTTGACGTGGTCCTGATCAATGAGCAGGGCCACTACGACCCCAACACTGGCAAGTTCACCTGCGAGGTGCCCGGCCTCTACTACTTTGCAGTCCATGCCACTGTCTACCGCTCCAGCCTGCAGTTTGACATCATGAAGAACGGGCACTCCATCGCCTCCTTCTTCCAGTACTACGGGAACTGGCCCAAGCCCACCTCCCTCTCTGGGGGGGCTCTGGTTCGCCTGGAGCCCGAGGATGAGGTGTGGGTGCAGGTGGGAGTCGGGGACTACATCGGCTTCTACTCCAGCGTGAAGACAGACAGCACCTTCACTGGCTTCCTTGTCTACTCCTACTGGCAGAACTCTGCCGTCTTTGCCTGAGCGTGAGGCTGGGGATGGGGACCCCATGGGCATCCCTTGGGGATGAGATCTGGCCATCTGGAAGCCAGGATGCTCAGCATCCTCCCCTTGCTCTGCTGCGACTTCATAGCCTCGTGCCAGGCAGGGGCATGCTCTCCCTGCCACCTTATGAAGCTCTGTGCCAGAGCTAAGCGTGATTGTGGGCACCCAGCTTTGGGGCTCTATGCCCATGCCGGGGAGCTGCAGTGACCTGATGGCCGCGTTGTCCCTGTGCACGCAGCACCCCCCCGGCCAGCTTCTCCCTGCGGGCTGCCTGGCCGCTGGCACGGCGAGGGGCCCGTCCTGCCAACCCCTGCCATATCCCACAGTGAGCCCGTGTCACCGGTGTCCCCGTCCTTGCCCCTGTCCTCCAGCCGCCCCTCTCCTCCTTCACCCGCAATAAAAGGGTCTTCATCTCTGCGCCTGCTGCTTTTCGGCCCTTTCTAGGGGTCGGAGGGGAGGCTGGCACCACTCGGGGGGCTGCACGGAGGGATGCCGGCTCGCAGCGCGGGGGACTGGACGCCAGCAGGCAGCACAGCCAGCGGGAGGCCGCTAGATGGAAGCATCGGCATCCCTTTGCCTCCTCCCTCCTTTTGAGCCTTCCCCTAAATCATCGAGCGGAGGGAGGGGTTGGGGAGGGACTCCCCGCCCAGACCCCCGATCTCGGCTCCCTGCAGTGCGCAGCGTTGTGTCCGGGGGTCGCGTCCCCGCAGGGACCCACCCCCCCTCCCAGGTGCCATGGGACAGGCTGGGGGCCCCGACCTGGCTGGGGACACGGAGGTCGGGGCAGGGCGAATTGTTGCCTCCCACCGTGTCCAGGACTTCGGGAGTCCGCCAGCCCTCTCCCATCCCGGGATACAGTGTGAGAGCAGTGATCCACATGGGAGAAAGATCCCTATTTTTAGCCGTGGAACGAAGAGCTTCCTCATTCCTGCCCAAAATAGGTCCTGCGGGGATAGGGGACGAGCAGGGAGGGGGCTTTTGGCCGGGGGCCGAACTCCTTCACTCGGCAGCCGTGCTGCCCATCAGGCCGGGGACAGCGGGACGAGCAACCCCACAGCGCAAGGAGCGAACCCTCCAGACCTTGGGACCGCGCAGGGGCCCGGAGCCAAGGGAACATCGCTGCATCACGGCTGGGCGCACAGAGCACAGCAGTGCTTGTGGGACCACACATAGCCCCACAGGGACTTGCAGAAGCTATGGGGGGCCAGGCGTGAGGGCTCGCTCCCCACGGGAGCCCTGCAGCTCCCTCCCAGCCCCAGCCGCAGGGTCGCGTTGCAGCGGAAGCGGCTGTTTGGGTTGAAGATGGCTTTTTCTGTAAGCAGAGCCGCTGAGGGATAAACAACGCGGCAGAGCAGATCGATGGTCGGAACTGTCTATTCTGGGAGGAGGATAATGACTTTTCTTGGGATGAGGCCAGGGGAGGTACGTGGGGGCTGGGAGCATCCTCCAGGCCCTATCATGATGCGGGGAGCAGCGCTTGGTGCAGCAGCTCTGGGCTCTGCTCTCCTTGAGATGCTCTTTTTGGCCAGGGTGCTTTGTATGGGGTCAGTGGGGGACTGCTGGGATCCCCCCCCCGAGCAACATAGAGATGCCCACAGCTGCCTACGGAGGAGGACAGGGAGGGGATAGGGTCAAGAAGAGCCACAAAAGGCTTTAGTTTGTCTCAATACCTAGCAGCCCCTAACAAGCTCCAGCAGCTGCCCCTGAGGAAGGAGTGGCCACAGCCCCTGTTCCACCTGCACCCAGGTTGGGGAAGGACCACCACCCCTTTGGCCAGAAGGAGGGTGAAGCTGCTATAAGAGGAGAGTGAGCAGATAGGTCTTGTTGTGCAGCTGACAGAGGTGGCAGCTGGAACAGAAATGTTTATTTAATTAGAAACAAAAAATAAAAAAGGAGAAGTGCTGGCAGCCCTTCCCGGAGCAGCACACTGCTTCTTGGCCACAGTAAGGTCACAGTCTTCAGCTGGAGGCTTGGACCCAGCAGGACTGGGGCTGCAGCAAGAGTCTGGGGTTGCCGTGTGCAGCATGCAAGAGGTGTTGGCTGTGTGTGTGCCCTGAAGCTGCAGAGGAGGTGAAGATGCCAAGTGGATCGATTGCCTCCACCAGGAGCTCAAACCTTCAACTGCAGGAGCAGAGTATGGAAATGGCTGTTCTGGTGACTCCTGGCTGACCTGGTAAGGAGAAGTTCAACCTGAGGGAGGGACGGGGGCTGTCCTCAATCAGGGGAGGATGAGGTGGGCAAGCAAAGGGCTCAAGTGTGCAACCAGGGGGTCTATCCAGTGCATGCACACCAGCAATGCCCACACCAGCACTGTGCATCAGCTCTCCTGGCTGTGCTAGGAAATTGGCCCCTGTTGGGGTATCCAAAGTGCCTATACAGCAGCGTAAGGACAAACAGGAGGGTCCTGTGGGCTCTGTGCGCTGGTCCTTGTGGGAATAGGAACCACCTCGATATCTGGCAACAGCTCACAGCAGCAGGTGGCTGAGGAGCAAAGGTGGGTGTGCTCCTACAAACCAGAGGAGCTGAAAGAAGGGGACAAGACCAAAGGAGGACCCAGCTGGGGGCTTCAGGAGAGCGGACACTGGCTTCTTCAGGGATCTGCATGTCCTGGTGAGTGGAGTGGGACCAGCAGGACCAGGGATCATCTCCAAGCTCAAGTGCTGTTTCCATCTGCACCCCAATGAGATGGAAACCCTGGGGAGGCAGCAGGGAGTTTCCATTCATGATGATACCCACAGCCCAGCTGAGCACAGCCCTGTGCAGCATGCTCTGAGCCACTAATGAGGGAGCAAAGCTGGTGCCTGGGAGCAGCCCAAAGGCCCCCCATGGTTCTGCTGCTGATCATCACCTGCTCCCTCCTCATCGGCTGGGGGCTGTGAGCTGCTCTGCAGTGTGCGTCTGTCATGCCAGCTCCCTGCTGTCACAAAGGCAATGGCAGCTCATTAGGGCTGGGATGCTGCAGCTGGGCAGACAAAGGGATGCCAGGGATTTTCCCAAGGCCTGGGGCAGGTTTCAGTTCAGCAAGCTGTCAACATCCCCCCCACCTCAGTGCTTTTACGTGGGGGTAACCCAGCAGCATCACACTGCTCCCATCCTAGCAGAAGGGAATGCAGCCAGGACCTCAGTCCTTATGCCCATGACCAGTCTGTGAGCATCACTGCAGCCCCACACCAGCTCCATGGTGTTGGAGAAATATCAGGACACTGCGGGCTTCCATCAGCCAGGGGATGGTTGCATTTTCCTCTTGTAATTGCTCGCTGCATGTGAGCCAAGTGCGTGCAGGACAGCTCCCGGGGGAAGGCTGTGTCCTTTACATCCTGTTCTCACTTGACCACAGGGGGATGAGGTGGCTGCATGCATCTCTGCATCCTCTGCTTGGATGTCTGCTGCACAGGGCATCTCCCTGCCAGCTCCCAGCCCCCAGCCCACCTCAGCTTTCTGAAGGCTGTGCCTCAGTTTCTCCTGGTGCAGCCGGTCCCCTGCAGGGCTTGGCAGCCCCGTGCTGGCGCTGTGCCTGGCTGAGCTGCACTCCTGCAGCCTGCCTGCAATCCCCCTGTGTGACTTTCAGCCAGGACATGAGAGTTTCCTCGTTAAAATTAGTTTGTTTGCTGCCATAGCCCTGCCAAGGCAGGTGAGTTCAGGGCAGGGTGAGCCAAAACTCCTGAGGTCTCTGCCCATCGGGGTCCTGAACGATATTTTCCAAACAGTTTGCAAGGATTCTGGAGAAGCCAAGGGTGCTTAAAAGCACACAGTAGCCTGCCAAGAGCTCAGATCAGGGCCAAATGCATCTGCTCACAAATAGCTCAGCCTGTCCTGGCCTTTTTGTGAGGCAAAGTTGCCCCTGTGCTGCCTCCATCCCTAAGGATACCGGGCTGGCCAACAGCCTCTGTCACAGGCAGCAGGATGTGGAGGCACCAAGGACACATGAGAGCTGGGATTACGCATCCTCAGGCTTTGTTCTGCCAGCCTGGAAAGTCTCAGCCCTTCTGCTCTGGGCTGCTCCAGCTCTGGAGAAGCCAAACACAAATTGCTTTGATCCAGCAGACAGAAGCACACGCTTCTTTCCAGGAGAAGCTCAAGACCTTTTGCAAAGCAGACTGCTTTCTCTCTTCCTCACTGAGCAGCCCATAGTGACACCAGCACAGAATCCAATTCTGTGTCAGTGATGGAGCCCAGGGGTGAGCAGAGAGGAGATCCCAAGGGAAGCCCACCCCAAGAAAGAGGCAGCAGGCAGCTTCTGGTAGAGGAAACTTTAATTTGCTTGTTTGTAGTGCAAAGAGTTAAACTTAAGGCAAAGCTTTCTCTCTTTTTTTTATAAACAGGCAAAAAACAAACGGGCCCCTAAAACAGTGACTGCTACAATAATAAAAAAAAAAGATTTGTAGGGAGAAATTGCAGTCTGGAGAAGATGTCCTTCATCCCCTGAAACCCACATAGGAAACACTGCACCCCAAGATCGCTAGCTGGCCCCAACCAGGGGTGAGTCCATCTGAGCTGCGGGAGAAACAGCTTGGAGGTGAGGATGAAGAGACTCCAGCACACAGCAGTCCCTGCAGAGCTGCTCTCACACACCATCAGACCTCGACACAGCACAAGTTTGCAGGGCAGAGTCGTCTCCCAGCATGGCCTGGCCTCTCCACTGCCTCCGTTTTGGCTTAAATTACTGATCAATTATTTGTTAGCAGGAGAATGGAGAAAGCCACGCCAGCCGCCCCCAGGCTCTTGGCTTGCAGTCGAGGAGTCAAGGCTCCTTCCAATCTGGCTCCAGCCAAAATTGGCTCTGATGCATGGCTGACCCCAGACAAGCAGCTGAAAAAGGGAAAGCTTTTTAGCGCGTGGCTCTCTTGCAGCCCAGCAGTTTCTTGGAATCGTGCTGGGATGAGGCACCTCAGCCCTCCCCAGCTAGGAATGGATGGCCTCGTCACGCTTTGGGGGACACTTACATTAAACAAAATGTATTTCACATCGCAGCCAAAACAGAAGTGTAACCCTGCCCTAAACAAACGTAGCTGTGGTCCTGGTGCTGCTCCGTGCACAAGTCTGCAGGTCCATTGCACTTGTGCCTGGAGCTGGAATGTCTCAGTGGGCTTCAAGGAGGATTGGGGTGTCCCCTTGACTCCCAAAGAGCCGCCCCTTCCTGCCAGCTCAGCCTGGGAAGTGGCAAATGCTCTCCAGCCTCAGGGAGCCTAAGGGCTGCTCAGGTTCTCCAGGCAACAGGTATCAAACTCCCTTCAAGCCCCTCCATGCAAGTAACACAGGATGTGCTTGCTGGTCTTGCATAGGTGTGGAAGCAGCAGCGGCACTGAGCTCTGCAGTCAGCTGTCCTGCAGGGAGATCGTGCTCATCGTGGCTCCTACTGGCAAGGGAAAATTCAGACTCCAAAGCCATAACGGCTGGGATGTTAAGGAGCCTCAGAAGCCCTGCTGTCCTCCAGCTGAGAGCTGGGCTCAGCCCTTTGGTAGAAAAGCCTAAAAAGCTCAAGTGTGCTTTGCTAGAGCCTGCAAAAGGGGCGGGCGAATCCCTCCCCTGGGAGCTGCCCCACTTAAATGGCAGGAGGAAAAAAGAGTGCAAATGCAGTCCACCAGGTAGATTTTTGGCCAAGCCTTGGTAGAAAAACACTCCTTTGCCTCGCACCAGTTCCAGTAATTTCCAAGATGGCACAGCTTTTATCCTGTCATCAGCTCTATGCTTTGTTTCAGATCACAGGCTCAAGGCAACAGGCCTTGAAACAGAAGTTGTCAAATACAACAACAAAAACAACAACAAAAAAACAACCTTTCAGCCTGCTGCACAGATCAGCTACCATGCCTGCTAGCAGGATCTACAGCCTAGTTGTGCACTGAACGTGGCTGAAAGACACCTCTGACAGCTTCTTGGTCCTTCAGCACCATCCTTAGTTCTTTGGAAACAACTCGGGGCAGCCCAGGAAAGAGCCATCGTGCGTTCCAGCATGAGGCAAGGGTTGTCTTCAATCACCTGGAAAAACAACCCAAACCACCCACCCCGCAGTTCACAAGTACACGTTGAGCGTCTGGAGGATCATCTGGCGGCACAGCGGGCAGTTGCGTTGGTAGACAGCCTGCTGCAGGAGGACTTCTGTGCACTCCTGGCACAGGCACAGGTGCCTGCAGGGCAGAAGCAGCACTGTCTTGGTTTGATCTTGACAGATGACGCATTTCTTACGTTCCTCTTGTTCTTTCAGAAGCATCCAGGGGTCGTCATCCGGAGCGCCCGCTCCATCCCCAGTCGCTGCGTTCAGCTGCTCTCTCCTTGGAGCTTTCCCCCAGGAGGTGCTCGCCTCGTCCCTGGATGCCTGGAGACGCTGCCCAGACGCAGTGCTTCGACTCGCCCCTGGATGTGCCTGCGGGACCTGCTCTGCATGTGGCTGCTCCTCCTGCTGAGCTGCAGCATGGTCGTCCCCTGCCAGCATCAGCCTGCCCAGGGCCTGGGCTGCCCCTCTCCGCTCGCTCTCCTGGTTCATCGTTCTGCCCCCTCGGCTCCAGTTGGTCACCTGCAAGCTCCAGTCCACCAACCTGCGCCAGGTCTGTGAGGTCATGGCCATGCCCAGCATCAGGACGGCCATTTGGTAAAGCCTCCACACCTCTTGCTGCAGGCGGGGATATGCAGGCAGCGTGTGAAAGTAGCCCAGCACGTGGCCCAGAAGCGTGAGGAGCAACCCGGGGTTGAAGATGACAGCGCTGACGACAATGATGGCAAGGAGCAAAGCCAGCCCATACACGTTGACAAAGAAGATGCCAATGAGCAGCTCGGCGGTGGAGATCAGCAGCTCAAAGGCCAGCTGGCAGGGCGACCACAGCAGGATGGAGACAGCAATGGCGCTGCTGGAGACGTGTGCCAGGAAGGCGGCCAGCAGGTCGGCAACGCGCAGCACTGGGCTGACCACCGAATCCCAGAGAGCCAGCAGCAGGGTGAAGAAGTTCTGCGTGCCCAGCAGGCACAAATTAACCACGCTGTTGACCAGGTAGGCCAGCAGGCTCACCCCGATGGCCAGCCCCTCGCCCGCCTCCCTCAGCAAGGCCTGCCCAGAGCCCAGCAGGCTCCAGAGCCCGCGCTGCAGCAGCTCCCTGCCCCGCAGCCCCAGGTGGGTCAGCAGGTGGCCCAGCACCTTCAGGCCCTCCAGGGCTGAGCAGCAGCCCCTCAGCAGGCCGCCCAGCCCCTGCACGGCCCCCAGCGCCAGCCCGCAGGCCGCCTCGGCCAGGCCGCACAGCCCGCCCAGCAGCCCGTTCCAGCAGGCCCACATCCCGGCCGTGGCAGCACCGGGGAGGCTGGCGGCGGTGGTGAGGAGCCATAGCAGCGCGGTCACCAGCGAGGACACCAGGAAGAAGTTGAGATCGAGCAGGAGGAGCAGCAGGTCCAGCGCCAGGCGCAGGCCGCGCAGCAGCAGCAGCACCAGCTCCATGGCGGGGCCGGGCCCGGCCGCAGCCCTCAGCCGAGGCCCGAGCGGGGCCCCCCCGCTATGGGCGCCGCCATCTTGTCGTGGGCGGGAACGCGGCGCTGGCCAATCGGAGGAGGGGGACGCGACGAGACTCTCTTTCCATTGGGCGGTTCGGAGGACGCGGCGGGGGGGAGGCGCCTCCGATTGGTTGTTTGCGCTATGTTGGATTTAAAGGGCCAGCGGCGCCGAGTTTAGCCCTACGAGCGGTCCCCACCCGGGGCAGGCTGCGGGGTCAAGCGTGTGATGAGTCGTGCCGGCCTCAGCGCTGGCAACCGGCAGGTTTCCGGCAGGTTGTGACGCTCCAGCACAGGGTCAGCCAGGGCAGTGCTGCTCGCACAACATCAAGCGGTTTCCTGCACAGGTCTCAGAATAATTCCAAGGCCAGGACCAGCCCAAGGTTTGGCTAGGGAGTAGGTCTCACAGCAGGTCCTGCTTCCTGCTGAGTAGTTCCTGCCAGCTTCCAGGCTGGGCATCCCCAGGAGACAGCCTGGCCCCACTGCCTGGACGGTGACGCCAGGCAGAGGAACACCCAGCATCGTACCCAAGGCTTTTTAAGGAAGGGGAGAGCAAGTGGAACAGATGACCCATGAGAAAGACATCCAAGGCCCTGGGCAGTGAGTGGATACGGGGGGAGCCCCTGAGAATAGGGTGCCTGGGTGCCCCACCTGCAACCCCCTTCCACTGCACAGCAAAGCCATGTGTCTGTCAGTCTGTCTGTCCTGCTGGCTGCTTTCAGGTCCATTCCCTCCCTGCCTGTCTGGTTTCAGGGTTTTGGCTGTGTGTTCTCCCCTGGTAGGGTGTGTGCCGGTGTCCACGTGACAGAGCCAAGATGCTTTGAGCATTTATGGTAATGTTTGGATTTCTTATTGCTTTACCAGGAGGCAGAAAAAAAACAAAAGGGGGTGGAGGGGGGGCAGAGCAGAAGAGCCAGGCGTGCTGTGCTCCATTCATTCCTCACTCCTTGCTATGGGGAGGGGCCCTGTGAACCCCATGCACCTGCGTCCCCTTCCCTGCTGCCCGGGGGGCACAGAGAAGGGCCAAGAGTTGCAAAGCTTCTCCTTCCTTGCTCCTTTCTCCTGCAGGGATGTGCAAAGACCTGGAGGAAGAAGCACCCTGAGAGGGGCACAAGGGGCTGCAAACACCCGGGGGGGGGGGGGGGGGGGGGGGGAGGAGCTATCACTGAAACCTGTGGGGTGCTTGGCAGCCTGCCACCCCCTTGGCAGGCTCCCCCCAGCTGTCCTCACACTTGCTGGAGGTGTGGGCATGATGCCACCGCCTTGCCAGTTGTGCATGGCAGCTGCCTGGAGCAGGGCAGGCTCCTGCTGCTCAGACCTCATTCCACTCATTGAGTCAGGGCTGCGCTGTACCTTTGGGGTGTAAGAATTGGAGTGTGGGTGCATCATGCCCGGGGCTGTGCTGGCACCCAGCCCTGCTTTGAGGCTGCATCACTGTCTTCCTAGCTCTGAGCTCACTGCAGCGTGTCGGGAAGCAGCAGCAGTCAGCCTGGGCTGTTCCAGAGCTAAAAGCAAAGAGATGAAGCATCCCAGTGCTGGAGGAGCTCTCTGGTTGTCCTGGCTCTGGGGGGTGCATAACACTGTGGGCCCCAGCGTGCGGCTGTGGGGGTGGAAGAGGAATGGGAAAAACAGAGAGACAAAGGGTTGGCAGCCCAGCCTGCAGCTGCACAGGGGGGAAATGATGCTGAGGAGGGGGGGAAACGGCGCCGGGGGCCACCACGGCTCCCACCTACGCTGCCTTGCAGGAGGACACAGCTTCCCCAGCCCCAGCATCTCCTCCCAGTGCTGCCTAGGGGCAGGAAGGGTGGTACTGGGGTGTGGGTCCTGCTGGCATCTTGCCCCGGCTCTCAGCTCTGGCTGGGCCCATGGAACTTTCCCCAGGGTGCTGACCCCATACAGGAGCAGGCTGGCTAGTACAGCACGGTGACACGCACGCAGCCCAGCTGAGGCTGCTCTCAAGGTGCCCAGCTGAATGCTCCAGCACAGCCCCGTGCTCCAGGTCAGGCTCATTTCAGCACATCCACTCCAGGAATGTCCCCGTCCCCATCTCCAGTTGGGCTCTGCTCCAAAGCGGTGTGCCTCGCTCTTCCTCCAGCCTCCACCTCTGGGTAGAAAGGAGCCGTGTCCCCCAGCATCCCCACTGCAGGCAACCACCATCCATGGGCTGTGGCGATGGGGAGCCCGAGAGCTGTAGGAAAAGGAGCTGGGATCTCTCAGTCCTGTTGGAGCCCAGCCAGGCAGCCCTGGGAAAAGCAAGTCCTCAAGCATGGGAAAGTCCTGTGAGGAGAAATCCCTGCCTGGCCCCACAGCTCCCATGGGTGCAAGTGGCCTGGCGTGTCCCCAGCGTGGCGGGTGCAGGCAGGGGGGTGGCATGTGGTCAGAGCCCTGCTCGCCACCCTTGCCCTCTATTGAGCAGCCCCAAACCCTGCACAGCATTGAATCCCCCCTCTCCCCCCCCCCCCCCCAAATCTGGTGACGCTGTGATTTTTTGGCTTTTCCTTCCTACTCAGTGACACGAGCTGGGGAAGCCCGGTGACGTGGAGAGCTGAGACCTCGGGTGCCCATTCCACTGGGAGCTGCAGTGTTAGCAGGGGGCAAGGATGGAGCGTGGCCGGGTCCCTGCCTGTCCCTGCATCGTGGGACCCCCAGCCATCCAGCCCCATAATCCACCCCATTGTGCAGGCGGGTGCCCGGCCCCGGCCCATCTGGCGCCAAGACAATGGGGCCTTTTTCCATCCGGCAATAGCCGGGGGGAGATGAACTCAGCATCTTCCGAAGGAAAAGGCCTGTTTATAAATAGCTGTCCCTGCTCTGCCGGCTTCCCCCAGCCCCAAAGCCTTCCCTTCGCAACTGCGGGACGCTCAGGGCTGAGAGAGGATCCTTGGGCACAAACGTGATGGTCGTCCCAGTTTGGCTGTGCGTGTGCAAGTGAGAGGGCAGTACGTGGCCGTCTGCACAGCATGCAGGGCTGCACCTGCTCTGGGCTGCAGGGAGCCCGCATCCATGATACGGGGTGAGCATCCAGCCCTGGATGTAGGGCTCCTTCCCCCATGCCTTGGTGGTGGCCCCCAGCCGGGTAAGGTTTCCCCTTCATTCCCCAGCTGTCCTTGTCTGTCTGTGCTGCGTGTTCTCAGAGCAGGTTTGCATGCCCCAAAGCCTTTCCCCACCGTCACCGGGGCAAGAGTGGGGCAGGGTTTCCCCTTTGCCATTTCAGCTCCTTTTTTGGGGCTTTGCCACTACTCGGCATCTGTAAAGCTGCCTTCCGTCCCCAGGTGCACAAATCCAGATGTCATCTTCCTTCCTCCCTCCGCCCGCTCCCAGCCCCTGCTAAACAAAGCCCCGTAGACATGGTTGGTAACCCCTGTAGAAGGGAGAGCAGAGGCATAAAGGAGCACTGAGAGCCCAGCCGAGCAAGGGAGCTTTCTGCTGAGCCATGGGACATCGCATAGGGCTCTGGTGGTGGTGCAGGTTGTCTGTGTGCTCCTGGCACAGCTGATGCTCATCCCTCACCCTCCACTCAGGATCACAACCTCACAATTCAGCCCAGGCTGCGATCGATCCGTGCATCCATGAGCCCTACAGCTGAAACGCAGCCCCAGGGGTTTCTCCCCGGAGGCAGTGAGCCTCCTATGGCTGAGTGCTGGCCCCACTCCCAGCCCTTCCCTCAGGAGGGGCCCCTTTCACCCCAACGGTGTTGTGTGAAGCGGCGCAGGCCTGGGCGGATATGGCAGCCGCCTTCCATCCTCCTTTCATCCACTCCGAGCGCAGGAAGCCGTGCCAGCAGCACTGCATCACCCAGCACCCATCATCAGCCTTCATCACCCATCATCATCAGGGCGAACGCTCAGCTCCACGCGTGGCCCTTCCTGCAGCTACCGCTCCCCAACAGCAGCGCAGAGCCAGGTGCAGGAGGAGCAAATGCAACAACAACCCGCCTGCAGCTGGGGATGCTGAGTGAGACAGCCCTGCTGCGGGCACGCTGCCTGTGGGGCTGCCCCACACCTCGAGCAGAGCAGGGATCCGTGCCACTGACCTCCCCACTCTGCCTGTGTGTGCGGGACAGCGGACCCAAGCACGGCGCATGCTGTTTGTTTGCATAGCAGCGAGCGGGGGCCGAAGCCAAATCCATTAAGCAAGCAAATAAATAAGAAGGCGTGAGATAAAGCAGCTGAAGGCAGCCCGCCTGCTGTGCTCCCTGCTGAGCCTGCACCCATTGGGTGCCAGGTGATTTCACGCCTCACCCGGCTCCCAAACCCATTTTCCCCAGAACCACGAGGTTGGTTGGGAAACAACAAAACCATAGGGAAAAGTTCTCTTCAAAGCAAAGCGCCCCGAAAAGCAGAAGGCACATGGAAGCTGCTGTAGGCTGGCACCCGCAGCCAGGCTGTTTTCTCATGGGAGTGGCATCGTCCTTTCCCAAGGGCTGGGAATTTTTGTGTTGCTTTATTTTTAACGGCGAATAAAAGCTCGCAGTGGAACAGAATGCAGAGCAGCGTAGCAGCCAGGCTCTCCCACTTGTTTGCTTGCAGCGTTGGGTTCTTTCTCTGCCCTCACGGGGTGGCACTGCTAGGGTTCATTCACGCTGCTTCGTACAAAACGAGCAGAGCACGGGGCTGTGATGCAGCACTGGGGGAGAGGAAAGCATCCAGGGACCCCCAGCCCTGCGCAGCCCGTGGCTTTGTGAGCATCTCCACCATGCACCCATAGGGGAGCGAGTGAGGCTCTGCTCCATGCACTTGTTCCTGGAGGGCCGCCCCTCCACACAGCAGCGCCGGTCCAGGAGCCTTATCATTGCCCAGCACTGCCATTTTAAGTAACTAATCTCGCCGGGAAAGAATTTAATCATTTCCGATGAATCATCGAGTCCATTTGGCTGGGGAAAGGTTTTTGGGGGGTGGCTGCTCCGGCACGCAGCCAAAGGCAGGAGGGGGGCATGGAAAGAGCCGATGGCATTGCTGGGGTTGGGGGGGGTGAGAATGGGGATGCTGGGGGGACTGATGGCATGGAGAGAGGCTGGGGGGAGCCTGGGTGGGGTGGGCAGAGGTGTGCAGTCCCCCAGGACCTGCACTGCAGGAGCAAAGAGCAGAGGTGCAGAGCTGGAGGAGGGCACTGTCTGCAGCAGGATACGGGTCAGAGAGCTTTGGGTGCAGATGGGGGGAGGGCGGGAGGCAGAGGAGGGCTTCAAGGGAGCAGGGAGCTCTGGTGCTTTGTCCCCCAGCTCAGATCTGATGGAGAATGGGGACAGCGAGGCATGCAGCAGTGCGGGGGACAGGAGTTGGGGAGGGTGGAGGGGGGGAAGTTGCTCTGCTCCCTGGGCTTGCACTGGGTCTCACTGGGGTTGTGTTGGGGACGGGTGATTTCCCCTGGATAATAGCAGCCTTGTCCGCCCCACCGCCCCCGGGCCGGCCCCCAGCCAGCCCTCTGCCCCGGCCGTGCAAACCGCGGCTCTTCCACAGCCGCCCCATTCAGCAGCTGCGCGGGGGTTGGGGGGCAGCAGTGCGCCGTGGGGGCCCTCCGTGGGGCTCTGCTATAGGGACGGGCATCTGTTATAGAGCGAGCATCCCTGCAGGGAGAGCAGGGTTTAGGGGCAAAGCCACAAAGAAGGGGGTCTTCATGGGGTGTCCCCTCCGCCCCACAGCCCAAGCAATGACAAAAGGCGTTTTGTCGTCCCACTGTTCCCGAGCCCCCCTCCGTGGCTTCAAGGTGAGCCGCCGCTTTGGGGGTTGCTCCGCTCGACGGGGATTGTGCCTCTATCTGCTATTCCCGAAGAACGGCACCCCAACCCCCAACCCCCGGGGGGTTCCCACCTCCAGCGCCTGCCTGTCTGCTCCCGACAACCTGAGCAAGCCTGGGCAGGGCGGGTGGGGCGGCAGGAATGAGCCGCAGAGGGACCCGGCGCCGGAACCGAACCGAACCGGGGTGGTGACGGTGGGAGGGGAGAAGAGGGAAGAGCAGCTCGGCGCAGCGCGACCGCTGGGGGGGATCAGGGGCTGCGGGCGGGGGGCAGCAGCACCGCGCCTTCCTCCTCCCCGCCTTCTCCTCCTCCTCCTCCTCCTCCTCCTCCTCCTGACGTCAGCCCGCGGGTCCCGTTCAGTCGCTGGCGGGCGGCGGCGGCGGCAGCGGGCATGGCTGGGGGGCGGCGGGCGGCCCCGCGCTGCGGTTGGGGCTGGGGGGGCGGCTGGAGCTGCTGCCCCCTCCTGTGCCTCCTGCTGTGCTGCGGTGAGTGGGGCAGGGGGCGGTGGGTGGGTTGGGGAGGGGGTCTGGGAGCACCTGAGGCGGTGCGGGGCTGTTTGCGGGGTGTGGCACCGGGAGCACCTGGGGGGGGGGGGGGGAAGCGGAGAGCGTCTGTTTTTTGGGGGATGCAGCCCGACTGGAGTGGAGCGAAGGGTGCTTCGCTGTTGGGATGCGGTTGGTTTGTAGGGTGTCTGCGGGATGGGAGAGCGCGGGGTGTGGCTGCTCTTGGGGTGCTTTTGGGGTGGGACGCGGCGTGCAGCCGCTTTTGGGGTGCAGCTGCTTGTGCAGCAGGGCACGGAGGGGCGTCTGTTTTGGGGTGCAGCGTGGAACGCGTCTGCTTTTGGATGCCGACTGCTTTTGGGGCGTGCAACGGGGTGCGGTCCCCTGTGAGATGGGAGATCGCAGTTGCAGTCGCTTCAGTGCTGGGAAATGTTGCTCTGCTTTCGGGGTGTGAGGCATAGGTGTCCCCCCATGAATCGGGCGCCCCTTCCCCACCGATTCCCCTCCTCGTGCCTGGGATGTGACCAGACGCTGCTCCTGCAGTTGGGCTGCGTGAGGCTGGGTGCTGTGCTGCAACCCCTCCTCAAATGGAGCCGAAGAGCCCCGCTGGCCGTTCGCTACTCCCGGGCTGAATGCAGACGGCCGGGGGAGCTGACGCCCTTCGGGCACCGCCTGGCCAGAGTCCAGGAATGCTAAAACCGTGGTGCGGGGGAGCGGGGTGGGAGCAGCCCCCGCCCCCCCCTTGTCCCCGCCCTGCACGTCCCCAGGCTCCGCTTCAGGAGTGGATCTGTGTGTGCAGAGCTGGGAGTGCCCCGTGCTGTCCCTGTTGCCGCTTTGCAGCCCCCTACAGCAGCACAGGACGAGGGATGCTCTCTGCATCCCCGGTGGCCTTGGGCAGGTGGCTGGTGGTAGCCCCACTCCTGTGGCTGTTCTCCGTGGGGCAGAGGTGAGGGCAGCGTGCCTGCACGTGTGTCCAGTGTGCAGCAGGGTGCATCGGTCGAGCTGTTAGGAAGCATCCACCCCTTTCCTTCTAAGGAGTTTTTCCCCGAGCGCCGTGTTTCTCTTGGCTTTTTACACTTTCTTTTTTTATCTTCTTTCCAGTCCTTTTTCCCTTGGTTTATGGGCTGTGCTTCCTGCTCCACACCGTGCCCTCCCCCTACCGGGGGTCCCCACGCTTTGCCCTCTGCCAGCCTGCAGCACAGCACGGGGTAACCCTGCCCTGACCGAGGCCTGGGTGCTGCTGCGGGAGAGCTGAGAGCTGAGCTCCCACCCCCGACCCGTGCTGGGATCCCCTTCCTCGCAGCACACGTGCCGAGCAGAGCACCCATTGGTTGGCAGCACAGCGGTGTTGGCGAGCGGAGCCTCGGCGAAGGGCTTGATGCTTCCCAGAAGCACGATGGGCCGCGGCCAAAGCCTTTCCCAGACAGGCTGGGGGGTTGCTGTGCACCCCCAAGTGGGGGTTTATGCAGCGGGGCTGTTGGCATCACACTGTTGGAGAGGGGTTGGGGTTGGAGAAGGTGTGAGGTTGGCCATTCCTGTTGCACACAGCTGGGGGAGTTTGCTGGGACGGCAGCAGGGCATTGCCTCCGTCACCATCCCCGGCACAGCACGGAGCTGGCAGCAGCTTCTCCCCTCCGAGAGGGAAGCAGAGCCCCTCTGCAGCCCCCCACCGTGCCCTTCTGCTCCGTGCGCTGCCCGCACACCTCGGCTCTGCAGAAAGCTGCTGGAGGTGCCGTGCTTCTCCCCACCCCCTTCCTCTGCTCTAAAAGCAAATCTTTGTTCTTGCGGAGCGCTGGCTGCCGGCCGGCTGTCCGCCAGCCAGATGGAAAGGCACGGGGGCTCTCCTCCCTTCCCGGCTCGCTTGCTGCAGGCGGCCCCTCCGCATCTCGAGGTCTCCCGTTGGAGCTGTGCCAGGCACTCAGAGCTCACTGTTAAGGGCTGGAGCTCAGCTCTGCAGCCTGTGAGTGGCTGATAGTTTTCCAGCCCTGCCCCGGTGCCCGCTGCTGGGTTGAGGGGGTGTCCTTGCGTCCCCATCTAGCGGTGCTTGCGGTGTCGTCACCAGGTGCTCCCTGCAGCCCGGTGCCTGGCTGAGCCCTTCGCCCCGGGTATCCAACCTGTCGTGGAGGAGGTGGGGAGCAGGGAGAGGTGGGGAGGGGGCTGCAGTCTCCCTGTTCGTCTCTTCAAGGGCAGCGAATGAGCAGGAGGGGTGCCTGCTGCCAGCCCCGGATGCCAGCCATTCCCCAGCTCTGAGTTCATGGTTTCGGCTGCTTGGCGGCCAGGACGGGGGCTGTCATGCTGAGCTGGTGAGCTCTGAGAGCTGCAGCTTTCCTGCCACAGCACTGCCTCTGCCTGGGGCTGGGGAGCAGAGCCTGGCATGCCCAGGTCTGCGGGTGCCCAGCTGTGCCAGGTCAGGGCCAGGTGCCTCCGGTTATGCATTCAGCTCGGTTTCCTGACCCCAATGCACGCTTTATCTCTGGGGCTTTCAACTGTTTTTCCAGCTCCTCCTTTCCTGCACGCTGTTTTGCTTGTCCCTCTGCTTCGTGCCAGCTGTGCTGCCCCTATGGAAGGGCTGAGGGCAGGAATGGGCTGCTGCAGTGCCCTGGCTGTGCTGGTGGTGTGAGCCAGTGCCTTGGCTGTGGCAGAAAGGGCTCCTGGCTGCATTTTGGGGCTGTGCCACCACGTGCCCACTTCACACAGAGAGCGTTCTATGGGCACGGTGTTACCCTTTGAAGCTGCTGCCCGTGTGAGGCTGTCACCAAGCAGTGCTATCAGGTGGCTGTTGACACAGCTGCCTTCCTGCAGCCCTCTTATCTCCCGTTCTCATACGTGGGCTGGGCAGGGGGTGCTGCACTGCTAGATGAATTTCTGGGCTCCTCATTGCCATCCCAGCCTGGGGGAACTGCATGGGGCATGCACACCTCATTGCTTTATTGGTGTGCCAGCCATGCTGTGTCACAGCTCTGCTCTGTGCTGTGCCCGCCTGGAGCTGCTCAGCCCTCAGCCCCAGTGCAGGGCAGCTCTGTTTCAGGCCCTGGATCGATAGCCATTACCTTGGAGCATGGCCGGGTGCTCCATTAGTGCTGCAGGCAGGGATATAAGAAGGAGCTCACCTTGGGTGTGTTGGAGGGAGGGTGCTGGGGCTGCTGGCTCTGTGGGTGGAGATCTGCAGTCCTGAGATAAGCCCCTCTGTGCTGGGGATGTGGTGTGAGGGTGCTGTCCCTCCCCCAGGTGCAGCTGGCAGGCTGGAGGTCTACATGCCAGCAGTGCTGGAAGTGGAGATCGGGAGCACGGCCAGGCTGGAATGCAGCTTCTCCATCCCTGGAAACGTCTCCTTCACCTCCATCGAGTGGTTCTATGTGAGTGCTGTGGGGTTGGGTGGCCAACGTGGGGCTGTGTCCAGGGCTCTACATCACGTTCATCCCCAGGTCAACCACGGTCACTCCAATCGGGTGAGGCTGTGCGTCATCACTGCCAGTGGGGCGCAGATAGATGAGACAGAGTACAGCGAGAGGCTGTCGGTGGGGGAGGACAAGGCCCTGTCCATCAGCAAGGTGACGAGGCAGGACAACGCCAGGACCTTCATCTGTCGGGTTGGGGCAGACGGCCAGGGCGTGGGGGAGAACCACACCGAGCTCAGCACCTACAGTGAGTGGTGTGGGGATGGGGATGCTGTCCTGTTCCTATGCATCATCCTAATGCGTGGAGTGGCTTCTTGCAGAGATCCCCGCGCCCCCCGAGATCGCGCCCAACTCTGCCGGTATCCCTGCGCAGAGCAATGACATGTCAAAGGTGAGGAGAGGTCCCCAGTTCCCCATCCCCATAGGGGCACCCCCTGGGCTGTGCCATGCCCACGGTGCTCCCTGCTGCTGCAGATTGCTCAGTGCACGAGCGAGAACAGCTTCCCGTCCCCCAACATCACCTGGTACAAGAACGGGGAGCCACTGCTGCAGGAGGAGGACAGTGAGTTGGGGTGGGGACGGGGTTGGAGAGGGACGGGATGATACCCCTCCCTGCTTGCGGGCTGGGAATAGCGGCTGCATCTCCTGCAGAGACAAAGATCCTGACCACGTTGGTCCGCCAGTCGAATGGGCTGTACACGGTGGTCAGCACGCTCTTCAGCAAGGTGACACGGGAGGACCGCAACTCCCTCTTCCACTGCACTGTGCACTACTGGCTGCGGGGACAGATGCGCACGAAGGACTCTCCGCGGGTGAACATCACCGTGTTCTGTGAGCTGGGGCTGGAGGCTGTTCCCGGTGCTGTTGGGAGTTGGGGGTGAGACCCACATCCACTCTGCCCTTCTTCCTCCTCCCACAGACCCCACAGAGCATGTGGAGCTGCGCGTGGTGACCGGATCGGGGATGGTGAAGGAAGGGGATGATGTGAAGTTGGTCTGTGATGCTGATGGCAATCCGGCGCCTGTCTTTACCTTCTACAAAAGAGAGGTGGGGGGGGGTTCTGGCCCCTCTCCCTCGGCGTCTCCTGTCCCAGGATGGAGGGGCTGAGGGCTGTGCTGTCCCCGTGCCTGCAGCTGGAGGACAACTGGCAGGATGTGACCTCGCTGGCGGACACCAACAGTGGGGTGCTGATGCTGCACGATGTCAACAAGAGCAGCAGCGGTCTGTACAGGTGCCAGACGCTGGACTTGGATGATATGACACAGCGTGAAGGGGATGTGGAGCTGATGGTGAACTGTAAGGCTGGGGGACAGGACATTGCGCACCCTGTGGGTGGTACCCCTTCCCTCTGCTCATGCTGCCCTGCTCCCCATCCTTCTCCTAGACATCGAAGGGGTCCAGGTGAAGATGGAGCCGTCCTCACCCCTTCATGAAGGGGACAGCGTGAGGCTGAGCTGCAGTGCCCACAGCCCTGTTGCCCTGGACTACCAATGGAGGGATGCAAGGGTGAGCGATGCTGGGGTACTGCTATCCTGGGGTGCCCTATGGTGCCCATTCCTGCCATGGAACGTGGGAAGTGCTGAGCCCCAGCCTTGGGTTTCCCCCTCCAACAGGGCAGGAAGGTGGCAGAAGGCAACCAGCTCCTCTTGAGCAACCTCACCTTCGAGACCTCCAGCAACTTCAGCTGCAGAGTGCAGGCACGCAGCGTGCCGGGGCTGGAGCAGAGCAAGCAGGTGGCCGTGGCTGTGCAGGGTAAGGATGGGCACGGGGTGTGAGCTCCTTGCTGCTTCTATCAACCCCGTCCCATGGAGAGAAGCAGGCGCTCACTGTCTCTCCCCGCAGGGAAGCCGCGCATCGTGGCCATCAGCTCCCCGCTGTACGTGCGGCAGGACGAAGTGATCAACCTGACCTGCAAGGCCATCGCCTTCCCCCGGCCCTCCGTCCAGTGGAGCATCAACGGGACGGTGAGGGCTGGGCGGGGGCCGGGGGTTGGCTTTCAGGATAAGGGCTGTATTTGGGTGCTGAGCTCTGTGCTTTCCCGTATCCCCACAGACCCATGAGTACGTGGAGAACCAGCACATCGCCAGCAACCTGACGGTGCGCGTGAGCCACGACCTGCTGCGGGCAGGAGCCATGTGCCGGGTGTCCAACGCGCTGGGGGTCAGCGAGAAGCACATCCAGCTGCTGGGTGAGCCCCGTCTGCCCCCATTTCTCCTCTGTCTGCTCTGTGCCACTGAGTCATGCTGCTTTCTTGCCTGGGGAGGGAGCCTCCTGCATCTGCTGCTCCTCTCCCTGTTCAGATAGGGGATGAGGCTCTGACTCCACCTGCAGGGGTGGAAAAGCTGCTGCTTGGTCTCGTTCTACTGCCCAGCAAGGGCAGCAAGCTTTCTGCAGGACAGGGGAACAAAGGGATGGCTTGCAGGAAACACTGTGAGCCATTGTCCTGCAGCATGACTGGGAGCTGGGAGCAGAATGCAAAGTGTGGCTGTGTGGGTACTGCTCTATAAGAACATATCTGGGTTGGATATGTTGGATATTAGGAAAGATTTCTTCTCAGAAAGAGCAGTCAGGTGCTGACTCAGGCTGCCCAGGGAGGTGGTGGAGTCACCATCCCCAGAGTTCATTAAGAACTGTGGAGATGTGGCACTTTGGAGATGTGGTTGGGGATGGGTTGGGGCTGGATTTGGTGATGTTAGAGGTCTTTTCCAACCTCCGTGATTCTATGATTTCTGTGCTGATATCTGCATCCTACAGACAGCAGGGAGCCCTGTGATGCTGTGCTGGGGCAGGAGCTCCTTTTCTTACCCCTAGGAGCACGGGAGGTTTGATGCACGTTCACCTCCTCTCCTCTCGCATCTAGATCAAAAGACCTCAGAGAGCAAAGGCATCATCATCGTGGCCATCATCGTCTGCATCCTCGTGGTGGCCGTGCTGGGCTCCATCATTTACTTCCTTCACAAGAAAGGCAAGATCTCATGTGGCCGCAGCGGCAAACAGGACATGTAAGCACCGCCGCCCTCGGGGCAGAGCCGCTTTGCCATCACCGCCGCTTCCCATCCCATCCCACCTCACCCTGCCCAGCACGGCAGTCTGGGCCGCTTCCAGCTTCCAGCGGTGAGGAAGGAGCAGAGCTTTAGAGCAGCCAAACATCCCCAGGGAAGGGCCGTACAGCCCAGGGCTTTCCCCCAGCTGGAGCTTTGTCCCCAGCTGTCCCCTGCCCCACGGCGTCCCCCGAGGCGGAGCCCGGGGGCTCGGTTGGCCTCTCTCCCCCCGGCCACGTGCCCTTGGCTATGGCAAAGATGTCTCAAAATTGTCACCTCCCTCCCCTAGCACAAAGCCAGAGGCACGTAAAGACAAGAATGTAGTTGAAGTTAAGTCAGATAAACTTTCCGAAGAGGCGGGGCTCCTGCAGGGTGCCAACGGCGAGAAGAGGTCGGCTGCTGACCAGGTAGGACCGAGCATCGTGCGCTGGGGCCAGGGTTGTGCTGCAGCTGGGCAGCAGCCAGAGGTGCTCCAGGTAACGCTTTCCTCCTCTCGCAGCTCTCCCCACCCTGCATGGGCCTCCATCATCCATCAGCAGCGCACGAGGAGGGGCTGGGAGGGAGGGGAAGGGATGGATGTGCTGCTGCGAGGATATGCAGGGCAGCTCTGCTCTGTGCCAAGCTTGGCACCTCGGGGAACAGCTGCCTGGCTGTGTTCCGTGCTGGCTTCTCCTGGGGTTGCCCCAGGAGCATTGGGGGGAAGCAGCTGCACCATCAGCCCTGGCAGAACTCAGCCCAGTGCAGGCTGAGATGGCAATCCTAGGGCTGAGAGCCCCCCGGGGGGCTGCAGGAGCTGTTCTGAGTGCCTGTGCCAGGCAGTCACCGTCACCAGGGCCGGGCTCTGTGTGCTCATCCCATGGGATGCAGCACTGAGCGGGCTGCCTTAGATTAGAATGGCCCCAGCCCCCCCTCCTGCTGCCAGCACAGCTCACTGCTCCCTGCCCCGTGCCCTGGGATGGTGCACACTCCCGTTCTTACCCCCCGCCTGTTCTGTTTTGTTAACTAACTGCTTTCCTCCCCCCGCTTTTCTCTTTCTGCTGGCCTGAAGAGCGAGAAATACATCGATCTGAGAAACTAAGAGAGGGCGATCTCCGAAGTGCTTTCTTCCTTCGATCCTTTCCTGCTCTTGGACGGCCTTATCCCACCCTGCCCCACACCTGGGGGGCACAGCCAGAGGCAGCGACCCCCCCTGACAGCTCACAGCGGGCTGGCGGGTTGTCGGCTCAGCAGCAGCCTTCGCTTACTGCTACAGAGAAGCCAACAGCAATACTCACACCCCACTCGGCTACCTACCTGATGGAAGGGTTTGGAGGCTTTTCTTGTTTCTTTTTCTCGACGTTTTTGTTTTGTTTTGGTTTTGTTTTTAATAGAAACCCGTTCTGTACCTGTGTGAGGAGGTTTGGATGAGTTTTACCCCAGAACTTGGCTCAGAAAAGCTGAGGGGAGGTTGCTTTGCCAGCAGGATGCCCCAGGCAGCATAGAGGCACGGGGGTGTGCAGCTGGGAGGGGAAGGGCTCTGGTAGGGGATGGGGGAAGGCTGTGCGAGCCCTTAATGCAGGGCAGGGCTTTGCTCTCAGACAGGTGCCTGAGCTCTGAGCTTCCCAGGATTTGGGCTTCGCTGAGCAGGGGAGGGAGGTGGGATTGCCGCAGGATGCGGCTGCTGGCGGCACTGGGCTGAGTCTGGGTGTGAGCCGAAGGAATGCGAGGTCAGCGCCAGGCGGCGACGGCTCAGGGTTGGATTTTTTGTCCTTTTTTTTTTCTTCATTTCATCATCTTCCCTTTTTCTTTTTTTTCCTCCCTCTCTTCTCCCCCTCTTCCCCCTCTTTTTTCTATTTCCTCCCCAACTCTCCTATTCCCCCTCCCCCTCTCCCCCTCTCCCCTTCCCTTTTTCTTCCCTATTTCTTTTCTCTTTTTCTCTCCTTTCCTTTCCCTTCCTCCCTTTTTACCCCCCTTCCCTTTTTCTTCCCCCTATTTCTTTTCTCTTTTTCTCTCCTTTCCTTTCCCTTCCTCCCTTTTTACCCCTTCCTTCTTCCTCTCCTGCCCTTCTTTTTTACTCTTTGCCTATCATGCATCAGCCCCAGGGAAAACTCCTTCATTACTTTCTCCCCTCCTCGGTCCCACAGGAGGGATCAGGACAAGCAGAGCCCCTTCCCAGCCCTTCCTCTGCCCCTCATTGCCCTGCCCAACCCAGCTCCCTTCTGCCCCCCCTGCGCTGCAGCAGGACCTCAGGTCACCAGGAGGAGGGACAGATTTCCCCCCCCCCCCACCTCCGGAGCTGTAATCGTGAGCTGCAAAGTGTTGTCCAAACAGAAGCTTTGGTTTATATATATTTTTGTTGGATGGTGTGTACATTTCCAGAAGTTTTTGTCTGATATTTGCGAGGTTTTTTTTATATATGTGAAAATAAAGTACCGAGTTCAAAGCTTGGTTGCTGGCTTTGTTCCTGGGGGTGGTGATGCTCTGCTTCGTTCCGTGGGGTTCCCAGTGCTGGGAATGGCTGAGATCCCATTATTTCTGGCCTCTGTAGATACTAATAACTATTACTAATTAATAAGTAACAGTTTTATTAGAGACCAGCAAATTGTAACCTGATTGGCTTCACAGGAGCCCACTGGAACCGTGAGCATCTCCTTGGGCCTGAGTTACACAGTGGGAACCAAACCCCAGTGTCTGTTAGACCAGAATTTACCCATGTGGACAATTCAAGCCACTTATTTCATGTCCAGTTGACCCTCTGTGTCCTCATTTGACCTCTGTGACCTCATTTGACCCCAGTTAACCTCATTTGACCTTTAGGACCACTTATTTTCCTTGAGTTGACCTCGCTTGACCTCTGAGTCCTCATTTGACCTCTGTGACCTCATTTGACCTTTAGGATCACTTATTTTCTGTGATTTGACCTCATCTGACCTCTCTGACCTCACCTGACCTCTGTGACCTCGTTTGACCCCAATTAACCTTGTTTGACCCTTAGGCCCACTTATTTTCTGTGATTTGACCTCATTGGACCTCCCATTTTCCTTGAGTTGACCTCACCTGACCTCTGTGACCTCGTTTGACCCCAGTTAACCTCGTTTGACCTTTAGGACCACTTATTTCCCGTGATTTGACCTTGCTTGACCTCTGTGACCTCACCTGACCTCTGTGTCCTCGTTCAACCCCAATTACCCTCTTTTGCCCCTTTCTGCCCACTTATTTCCTGTGACTTGACCCCACGTGAGCTCATCTGAGCCCTGTGTCTTCACCTGACCCCCAATTAACTGGTCACCTTCATTTGGCCACATGGCAGCAGGCCCTTTGCCCATCAGTGCATCACAGTGTAGCAGAGACGAGGCAACTCTTCCCAACCCTGTTGGACCCCACAGTCCCTCATGCTTCCATGTAAGCCCACCACACACAATTCAGGGCAGGCAGTGTTTGAGGAGCATCTCTGCCCACCAGTGGCTCACAGGCCCAGCAGGGTTCATTGGGCACAGCCTCACCAAGTGCATTCATTCGGCCTCAGGAGAGCCCTAGATGTGCTGCACTGTGCATGCATACACATCACCTTCAGTTCTTCTCATCCCTCCATCCAATCTTCTGCATTTCCCAGCTGTGTAGGAGACATAAAAACAAGATGTGGTAACTGTAAGAAGAGATCAATGCCTGCTGTGACAGACCAGTGGAATCTGTGAGAGGCAGACGGGCTCCACAGAGTGGGACTGATGCTTCAGCATCTCCCAGACCCCAACCAGCACAGCAGAGCCCTTTTGTACTCCTTTAATAGCAACAAACCTGTTGCTGGGACTCTCAGACTCACAGCTCCTCATGGATTCTGTAACCTGTTAATTGGGATCAGTACGACACGTGCTCTATTAGCACTTACCAGCATTAACTCCCCAGCCCAGGCTTGGGGCCTCTGATCAGGCAGACTCCAGCTGCATGTTCCCCCCTCACAGAACCAACACAACGCAGCCCATCTGCTACAACAAAGGAAATTTTATTTAAAAATAAAACTTTGTTTCGTTTCCTTTTCTTTTTTTCTTTTTTACTGACACAGGTGAACGAAATCCCAAAGAAGCTCTTAGTGGGCAGCATACGAGAATGGAAACAATTAATAAATAACATTAGTATAACCTCTAAACATTAACAATGCATTTGCAAACAAAATGAGGACTTTAAACCAAGTGAACCTTAAAGCTCAGCTACTCTCTGTAAGAATATTTACCTTCTGTTTTTCCTTATTCTTTACAGATCTGAAAGGATTAAATACTGCTATTATATTTTATATTAATGACACTATTATACTTCTTTTTAAAATATTTTTTTTTTCGTGAAAATCTCAACATTTTTTAACACTGATATTATACAAATGGGTATTTGCCATTCAAGAGAAACAACAACCGTTCCTCCCCCTCTAGGAGTTTCAAAGAAAGAAAACAAGCTTTCTAGGAGGAACTTGAAGGATAAGCTTCCTTATTTCCCCTCTGATTTCCAATGTGGCACCTTGAAAGAAGTGCCCAGGGAGTTGCATTTGTAATTGCTCAACTGGAAAACAAACAGAGGAATCAACAAGCAAACAAAAACCAGGTACAGCAAACGACCCGGCCTCAGGATGAGCTGCAGCAACGCAGGAAGCAGCAGGCTGCTCTCCCAGGGCAGGGCTCAGCAAAGGGTGAGCAGCAAAGGCCTTCTGCACAAAGCAGGGCTGCTGGGAGGCTGCGAGCCTAAACCTGCATCTCATGCAGGGACTTGCAGGGCAGGGCAGGGCAGCAGATGAGCTCCAGCACACTGCTGCCAGGATCTGTCTCCCTGCAGAGCCCCGTTCAGCTGTGGTGGCATCCAACTCACCAAGTCAGCAGGGCAGGCGGACGACGCGTGCTGCTTCCCTGCTGCTCCCACACGCTCTGTGCCCCAGCCCTCACTGCACAAAGGGTTTTCTGCTTGCTTTGTGTCCTGCCTTGGCAGGTGGGGGGGGGGGGGGGAAACAGTATTTGTTATTGTGAGCAGAACTCGTATTTTGTTACAAGCAAAATCAATCTTGTTGCTACAATTCTACCACCTTCACGCTGAGCTCGGCGCAGCACCAAGCCACTGTTAGTAACAGGTAGAGCAGGAAACCTCCACAGCTGAAATGCTACACAACACAGTGTTGGAAGTGACAACTGCCCTCCTTTTCACACCTTTTAAAGTGATCTCAAAGGCAGCGTGGGGCTCTTTCTTTCCACAGAGGGATACCCAGCCCAGTGACACAGCATTCCCTTAAGAAAGGCACGAGACATTTGGGTTTCTCTTGCTCAAGTAGCGTCACAAAGTGATAGGATAAAGGATCTCAAGGATAAAGAACAAGGAGGTGAAGGGAAAGAAAGAGAAAATAGCATCAGGCTCACCATTCTGAAAGAAAAACAGTAAGAAAAATACACTGTACAGTGCCTGGGTGGACTTCACAGAGCACAGCCATAGAACACAGGCAGGACTCTGCTGCACGTCAGTGGTGCCAGCAAACGCTTACACATCTAAGGAAGAAAAGCCAAGGCTTAAGTTTCTTAACTCAGTCGGAGACACAAACAGTGCACAGAAAGGACACATGCAGAAAAATTAGTGATACATGCCACAAAGATTGCTCTCTCTAACCTCTAATACCTGGAACAACATCTGCAGGAACGTCCCCTGGCACACAGCCCCAGAGACAGGCCTGCATAAAGCTCTGCTAGGTGTGGGTTGTTCAGCATCACGGCCAGCCTGGAACCAAGGGCTAGCAGGGGATGGGGCATCACTGCTCCAGTGGCACATGCTGTGCAAGACAAGAGTTAAGGCTTTCCAGCAAGGTTGCACTCAGCTCCTTGCAGCCCTGGCAGCAGCTGCTCTGCCTGCGTGCTGCAGCTTCACGCCACACTTGAGCACACTTAGGCTGAGTTTACACAGCAAGGCAGAACTGAAGTGGCTCCAACACCAACACGGAGTGAGTGGCAGCACTGGAGAGGAGGGAAATAAAGAGCAGTGCTCCCTCGCAACACGCTTTTTATGTGGGTCTCCAGGGCAAAGCCAGAAAATAACTCCCAAGCACCAGGGCTGGATGGTCAGGCAATGTGCAGATGGGCAGCGAGAGCACGCAGGGCTGCCCAGGTACCTGCTGAGCAGGGCTGGTGCTGGGCTCGCTTCCCAAGAATCTGCTGCAGCCACAAGAACTGCAGGGCATCACTGAGCACAGGGAGAGCAGGGCTGGGTCAGGGCTCTGCTGCCTGCTGCACCTGTGGGCACAGGAGAGGGAACAGCCCTGCTTCCCCGAGCACAGCACGAACAGACATGGCCCCTCTGCCAGGCCAGACCCTGCTCTTGGCTGCCTGACCTCCCTGCAGCACTGCAGAGCTCGCTGCTGGCTGACAGCAACCTCAGCAGCGTGCTGCATTTGCAATTTCAGCCCCGGCTCCAAAATAGCAACAGCAGTGATGGCATCAAGCGTTGCACTTAAGAGATCTCCTTACAGCTTCAGAGAAATACAGAAAGGAGGGGAGTTAGGAGAGACTGCTCATGCTTTTAAACTGCCTGGACCCTGCGTTATCAATTTACAAAGCTGCAGATTTAGAGAAATACCAATACTCCACACAGAACAAACATTTGATGCTTAGTTTCCTATGCTAACATTAGTTAAGTCCCCTCTGCAAACGGCAAGCTGCTTCGCTCAGATCTGCAAGCAGCAACCAGATCCTTCAAAAGCTTCAACTGCATCCAACAGCCACCAGCACTCCAGCAATATTTCACGTTGTAACCCTTTGCCCAGTGACTGCTGCTGCCCTCCCAGTGATGCAAGTAATGCAGGACATGCTGTGCAAGGTGAGCAGCCCCTCGGTGCGCACACAGCACCGTTCATGTGTGACCTGCAGATCCTGCTCCATTTAAACCCCCTCCAGAGGAACTATGCCTCTCACACAGCAGGCATATTATGCACAGAGTTAAGGAGCTGAGTATGCAAGTCAGGTTTTTGCACAGTAACTGCCCGAGTACTGACTTGTAAAGCCCAGTGTGATTGTTTTACAAATGCAGAGGTTTCCCAGATCTGCTTCAACACAAGCTCTGGCAATTCCTTGGAGTAAGGGCAGTGCAAAGAAGAGCCCCTGTGTTGTTCTGATAGCCATGCAGAGAACCGCTGCGTTTACTGTACTGCAAAGCAGGTAAGATACCAACAAATACATCAGCTGCATCTACCAATCCCACAAAACAGCCTGGCACAAAGACAACCGGCTCCCAAGGAAGCTGTCTGAAGGAGACGATGGAATGTGCGTGAAGGCCACTGGTCTGCAACAGCCACCATGCAGTTAAGATAAATAAAACATCATTCCCAGGTGCAACATTCCTAGAGAAAGAGCACCCGGTGGTGCTGCTCGAGCCCAGCAGGGCTGCAATCAAGCTGGAGCACCGAAAGCACAAAAGGCTCAAGGCTACAAAAGGAGCAGCACAGCCAGTTCTCTGCTCTCAGCTCAGCTTCTTCCCACCTCTCCAAAACATGCAGAACTCTCAGCACATCTTGCTCCCTGGAATCTGGTGCTGCCAGCACAGCTGGCATGAGGACACTTACGACAGAAATCCAACTCCAAGATCCAAAATGCCTGGCAGATGCTGGTCAGGCTATCTCCAAGCAGAAAAGGACAACTCAAATCATAGGCAATAAATGCTACTGTTACAGGTAAGAGGGAAACGCCGTGGCAAACAGGAAGCAATCAGGCGATTTCTTCCAAGGTCTCCTATTAATTCCCAGCAGAAAGTGACCTCTCAACTGCTCTAAAAAGCCTGAGCCAGATACACAGCAGCGAACAGGTCCAAACCTAAGTACCATGAACCACAGGACACACCACACCGACCCGGAGACTTTGCTTCTCAGAGCACTCACTTAGAATTCACAGCACAACACACTCCCCCCAGCCTCCAGGGCATCAGCTCCGGGATCCCTCAGTACGAAACCTTCCTCTACTGACACCCTGGAAATAAATCTGTTCTCTCAAACAAGAGGTAGGGGTAAAGGACTCCAAGACACACACTGTATAAAACACCATTCCGCTCCATTCCGTTTCACTGCTTTGAAATCTGGAACCACAAAAACCTGATAACTGATTCTCTTAAGAGGCAGGGCTGACCTCCGCACGAAGTCTCTAAAGGAACCCCCTTCCCCTTTGGTGAGTAGCCGGGCTACGGCTGCCCAGGCAGCTGGTCCACAGAAGCTCTAGGTGTGGAGGTAATGTGCTATGTGGCCACGTGTGCAGGGGAGGAAATGGAAACAAACTCACGGAGAATATTCTTGGCCATTTCAATATTGTTATGTGCAATGACCAGAGCTTTCTGAATGTCCTGATATGAGTAGCCTTGGCTCATGAGGTTCTCAATCTCGCTGGAGAGCTGCAGTGACGCCCCGGTGCTGCTGCTGGCTGCTCCTGGCTGGCAGCTCCCTGCTTTGCGCTCAGAATTGATTCTCCGTGGCAGCGGCTTCGGAGGCCTTTCTGGAACTTGAGAGCCATCCGAAAAACCTGGAAGGGGAAACAAAGGAGTCAGTTTGGGAAAGGGCACGTGACTCTTGCTTGGAACACGGAATGACGTCAGACTGGTAAGTGGCACTTAAACATGGCACTGGTGCTGCTCTCTCCACTCAGCCCATCGACCCACTCAGCGTCACAGATCAGATCAGCTTCCCTCGCTGGACGCAAAGGCAGCCACAGGGATTCATTATTTGGTGGGCACATCAGGCTCATTTATTAAACTAAAACTAAAGAAAAATTTGGCCGGGGGGGGCATGCATCCATGTAAGCAGAGCTCAGGCATCAGACTTGGTGTGAGACGGAGTGCTGCTGTGATAAAACAGCGCAGGGAATCCACAACAGACTGCACCAAACCTACTTTGCAAATGATGAATATTTGACATCACCTTAAAGAACGCTGTATTCACCTTCCTCAAGGTGCTCAGCATGGAGTTCTCTAACAGCTGAACTCGCACACAGCACACAAACCTGGAAGGCTAAGAATGCCCACACAATCCCTCTTTAGGAGTGGGCAGTGCTGGTTAGGGATGAAGCAGCCATTGTGGAGCTTTTCTAAAAGACTTCTACCAAAAGCACTACGACAGAGGAAACAAATTCACTGAGGCTTCCTCACCAACCACAACGCAGGTCATCTCCCTGATCCTCAGAGCACAAGCTTCTTACTCATAAAAAGCTTTTTGTACGCTGGAGAGAAAGGACTACCCTCTCCTCTCCCCCAAACTGTCTTTTGAAATAGCTGTTTCAGCTTGAGCTGGTTCAAATTTCAGACACCACTGGTCAATTTCAAAGGGCGACAACCAGCTCAGCTTTTTTGGTAAATGATTAAGAAACTAAATTGTAGAGCACAAAGCATGAGAACATCAATCTGCCAAAATGTATCCCATAGAAGTCAGGCTTGCTTAGCACCAGGCTTCAGCAGCAGCCAATACCCAACTTTTCAGACAAGGGCAGATGCTTCCCAGAGCACTAACATCAGCGTTTTTCATGCGCAGATCTCCTACCACTACAAAGCAGAACAGCAGCACTATCATTTCAGGGTTGTATAAACAAGGAAGGGTCAATGATTAAGCTCAGTTGTTCATCTGGGAGCAGCATGTGAGCTTCCATTGCACTTCTTCTCCCTGCCAGCCATATTCTACAGACACAGTGACAAAGGCAGGGAGCAGGGAGGAGTGGCAGCAGCTGAACATTTATCTGAACTAATAAACTCTTCTCCGAGCCGAAGAAGAGAAAGCTCCAAAAAAGGGAGCTCGTGAAGCAGGTGAATAGAAAACGCACTGGGACAAGCAGCCTTGGGTACGGGAGGCTCAAGGAACAAGAAACTCGTTCCTCTTACTTGGCAGATGGCCAGAGTTCAGACGTGCTGAAGCCCAGAGCACCCAACAGGAAGTTTCAGAGCTTCCTTTTGCGCTGCAGGGCAGTCGTAGGGAAGAAGCCAAGCATTATTCACAAATGCTCTTGGACACACGAGGCTCTGGTTTCCCCTTGGTGAACGTGTCTCACAGCCAGAAGGACAAGATGTCCCCTGCTTTTTCTTTGGGGACAAAAAGCTGACCTTGCTGAGCCACTGCCTGCTCGCTTAAAGACACTGAGAGCATCGAGCAGTGCACTTGTGCCATCTGCTGGCAACCACCCCCTTGGAGCCAGGCAGAAGCCAGGCCAGCCATGCAATCTGCTGCCTGAACAACTAGAAGTAATGTTCTGAAGTTCTGCTTCATGTCCTAGTACGAAACAGATGCCATGTCCTGTAGGACAGAGTAGCTTAAGGATATCCCTCAAGCTGAGAAAAGGTTTTGCTAACTGAGATTTAATCATGATTTGCTAGCTCAGTGAATGAGTCAGGAAGAGCATTTCGAGTCGTAAACCAAACTGAACAATCAAGGTCCAGTGTAATTCTGCTTCGTAACGCTGATTTTACAGCCTGCACACAAAGCCTTGAGTCAGTGACAGACATTTCAAGCGCACCAAGCCACCAGTACCCACAAGAACATCCACAATACAGCTGTTCTCTAACCTGTCACTGGGTCATTTTCCAAAGACATTCGGCTGAAGGCAGGTGTGGCATTGGAGATATCAGACAGTGTGCGACGAGCAATGGCAACTGGCAGTGGTGGCTTGGGGATATCGTAGCCATCCTCTTCATTTTCTGACTCCTCAGGGCCGTTGCTGGCAGTGGCTGCTGCCAGATCCCCTTCATCTGGAACAAGAGAGGCAGTCTGAGCTCTGGGGCCAAGCAGAGCCTCTGGCTCTCAAGGCAGACTCTGTTCCCGTGTCCGCAAACACTGACAGGACACAGAACTCAGGCTCTGCTGCCAAGAACCCATATTCAATGGGAGCTCTTTCCAGAAGGTAATACACGATGAAAAATGTTTACCATACATGTGGGCTGTCAACTGCTGCAGCTGCCTACAGCAACTGAGCCCAGAAAACAAAGTCTTCAAAACAGCAATTCTGTTTAACAACTGCTGGATGTTTTTACAGTACATTCCAGCTATGCTTCTCACTAACATCTCCACACACAATTCGTAGTGCACAGACACAAATGCTTCCAACATCACGGCTATTTTAACAGCAAAAGCACGTAACATTTAGCACAAAGAGCTAAATGCTGTTCCAGCTGGTACTGCGGTCAACTCATTGCATCCCAGCAGTTTGGTTTTGGTGGGGTTTTTCTTAGCACACCCACTCACCAGAAGTGTTGATGGTCTCAAAAGCAGAGGGCACTGCTTGGGAGTGAATGTTGTACATTGCTTCATACATACAGCCGTCCGCCTGCCGGTCGCACTCCAGAACTCTGGGGGAGAGAAAACACATTCTGCAAAAGAGCAGCAGCCACATTTCATTTCCAGTTCGCTGTGCTACTCTCGATCTGGTGAATGTCACCAGGGAAAGCCAGCTAACGGAGAAGGCAAAACCTCCACCCTGCTAAACAAATACCCCAGAGCAGCAAGGAGGAAGGACAGCACGTGCAAAAAGATCCTCACCGCAAACTCTGAGTCATTTCCAAAGGCATTTTGATCTCTGGTTTTTGTACAGCAGGACCCGGAGGCACCACCGGCAGAGAGGAGGGTGACATGTATTCAGTGTCTTCATCGCTCTCAGACTGTTCCCCAGGAGGCAGTTTTGGTACAGGCAGTGGTCTGGAGCCAGAATAAACAAGATATCAACACCAGAAAAAAAACCAAACCAACATTTACACTAAACCCAATTAATATCAACGCGTCCTTTCAAAGCCAGAGCTGAAGGAACAAGCAGTCACGTTACATTAACACTGTCTAGAGAAATAATCTGGCTTTTGGTAATTCTCAGCAGCCCAGCTGCAAAGTCACTCTGACACAAGGTCATTAAGCAAAAAGCAGTTGACAGCACATCGTACATCACCTGCTTTGCAATGTGCATTTAAAAAGGCCAACTCAGAAGGGAATTTATGAGAGAGCTAGTGGCAACCGTAGCCTGTTTCCTACTGCCACAGCCAAAGGCAACCACTCAGCCACAAACCTCTGGATGCTGATTTCATCTCCTTTCTCTAGGTTGTGTGTTTTGAATAGTCCATCTTCGCAGACTGAAACTGAGGCTGGATAGAGCTGTGTCAGACTCTGCCTCTGCCACCAGCATGCAGAGAGACCTACAACTACCTTTCTGTAATTTATGAAAGAACGTGGTTTGCAAGAAAACAGCCTACCTGGCAGCTAAGGAGTAGATAGCATTGGCAGATGAGGAGGGTTTAATTTTGGGATGCTCACATTCTGAGGTTGCCGGTGGACCCGTGTTCAAGCTCTGAAAGAAAAAATGCCAACCCAGGAATTAGAAATGCCAGGTCTACCAATGCAGCTGCAAAGCTGTCAGCCAGCCACCCAACATGCCCTCCTGGGGAATGAAACACCCCCATTTATCCAAAAGCATTTACTGACACTTTAGAAATTCAGCAGTTCTGTGTTAGTTTTCCCTTCCTGAGAAGCACAAGCAGAGTTTTTCTCCTCTAGCCAACTGCCTGTTTACACAAGAACCAAAGGCTCTCTTATCTTTGAGACTCCAATGACTTTGTCAAACTCAGCTGAAATTGGCCCAAAGGCCAAAATGTTAATAAGGGAAAAGAGGAAAAGGATGTAGAGAAGCATATACACACAGAGACAGAATCACAGATCACAGAATCACCAAGGTTGGAAAAGACCTCCATGATCATCTAGTCCAATCGAGTGCAACAGAGTGACAGCTGCACTGGTGTCAGCTTAGCATGGCTAAAAATGTATTTGTTTCAGTTCCTATTTTTCAAGAAAGCTGGAGATTTTTAAAGGAAAAAGTAGGCAAATGGAATCAAAGGAAGCCAAACTGCTTCAGGTTTCTCTTAGAGCGCAGTATGTTGGACCACCAAGTTCTAGATCATGACATTATTAATAGCAGCAGACCCAAATTTAACTCCGATTTTACTTTGTTAATCATTGCTACTGTGTGCAGGTTTTACAGGACTGAAATCTGACATGTGTGAACTGTGCTTTTTCAGCAGACCAGCTCCTATAGGAAAACAGCCTCTGTTTTTCAAAATCCAAAGGTGAACAGGAATCGTGAAATTGTGGCTCACGACTGCTCAAAGGTGACTGCAGGACACGCTGAGACTTCAGCCCTGCTCCCAAGAGGCAGGAAAGCACATCCCTAAGAAGTCCTCTGGTTGTTCTCTCTTGCCTGGCAATCACCAGCTCCCTTCTGCCTCTCCCTTGGCACAAGAACGCCCTGTTCTGATGCAAATGAGAAAAGGGCACCTTGGCTGACTCAGTTCCCCACAATCTGCCTTCACCTCCACTAGATCCACTCACCACTGGATTGTCCAGGCTGAGCGTGCTCCCAAGCCGATGGCTTTCAGGCCTGGAATCCATTTGAGAGGGCAAGGAGAAAGGAAGCGAATGCCTGTTTGTCAGTTCTCTCCCAGGCCAATGGTCAGCGGGGCTGTGAGCCACAGATGGGGCTTTTGGAATGGGTCGGGAGGGCCAAGGATCCCCCTGACGGTTGGAGGGCACAGGGGGTGGTTTGTCCCTTGCAGGGCAGTCTGCTGGGGTGCAGGGCAGGGGCCTCCTCTGCGGCCGAGCGTCGGTGCCGATGGAATGCGGTCTGTCTGGAGGCGGTGGTGGAGGGAGATCTCGGAGCGTGGGTGGGATGGGCAGAGGCTTGTCTTTGTGAAGGGTACCAGGAACAGCCTGGAAGGCAGAGGAATGTAAAAACATGGCTGAGCAAAGGTAGTTCTGATACGAAACAGAAAAAGGTGGGCAGAAGGTTTGGGTTTGTTTCTTTTCTACGAGAGGTTATCTCAATGGATAAGGAATAATGCCAAGTGAACCCTCCAGAAACACTTCTCTGCAAGCTTGAGAACACAGTATAACTACATGCAGCTGCAACAGCTAGGCACTGAACACACCAGTCATCTTTCTTGAAGGAAAAAACACTCTCAAGGCAGCCCTGGATTGGATTCCAAACAAAGAACATCCATCATTTCAAAAAAACTTCTGCTGCAGCTTATTTACAGTTGCCATTCATCAGTCAGCAAGTCACATAAATGCTTATTTTTTTCTGTCTGGACTTTCAACTTGATCACCCAAACCAGCTGAAGAGCTGCTGCTGTATCTCAGCAGCCAATGAATGAATACCACCAAGATCACAGTGCTGCCTTCTGCTCATCTATCATAGAACAGCTCATCTCTCCCAGTCACACACATTTCATTCCATTCTTACTTCTCTATCAGTGGAAAAGTTTGGAAGAGAAGAAAAACTGGGACAGGCTTGTGACACCTTTCCATATCTAGCCACTAGCTAGAGCAAGATACAACTGCAGCTTCCAGGGCCACAGGCAGCAGTGATTGGAGGCTGAAAATCAGTAAAGGCAATAATCATCACTCGGTCGTTCACCCAAAGTGATCGAGCACTTCAGGTTAGGATAATCTTCCTTCTATCAACTGTTTGGATGAGTGAGATAGGAAATAGAGACTCTCCAGCAATGAACTCCAGAAGGAAGCATTCACCTTCAGCACAGACTAAGCTCTTGTGGGGAACTAGGAGGAAAGTGGCCTGACAGAAAGAATGCAAAGCCTGGTGTGAAAGCACTTAGGGACGGCACAGAGAACGCACAGCATTCAGCAAAATGCTTTCCTTCCCATCTGCCCTACCAAAATTACACCTGAAAGGGCAAGAAGTGTGCTTTACCTTTGAAGAAGTGCTGGGGCTGGAAGCCCCAGGTGGATTGGACACTCGCTGCTGCAGAAGATCCAGTCGTGGTGGCACAGGAGGAAGGGTGGCCTGTGGAGCTACTGAGAACGGGGAAGGAGGACGCTCGACCTGAAAGAGAAGACTGGGAAAATCAACAACAAAATCCAGCAGAACTGTTTTCTAGAGAGGCTTTCAAGCTCTCTGACTTTTATTGGCTTTGGTAATAGATGACTATAATAACAACAACCATACACTAGCAAATTAAGGTAATTTCACAGCACAACAGCATTTGACTTGCAGCAAACAACCACAAATGCATGCTTAGCAGGGGCACAATAAAACACAAGCTGTTTTGCTGGAGTGCCAAACCCTCCTTGCTGAGCCCTGAGCAGCAGCAAGCTTGCTTCCTTTTCAACACAAGAGGGCACATCTGCTGCAAAACCTCCTTATCACTGCAGGCACTGCTGTGCAAGCTGCCTCAACTACAGCGTCGTGGCTGTTGCAGCAATCATTAATGTGCACCAAAACGTCCATTTTTGTCCCTGCAAAGCTGTTTTTTTTTTACCTAACAGAACAGTGCCTCTTCTCCTCTTTTTAGAAAATGTTTATTTTGTGAGAAAGGTTAGTGCTTGGTAACTGCAAATCTTTATACATGTTTGAACTCACTAATGCTAACAAATGTGGAATACTAGCCTGCTGCAAACCGCAACAGGATGTCACATCAAGGAAACTCTGCTTTGCTTCCCCAACCTATGTATACAAAAACAATCTCCAGGAATACAGTTTACAGAATTTCACAGGGTAGAGGCTGAAGAGAAATCTGACCATAGGTTAACATTGTAGAGCAGGAAAAGCAGCTTGTTTTAATGGGTCTGACTATGGAGAATTAGCCAAATTCAAAACCACCTTCCAATGGAGCAAAACAATGCTTCAAAACTGTAGACGTGCAGGAGCAGCAATATGCACTGAGAAAAGAATGTTCAGAGACCCATGAAGTATCCCTGCCCTGCACACAGATCCTGGAAGGAAGGTGCACTAATGGCAGGGAGCTATCAGACCTTTATTATACAGTTTTATCAGACACCATATAAAAAGATGACGGTCAAATTGTCTTCCTCAGCAAAACAGCCTGCCCTCTACCCTGTTAGTCATCACGACCTTGGGAAGACTGTGACTGGTTGGCTGCAGTGATCACTGAACAAAACAGACAAACTTTTGCTGATATGAGCGAACCAGCGCACACCGAGGCGACCTTACTTTGGTACCAGCGAGTTCTTTCATCATGAAGAGGGAATCATCAGCTCTGTCATCGTCATCATCATCGTAGTTGGGTGAGGGAGTCCCTTCTGCACCTTGCCGTGACAATCCTCCTCCTCCTCTGGGGTCGAATGGGTCTACAACAATTGGCTCCGTGCCTTTGATTTCACAGCGGCAAAAAGGACAACCCTGTCCCTCTGATTCCTTCAGGGCAGAGGAGAGATCTGTTACAACCACCATTAAGACGCAGAGATTAAATACACGGTTAATATACAGGCAGGTTGAAACCTGCTTTTTGGCAGGTACACAGAGGATGAGAGAAAAGCAAACTGTGCTAGGAATATGGAGGATTTTCTCTCTGGAGTAGAAAAACAACTTCTTAGCAAGTCCTTGCACTTCTTGGCCATATACTGAGATAGAGCATCTGAGCAGCTCCTCCCTGGGCAAGAGAAGCTAGCACTGACATTTCTGAACTACGAGCTCATGTCCCCTCATCTCCATACCTGAAGGAAACAGAACAGGAGGACAGGAAACAGCGTTTCTGTAGGAAAGCAATTAGTCTCACCCAGGGAGACAAACAAGAGGCAACGCCTCACCTGCCATGCAGTGAGACAGGATGTGCACATCAGATGGCCACATGGTTCAATCTTCACATCCTTGTCGTTTTCAGCACATATTTTACACAGCTGGAACGTGGAGCCCATCTCACAGTACAGTTCGTATTGTTCCTTGGAGAAAAGATGGACAGATGTTGTGGATACTGTAAAACAAGCTGCAGGATTTATCTCAGCTACAAGAAATCCAAGACAAAATGGGCACAATAGACACAGAAGAAAGTGGACTTCAGGTTTTCCCAGATTTTCATTCAGGTGTCCCAAGACTGGGAATGAAGGGTTTGAGGGTGGATAACACCAAAGAATCAATCTGTTGCAGAACATTCTAAATAAATAATTTAAAGTCTGTGAGCAGAAAGCTTTGCAATCTCTCTGCCCAGCCCTACCTTTCATTGACTTCTGCAACTCCTTCAAGATACAGTAAAGCAGCCTTAAAAACAAGCTTTAGGATACTGAGTGTGACAGGGCAGGACAGAAGACTTCGCTCACCTGTGTGACTTTAATGTGGTCCTGAGGTGTGGGCTCACACAAGCCAGTCAAGTCAGGGTTCTGATTCCGGCCATCAGGAAATAAATAACTGCAAACAGTTGAGGAAAAATAATATCTCACTCTGTATGTACATACATGCACACATGCACATGGACATAAGGTTTCTTTTCAGGGAGGGAGAGGAAAGGAAGAATGAGGGTGAGAACAAAGGGGAGGGAATTCAAGGTACTCTTAATTCAAAAGAAGTTTTGCAAGAATTTCCTTATCAGACAGAAAACAAACATGCCATTCTTTACTGCAGAAAGAAGCTTGTTTTCCTCCCTGGGAGCAATTATACTCTTCTTAAATCATTCCACAGTGAAATTGTAATTATCCAGAGTGAGAAAACTGAAGTCACAGTATCACTTAAGCACAAGTTAGGGAGCCAATTACAAAAGAGTCTGTGATGAGGAAAACACTGACACACACTTATTGTCTGCTCTTGCAAAGGACAATACAGCTCCCAGTATGAATGATAGTTGTCTGAGTATTCTCAAGTGCCACAGCATACAAATTGTTCCACTGACATCAATTCACTTGCTGGAAGGGTTTTCCTGAATCAAGGTCTAAATAAAAAGGAAGAGCTGAGAGATGTTCAGCAGGGGCTGAGTGATGTCAACAGCGATTGCTTGACCTCTGCAACACGCCGTGTCTCCCAAGAAGAGATGATGTGTGACGAGCCCTGCAGGTGCACTTCACCATTCAGCTGACTTTGTGGCAGCAGGATGAAGGAGTACAACACAAACTCACAGTAAGGAACAGCAGAAGTTACTTACAAGCCTTCCCTGAAGCCGTCAATCAATGCTTGAAAAAGAGGTTTGTTGTGAGGGATGGTCTGAAGAATGTTCCCATCTGCAGTGACATATCCAATGGCCCACTGACCAAGTCGGGTGCAACTCAATCGAAAAATGTAACTGAAAACACAAAGGAAAAGGAACTTCAGTTTGGACTGGAACAGGCAGAAAGCATGAGATGCCAAGTTGGCCTTTGCCTATCTCAAGACAGCAAATAAAAGCTAGTAGGAATGACCGGATGATTTATACCAGCTTTCCTCACTTTACCCCCAGGCAGATCAAAGGAGAACTTTGCAATCTGATACAAGGTGAGAAAAGCATCCAAGCAATGGCCTCCATGTGAAATTAAACACAGGATCCACAGCAAGAAACTTTGGCATCTTCATAATCATTTGCTTCAAATTAATTTCAGGAAAGAAAAAAAACCATCAGACTACACAAGGTTTCCATTTTTAAAGCCTGCACAGAACTTAAAGCATACTAACAACCTCCAGAAGGGAGCACTTGACCCCTCCTCTGCATAAAGAGAAATCTGTCAGCTCTGTTGCACGGGGCCACATTCGACCCAGGACGCTGGGCAGCCCAAATTTACTCATTCCACAGATCTCTGTGTCATGCTCCTGCCTGAGTGAGCTGCTATGAAACTTGTGCAGGTAAGCCACGACACAGAGGAGAATTGCTGAACCCAGGACAAGCTAGAGCTTTGCATAATTAACAGAGGAGGACAAAGACAAAACCAAACCCATCTCCTCAGCCAGTGCCGTAATCAGCAGTGTTAGAAGTAGCTACCAGAAAGGCCAAGCACCAACCTGCCAGGTTTGTGAATGAATTTCTGAAGCCGGGCTTTCACCTCATCATACGTTAGGAATGCCATATAACCAGGATGAGTCACTGCTAGGCTATTCCAGTTCCTGAGCAAAGAGGACCATGGCTAGAGAAACAACAAAGAAATATATTAACCTAAAAGGCATCAAGACATACAATACTCCTTAATCAAAGGGCTCAGAGCTTCACTTAGAACAGGAGGTCTCCTATCCCGCCATCAATCCCATAGATGACCAAAAGCCTACACCCTCCTGCAGCACCTCAGCGTTGGATTTTCTCTGGTCAGCAATAAAGATATTAGCTCAGAAGGACCTTCATCAAAACTCCTTTAAAAACGAGGGAGAGGTCACTGACATCACAGAAAGCTCGAGAAGGACTGCTTCTTCAGAGCAAACGACTCGTTCCTGAGACAGGGACAGAGATGGGAACTTGGGAAGATTATGCAGAAACCACGGCCAGCCTGATCCCATCCCTGACTTCCTCATGGCCTCAGGAACGTGACCTCCCTCCTCTGTCATGGTTTCACTGTGTGTAAGAAGCTTGTGACTCGAGCCACCTAACCTCACTCGGGTGCGGCATGGACTTCTGCCCAGTCCAAGATCTGAATCAATGAACCAGCACACACACGTTAGGTTTCCCCCCAGAAGTGATGCGTGACGACAGATTGAAAACTTTCCGTTCTGAAAAGTGCTGGGACATCTAAATCTCATCCCATTTTCCCAAACTTCTCAACTTACCCAAAACGACACCTCTCCCTAACGACCCTGTATCTCTTGGTACAATACTCTTTTATGTACCACAGCTGGAAAAAGTGCAGAATGAAATCAGATACACTGCAACACCAAACATGGGGATTTTTCATCTAGACGTTTCTTAATTACAACCCACTCTATCACATGGGAAAAAGCAAGCCAGAGCCAAAGAAGTAAGTGTTTGTTCCTGTAAATACCCATTTGCACCATCAAAAGCTGTATTTCAGAGCTCAGAACTATTAAAGACCACGGGCTAGAATTTTACTTGCTATTAATATCCCTTCAGCAACACAAATACTTCTTGCACACAGAGCACAGAACGCGTCTGCAACATCCTGGCTGTGTCAGTTCAAAAGCTAGGAAACCTAAATCTCCATGCTATGATCCATCCTGAACGTCCCCCTACGGAAAATAAATCTGACAAGAACGAAATGGATATGAGGAAAGATGGACCGATAAACTCAGCTTCACGTTTCCTGAAGCTGTGTCAGAACTTTGGTCTAAAAATGACTTCTGAAAGGGGAAAAACTGATTCATGGGAGGATACAAAATGTGCCTTACATTTGGTTAGAATCTAAATTTAGAAAACTTTTTCTTCTCCAACCAAAAATATCAAATGCTCCTATGTGATTTAACTACCAAGTGTTTTAAGAACTGCTCGGGGGTGAGGGGCAAGAAGACAAAATCCTTTGCAATATAAATACCACTTCAGCGTGCAAAATACGGTTTATCTTTGGAGAAGTGTAAGCTGAAGCACTAAGACAGATTTCAAGTGATTTACACTCCTGTAAACCAAGTGATTTACACTCACCTGAAAGAGTCGTGTGAAGATATCAAACTCAAACACCGAAATGTAGTCATTGCACGTCAAGTCAATCGTTGACTTCAGGGCCATGGCTTCCAGCCCCGAACTGATGGGGTGCACCTCGTGCAGGGCTTGGCGGAAGCTCTTCCAAGGAACAATGGTCCTGGGGGAAAGCAAGCCATCTGAGACTGGATGTGTCCACAGAGCACAACTGCGTGCCTACCGCCTTATGCATCTTACCTGTGGAGCGTACGGGTCATCACAATGGAAGAGGGAAAACCAAAAGTGGCCACAAGAGATTGAATTGTGTTGTGTGAGCAAAAGATTCCTTGGTACTGAAGGAAATCAACAGCCAAGCAGGCTTTAGCCAATTTTCCCTGCAAATACATCTGAAGTCCATCTCTGCTTTTTCTGTTCTGTTTTTTTTTTGCCCTGTCATGTCAGCTGCACATATTACAGAATCACAGAATCACAGAATCACAAGGTTGGAAATGACCTGCAAGATCATCCAGTCCAACCCCCCTCCCATTCCTATCAGTACCACAAGCACTAACCCACATCTCGCAGCTCCTCATCCAGGCGCCTCTTGAACACCACCAGGGACGGCGACTCCACCACCTCCCTGGGCAGCCATTGCAGTGCCTGACCACCCTTTGAGAGAAAAGGTTTCTCCTAATATCCAACCTAAACCTCCTCTGGTATAACTTCTTGCCATTTCCTCGGGTCCTACTATTTGCCTGGGAGAAGAGGCCAGACCCTTTTGCACCACAGCCTCCCTTCAGGACGTTGCAGAGTGCAGTGATGTCTCCCCTGAGCTCCTCTTCTCCAAACTGAACAATCCCAGCTCCCTCAGCCGCTCCTCATCAGCCCTGTGCTCCAGACCCCTCACCAGTTTCGTTGCCCTTCTCTGGACACGTTCCAGGGCCTCAATGTCTTTCTTGCAGTGAGGGGCCCAAAACTGAACACAGCACTCGAGGTGCGGCCTCACCAGTGCTGAGTACAGGGGGATGATCACCTCCCTGCTCCTGCTGGCCACACTACTTCTAACGCAGGCCAGGATGCCGTTGGCCCTCTTGGCCACCTGGGCACACTGTGGGCTCCTGTTCAGCCAAGCATCAACCAACACCCCCAGGTCCCTTTCCTCTTCACAATCATCCAACCACTCATCCCCAATCCTGTAACGCTGCATGGGGTTGTTGTGGCCAAAGTGCAGGACCCGACACTTGGCCTTGTTAAACCTCATCCCATTCACCTCGGCCCCGCGATCCAGCTGATCCAGATCCCTCTGCAGGGCCTCCCTGCCCTCAGGCAGATCGACACAACCTCCCAACTTGGTGTCATCTGCAAACTTACTCAGGGTGCCCTCAATCCCTTCATCTAAGTCGTCAATGAAGATATTAAACAGGATGGGCCCCAGCACCGACCCCTGGGGGACACCACTTGTAACAGGTCTCCAGCTGGACTTCACTCCATTGACCACCACCCGTTGAGCACAGCCCTCCAGCCAGTTCCTTATCCAACGGAGGGTAAAACTGTCCAAGCCACGGGCTTACAACCATTTAGTAAGAGTTTAACAGCTTTCTAGCTGGCAGAGAAGGAGTTAACAATAAGTAGAGGTGCAGACAGTTAGAAAAAAAAACACACAAAAAAAGCTGCAAGCAATTCTCCAAACAGGCATTAACAGGAGAAGGAAGATAATCAGCAACCCAAACACAGGCTCCTCTTTAAAGGAATATATTCCTTCCTTTAAAATATCAAGTGGAATAGAAACATGAAAAGAATGTGTCTAGCCTCAGACAACTGAATACGTGAGTAAATACACTACAGCTTTCTGTTCTGACAGCTACTAATTAAACTCTTTATGTGAAGCACCTTACTTAAAAGCCATGCCTAATTCCATTAACTTTAATCCCTACACACTGCTGCGGACGCCTCTGAGGTTCATTTACACAGAGTTTCATTAGACACCAAAATTAAAGCTGACATTTCAACTGTTTACACCTAAATAACACGTCGTGCTTAACTTTCTCCTTCATTCTGTCTTATCAAAGCCATCGTGGAAACTGACAAAAGTTCAGAGAATGCAGAAGAAAGGTGTCTTAAGTGATTGGAAAGACTAATTGGAGGGAAGATGAAAGAGTCTAATATGAGGACAGCTAAGATTGGGGGCACAGCAGCTTTGGAAGAAGAAAGGTGATTCTGCATTGTTTGTGGAGCTCACTCAGAAGTGAAGGAATTGAATTAAGGAGAGGAAAATTTAAGCTGAACAATCCAGAGAAACCTTGTGACAGTGCAACAGTCTGCTGGGGAAAGGGGGAAGGACCATCACTTAATACATCTAAAAAAGGACAGGACCAAGAACTGGAAAATATATTGTAAGAACAACTCTGCACCCCATCGGGACAGCGTACCAAAGGACCTAACAGGTCTCTCCCATCACTCATTCCACTGATGAAGCTTAAGTTCTGTGCACACTGTGTGGTCACACCTCTGATGTTAAGCACAGCCAGAAACTTACTTCTCCCCAAAGGCTTTTCTCCAAAATTCTGCAGCATCAGCTTTGGTGATCCGGAAAGTGTCTCCTTGGAAAAGGCCACTTGGGAAAATACCTTTGAGCTCTGCCAGCATGTGGCTGAATATCAGGGATAACTTCGTCAGGTTACGCCTAGAAAGGATGACAGAAATAAAAGTTTCTTTTAGGAAAGAAAGATGTGGTTTTGCACGATTAATGCCTGTAAGAAACAAGGGTTTTTTTTAATTACTATTATTATTATTTTTTAATATTAAAACATGAAGAAGAGGGAAACAAATGCATAGAACCAGCATGTTGGAGACTGATGCTCCTCTTCTCCCTCCCTGGTAACACCCTCTAGAAGCTAGGAAAATGGAGATGCAGAAAAAAGAGCTGGGTATTTCTAGGCCAGAGGCCTTTTTTATGCCCCACATCACATGCTGGGAGAAGAAAGAAGGAACCAGTATCACATGGGGAAGGACAGCTTCTCCTCTGGTCACATCCAACACACTGGGTCTGGTCAGGAGACCTCACTGACTGCCACAGGCACAGGCTGGTTGGACACCAAGCTGACACAACAGTCTGCAGGCTGCAAAGCTCAGCTGCTTCTTTGGCAGCAGCTTTCATCCTTACGTTTTCATGTGTACATTGTGCCTCAGCACTGCTTACACCACAAGGGATTCTGGTTTCTGCTATTTTATCCATGCCCAATACCACCAGGTGCTGAAAACCGACTGAAGTAAAACCACCCAGAAGCTCTTCTGGAGACTGCTCAGTTCAGCAGCCCTCCCCTGGATGCATTACCCATCCAAAATGTGAGTATTATAAAGCAAAACATTTGATTTGATCCTACCAACACTGAGCTAAAAGCCATCTTTGTTGCTCACCTTCATCAGCTTCCAGGAGAGGTGATGTGGGAAGCCCCCCAGCCCATTGCTGTCCCAATTCCCAGTCACATTGCTTCCTCTGTTTCACACTTCAAGTGCTAAAGCCATTCCCCACCCCCTGCTTTAGGAAAGCTTACGTATCACTAAAAGACAACACAGGATCCAGTGTGTAAGAGAAAGCAACTCAGTGAACTACACCCAAACAGCCAGGTAAGAGATCCCCACGTGATCAGAATCACACCTAGATATCAGTGTAAACTCATTTCAAACGGTGCCTTCCTCTTTCCAGGAGCAGACGAGCGCCTCTGCATTACCAAAGGCAGGGCTCAGATGAGGGGGCACATCCCTCTTCCTACAGGGGAGATGATTTAATGGTGAGCTCACCCCTTTGGAAGCACACAGGTTGTGCTCCTTCTATCCTTCCACTGTGTTTGATTAGCAAACATTCAAACAATTGCAACCAGAAGGTTCCAGCTGCACAGCCTGCTCCTGCAGCCCCCTCCCAAAATTTCACTTTTTCACAAAACAAGATAAGACCACAGTTTATGGCAGAGCACAGAGAAAAAGCAAAGACCACACTACTGTGAGCCATTTATTCCCACTCAGCAACAAAGGAGAAGTGGAAACTTGTATCCACTCCACTTAGAAAAACAGAGGTGTGAGCTGATGTGGAAGCAGCCTGTAGAAAATGCTGAAGGGTTTCCTGAATGGGTTGGGGAGCAATGCCTGCATGCATCCTCAGCAGGTCAAGCAGCATCAACGCATGGCTGTGAGATCCCAGGTCCCACAGCAGCAGCAGCCTGAAGGCACCGAGGTCCTCCAGCACTCCAACATGTGAAAAAGGGCTGATTTGTGAAAAGTTCCCTATCCTGCTGGGAGTGAGCACCTACAGCACTCAGCAGTAGGAAGGAGCATCATTTCAGTTGTTCACTCCCACACGCTGTGGTATGATGGGCTGAGAAACAAGCTACAGGAACAAGGGCACAGTCTAACAAAAAGCAAGTGGGTGCACTGCAAGGAGACAAATTGCATTGCTGTGTGCTCGCTCAGTCCTGGGAGAGCTCTCTCCTCTCGTTGTGCTTCAGGAAGTGCCTGCACTGAGCTGAGCCCAGCAGGCAGACAGAAGAACAACTTCCTTCGGCAACCTTCGGTGTGGATAAACAAATGATGACTTTAAAGCACACACACACACGGAGGGACACGAGGTTTGCAGAAAGGCCTGAACACTTTCAGGTCTTAGGTTGAAGTTGCCATCATTTTGTACAAATATTGAGTCATATCTTCTGCAAACAAAAACAGGAAAAGCACGGGCCGTAAACAAAGAAGAGCAGATTACAGAAGGCTCTAGGTTAGAAACCAGATTGCATACAGCAACCAGTTACCAATCCTGTGCTAAATCACATTCCCTTTAAAAAGCTGCTTTATTTGAACAAGTCAAGTTATACGTTTGTAAATGAATATAGACCAAGTGAATGCTTGCAGCTACAGTGAGGCTTACAGCCTGTTATCTTGTTTTCATTGGCATTTCAGTGCTTGGTGATTGTGATGGTATTTTATTTTAGTAACATCAGCAACTGTCCTTATCTCTGTAGCTGAACAGAAACAAGCGTTCACCCACAAAACGTGGCAATGTTTTCAAAGAACATTTAAGCAATTTAGGTCATAAAATCTCAAATCTTTTTGGCCGCAGACCTGCAGGGTTCCTTCCGTGTTTCTTAGAGACTAGCAGGGCCCCTACCAAGCTGCTGGGAGGACACAAAGGCTGCTACCAAGTGCTGTCCCAGAGCTCCACCAGCCACAGCTTGCCACCTAAATCCCACAGGCCATCAGAGGAACTTCAGCACCTGCCACAGGCATCTGTCAAAACCTCACCCAAGGAGCACAGGCCACATCAATGGGCTCTCCTGGCTGCTTGCAACGAGCTGAAGGCAACACCTGCATCAGCTTCTAAAGAACTGCAGCACATCTCTGCGCAGCAGTTGGCTGTCCTCTTTCCTTGAAGAATCTTTGCTAAAAGGTGTGGAGCAGAGCAGCAGCTCCCTTGGGGTGGGATCTCCTGTTCCCGGCGAGCAGCTTCACACACACGTGCAAAGCTTGCAAGCACAGAATGAACCACACACACAAAGAACGAAAGCGTGGAAACCCAACACACTTTTCCACTCGATGCAGTGACCAAACACATTGCTGAGAAACACCTGCAGCTTTAGCACGGGGCCATTAACAGGCAGCAACAAAGCAGCAACACCGACAGGGCTTCCTCAGCTGCGGTTGCACCCTGAGCATCGTGCCGCCTTCACAGCAACAAGGGCTGCAGCGACGCCGGTGTGCAGCAGTGCCTTTGGGGAGGCTGTGACCGCCCTGCTCAGCTGCAGGCTGCTGGCTGTGCGGGCTCCGTCCCCCGGCGCTGCGGTCGCTGCTTCCTTCCTGCTCGGCTCCACGCATTGCAGCGGAAGCCCGGAGGTCAGCCGGGCACTTCCAGGCACACCAGGGCTGCTCCCTCCCCCAGAGCCCGAGCAGAGCTCTCTCCTCCAGTTTCCTGTTTGCTGGACAAAGCGTTTTTCCTCCGTGCAGGCTCGGTCTTGCAAAGCCATTAACAGCAGAGGACCGCTCTAATCTCAGCGTTGCCTCTTGCTGCTGCAGCGATGCAATTAGTTCAATTAATCCACGTTACAATCGCGCAGCACCTCGTGGGCTCGGGGGCTACATCAGCCTTACCTCAAGGCAACGTGAAGGCAGCGCTGCCTCTTCCACCGGCGCCAGCCAGAGGTTTGTCATTGCCTTCCAACATCTCTCAGCTACTTCTCAGCAAACCGACGGGCACGGGATGATCCTGCTCCTCCTCCACTGGCTCAGTACTGCACCAACATGCCCTGATGCAGCACTAGGGCTGCAAAGCTACTCCGTGCAAAGCGTGCTGCACGCAGCGCTGTGCAGAGCTGCCGTGAGACAGGCAACTACAAAACGCTCCAATTGTTTGGAAGTTATGGTGTGCATTTCTTATCTAAGGCAACTTCCAGAGGGATTTTCTATTTGCACTCTTGCTGATGTGAGCAGGGGTTCTGCACGAGCAATGCTCAGCATTTTTAGGTACAGGCTGCTTTTAGCAAAGATTCTTCAAGGGAAGAGGACAGCCACCCCTTCACCTCAGCCCTGAAACAGAATTCAATGCTGTTATTTCATAAAGAACAGCAGCAAGCTGAGCTCAGTTATAAATCAATGATGAAAACCAAGAGGGTAATAAAGTCAAATCAGAGCACCTAAGTCTCAGTAAAACCATCCTACTCAAAACTGAAGATAAGGCTCTCTATATGCAAACTTGGCTGTTTGAAGGGGCACGACCCGAAACACAAAATGCAATCTCAGTCCATGGAAAAATGACAAATGTCTGGTGAGTGTTTTTTAAGAAAGCAAAGCACGCTTATTTAGTCTGATGGAAAGTTAAGGAAAGAAAGCATCAGAGAGGATGTGGGAGTGTCTGACAGTAACACTAATCCATTGACTGCAAGTCAGGGCTCCTAAGGGAGATGATGCAGTTTCTGATTGTGTTTCCCCAGAACTAACACAAGCACCTAGGGCAGCTCCCACACACAGCTCCCTTTCTTTAGAAATTCTGCATCATTGTGGTGGCCTGGAAAGGAGATGATTGCTCAAAGTGAAGTAAAGCACTCTGATGGCTGCACTGTTCCTTGCTGCTGCTGCTGGAAAAAACAAAGTACATTTTTACAATCAACTCAAGGTCCAATTTGACCCATAGCACTGCAGCTGTAGGGCTGCACCCCAAGGGAGAGGCCACACAGAGCTGCCAGCACACTGTGATTATTTCAGTAATAGAGCAATTAATGGTTGTTTTTCTGTAATCACGTGCTACTGACCCTGCTGCTGATGGACAAGGCTTCCTTCAGGACTTGGATATGCTTCAGGTTGCCCGAGGAGGCTGTGGATGCCCCATCCCTGCAGGCATTCAAGGCCAGGCTGGATGTGGCTCTGGGCAGCCTGGGCTGCTGGTTGGTGACCTGCACACAGCAGGGGGTTGGAACTGGATGAACACTGTGGTCCTTTTCAACCCAGGGCATTCTATGATTCTTCTGTGATTCCGAATATGAGATCATATTGGACTTTCTAGAGGCAAAAAATCCCAGTGATTTACCTTATTTTACAGGCAAGGCAGCTGAAGCACAGGCAGTGCTGGAAACTAGAATGGAGGATCTAAAATCCTTCATCACGTGCTCATTATGGAAGAATACTGTCCACTAAGTGCTGCTGCAAGGAATTACAGCTATGGAAATCCAAGTTTCCTACTCTATCATTCCTGAAGTCAGTGTGTAGTTACATGCAGGATGGCACTCATCAGACAGGGTTTGTGCCCATGTGGATAAATGGAAGCACAAGCTTCAGGCCTTAGGAAATTAATGAAACCACAGCTCTCAAGGTCCTGCAAACAGCCAGATAGGAAAAAAAAAAACTACAACTACTTTATATATGCAAGAGTTTGAATAAGTCAGCCTGTTTTAACTCATCAATAAGTCAAACTCACGTTTCAGAAACCACAAAGGCACGAGGTTATCGTGTAACAGATGCATTTCAGCTGTTAGCAGCTATGCGCCAACCAGCAGCAGCTCCAGCCCATTTGGGCAGCTAGGTGGCTGCACCTGGTCCCAGAAGGAACAACTGCACCAGGTTCTCATCTTCGTGTCAGCACAAAGCACCATGCACAACCAGCAGCAAGTGGGAATGCTAGAGGTGCTCCCGAGCTGACTTTCATAACTCAAACAGCTTCAGAGCCCTTTATGCACAGTGATCAGCTTTAAAAATAGCTACAACGGAACTACTTTCAACAAAACTTGCAACACAGGAAGTGAATGAAATTCCACTTAACTATTGCTAGTTCAACAGAAGTCACCTTCTGCAGCAGCACTGAGCCCTGACCTGCAAAACACACAGCCAGCAGCGTGCAAGCATCTCCCAGCAGGGAATTCACTGCTTTTTTCACACTCTGCTAAAACCACCTCGGTTTTGTGGAAGTGCTTGTCTGGGAAAAAGGAAGCAAGCAACACGCTTATCGTGACTTGTTTGTACAGGTTTCACTTCCAACTCACTTTTTGGTTTAAATGGGTGCAGGCTTTGCTGTTTCGTTCTTTATAGAGCCACAAAAACAGCTGATCCATCCTGCAGTTCTGAGGCTTCCCTCACTAAACCCACGGTGCTGAAGGTGCTGTGACCTGAGCAAGCGGAGCTGTTGTCACTGCTGCCCTTCAGCCCTGCAAAGCTCCATGCAATGCAATGCTGCTTGCAGCACAGCCCCAACTACGGCCCTCTTCAAACCCATTGAGACCTCAAACACAAAAGCCTGGCCCTGTGCATGCAAGCTGAGCACCCAACCAACACAGCACAGTTGCCAAGAAGCAGAAGCACACTTGGCCAGCATCAAAACCCTCCACATTTTAGGTGGTCACCCCTCCTGACTAAACTGCAGGACCACCATCCATCCAGGGAGCGCACAGAGCTGGCCTTGCATAAAGCTCTACACTTTCACAGACTCTGAGAAGAATAAAAGTTTACTTCCCCATTGTGCAATAAGCTGGAAGGTTATTGCAGACCATTATTATACCTTGGCCCATAAACAGATTTTCAAGACAGCAGTACAAATTCTGACCAAAAAAAAAATGAAGATGAATGCAAGCTTAGGCCAATGATACGAAGCCTTATCTGAGTTCCGTAATTACCACCTCAACTAGCAGTTTAAAGCAGAGTTAAAGAGAAATAATTCACATTCCTCTCCCCAACAACATTTAAATGATAATGAATTTCTCCTTGGGTAATAAGCAGTTAGTTAGCGCTCATATGCTGGAGCCTGGCAAGGAAACCTTTCTTGTGGGCAGCTTTGGAGCCTGCTCTTTTCTTTAAGATGTTCTAATTTAAATGCAGATGTAGGCTTCACACCAGTGGGTTTTGTTTAAAAATAAAAAATAAAAGTCTTTGCTGTGTTGGAAGGAAGCAGCAGCAGGAGGAGCAGCTCGCAGTGTGTGCGTGTGGGTGTGCAAGCACTCCCAAATACGTGATCAGAGCAGAACCTCCTCCGGAGGGCTCTCCTGGGTCATGGCATTGCACCAATGCTTTCCGAATTGTTACATTCCAATCCTTTTTCCAAGTCATTCTTCACGCATTTCCTTCCCCTTGAGGGACACACACACGGTCGTTTTGAGTACACATTAAATCCCCGGTAGCTTTTTCCTGTGTAAATCAGTCTCCAGGACTGGAGCTGGAGAAGAATACGAAATCCTGCTGAGCCAGCATCCCTTCTGTCAGGAAGACAACAGTTAAACACAGACAGCTTCCCAAAACTTCCCTTGTTACAGGCAGGGTTTGTGCCACTCCCTGTCCAAGTTCATTTTCTCTTCTACAAACGCATTAATTTTGCTAACTGCTTATTGGAGCGTGCAAGCCCAGCTTGCAAAATCATTCGTGCTATTTCCTAAATAATCAGTCGATATCCTGAGTAATTACTTCTCCCTTCACCTGCCCCCACGCACTGACTCAATTCTCACGTGGAAACGTTCACAATGGTCTGATTTTCTTCAGGAAACAACTTATCTGAGTTTCCCCTTAGGGCAGACACTCTCACATATTCAGTAAAGCTGATTCATGACTGAAAATGGGACTCTTTGCCCTAATTTCTCCTCTCCCAAGTAAGGGAGGCTTCCCACTACAGGTCCTTTGTGTGTCGATCTGTTGGGTATCCTGTGAAAATACTGCTTTGGCTGTATAGCAGACAAGCTTCACTTCTGGGTGGTTTGCTTCCTCATTTTTACCAAGTCTTAAATACCTTCTGTGTCAGGAAGCACTGGGATCTATGAAGAATACAAGCCAGCAGTTCCAGAAATGCTTGCATCCTCAACAGCACTGCTGGTCCCACACACCTCCAGCACACCAAATGATATCAAGAATGATAGATCAGCTCCTGAAATACTATTTGACCCCAATACCAAACCCTGCAATGTTAACTTCGTTAGCCCAGCAGATTCTCACATACCAATTTTAGAGACCAAAGAGCCCATTTAGCAAGGGCAACCACTACGAGCAGCCAAATTCAGTGCTCAGAGTAACCCTGCACCTCTGCTAAATAAGAAAACCTACTTAGAAGTCACCACACTGAAGCATATCTACGTGCCTACTCAGTCTATAAGCAGAAACAAGAAGTTACCACGCATACTCAGTCAGGAAGTGCAACACAGCACCCTTAACAGTGCTGATTTTTAAATAGAAACGCAAGTGACCTAAAGCAGAATTTAAATAGTCATCTTCCAAGCTCTACTAATAAAATAGACAAGCAAGTTCCCCTTGCAGCAACTGCAGGATGGATTTGTGGAAGTTGGTACCAGCGTCAGCTGAATGACTACAGCCAACCACGCTGCCCAAGGACAGAAAGGAAGCCTTGAGGGCTGACAGCAGTGTGTGAACCACGAGGACCGTTGAGGTATGACACAGGAGAGCGTTTAACAGCTCCACCATTGCAGCTGGACTAAAACTGAAGGAACAAAGACTCACCCACATCCGTAGTACAGCGGGTGAGCATGCGAGGCTGTCCTAGCCCTGCTCTTGGTGTGTTATTCTCACTTTCAAACAAGGCTTGTGTTGTGCTGTGCATAAACACACCTTCTGACGTCCAAACACAACCTTATTTCTGCTTGTGGATTTTAAACTAAGCCTGCCTTACAGCAAACCCCAGCAGCATCCGTGCTGTGCTCCCATGCAGCCTGCTCAGAACATGCACACACTGCAGTGCTGCAGAGCACTGGCATTGCCTGCCACACATCTTGCAGCTCTGAGAGGCGTGTAATGCAGCACCAGCAGCCACAAGACACGATGGTCCTTGCAGCTCTGCCCAGGTTCTGCCTCGGCCCAGTGCAAAAGGATGCGCAGAAGAGTCTGTGAAAAGTATGAGCAAAGGCACAAAGGGATTTAGAAATAAGAAAAACAGCTTTGGTTGCTTTGATGCTCAAGTCTGAAGACAAATCTGCTCCCACAGCCTCAGACACTTTGGGCATCTCTAATGGCTGACACGTTTGCTAGCAGCAAACACCTGCAAGGTTTGCACGCTACTTATGCAAATGTCACAACAGTGCATTTGCTTTACATCAAGAGATTCTGGGGGGGAGGAAAACAACGGCTACACAACAGGAAACAAACCGAATGCTAAATCTGGAAGACAGGAAGAAAGAAGCTTCAAGGACAACAGAAAAAAAAATGCCAGAAAAAGTCAAGAAAAAGTGATTATTCGGTACACCAAATTAGATTTCTAAAGGCATGTTTCCAAAACACTGTAGACAAACATTAGCTTACATAAGATCAAGACAGATTTTTTATATATACATACATATGCACACACGCACTGCCATGAGTGTGCTTGCAATGAATACCAGATTCAAGTTATATTTGTTTGCTCTGCAGGATGCTGACAAGCTTCCAGAAAGTTTCTCCCACGCTTTGGATATTTGAACTCATTCATGCTTACAGACATAAGAAAAAAAACAAAACCAGAAAAAAAACCACACCACTTTTGCCTTCAACTCCTAACAAGGTAAGAACATCTTACCTTCTAAATCAAAAGGTGCATCGATGGCAACGTTTCTTTTAAGTCAATTGAAGAAGAAACAAATGAACAGCATTCAGTTATCAGCTTCCCAAAGGCCGCACAGTTGCTGGAAGTGCAGCAATTAGCAGATTCCCTATAGCTGAACCAGCAGCAGCATGCTTTGGGCAGAGCTATCTCTTGAACTGGCACATGGTTTACATGCACACTCTCTTTCTTCTCTACAACAAATTAGAGAATTGAGAAGGTTACCACTCCTGTTACCAGCCCCAGGATAAGCGTATTTTGCCCTCTGTGCCAAAACAGTAACTGCTGCTTCCTGGGCTGAGCACGAAGCGGGAGATGCCACGACACCAGCTGGGATGCGATTCTGCTTTCACACTTAGGTCTATAAGTCTCACTGCAGTTGCTTCTCTGGTAAATTGTTTATTTATGAATGGCACAATTAGCAAATCACCAGAGACTCCTGTCACCTCTGCTGGAATCCTCTTTGAGTTCATTCATTCGCATCCTCCTGCTCCTTTTACCAATTTGTTTGAGCGCAGATGGAACGAGGAGCTTTTCCGGGATGCTTAACTCTGCAAAAACATTTCTCTGCTTCCCTCTGAAATACCAAGGGACAGGAAGGGAGAGGTTGAACCTACTACTGACACGGCTATCCTCCATTTGCTCATCAGATGTTCCACACTGACGACAGGCGGATCACAACGCACGCACAGCTAACCAGAACAAGCATCAGATAAACCCTGAAGGGTTTCACGTACCCTCAGGTGTTTCTGGAGGCAACTGTGAACGTTCTAGAAAACAATATCACCCGTATTACGTGGCAGCGACATACAAACCATAAGCAATAACTTCTACTTTAGATATTTCAGGAGCAACCTGTTGCACTGTAAAGTCACCATCTCCAATGGTCATCCATCTGTCACCAGGTCGAAGAACAATCCAATCAAATAAGCAGGAGACTCAGAGCTCAGTTGCTGTGGGTTTACACAGAAAACTAAACTTCTAAAGGAGACAGTCAGACCACATGAAGATGCCATATTCACACTCTCAAGCCCCATCTCCAGCAAGGTAACTGCAAGTCTCATCTGATAAAGCAATGCTAAAGAGCAACTCTAAAAGAGATCTTTATTTCTTAATTCATTCTTCATCACTGGCAATGAGAAATCAAACAGCATGATCAGCAGCTTCTGCAGCCACTCCAACAGACTTGCTGGAGTTCAGCATTATAGAATATGCTACAGAGAGTTCAATATATACCAGAAACATGTGCCAGCACTTCTCTTTTTTCTTCACCCCACAGTAATTCAAGCAAGTAGTTGCCAGGGCGTTAACCACATATTCTCCCCAGAGCAATTACGTTCAGCTACTGGGTTGTTTCACTTTTTTTTTTTTTTTCCACTGTTTCTTAATTCAGTGCCTGCTGCAAAAAGCTGAAATGACTTTTAAATGGCAAGTGCACGCTTTGTATGCCTCCGCCCATTACATCTTGCTGCCAGCAGTTGGACAAATGCATAAGATCAATGTTTCCCAAAGCTGTATTCTTCCCTTAAGTCACCCTAGCTCCCCTTAAAGCCAAATGAAGATGCAGCCTTTCAAGTACAGCACAGCGCTCCTGAGGATCCAGACAAAGCCCAAAGATAACTGCTTTGCTACAGAACACAGAACATTCTTCTGTTTCCTAAAACTGCCAGAAAGGTTATTCTGAATCTTATCATCCTTTACGAAGGGAATAAGACCTTTTCACAGCACGCTTTATTGCTCACACGCACCGAATGAACCCGAACTGCACAACAAGGGCCACGCAGGCTCTGAACACACACCCTGCACTCTGATTTCACTAGAACCAAGTGTATTTTGCTTGAAACTCTACACTTAGCCTTAAATTTCATCAGTCTGTTCTCATGTACAGACACGTCACCCAGCAGACATCACTTCACTAAAGCACATTAGGATCACGTATATCGGAATGCTTTTTTCCCCCCGTTACCTAGGCTGAGAGTTCTCCTCGTACATCCGCTCTTTCCCCTCCTTGAAGAGGCTGATGGTCTGCTTGGTTTTCTTCATCAGGTTCTCCATGAACACACGGAAGTACTCGTTTTCTCCCAAGGTCTCCATCTTCCCCTCGTAACGTGACAGGATGGTCCGGAGGTGCTGGTAGGTGTCGGGCAGCAGGTCCAGGATGTAGGGTGGGCTGTTCTTCAGGGCCAGCTTTGGGTTCTGGCACAGGCGTACCACCTGTGGATCATCAACAACAGTCATTTTTAGAACTTAAAACTAGCAAGCAAGCCATCAGTCACTTCCAGACCATCCCGTGTTACTTACAAACCACATTTCTTCCGCTCAGACAGGGAGCCCAGCCACTGGGCAAGCCTAGAGACCAAAGCACAACAGGATGCAAGCTGAACTTACTACAGGTTTTCACTATATACACCAAGGTCTTGTGATAATAAGTTTGTGATGGGGGAGAATAAAAGAAGGCTCTCTGCCACCTACTGCTGCCAACGTTATCTGCTGTCTAGAATGAGAGAAGGGAAGGGAGAAAGAATGGCAAAATGGCAATTGGAAAAATTACTGGTGTGCTGTCAGTTGTAAGAAGAACCAAAACTGCTATTCTGTTCCACTGTTTTGAGCCCAGTTTCAGAACTTGGAGAACTGAGAAAGCAGCTCGCACAGCCTTACTCCTGCCCTGCTAGATAACCGCTTCCAGCTTCAGCCTCTTCCATCAGATGCAAGCAGAAAAGCAGCACAAAATAAAGCTATTTAAAGCTCTTTGCTAAAGTGCAAGTTATCTGACAGCCTAACACCAATGCACACTAATGAGGTCTATTAATGACAGCCACATGCACGATGTCCTCATGCAGACAACACCTCCACAAAGCCTTGGGAAATCACAATGGCTCGAGTTGGAAGGGACCTTAAAGATCACCTAGAAAGCTTCCTGAGCGATCTGCTGGTTCCCTGCTTCCCTCAAGCACCTCAGCACTGCTGTAAAACAAATAAATTGAGGCTGAAACCAAGCTTTAGCGTTTCACTTTGCCATTGAGGGCTGTAAAAAGGAACCCTGAAGGGTTAAGAGCCATCTCCACTGCCAGCTGACTTACAGCAGAGCCTCCAATGCGAGCTGACTGAGAAGGACTGTGTCACTGAAGAGATGGGCACCCTGCATATTAACAAACAAACAGAAAAATCCGACTGACATTTAGAGAACTGCTTGCCTAGAAAACCTTCCCTGAGAGGAGATGGAAATTAAAGCACCAAAATGGCCCCTGTGTGTGTTAGGAATCCTCAACCAGCGACGGGTGGTCACGCAGCTGACTTAGCCAATTGATTTGGATGCTTCAATTGCTGCTTCCTTGGAGCCTGTGAACACTACAACGAACCACATCAACAAACTGAGTCAACACATTTGTCCCCTGGATAAAACCAGCTTCACTGCAGAGCATGGGCAGATCCTAAATATGCTCCCCAGGCAGCAAAATCGCTTCCTCCATAGAGACTGTTTTCTTACACAGTGGCTTAAAAACTTAACAAAAGCAGTTCTTATGAGGAAGCCACATTAAATAGGCACACAGGTCTGAGTATGCCCTTCTCTCAGTCATCTATAATAGAGAACAGTTGGAAAACACCCAGCCACAGAAGCAGACCCTGTGAGTCAGTACTGCACCAACTTCAGCGGCGATTCCAACACGTCCCTGCAGAAGTCCTGCAAAGCACAGTTCCCACAGGATGCCCCACAAAACATCCCTCTCACTTCACTGTGCTCTCCATTTTGCCATCCTATGTCCTATCCACAAGGAAGCTGGAGCCAGCCCATCTGCCAGGGCCACCGACCTGTTGCCTGATGGCAGAAAGGCTCCAGCACAGACACCTCTGCTCTGTGCCGTGGGCTGGGGATGCACTGCAGAGCTGCCCAGCCCCTGGAACCACTGCACCATGGCACAGTTCTCCAGCACTGCTCAGAAACGCTACGACTCTTTCCTTAAGAGCAAGTTCTGTTGAAATGACATCTCACCTTGAGACAGCAGTACAAGAAAAGCTACTCAGACTCCTCTTATCTCCTGCTGTGTTTGTACCCGGCTCTGCTACTTGCAAGGAAGGTGACCTACAGAGGCATTTCTCAGTATCAGCTTCAGAAGCTCAGTAACATCAGCAGGCTGTTCTGAGTTACCTCTAAGCTCATCTTCCTCTGCCAGGTTTCACTGCACCATACTGCACCCCTTAAACCTTGCTTCAGGACCACAACAGCAATCCCTGAAGTGCATCCAGGTGGTCTGCATCAGCTGCTGCCCCTCCACATCTGGAAGAAGCCATTCCCAATTACAGCTGCACATGTAAAAAACCAAGAGCTGATTTCACCAGCCAACACACTGTATGTTTTCTTACACAGAGCACTGCTTTATTTGCTGAAGACAGTGATAAGATGAGCAAGCCTGATAAAAACAAATGAAAAGCAGTTCCTCCCACTTGAACCAATCTATACACCAGGTTCGAGATGCTGCAAGGAAGTGACTGCACTGCTTACTGTGCTGTTTGTGCAGGCTCACAAGATGCCTGACAACATGCCCATCCTCAGAAGGGCGCTGATATTTCAGAGATAAATGCACAGATATCACCCAGTTGAGTGCAGGTGTGCATCCTTCTGCACGGCCACGACAGCGACGCAGAGGGCTGTGCTGTGTGTTAAGAGTGCAATCAGGGCAACGATTAGAACTTCAAGTTAAAGAATCTGAAAGGCAGGAATACATCAGGCAGCTTATGGAGAACATTACGGGGAAAGTATTTGGACAAGAATCAACTTGCATAGGAAATTCATCAGTCACATCCAGAAGCAGAGATGCACGATTGCTTTGACAGCCCCTGTTCATTATGCAGGCTGAGGAATCAGGCCATGAACGCACTGTATGTACAGCACACATCTCTGCAAGGAAAACATCATCTATTAAACATGCACACAAGTTGTTTTTTCTTCATTTGCACCTGTACCTTCATTTAATTGGCCCAGAAAACTAACCCACTTTCAATAGCTCCCACGCACCCCTTCTCACCACTGGATCCACAACCACTGTATGAAGGCCTGGCAATTTCATACACATATTTGCAACTCTCAGTGTGCATTTACACAACTAAAGCTAATTGAAATCAGAGAGGCTTTTCAACGTCAGATCTCCCTCCTGCTCCCATCACACTGCACAACAAGCTGTCTAAGACTCAAAAAAATTAAGCCTAGAGCCAGAGCTTTCAGGTGTTGCTTAGGAGCAAAATTGGGAAGCCGGTGCTTTTAGCATTTCCTTTGACTTGGGGCAAACAACTGTACCTTTATCTTGGCTTTTCTGTTGGTGATTTCATGGTGGAGATGGGGAATAGCCAAGGATGGCTCTCATAGACCTGTAGTGAATGCATACCCGAAACAGCCCGCAACAATCCAAAACACCTAAGTGTCTGCAGGCCAGCCTTTTCCTTAGAGCAGCCCACCTCATCAGGGCAAACACAGACTGCCATTCACCTCTATATCACAGGAGCAAGGAGGAAGATTTGCATTCCTCCAAGTTGTGCCTGCAAGTTGAATTTATTCCCAACAGAATCACATTTCTGTGCTCATCTTCAAACCAGTCTTCCCACCTTAGCCCTTATATTTATGCCCTCAGTGTGCGTCAGAGGCAGCCACTGGCACTTCTCAAAAGACTTCACACTGGATCCCAGTCCCTCTCTGCAGAAGGTGATCAAAGCTCATCACAAACCCAGCAGGGTGCAACCATAAACCGTGCCTTTTGTGGAGCCAGCCAACGCAAAGTGATTTCCTGGCATGAGCATCATTTAATACGTCTTGAAGAAAGTCATCTACCCTGCCTTCCACAGCACCGACTGCAGGAGATTCAGACACTGCATGCATCAACGCAATGGAAAAGAGAGAAAAGAGGTGAAATGCATAAACCCAGGGGGTAATGGGGTGAGGGAGGGAGATACACTGTGCTCCTGGGGGAGGGTGACACTCTCCAGGGACCGCTGGGATCTTTGCATCGAGGCTGTGCTGCTCCTCAGGGCTGTCCTCCTGCCTTGAATCCAGCACAATCCACCACACACTGCAGTCTGCAGCACACCAAGCCTAACCTCAGCTCTCGACAGCAACAAGAATTATCACAATCGCAGGGAAAAACACATCAGACGTTTTTATTTCCTGCCCAACCACGATACCTACGTTTTTCACCCAGAGAGTGGTGATGCACTGGAACAGGTTACCCAAGGAGACTGTGGACGCCCCATCCTTGGAGGCATTCAAGGCCAGGCTGGATGTGGCTCTGGGCAGCCTGGTCTGCTGGCTGGTGACCCTGCATACAGCAGGGGTTGGAGTTGGATGATCATTTTCAACCCTGGCTGTTCTATGTTTCTACATTCGCTTACTGGGCCACCCTATGCACACCACGAGAACCCACGATGTGCTGCTCACCAGGATCTCTCCCAGCGACACACAGGGCCACAGCTCCAGGCCGGGGGCTGCCGCCCTGCTGTGCCCATGGCCATTTCCTGCCGGCACGAAGGCCACACGAGGGGAATGCCCGACCCCAGCACCGAAACCTGGGATTGCGAGAAGTCCCCGTCCATTCCCACACCGCGAGGTTTGGGTGCTTATCGTTGAATCTGATTCTATTTTTGCAAAGGCTTTTACACAGCATTTCGTGCTGTTCCAGCAGTGCAGCCCCAATCCCATCACATAGCAGCACAGCGCCGTACAGCCTCGCCCCATCGCGTCCCACAGCCCCCCCCGAGCCCGGCCCACCCCTCGAGTCACCCCGGTGCCACCCCCCGCCCGGGCCCACCTTATCCATCAGCTTCCAGCACTTCTCCACCATCTTTTTATCCACGGCGCCGGGCTGATGCGGCCCGAGGTGGTGGTGATGCGGCTGGAAGGCGTCCTTCATCAGCCCGATCAGCCCGCCGGGGCCCTTCTTCAACGGAGCCGACATGAGGGCAGCGCGGGGGCGGCCGACCGAGAGCCCACAGCCGCCCCCACCCTGAGCGGCACCGGGCCGCGGCCCTGCGGAGATGACGGCCGTGAGGAGCTCCGGGCCGGGCAGGGCCGGGCGGGCGGCGACAGAGAGAGCCGCGGGCGGTGGCGGCGGCGGCGGCGGCGGCGGCGGGGGGCGCCCGGCTCCAGCGCCGCTCCGCCCTCCGCCCCGGCCACGCCGCGCGCTGATTGGCGGGCCGTCCCCTCCGCGCGCCACGCTCCGCCCCCCCCTCCGGGGAGGAGCCGCTGCCCATTGGCTGGCGTCAGCGCCCAGTAGGAAGGAGGCGAGCGGAGGGCCGAGCGGCAGGACACGCCTCGTCTGTTTGGAGCATGCGCAGAGCGGCAGGAGGGCGGCGCGGCGGCCATGTTTAGTGCGGGCGGGGTGGGGCGGTGTTGCCATGGGAACGGGTCCCGCTGGCGGCGCGTTGCCCTCGGGCCGTTCCGCGCTGTTCTGCGGCTCTTGCACAACAGACGATTTCCCCTTTCTAAAAACCAGCTTCCCTTTTCCCCAAATAAAGAACTGGCAAGCGTTGAAAGCGGGAAGCAGGGCTGTCCTGTTCCGGCACAGAGCTTCCCCATGCCTGTGTGCCCCCAGAACCCGCTGTACCATCACCTTGTAACTGCTTGTGTCTTTGTGCCGGCCAGGCCTCAGCACAGCGACCATAAGTGGGAAGGCTGCTGGCACAGGGCACAGAAGGCCGTGGCCTCTGCTCCCTCCGTGGAAGCAGAACCAAAGTGAAGCAGATCTCTGGTGCCATCCTAAGGCATCCTAAGGTGGTGTTTGGTGGCATGGTGGCATCTCCCTCCGTAACAGGGCCAGCACTGCACCAGAGCGTGGGAGCAGGGAGAGCAGGGAGAGGAAAGCAGGCCATGCCGTGTGCATGTCTGTATTTTGACACAGCTGACAGCAGCAGGCCTTTGGAAATTACAGCGTGAGCCCGAAAGTGAGCTCAGTTCTGTTTCCGTGCCGCCTTCAGATCCTCTTTTCAGCTCCCTTTCCAGCCAGAACGCTTCCTCTGTGACAAGCAGGGCTGCTGCAAACCTGCGTCAGCATCACGGCGTGGGCTGCAAGGGGAAGAGAGACTGCAGCAATGCTTTGACACCCCTGGCCTGCAGGCTGCCAACCAGCTTGATGCAGGGCCCTGGATGAGCAGGGCGGTGTGAAGCAGCACCCAGCACCGGCTGGGAGCCCTGTGTCGAATGGTTCTAAAGCACTCTGTCTTGATTTTACTGCCTTTCGTAGAGCTCAGTATATATTTCAGGGACAGGCAGCTCCTTGTCTGGCTTTAATTACCTGGGCAAATTTTCTTAAGGATTATATTGACCTCAAATATGTCAACGTTTATTGAGGCCGTGTTCCTGAGGCTTTTCCCATTAGATGTTAATGGATTCTGGCTAATAGTCAAGCCGGATTGACCACCGGAGGGTGCCCTGGCCAGCTCCAGGATACCACAAGTACCTGGGGAAAGGGATGGGGAGGGTTCCACTGCCTTTGCGGAGCCAAAGAGAAAAATCACCATGGCCTCGATCCAAAGAGATCAGAGAGCGTGCTGGAGCAATTGCACTCCTGACCATCTGCTGCTGCTGTGGGCATGCCTCACCCCTGGTCATGGCTGGGTTCATGTGCAAGGCTTCAAGGAAAGGTTGCTGTCCCCTCCCTGCAGAAGGGGCTGTGGCATTCGAGTTGGATTTTAGAAAACAATTATGCTCAGAAAGAGCGGTCAGGCGTTGGAACAGGCTGCCCAGGGAAGTGGTGGGGTCACCATCCCTAGAGGTGTCCCAGAACGGTGGAGATGCAGCACTTGAGGACACGGTTCAGTGGGCACGGTGGAGATGGGCTTATGGTTAGATCTGCTGAGCTTGCTGGTCTTTTCCAACACTAATGACTCTGTGATTCTATCCCTATGCAGAGCCTCTGCCAGCTCACTGCTCCTGCTGCCCTGCCCATACAGCAAGGTTTAGGTTCCACTGAGCAAATCTCACCTATATGCTCCCAGGTGTTTTGGGTGAATCACATCCTGAGCAGAAATAAGTGTTTGAAATCCCCTCCCTTCCTCCCCGTCCTGTTTTATAAAGAGGCTCCAAATCCAGCCACAGTCCCCAGGACAAAAATCACTGCAGCAAGCAGGAGAGCAAGCAGGAGGGTGTGCCAGAGGGGAGAGGCAGGGCAGGAAGGGAGGGAGATGCTGGGCCTGTCTCAGGCTGTGACCTGGGAGCATCACCTTTCCCACTCCATCCCTGCAGTGGCAGGGCTGCTGCAGGACCACAGCTCTGGGACACACATAGGACAGAATCCACCCAAACTTGTGGGAGCCACATCCTGCAGCCAAACCCAGCCAGCTGAGTTCTGGCAGTGGGGCTGGCTTTAGACCACTCCAGCACTGCTGTGCTGGGTGTGTGTGGCCCATGCCTGTGTCACAGGAGAGAAATGCTCAGCTGCTGCAAAGCGGAGGCGGGTGCGGGGCCAGGCAACCTGCCCTCACTGTGCACACAGTTGCTACAACAACAGCTTGGCTCGGAGGCAGCTGCTGTGTCCTGAGGGATTGAGCTCTGTGCTCCCAGCTTTGCCAGAAGGATGCCTCCAAAGGGCAAAGGGAAGAGGAAAAAAGGAGCGAAGCAACACAAAAAGGGAAACGCAGCAGGTGAGTCTGGGGACTTGCAGACTAACGCCAGCTGGGACGTGCCCCTCTTCTCCGTCCCCTGATACCTCCCTATGTGCCTGATTAGAAACAGGAGGCAGTGGGGTCTGGGCTCTGCTCAAGCATCCTGCATCCTACCGCACCCTGCAGCTCAGTGGGACCTGGGTGGGGGGGTCAAACACAGTGGCTCCTCCAGGCCCCAGCTCCTCCTACAGAGCTCCAACTGGAGGTGTGTACTGGAGGAACACAGGTAGGGGTTTGGAAGGATCCCCGAACCTCTGTGTGCTAAGGTCCCCAGCTACTTCCCAATCTTCACCATGAAATCTCAGCTTTCAATCCCAACCTCGCATGCACCTCTCCAGGGAAGCTGCTTCGAGTAAAACTGGCTACATCCCGATCCTTTGCACAGATACAGCCCTGGCATTAGTGTTTCAGCTGGAGGCATGTCCCAGCCTGGGTTGAACATCTCCAGGCAGGCTGCCCCCAGGCCATCTGACAGCTCCCAGTATCCCTGGGCCAAGCCCCACCAACCAGCTAATTCTGACTCCGTCCCTTCTTCCTCCCCTCTGGCAGCAGAAAGCCAAGCTGCAGCCACATCCAGGAGAGCAGCGCTGGAGGCTGACAGGCTGCAAGAGCACCCAGGTAAGATGGGGAGGAGCCAGGAGCATGCTTGCAAGCAAGGGAAAGCTAAGAAAGATGCAGTGTTGGACCAAAGTGCTGGGCAGGGCATCTCGCCCTATGGTTTGAATACAGCCACGGGCTCCAGTGTGCTCCAAGGGCTGGATCCCAGTCACCCCAGCAGCACGCTGCCCCCACAGCAGCGCTCTGTCTCGCAGCTCACCGGAGGGATGTGGCCTGGCAGATGAGGGCTGACACTGAAGGGCTCCGGCGGAGGCTGTGGGAGCTGGAGCAGGCACTGGAACGGGCGCAGGATGACAAGCGAGACATGCACGAAGGTAATGGACGGGGTGGGAAGGGGCAGGTGCAGGAATCCCACATCTCAATGCCAGCCAGGGATGCCAGCCAAGCTCACCCCACCTCTCCCAACATCCTGTTCTGCTCAGCCCCAAAGCACCCATGCCATTGGCATGCTGAGGCTGTGCACTCGCTGCACCCCAACTGCTGTCCTTAGACCAGACCACAGCCTGCAGAAGTCACTGCCTCACCGCTTCCTTCAGCGTTTGAGAAGGAGATGGTTTTAGCAGAGGTAAAACCTCAGCCAGAGGTTTGCGGTCTTTGCCACATGCAAAACTCCGTGCTCATTTTCACTCTCCCACGCTCAGCAGAGGTTGAACTAACTTTCTACCCCCCCCCCCAGGGCTCCCTCCTGCCCCTACCACAGCCCAGCAGGACAAGGAGAGGGGGCATGGCCACTCCAGCTGCACAGCCTGCAAGAGAAACCCTGGCCACAGGTTCTGGGCTCCTAGCACAGGGATTGCCTGCTTGTCCCTCCTATTGTCACCACTTGTCCCTTTCTCCTCTCCTTGGTTCCCAGAAATGACCCGGCAATACCAGGAGCTGCAGAAGCAGACAGCAGCACACAGCCAGCGCCTGGAGGCAAAAGTGAAAAGCCTGCAGGAACAGCTGGGTATGGCCTTGCCTGTGTGGGATGGGAGTGGGTTTGTTCACTCCAGGGCAGGAAAGCATTCATTTGGGGGAGCAAGGGGAAACAGGAGATATTCACCTTGTGCTGTCTGCCAAGCAGCAGCTGAAGGCAAAGCTCGGTCCCAGCGCATCCCTGAGCTTGGGATACTGACAGCAAAGGGGATGCTGTGCTCCCACCCCATCCCAAACCCCGGGGTGGGGGCTGTGCCACACTCTCCATGCCCACACAGTGTCCCCTGCCTTTGTGCACAACACCCCACAGCCACCAGGCTGCAGGAAACCCAGCACACCCAGCAGGCTGCCACCAAAGCACTTGCAGAGAGAGACAGGACCATCGCCCAGCTGCAGGGCAGAATGGACATCATGCAGAGGCAGTATGAGAAGATCTTCCATGTGAGCAGGGATGCGGCTGCGGGTGGCTCCCTTCAGCACAGTCCCCCCTCCTCACCGCCCTCTCCCCCAACTAGGACAGCCTGGACCTTGTGCTGGCCAAGATGGCAGAGGCCAGGCAGCACTGGGAGGAGGAGGGCACAACCATCTGCCTGGAGCACAAGCAGCACCTGCAGGAGTTCGGCCTCAACCCCCTGGAGATGTAGCACTCAGGGACCCCCCACAGGAGAGGACAGGCTCTCAGCCTCTATCAGCACAGCTGCCCCGGGGTTCTGTCTGTCCCAGAATATGCTGCTGGATGACAGACCCCCAGCACACCACTCACGTGAACGGCAGCGTGGATTTGTCCTTTAATCACTCTCCAAAGCAGCGACATGGGAACAGTGCTGTGATGAGGGCAGGTACCACCCAGCAGTTCGCAGAGGAGGAGCACGAGGGAGCACGAGTCCATGCAGGGCAGACCTGAGCCCAGATGAGAGCTGGGGGGTCCCTTCAGCACCCTTTTCCCCTTAGCCCAAAGTCCAGCCCCCTGGGTCATGGCACGGAGGGCAGTGCCTTGGCTCTCCTGGGAGCAATCCAGAGCCTGGAGCTGAGCATTATGTCCCCAGATATCCCTGGAGGTGTGGGAGTGTCTTCAGATTACTGCTACATTCAATAAAAGCTTGAGGCCAACCTTGGCCAGTAGAAACGAGTCTCTGGTAGGTGTGATGCTGGAAGTTCTACCCCAGGAACACAGATGCAGTGCTGTTCATAATGACAATCATTGTGTTCTCTGGGTATATCAGCAGTGCTGCATGGGATCCTGGCTGGAAGCAGGGTGCTCCAGGCTGCTAGAATGCATGGCGCAGCTGCCTCTGCTCTCTGCATGGGCTCTGCAGGGACACAGGAGGGACAGGTAGGCAGCACATCCTGTGGTGCCAGGAGTTCAGCACAGAGGGCACAGGGTAGGAGGATGCCAGACTCAGAGCAGCACAGTGAAAATTTTTTACCTGTGTGATGGTTATGCTGTTGGCAGCAGTCATCAGCCAGGAGCCAGGTCCCTTTGGTCCCACATCGATGTGACAGAGCCCAGGGGAGTCGCTGGGAGAGGGCAGGGAGGACGTGCAGGAGCCCAAGGCAGGGTCACCGTCATCGAGGAACAGCAGAGGAGACAGCCCTATCTGCAAGAGCATCACGGTTGAGCCATGCAACTCCTGGAGCTCCTTGGCAAGCTGGAGGTCTTGGAGAGGACCTCACTATGCAGGTCTGGGCGTGAGGAATCCACCTTGCAGGCCGTGCGATCCGCAGCACGTACCGAGCGGTAGAACGCATCGCTGGCAGGGTCGATGACCAGCAGTGTCACCTGCTGCTTGTGGGCACGGATCCTCAGCACCGTCTCCTGGTGGTCCAAGCCCTCGATGCTCTCACCATTCACAGCCAGGACCCGGTCCCCTTCCTTCATCCCTGCCTGCTCAGCCGGCAGCCCCGCGTCTATGTCCCATAGGAACTGGCCTGCGGGGATGAGGGAGGAGGGATGCTCACCAAGGCATTCAGAGGGCATCCCAGCGCTGCTGCCCCTGAGCACGGGTGGGATCAGCTCCCTTAATCGGCTCCCTTACCTACGGCCCCCGAGCCATAGTCATCCTCCTTGAGCAAGAACCCATAGCCAGCGTCCCCTTTCACCATGTGCAGCTCCCGAGCCTTGAAGGGCAGCCAGGAGGCGTCTGCCAGGGCAGCTGTCACCTGCAGCCCCCGCAGGCGGTAAAACTCCTCCACCGGGCCGGATGCCACCAGCAGTGTCACCTTGCTGCCGCTTTGCTTCAGCTGGAGGAAACACGCATGATGCTCAGCACCACGACCAGCCCCAGCCCTGTGCCCAGCACCAAAGCACACACACACACACACACACACACACCTTTCGGGCCAGCTGGGTGTGTGAGCAGCTCCTGACGCTGTGCCCATTCAGCTCCAGGAGCCAGGAGCCTGATGGCACTCCAGCTCTCTCCGCCGGCCCGTCCTGCCGCACTGACAGCTGGAACGTGCCCTTGACGCCTACAAGAGGAGCAGGCTGCAGCATGCGAGGCGATGCTCCAAGTGGGGTGATGCTGCAGGCTGCCAGTGCCAGCTGCTTCCCTACCTTCTGGCCCCGACACGCTGAAACCAAAACCGCTTTTGTCCCGTGTGATGTGGCAAAGGCGCGGGCGGATGTCAGCGGGCAGCATTTGGGACAGATCTCTGCCCAGCGCTTTGGCTGCTTCGTAGGAGTCGCCATCCAGCACTGCCAGCAGAACCTGGTTCCCGCTGGCCTTGATCTTCTGCACCACCTGCAAGGGACCAGGCTGCAGACCCCGAGCACGGTTCTCCTCCAGTGAGGCCGGCATCCTGCACTCCCTCTGTGCCCAGCTGGGGGTCACCCGGGTGTTCCCACATTGCCAGGATGCTCGTGGCTTACCCGGTGGTGCTCCATGTGGTCCACGAAGAGGCCGTTGACTTGGAGGAGCCGATCCCCATCCTGCAGCCCCCGGCGCTGGGCCAGCCCCCCCAGCTCGACCTGCCGGATGACGTGGCCCTGGCAGCCCAGCTCCTCGTGCAGGCAGAAGCCGAAGGTCTCTGTGCTGCCTTTGCTCAGCAAGTAGAAGCGGGGTTCCCCCATGGCCTCGCCATCTGCGTGGGGACACGGCCCATGAACAGGACAGCAGAGATGCTAACAGGGCCATGGTCTCCCTGTTCCTCTATCGTAGGCATTCACCTCCCTGCAATGCCCACAGGTGACCAGAGCTGCCTGACCCCACGCTGATGGGGGAAACCCACATATTTACCAATGTCCTCAGCCAGTGACAAGGCGGGGTTGTCAATCCCATCTTTGGGGTTAAATTCAAATTTTCTGCAATGATAAAGGGTAGGAGAGGCCACATTAGAGCAGCAGCCTCATCACGTTCCCCTGCCCCCCCCACAGGAGCCCCATTCCTGCTGGGGCCACAGCTGCAGTGCCTCCTCTTCCCTAAGGGAAACCACGGAGGGATGTCACTTTGGGATTGCCCCTATAACTCTCTTGTTGTGAAAAACATTCCTGGGACCGACAGCCATAGCCCACACCACCCCTGCACTGCCCAGATGTGGGGCCTGGGGGGAGCACAGCACTTACATGATGGATGCTTTGTCGCCCTCGAGCCCTGCAGAGGGAGAGGAGAGGTCAGCGCAGAGGATAGCGAGCTGGGAGCAGAGTTGGGTGCTCAGGGCTCATCTGTTCACATGGCCTGCAGGGTCTGCGCAGCCCCTCAGGACTTTTGGGTGGAGGTGAGGAAAGTAACCAGCGCCCCAGAGACAGAAAAAGCAGCATTCCCCTGCACACCTCCCTCAAAAACCCTCCAATTGCACCAAACCCTTGGAGATGGGATTCCTGCCAATGCCCCCCTTCAGCCCATCGGCATTTTTCCGGGTGCCCGCAGCTTTCCGTGGCTCTGACACTGTTTTGCCCCGTGAAGAAGCAGAGCCTGGAGACATGCACACGAGGAAGGGTCTCTGTGGGACGAAGCCCTGCAGCCCCAGCACATACCTTCCGTTTGCTTCATGGCTGCAGCGAATTCGAGGGAGCAAGGTACAGGGTGAAGTGGCAGGGAAGCACGGCGTCCCCGCCTTCTCCAAGACGCCCCATGTTTAATGGTTAAACAGCTCCGAGTTTCCCCTGCCCTCCCAGCCCTGGCAGTGCCAGCCCTCACCCAGCAGCGCTGGGAGCTCAACCAGCACCTGGGGCTCAGGAACAGCCCCTGGGTGTCCCACGGTGGGGAAGACGGACACCAGGAAACAAAGCGGTGCACTTTAATGCTACCAAGGGTTTCACAAGCGAACTTCAGTCCAAGCCCAGCAGACAAGTCCCTTTCACACCTGGGCTTTGTGCCATATTTCAGCCTGGCCCCACATACCCAGCACCTTCAACAGCTTCGGCAGCACCCAACCGCTGGGCATCTCCGCTGTGATAAAGGTGCCGGTGAGGCGCAGCGCTCTCCAGCAGCTCAAAGGGTCCCATGCTGGAGCTTCCCCAGCATCTTCTTCACCTCACTCTCCACCCGTAGGAACTTGGCTTTCCTCCAGGGGTTGACCGTCTGCCTCCGGCTGCTTTCCAGGTCCTGCAGGATGATGGTCAGGTGCTGCCGAACCCTTTCGCGGTCCCAGAAAGGCAGATTCTTGTGCACCACGTTCAGGATGCTGGACCAGTAATCGGAGACGTCAGTGCCTGCCGTGAGGAAGACCAGTGCCCTGACGCCGTCCCGGTCCATGCGCAGGCTGTCGAGTGCCTTCTTGCCGTCCTCACTGATGTCATTGAAATATAAACTATGGGGTAAAAGGAGATGCTGAGGGCTGGGAGGAGGGATGTGGGGCTTTCTGCTGCAGGGAGGGATGCTGGCTCACAGCGTCCCCTGCGAGAGTGAAGGAAAGGGATGGGTCGAACTCACTGCACTTTGTCCAGCGTCGCGTGCTTTTTGGCCACCTCCACCACACGCAGGGCAGCCGTGTCCGTCAGGGAGTTGTAGCCCAGGTTGAGCTCCTGGAGCTGCTGGTTCTCAGCCAGGTGCTGGGCGATCAGCTCCACACCACGGTCTCCCAGCGCAGTGTGCAGCAGGGACAGGTGGGTCAGTGAGCGGTTGCCTGCCAGCGCCTCGGCCAGGTACTGCGCCCCCTGCTCGCCTATGGGGTTGTTCCCCAGCCTGTTCCCCAGGGATGTGAGCTCAGGGGGCTGCCTGCAGCGTGCAGCGGGGTTTGGGGTGAGGATGGGGCAGTACTCACCGCAGGTTGCTCACTGCACACTTGTCGTGCAGGAGCAGGTCGCGGATCTCCTTGCAGTCATCAGGGCCCAGGCTGTTGAGCTGCAGACTGGTGCAGAGCAAAGGAAAGGGATGGTGGCAGGACAGAAGCATCAGTCGTGGGGCCGTTCACCCCATCCATCCCACCACCGTCCTACCCAGGTTCCCCATACAAGGTCACCCAAGGCTCCCTCTCCACAAGCAAGCTCACAGCAGCCACCCCAGTGGACGGGTAGCATCAGCCAGCAGAGCCAGCACCAGCAAAAGTGAGGGAGAGGAGGGGGATCCGGGTGCCGCCGGGGGGGCTGAGGGTCTCAGGAGGGAGCAGGACCCCACTGAGCCCTCCAGAGCATCCGCAGGAAGGAAGCACCGCACAGCCCAGCCGCAAAGCTGCGTCCATCTCTGCCGAGCACGGCTCGCCACCCCCTGGGCAATGAGCAGACTGCAGGTCTACAAATCGGACCAAGACAATCTGGGCTGCGTATCTCCTGCCCCGAGCGACCCACGAAGCGATGCTATGCGGCTCCGGGTGCTGAGCAAGGGCAGGGAGCCGCATTCCAGCCTGCTGTGCCAGGCGCAGACCGCTGCCCTACGGAGGGGGCGGTGGGACTACAAGTCCCAGCGTGCAGTGCCTGAGCAGAGCTGCTGGTGGAGCACCGCATGTCGCATGTCGGAAGCTGTAGTCCCGCCCCGTAATACGCTCTGAATGTAAACAAAGGCATGGCCTGCCTTCAACGTGGCTCCTTGCATGGGCACAGCGCCCGGGGGCAGCAGCAGGCAGTACTCACTGGAGAAACTTGCACCGCAGCAGGACGGGGAAAAGAGTCCTCAAGCTGCCGGTGTCAAGGTTGCAGGAGGTCAGATTCAGCTCCTCCACCTCGTGGCTCGTGCTGCCCATGACAGAAGCCAGAACGGAGCACTTGAGAGGAGTCATCTTGACGGAGGAGAGGTTGACGGTCCGGAGGGAGCGGATGGCCTCAGCTGTGAAGGGTTCATTCTGGAACTCGTGCAGGAAGAAGAGGTAGTCCATGAGCTCGGAGGGGGGCAGCCCTTTGCGGCTGTTCCTGATGACAGTCTTCTTCATGGCCTTGGCGATCTCAAAGGCCGCCAGGTTCTTGATGGAGCAGCCCAGCTGCTCCAGGATGGCGCGGTTCCGGCGGGACAGGATCCCACCCATGAAGATGGGGAAGAGCTCAAAGACTTCATCGTCGGCGGCCTCATCAGGGTGCCGCATGGGACCCTCCACACCCAAGATGCTGGAATTGATTTGATCCAAGACGTCGTCATTGTAGTAATCCTCCTCTTTGAACAGCTCCTCTGCCATGGTGCGGGCGATGGTGTCCCGGCCCTTCCCGCTCAGCCGCGAGAAGAAGCGAGGGAACATTTTGAGCAGGTTGAAGAGCACCGGCAGGAAGCGCAGGGGAAGAACTTTGGAGATGATGCTCAGCACCACAGCGGCATCTTCGCTCACCTTCCCGATGATCTCCGACACCTCCTTGCCCACTTTCTGCACCAGGGTCTTCTTCTCGCCCAGCACCACGTACAGGGCCGCCAGGTACTCCTGCATTGCAGGGATGGTGAAGACGAAGGTGTGCTCCTTGCCTGGCTGCACGCACGGCGTGAGGAAGAAGCGGAAGACATCACTGCGGAAGACCTCCAGCTGGTTGAGCTCGCTTTCGGTCTTCATCTCCACCTCAAAGCACTGCCGCAGGTCCTCCTCTGTGAAGCTGGTTTTGCGGGACATCACCCCTTCGTGGGCCAGCTTGCCCACAGTCTTGGCCACGTATTTCATCATGGAGATTTTGGTGGGGTCAGTGCTATCCAGCACCTCCCCGCTGAAGTTGAGCCGCAGGAAGCTGGTGTAGATGCCACTCAGGGTCTGGCTGGGAGGCACCGTCCTGGTGAAGTAGAGGAAGTGCAGCGTGGTGCACACCAGCCAGCAGTAAGAGGGCAGGAAGCAGGCGGCGGCGATTTGGTTTTGGCGCTCCAGGTTCCTCGACAGCATCTCCACCAAGTTCTCCTGCTCGCCAGAGCGGCCGGCCACGTCGTTCTCTCCATCACAGCCAGGCTGGCTGAGGCGCAGTTGGAAGTACAGCTTCTGCAGGTTGGTGTCTGAGAAGCCACAGATCTCTGCGTAGCGGCCCACGTACTTGCCAGGGATCCGGTGCACCGCAGATGGGCGCGTCGTGACGATGATGCTGGCCTGGAAGCAGAGGGCTGGGTGAGTTTGGAGGTGCCTTTGATCTAACTTCAGCAGGATCCCAATCCTACAACTTGTATCCAGGAGCACCCAGCAGCTGGAGTCTGAGAAGCTGCTGTCCAAAGGTTTAAACCTGGCCCAAAGGGGACAGAGGAGCTTTCCACATCCCTTTCTAGATATAAGCTGAGCCTGGAAGGCAACAAGCCCACAGACTGATTCTCAGGTACTACCTTCTTTGCCTTACCAGGCCTCCCGAATATTCCCCAGCAACAAACCAGCATGGAGAGTCCCGCCAGGGGTACAAGCTACAAGTTGACTAGCAGCCAAGCTGGGCTACAAGAACTAGCACAAGGCTTTAATCTGCAATACCCCAGCAGCCACTGACCTCTGGCAGGAGGTATTTCCGCAGCAGGTTTACCACGATAGCAGAGGGAGGCAGAGGCTCATTGGCATCACAGCACAGCTCGGTGCCAGCCAGTCTGAAATCCAAGTTGAGGCGCTCCAGCCCATTGAGGATGAAAAGCACCTTGAGGTTGGAAGAGCCCAGGAGCGGCACCACGTCCCGGAGGTGCTGGTACTTCTTGGTGATGAGGCGTCTCAGAGAGATGGGGACGTGACTGTAGGACAGGTCCTCACAGGAGAAGGGAATGACCAGCTCAAAGCGGGGTAGGAGACCGTGGCACCAGTCCACCACCATCTTTTTGATGAGGGTGCTCTTCCCTGTGCCCACGGTGCCGTACAGCACCACGTTCTTCACCTGCCGCCCGCAGGCATCCATGTCAAAGAGATTCTGGAGGCTGATGACCTGCCTGCAGGGCTGCTGGAGCTGGTGCTGGATGGTCAGGTCAGGTGAGGGCTTCAGGATCTGCTCCAGGGAGCTCTCCCGGATCACTGGGTCCACGTGGACGGCATCTAGTGAGAACGAAGGGCCAAACTGCCTCTCTTCGTTGGGCTGGTTGCTGAACCACGCAGACAGGCTCTTCTGGTGTTTCTTAATAGCATCTGGGAGGAAAAAGGTGTTTAGCAATACAATGTCTTCTTGCTGCCAGGAGTTTGGGAAACTCTTGGGAAAGCACAGGCAGGAGGCAGAACCCTGCACTGCCCTGGGCAGCAGCTGTGCAGGACACTCCATCCTCCTCAGCACAAGGTGGCAAGCTTACCAGATGAGGCCACGTTCCTGAGATGGTCCAGGCCATGGTGGGAGGAGCTGCGCTGGGCTCGGTTCTCCTGAGACCTTCCCTTGTACCGAACACAGCTCCTGCTAGAGGAAAGAAAGCATCGGGAGGTGAGCAGGGGCCAGCAGCCCGGAGGGCAGGGTGGGACACCACAAGGCAGTGCCAGGTAAGGGCTGAATTCAGAGTGGCAGGGAGTTGGCTCTGTGTGGTTTGCTAGTGCAGGCAAAGCAGCATCTCTGCCTACAGAGCCCCAGTGGTCCCGAGGCAGCAGCTCAGCCACCCGCATCCCACCGTACCTGGGGACGGAGATGCCACCCATGTGGAGGATCTTCCTGTGGAAGCAACTGCCTGCAGCACCTGTGGGGATGAAGCATTCCTGCACTGATCATGGCTCAGCACCCCGCAGAGGTGACATACAGACTGTAGAGCTGGGGATGGACTTCCAGCAGGGACACCTCAACCCCAGGAACAGGGTGGGTTTGGGATCACAGCTCACCTGGCATCGAAGCAGCACAGAGGTACACACACCGTGCTGCCCTGTGCCCGGGCTGGGACCCACACAGCCGTGTCCAGCTGCCCCAGGGCAGCCAGCCGTGGTACTGCATGGCCCAGGACATCTTCTGCCTGAAAGAGAGGGGACAGCTGAGAAGGAGCAGGGCGCTGAGGATGTCCTCACCTGTAGGGTGAGCCTACCTGCCCCCAAAAATCCACAGAACTCACTGGGGGCACAAGGGGCAGAGGAACGTTACCTCCTGGTGCACAGCCAAAAGTCATCAGCCTGGATTCAGCTATTAGCACCGCATCCCGGAGAGAAAAAGCGCTGCAGAGGAAGGAGCTCGACTTTTTAAAAGCTTTATAGCGAAACAGCTCCAAGCCCAGCTCCCCCCCCCCGTCCTCCTGCAGCTGCGTACGAGGGGCTGAGCAGCTCGGGAGGATCCCGAGGGCGGCCGGAGGACGCGCTGCCCTCCCAACCTCCCACCGCAGGACGGGGCCGAACCGCCGCCGACTCATGCGCTGCACGCCCGGCTTGAAGGGAAACTGAGGCACGGGAGGGGGGAGGAGGGGGTGAGAAAACTGCAGGAAACGCGCAGGAAACGATGAGCCAAGCAGAGGCCGAGCTAGGCTCGCACCGCGCTGCTTTCTGCCATCCTCGCCTTACCCGGCTCCCAGCCCTCCCTCTGCTCCGCCACCACCTTCCGCCGCCTTCCCCGGGGTTCCGGTTGGGGCAGCGCGGCCCGGTTTCGCTTCCCTGAGTCGGGAAGGGCTCCGAGGCGGCGGTGACTTCCTGCAGCACCGGCACGGCACGGCACGGCACGGCACGGCACGGCACGACGGCCGGGAGCAGCGCCGCACCCGTGCGTCCAGCCACGTATCCACGGGCCCGAGGGCAGAGCTGCTTTTGTAACAGCGGGAGGTGGTGCCGAAAGCTGGGCTGCTGCCTGGGGAGAGCAGCCCGTGCTCACAGCGTCGCGCATCCCTCTGCATCCCGGCACCCAGCAGTACGCAGCCATCCCAGCATCCCGACACACGCGGACCCCGCGCCCACTCGGGAGGAAGCGAAGGGTGCGCTATAAATATAAGTTTTATTGATGTGTGAAATCCACCAAGTACAGCTGGCAGCTCGGAAACGCCGGTACGAGTTGCGACCCCTCCACCTGTACGGCAACCCTCCGGCCACCGTGAGTGCTGCTCACAAGCCAGGAACCCCCCCTCCCCACACACAGCGCACTCACCTGCAGACAGCACTGCTCCCCAAACAGCCCAGGTCCCTCCCCCAGGCCTGGCCACACCTCTGCAGGGCAGCGATGCATCCCCATTGCAAGGCAGCAGGTCCCACTGCTGGCAAAGCCCTCGCAAGCAGAGCCGCAGCCCCGTGAGCAATCTCCGTCGTGCTCTGAGCTGCCATCTGCATGTTATTTTGGTAACGGCTCACCCCGACTCCACATGCACACCCCAGCACAGCACAACCACACACAGCACATGGCGGCAGGGAGGCAGCAGGAGACCCCCAGCAGGACAGGATGGATGGTGTCCACACACAGCGAGAATGAAACACTGCTTTATTGCCTGCTTGGGGTGGGTGAGACCCTGCAGGCAGATCTTTACCCCCTGTGCTGCCCTGCTGTCCCTTCCAAAAACCCCTGCACACAGGGCGAGGATGCTTTTGCTTCACTTGTGAATGTGACAAAGGTGACCCAGACATGCGTGGAGGGGAGAGGCCGAGTCCCTGTGTGGCCGGCAGCATGCTGGGGTTCACAGCACACCTATGCCAGCAGCACCCACCCCAGCTGAGCCTTTGGGCCTGAATCGGTTCAAGATGGGCTGAGGTTCAGCTGCTGCCCTCAGAGATCTGCAAGCCACAGCTCAAACCTCATCCTAATGCACTCAAAGTGCATTGCATGGGAAGGGAGGGGGCAGGAAGGGAGAGGAGGTGGAGGGGAAGAAGCCTGCTCTCCTCCGTCACACTCCTCGTGATTATCCAGACGCGTTCCCTGGAGGGGTGCCTGCAGCCAGAAGCACCCAGAGTTCCACTCCCCCGCTCCAATAAAGTGCATCCTCACTGCACACATCCTGGACAGGGCAAAAATCGGCGCGGATCTCCCTTGACTTCACGCTGCAATCCAAAAGCAGCAGAAGTGGGGCACTGAAGTAGCCCAACAGCCCCACAGACTGATGAGATGGAGATGGGGGGCAGCCAGCAGCTCTGCCATTCCCTGGTGGCACAGCAGATGTGGGGCCTGCTCCCCGTGTCTCCCTGGCTGGAGGTGGCAGCAGTGTTCCCATCCCCTGCCCAGCGCAGCACAGGGATAGTGAAGGTGGATCTGGGAGCAGAGGGGAATTTTGTCAGTAAGTCAGCCGAGATCCCCTGGGGAAACCCCAATGCTCAGCACTGGAAGAGCATCAGGGCACGTCCTGCTTCCAGAGCCTTTATGCACGAGCTCTTCACATCCATGCAGGGGAAACCCAGCCCCGCTGCAGCAGTACCTCCATCTCTGCCCTCCAGCCAGCCCCTGCAGTGCAGAGCAAACCAGGAGAAGTGAAGAAGAGTTCAGAGGACATTGCTGCAACCTGTCCTTCTCTCTGCAGTCCAATCCCCTGCCGGGTCCATGCTCACCAGCAGGCAGTGGGCTCCGGTAGCACCCATGCAGCCCCATGACAGCAGTGCCAGCATGCTGTCCCCACCAGCTCCACTCCTTTGAAAAGCCAACAAGGTGCTAAAATGCCCTGAGGGGTGCAGAGCTTTGGAGGAACCACCAAAAGATGCTTTCTCCTGGTACCAGACCCAGCATCAGGGCGGCTCAATGCAAACCAACTGCTGCCAGATCTCACCTGCCTTCCAGCTCCGGCACCACTGGGACCCACTTGTCCATGCTCTTACCCACCAGTCCTGCTGCAGTGGGTGGGTGCCCACAGCCTTCATCTCCTCCCTGCAGGCAGCACACGGCTGTTGCTGAGGGAGGGTCATTCCCATCCTGCGTGGTTGTGCTGGGGAAAGGGAACAAGAGGCCAGCAGAGCTCCACTGACAGCACAGTGCTCCACGCTGGGTTTGATGGGACGGTCGCTTCTCTTCGTATCGATCGCTTTTATCCTCTTGGCTCAGATCCCAAAGACTGAACGTGACACCCCCTGAGGTCTGAGAGCACTGTCCCACTCCCACAGACACTGCTGTGTCCCCAGGTAGCAGAGGCCAGCCCTGAGGATGGCACTGAGCAGCAGCACAGGAGAGCCCCGAGTCCTCTGCCCGCTGCTCCCATTCCTCTCCTTGCGGACTGAAAACAGCGGGGTTTCAAAATTAAATTCAAAATTAAAAAGGAGGAAAAAGAAATAAAAAGAAGAAGAAGGAAAAAAAAAAAAAAAGAAATAAAGTGAGGATTGAAGCAGAAAGGAAAAGGGGAGGCAGCAATCTGTGGCTGCAGCAGCAGGAAACGCAGAAGCCTTGTGCGACTTGGTGGCTTGGGGCTCTTCTCTGTGCGATGGCTCTGTGTGTGTCCCCACGTGGCTCGGACCCCCGGCGCCTCTCCTTCTCCTGCCTGGAGCTCCCCACAGCCTCACTCTGCCTCCTTGGGACCATCCCTGCTATCCTCCATAGGCAGGCAGGTTGAGTGAAGGGATGCAGCTCCGTGGGGGTGAGGCAGAACCGGGGGACGCGTGGTGGGGCTGTACAAAACGTTTGCCATGAAGAGTGCGTGGAAAGGTTAAAACAGTTCCGAGATGTCTCAAAACCCTTCTCGACTGAGCCAGGCCTGGCTGGCACCTACCAACATGGTCCATGGCTGCCATGCAGCAGCTCAGGCCCGGGGGGCAGCTCTGGGGTCCCGTGGCCCCTTTATCTCTCCGACTTGACCTTGTACCTGAGCACCAGGTACGCCAGGAGCCGCAGGATGACGAAGAAGATGCCCAGGATGAGGAAGTCCAGGTAGAGCTTGGCCTCCTCCACGTCCAGTTCCTGCAGGATCTTGATGGGTTTTTGGAAAGGGCAGAAGTCCTCGAGGCACTCCAGGTCCTCGCGCTCCATGGCGTAGATGGTGAGGATGACGCCTTCAAAACCATACCTATGGCAAAGCAGAGTCACTGCGTGCCCCACACGGCCCCACTCCCACCCCACCGACAGAGTGCGCGGTCCCACCTGACGTAGGAGACATAGGAGCTCCACTGCAGGTAGGTGGGAATGGTCTTGAAGCTGACAAAGAAGCCCGAGAAGAGCAGGACGGGGATGGCGGTGACGGGTCCCACAAAGGTGGCTACCTATGGAGCAGAGGTCATTGGGTGCCACATCCCCCTTTGTGCCCCATGGCACTCCCCGTATGTGGTTCTTTGGGACACCCACGTCCACACCACGGGCAAAGCCTGACCTGCAGGGAGGTGGAAGCAGCTCCAATGAGAAGCCCGAGGGATTGGGCCACCAAAGCAGTGGCGGTGGCCAGGGCAGAGAAGAGGAGGAAGCGCGTGGCCTCGGGCGGCTGGCCTGTCATCCAGTACACGATGCTGCAGTAGGCAATGGGGCAGATCACCTGGGGAGGGGGGGGAGCAGAGTTACACACTGGACCCGTGGCTGCTCTGGTCCCATAGACCCTCCCCAGGGGTGGAGAGTTCGAGGAACCCATCCAGGGCATTGGAAACTGGCCGTGCCAAGGGGCTGACGCTCACCTGGAAGGGCACATCTGCCATGGTCTTGGCCAGGTAATAGGCTTTCAGGCTGTACCAATAGTTCAGGTGCTCTCGCAGGAATACAGACATCTCCTGGGGGACTGTGGGGAAGCAAGGAAGGAGTCAGCAGTGCCCCAGGCCAATGCACCCTGCAGCCTCCTGCCCACGGGTGGGAGCTTCACCAGGGACAGAAACTGAGAAGGGAACCTTCACATGGACAAGTCAGCTCAGCCAGGGGGGTTTTGCTCAGGCTTCTTGAGGAAGTGAAAGGGAGATCTGAAGCAGCTGAAAACGCAGCTGTGCAGACAGTTTCTCAGCAAAATAAGTAAATAGATAAATTCCAGTGCACTGCTTAGAGCCATTCGGTGAACAATGGCAATAACTGAACCAGACAGTAAACAAATGGCAACCGGGGGGATTTACTCCACGCGATGCAAACACTTCCACCCTTCTCTTTGTATCCTTTCCGTCTCTATCCTACTGCCCCACTTTGGACCAACTCAGCTGTCTCCACCATACAGCACCCATTGGAGCCCTCCCACAGACACAACCCCCCCTGCACACCCAGGGGTGGGAGCAATGGGGCAAGGAGCTCCTTACAGGTGAGGATGGTGGGCATCAGTGCAGCAAACATGAGGAAGAGCATGGAGAAGAAGAGGAAGCCAGTGTTGTTGAAGACTTTGCCGGCGTCGTTGCCGATGTGCAGGTAGAGCAGCCCGATGAGCACCCCGATGCAGATGTGGGACATGAAGCGCAGGTGGGTCAGCACCTATGGGTGGGCAGAGGGGATCATGAGGCAGGACCACGTCCCTTGAGAATCCCGGAGAAGGGTGAGCCCCACTCAGCTCTGCTTGCCCCCAGCAAATGGCTCCCATCCCTTTAGCGTTGGCTCAGCCCTCACCGTGTCCCTCAGGATGCAGATAAAGGTTCTCTTGAAGAGGATGCAGAACTGGGTGGAGGTACTGGTGGCGAATGTGTGGCTCTCGATGTGGTCCACGTCCTGCAAAGGGATGTTTGAAGTCAGAGATGCAGGTGAGGGACAGGGATCACCTCCCACGTGGTGTCCCCTCTTAGGCTCTCACTGTCACACAGTGCGCCGGGCACGATGAGTCCGCCTTGTTGGGGCTGCTCTTCTTCTCTGCCATGGTGCACATGCCGTTCTGCACAGCACGGAACAGGACAGGGTTGAGGTCCCCATACTCTCCTGAGGCCACCTCGATAACTGCGGAGCACAAGAGCAGCACTGAGCCAGCCCTCACCATCACACAGCTCAGGTCACCCAGATTCCCCAAGGTCAGGGGGTGGGAGCCCAGTGTAGCCCTCACCCCACAGTGCCACACACCCACAGCACAGCACCCAATGGGGGGACATGAGTTTGGACCTCGCCACGTGGGTTTGGACCTCGCCACCCTCCGTCCCCAACACTGCTGAGCTGAGGAGGGGCCACTCACTGAAGTCAGCGGGGTTGTGGTACGTGGGGCAATGGAGCCCAAGGCCCTTCAGGTAAGGGATGAGGTTGGTCACGACGCCTTTGAAGATGCACTGGCCCTGGCTAAGGATGTAGAGCTGTAAGAGAAATCAGCGATAGGGCAGGTGCAGAGCAGCCAGGGCGCCACTGCTTGCTCCAGATCCCGTCGTCAGGGCTGTGAACCACATGAGCCCAGGCCAGCTGCCTGCACCAGCCCTTCCCACGGCCTCTCTGCATGGTCAGAATGACCTGCCCCCCAGAGAGCCCTGTGCTCCAGCCCAAACCTTGTCAAACATCTCGAAGAGCTTGGCGCTGGGCTGGTGGATGGTGCAGATGATGGTGCGGCCGCCCTGAGCCAGGGAACGCATCAGGGAGACGACCTGGAAGCAGGAGGCACTGTCCAGACCACTGCAGGATGGGGCAGAGGAGAAAGAGATGGCAAAGAGAGAAGGAGAGAGTTGAGAAAGGGAGAAGAAAATCTCCAAGACACCTCCACCACCACGTGGGCACCCTGCGTGACGGAGGAGAACATCCCTTTGCAGCCCCAGCCCTGTTGTCCTCCAGTCCCTTCGGTGTCCCACAGCCCCTCTTGGATCCAAAGGGCTCTGGTCCCCCCGGTGTCCCCCAGTGGTGGGGAGCTCCTGCAGTCTCACCTGGTGGGCTCATCGAAGAACATGACTGGAGGATTGTTCACCAGCTCCAAGGCGATGGCCAGGCGCTTGCGCTGCCCACCCGACAGCGAGATGGTGCGGGTGTAGGAGCACTCCAGCAGCCCCAGGGCTGTCAGGATCTCATTGACCTGAGGGATGGAGCCTCGTTCACCACGAGCTCCCATGGACCCTCACCTTTTCCCCCCCCTCACCTGCTCCCATGTCCCCATCACTGAGGGTCCATAGTTCCTTCCCTTCTTCACTGTTTCCACCTGAGAACAAGACAAGGGGCCCTGAACTCACATTCCTCTTCACTTACCAGCTCTTTCTTCACCTCCTGCTTCTCGCTCAGCTTCAGGTTAGCAGAGACCTGCAGGGAGAAGATGAACAGGGAGATCAAAGCATCATAAAGTGGCTTGGGTCGAAAGGGAACTCAAGGATCATCAAGCTCCAACCTCCCTGCTGCATGCAGGGCCACCAACCTTCATATCTATCTAGACCAGGCTGCCCAGGGCCCCATCCAACCTGGGCTTGAACACCTCCAATAGGAACATCATACTAGGTACCACGCTCATCCCCAGCTTTGTGATACAAGAGCAAGAGCAGGACTTCATCCCCACATCCCACAGCTCTTGGGAAGCTCCCACTTGAGGATGCAGCCACCCCAGGAAACCCTGCAGCCCCGCTCACCATCATGGCCTCCAGCACGGTGAGGTGTGGCAGCAGCATGTCATCCTGCATGATGTAACAGGACATCTTGCGAAAGGTGCGCAGGTCCCTCGGCCGCCCGTTCACCAGGATCTGACCCTTCATACCCGTCTCCCTACAGGACAGAGAGGATTGAACACAGCCCCCAGCCCCGCTCCCCCAGCTCCTCCTCCAGCCCCACCTGTAGCCAGCCAGGATGTTCATCAGCGTGGATTTGCCGGCACCCGATGGCCCCATGATGCCAATGAGCTCTCGCTGGCAGAACTTCCCTGACAGGCATTTGAGGAGGGTCTTGTAGCCTGGAGGGAGAGAGCAGAATGGTGGGATTGCAATGGGACCCCGGCACCTGGGGGGCTGTGGGACCACCATGTGCTGCGCCAAGGGACCACCTCTACCAGCATCATCATGGCCGTCACCCCCAAGTACAACCTTTGTCCCTGCTTCCCCATTAGCTCATCCATTTCCAATGCAGACAAGATCAGAAAACCCCTGGGACACAGCATAAGGAAGGCCACCAGGCTGTGGCACTGCCCTGGTCCCCAGGCAGCAACGAGCAGGGTGCCATGGGGCAGAAGATGCCTGGCTGCTGCCTTCATTGGTATTCATGCCATGACACTCGGCAGCAGCCACTGCTAATCAGACCTGGAATTATCTCTGCTTTAAAGGCAGCTGATTAGCATTTTCTGGCAGCAGGAACGCAATGTGTCGGGAGCACGGAACAGGCACAGCCTCAGGCTGTCAGAAACTGCCCTGAAACACAGCCCTGCCTGGGGAGCTGTGGTTTGCAGGGTACCACAGACCAGGTCTGAGCATCTCCCTGCTAGAAATATATCCCCTTGCCCCACGGCATCAGCTGGCATCGGGTGAGGACAACGCATCCATCCCATACCCACAAACTGGGGCGAGCCTAAGGATCAGGGCAGCGAAAGAAGCAGGAGGAGATAGGAGGGGATACGAGGGGAAGGGGTCCAGCACCCTGATCTTCCTGTGCCCCAGCAGCACCCGTTGGGATCAGGCACCCCCAGGAGAAGGGCCCTGGGGGTTGGGAGGTGCGAGCAGGATGCTGTGTGACGGCAGCAGGGTGAGCGCGGCGCACAGCCCGGCAGCGCATGCTGCTCACGTCGGTGCCACTGCAGCTTGCGCAGCGGTTACTCGCGTTCATTGACTGCCAGTAACCTCCTGCTTCAGCAACGCGCGGCAGCACGGCCGGATCCTGCACAAAGGCACCTGGAGCTCCACACCAGCTCCTGTGTGCAGTCCAGGGGAGAAGAGCGTTCCTGCTGTGCAACCCCACAGTCCCAGCTCCAGCTGCCCCAAGTCTGTCCCCACCACAGTGCATGCAAACACTCCTTAGTGCCAGCCTCCATCTTTTGCTTCCCAGCATCTAAGGAGGCAGAGCTCAACCTGGGGGCTTTGGGTTGGTCCTGCTGTCCGTCGGTGCCTCAGCTTCCCCAGCTGCAGAGCTTAGCTGGGAGCAGCAGGGACCCCACACCCTCAACCAGCTCATCCCAGGACCCTGCTCATTCCCCCCCCCCTCCTCACAGGGCCATCCTGATTAGCATCCCATTAACCAACAGGGCTAATTAAAGCTGACTACCACCCATCAGCTGCCATCTGCCTCCCCTCCCTAAGCTGTCGGCCGCAGTCGCAAACAGGGAGCTGCCAAAGAGGAAACCCCCTGCAAGCCCAGCACCCCCCTGCACACCAGGGCACCCCTTGGGGCCTCCTACTGCCGGCACAGCAGCACTAAGAAAACCCATCCATCTTGTCAGCCCCAAGCCAAGCAACAGCCCTGCCTGCCCCAAACGACCTCTGGGATGGGATCTGCTTTTGGGGATCACAGGGCTGGGTGGCCACAGGGGACAGCAGGGTGAGCAGCTCCGGAATTTCCCACTACTGTGCACTCAGACAAAATCCTGCAGAGCTGAGAGACGGCTGCCTGCATCAGCAAAGAGGGATGGACCCAGGGCAGGGGGTGTGGGAGAGATGAGAGGAGACTGGAGGGGAGATGTGGCAGCCTCGGGGGTCCCCAGTCCTACAGGCATCTCCTACCTCTCTTCCTCCACCAGGAGCCCTCGCGCACAGAGTAGGACAGGTCAATGAACTCGATGTTGACAGCCGAGCGTTTCGGGAGGTGGGAAAACCTCTGGGCCTCTGTGATGTGGTTCTCCACCTTTTTCAAGTGGGTGGTGAGGAGCGGGGCGTCCGGGGGGCCGGCGTGGCAAACCGTGTCCTCCAGAGCGATGGAGACGCACGCAGGATCCATGCTTTTCTCTGCCATCGTGCTGCTCTGTAGGGAATACGCAGGGATGGACCCACTCGATCTTTGGCACGAGGGCTCTGCAGAGCTGGGGGAACGCTGAGCCAGGCGGGGTGGGAAACACGCTGCACCCCAAAGCCTCTGCAACATCCCAGATGAGGTTGGGGCTAGGGGTCCCTCATTGTGCTGAGGACAGGAGGCTGAGCCGTGCCCTGCTGAGCTCAGCACCCCTCCTCCCCTGCAGGGCCGGGGTCCTAATGCCGTGCTAACCTACATTTTGCTGAGCCGCAGGCTGCAGGCAGCTCCTCGCCGCAGCTGCAATGCACACACACAATCCCCTGGAAGGGGAGGATGGCCTCGCGAGGAGCTGCGCCGAGATCTTCCCAGCCCTCTCCCCGATGCAGACAGATCTCTTTCAGGGCTGGAAAACAGCCAGCCTCGGCCCTGGGGGGAGAAAAGGGGCGAGCGAGGGCTGCGTGATCCCATCACCCCCACTCCCTCCGAACGCTTTAGGTTCCCCCTTCCTACAGACGCAGGGCACAGGGCCAGCAAGACGGGGGGCTGCGGGAGCCACAGACCGCCCTCGGGCTCACCTTGACTCCTTGAGCCGATCCCCATCCCACCCCACCCCACCGACGAGGGCATCTCCTCCGGAGCCGCTCCTCCTCCATCCCCTCTCCCTCCATCCGCCGGACCCCAACCCCTCGGACCCTCCCCACGCTCACCTGTACGAGCTCGGGCTCCGCTCCCCGCCGCCTCCGCCGCTCCGCGCACTGCCGCAGCGCCGCCGCCGCCGCTCCCTCCACCCCCCTGCGGACAAAGGGGCGATGCCCGCGGCGGGGCCGAGCGCCCGCAGCCCCCGGTGCGCACCGATGGACCGCAGGGGAGGAGAACGGGCGGCGGCCGCTGCTCAGTGCCGCTCCCCGGGCTTAGCGCTGCCCCCGCGGGTCCCCAGCCGGGATGCGCTCCCCATCCCTCTGGAGGGCTGGGCTGGGCAGGGCCGGGCGGCGAGGTGGGAGGACCGGTTCCGCGCAGTTATCCGCTCCCGTATTGGTGCCCCGGACTCGTCTGTGCCCCGGACCCGTCTGTGCCCCCCACCGCCGGCGCTGTCTCGGCTGCCGCCGTGTGTCGGGACGGTGGGAATTGGCTGCCCGGGCGGCGCTGCCAGGCGGCGAAAAACCCTCTTAAAGGAACCGGCTTTATTTCCTTTCCCCGCTCTGCTCTGCGTGTCATGCAGAAGGCCCCGAGCATCTCCCGGCTGCAAAGCTTGGGATTTGCAGCCCCCGTTCTTCCGTCCCCACCGCTGCACCTCTGACACAGCAGAGAGCCCACGGCCCCTCACCCCACAGCCCACTCCCAGGGCTCACCTAGCCCTGCACTGAGCTACCTTTGCATTGCATTGCATTGCACCCAACAGCCTCCACCACAGGGCACAAGCAGGATGCAATGATGGCAGAGCACTGCTCAGAAAGGTCACAGCAAGCATCAAGGGCCAGAGGGCACAGCTGCCCACCCCAGGGTCCTGGTGGGAGGGTGCCAACCCCCCAGCTTGCCCCCAGCACCCACTCCCCTGCACGCTGTCACCGTGCTGCACCTGGCTCCCTCCTCGCTGTCGCTCACACCTCTCACCCACCACAGCACTTAAACATGAAAGCCGTATGGAAATGAGCGACACTAACAACAGTATTAATTAAAATACCCATCTGGTGAGCTAAGGAAATCTTTCCTCTCTCACAGCCGGATCGGGGCTTGGACAGAGCTGAGGGCAGGGATCCAGCCCTTTAGGAATGGGATTCAGGCAGAGGGGGCAACATCAGAGTCAGCCCCACACCGAAGCCTGCAGTCAGTTCCTCATGGAGCAGGAGAGGTGCTGGGCTCATGCCAAAGCCATTTCAGCATGCTGCCTCCTGACCCAGGGCGCTCACAGCTGGAGCTGAGAGAGCAGCTGCCCTCTCTGTGTGGGGCTGTGGGGATGGAGCAGGCAGCAGAACCTCCATGCATAACTGCAAATCTGTGTCATTGCCTGTAAACAATTTTTTTTAATTACCCACAGTGGTGGTGGTGGTGCTGGGCCTGTTTCCCCTGCTGATCCCATTACACATGCTCCTGCCCCTCTTCCTCCCCAGGGAATAACAATTTTGGTTCTTCCATTGCTGCTTCAGAGGGATCCAGGGTGGCCCTGCAGAGCAGGTGGCACCCAGAGACCATCACAACAGTGGGACACGAGGGCACATGGGACAGAATGAAGGGCTCAGGGCTGGGATCCCAGGGAACCCAGGACCAAGGAGGGGTCTTGTGTCCTTACCTGCTCTGGCTGCAAGGCATCAGCTACCCAGAGATGTCCCTGGGGAGGATGGGGGGGGGGGCTGCAGAGCAAATCACACACTGCAGGAAGGAGCAGCCCCAGCCTGCAGGCACCATGCACAGCAGCCCCCACACCCTGCCTGCACAGATGAAGCAGCAGGACAGCCCTGCTGACTGCACACAAGGGCAGGAAATAACTAGCAGAGAGAAATGGCAGCCTGCAGGACAGGCAAAGTGCTGCCTGCCTGCTAGAAGAGGATGCGAGCCTTCTCCAGGGAGCAGCCAGCAGGAGACGCGGAGGTCTCCAAGTCCTCAATGCAGCTGCCCTGCTCCTGCTGCCCACAGCATTCCCTGCACGCCATGTGATGGGGCCAGGCAGAAAGGCAGCAAGTCCCAAAACTCTTCTCCCAGATGACAGCTTCAGGATGGATGGAAATTATGGAAAGGAAGAGCCCAGCACCGGAAATGCATGGCCAGCAGACCTCAGTACAGAAGGCTCAGCTCTGCCGGGAGAATCTGTAAGGAGAGCAGAGATGCTGAGCTGCTCAGCAGCCCCCAGCTTGCAGCCACCCCTTCCCTAAGGGCAGCATCAGCCCCTCACCAGAGGTGGGCGCCGCTACTGGGTCTCCCCGCAGGGCACGTGGCAGTCGCACTCGCAGACGTCGCAGCGCAGGAACCAGCGCAGCCAGCCCAAGCGTTTGGTGCTGCAGGAGGAGATCTTGATGCAGCCGTGGCGCAGGGAGGCTCCCAGGTGCTTCTGGGTGCTGCAGGACGACGAGCAGCTCCCGCTGATGTCCCGCTCGCTGATCTCGATCCGGCCTCGCAGGCAGATCCCTGCAAGAGCAGGTCTGGAGCACGCCCCCAGTGTAGCCACCAGCCCCTTTTTCCCCACGGTGGGCTGCTGGGACAGCAACAGCCATCCCACCCCACGGTACTCACGGAGGCAGGTGGGCTTGGGCGTCCAGCGGCCGTCAGACTGGCAGGCGCTGGCCGGGTCCCCCAGCAGCATGAAGCCGGGCCGGCAGCTGTAGCGCACCACGGAGCCCACCCACCAGTCATTGCCATGCACCACTGAGTTGAAGTCCGCCTCGGGCCTCCCGCAGTTCACTGGGGATGGGGAGGTTCCCGTGGGCAGGCGGCTCGATGGGACACGCGTGGAGGGGAATGGGAACCAAACCTGCCCCGTGCACTCCCAGAGCCCCTGAGGTGGCCGTACCTCGGCAGAAGGATTTGTAGCCCAGCCAGCAGCAGCTGCCGTTCCCACACTGGCTCCTCTTCAGCTCCTTATGCTTCCCCTTGCAGCCCCCCATGCAGATGGGTGCAGTGCCGGACCAGTAGGTATCCAGGTCTCCTGGTGCCATGGGAGCAAGGCTTGGGGCTGAGGACCACTCGTTCCAGCAGCTCCTCAGCCCTGAGCCCTGCTGTAGGTGGTGCCCAAAGGCTCAGCCACAAGCCCTGCTGCAGCGAGGAGCACATCCACATCCCCCAGCTCCGGCTTCTCCAGCACCAAGCTCCGGCACGGGGCCTTACTCCTTGCTGTGTCAGCAGCCCTAGGGCACCCCGTAAGCAACCCTTCTCCCAAACACCCTGTTACCTTCTGGGTGCTCAGAAGAGACCAGCGTGGCCAGCATGGTGAGGAAGAGGAGACCCAGCCCCATAGCGCAAGCACTGCTCTCCTCCCCTCACCCCCAATCACTGCCAAGGAGAAAGTGAACTTGGTTTCCATACACAGCAGGACATGCTGTAGGGCCCAGGAGAGGGAGGAGACTCCTCTTGATGCCAATCCTCTCCCCATGAGATAATCCCTGGCAGATTACCCTCTCTGGACCCAGTGTTTAAAGGGACAACTCTTCCCAGCCACCACTCCGCTCCCAACACCAAACACTTGGGTAGCACAGGAATGCTGCAGCTTTAGAGCAGCAGCTTTGGCAGCAGAGCTCGTGTGTTGGAAAGGGAGCCAAGATGGAAGTGCTGCGAATGCAAACTTGGCACGAGTTCCTTCTCTCCAAGGTATCTGCAGCCCAGCTCAGCCAAGCAACAGTGAGCAGGCGCCGAGCAGGGAAGGCTGGGCAAGGCCAGGGCACACTGCATGCTGGTAGCCCAGGGATGCTCTCATAAAAGAAAGCAGCATCTTCTGACAGTGCATGCCATCAGAGCTGCTGAGGCAACAGCTGCCTCCTGTCCTGCCTCAGTCTAAGCACAGGTGGCCTGGCTCCATATGCATTTCACCAATCCAAGGAAGGCATCTTGCTTACAAACCTGTGTGTAGCCCCAGAAGGCTTTCTTACTCAGTCTGAGGCAGGAGACTCTCCCCACTTCAACTCTGCTCCTCATCTCAACCAGGGCACAGGCCCGAGGGGCTGCTCTCATCACTGCTGGCCAAGGGCACTAACACGGATCACACCCACAGTGCTTGTAATTAGAAAGTGAGCAGATGGCCAAGGCTTCAGCATAAAGTGATTTTCTCCATTAACCTGGAATTCCAGCAGCTTTTGCCAAACTGCTCGAGGAAGAGAAGGGAAAAGTCAACCAGGTTGCCTTCCTGCCTCCATCAGGGCACATCACCTCCACACGCAGCTTCGTGAGGATCCAAGGGTCACTCCAGCTTCGCACTGCCCATATCATGTACAAAAGAGGAAGCTGGCTCAGCTCATTAGATCAGGCTACTCTTTAGATTCAGAAGAAATAAACAAACGAACAAACCACAATCACTGCAGGCAGCTGACACTGACAGCCAGAAGGAGGCAGCAAAAAATCAAATCCATGCCAGGACAGCAACCAGCCTAAGCTAAACCTGGCCTTCCAGTGACACCGCTGGGGACATGGAACTGCACGCCCCAAGCAGGAAGCAGCTGCACCAAGCAGCAGCACACAGCATGTGCCAATAGATCCTGGCAGCTCTGCAGTGCTCGCCCCATGCTGCAGGCCCTAGGCAACTTGGCCCCACCATGGCACCACAGCATCCCTCGGCTGGCAGGAGTGTGGCTGAAACAGACACCAGATGCTGGCTGGCCTGGCAGTCTGACCTTTATTTGGCTCTCCAAAGTACACTCTGCCCAACCAGGAGCCCAAACCCCAACGTGGGGAGCAAACTCAAGGAAAAACAAAAGCAGGAAGGCCCCAAGCCCCCCACGCTGCAAGGTCCAGTGCCTTCCTGCAGTCCTCTCCTCCCATTGAGATCAATGCAGTGAAATGGCAGTGCAAACGCCTCTGACAGCACTGGCTGATCATCAGGGAAGATGATGTTCAGGAAAGCACTGAAGGCAGAAGAGGAACATGCCATCCCACGGAGAACAAGTTATGGGGGAGGCAGAGGAGAAAGCTAGCCATCTGCATGCAGAAGACACACTGGACCCTTCCCCTCTACACATCTCCCAACCTCTCCCTGCACCACGTCCCACAGAAGCCCACGGTTTTCAGGTTAGCACCTCACACAATATGGATACCCAGCTCTTCAGCTGTCTTCTGCAGACGGTCCATGACATTCTCCTCCAGCTCCATAGCCAGCCCGCTGGCTGCTGCTGCCCGCTCCTCTGACAGCGTGCTGGCCATGATGTAATACACAGTCTCACTCTCCCCGTGCTCGTTGGTCCGGTTCACCACACGGATGATGGGGTTGGCTGGGGTGCTGGGCTCCTGCTCTGAGGACTGCACTGCTCCTGAGAAGGTACTGGGCTGTGCTTGCTCAGAGCTGGCTGCAGGATGCAGCAGGGCCGCGTGTGGCTCGGACACGTTGCTCTCCACAGAGGGAACCTCTGTTGGAGCCTCCAGAATGATGCCCTGCAGGTTGCCCTCACCTTCAGACAGCACCACACCGTCAGTGGAGCCATCCAGAGCCTCCTCCTGTTTCTCTCCATCCTTCAATAGCTGCTCCGTCAGCTCCACGCTCTCATAACGCACCAGCTGCAGCCTCATGTAGCCATCCTCGTGTTCCTTATACCTAAAAACAGGCCCAAAGAAAAGGGCAACAACCTGAAGCAGCAGCCAAGGAAAAGGCACTGTATTCTGGGCTCCAAAGCCCAGCACTACAAACCCAACACCAGACATGGAAAGTAAAACCCTGAAAAGCACACCCATGGAGCAGCGTCTGAGAATCCAGCCAAGCCTTTATCACCTTTCAACTCCATCTCCTTTCCCCATTCTGTTTCACTAGGAGCATTTGAGATTCACCCTCTCCCCCTCCCTGCTTTTAGGTTCTGGAAACTCTTTGGGAATTTCCTAGAGATGATGCAGAAAAACATCTGTCAGGAGACAGATCTGCAGCAGCTCTTTCTAAGCAGTACACCTGGACCCAGCCCCTGCCAAACTCTGAGGTGCATCACGAGATGCAGCTGCGAAGGCACCGCTGCCTGATCTCTGACCCACTGCTGGAGCTGTTGTGCTCCGTGGCTGTGTCAGATCCCAACAAATGGTTGTTTCCAGGTGCTTCCCAGCCACTGGGAGATGAGCCTTGAGCACACTGCAGGCAAACACCAGGGCCCAAGCACTGCCATGTTTCTACTGGCTCCAGCAAGAAGCAGGATGTGGTTCCAGCTGCTACAACAGAGGGTGTGAGGAGCTAAGGATGAGCAGTACCTGAAGCGAGGATGCCCTGAAGGCCATTTGAACTGGTGCTTCTTCCTGAGGTGGACAGTAAGGTTGTTTCCACGTGTGAAGCTCTTGTCACAGACATGGCACTTATAGCGGGGCTCTGAATCACCCTGAAAGGCAGAGAGGGATATGAACACCTTGCAGACTGATCAGAAGGGCTGGCACCCATGTAACAGAAGAAAGAACTGGGTTCTCCGAGACTAACACAAGCTGTCATTGCAGCAAGAAGAAAGGAATGCAATCCGAGCTCACATTCCTACAGCCTTGGTCAGCCTGGGGCTCTTCGTGCAACTTCATTTTTTTTTTCCTCATGCTTCTGCAGACCATGCTGCATTTAGAGCTTCTCAGCCTCGCCAGAAGAGATTACACACACACAGTCACCCTCTGCTGCCTTCCTACCTCGTGGACTTTCCGGTAGTGCAGTTTGATGGAGCAGAGGGAACGTGCAGTGAAGCTGCAAGCCTCAAACTCGCAGCGGTAGGCAGGCTCTTTGCTGTGTGTATCCAGATGTTTCCTCAAGTCAATGAGATTCTTGCACCTAAGAGGAAAGAGGTGAACAAAGCTGAATGCTGTGCACCACACACGTGCTTCTCTGCCAACAGCAAGGGAAGACAGAAAGCCCCGTTCCTCACCTGTAGTCACAGTAGTCACATTTGAATGGCCGTTCCTCACTGTGCCGAAAACGGATGTGATTGCGCAGGGAGGAGGGCAGTGGGCAGGTCATGTCACACAGAGGGCACTTATAATGGTTCACTGTGGGAAACAGTTGGGAGAAAACATCACCACAGAGCGGGGGGAACGCAGACTTGAGAGCTTCAGCTGGGACAGTGGGCCTTTACTCACCGTGGTTCCTCATGTGGTCACGAAGCAGCCTCTCTGTAGCGAACCTCTTGGAACAGTGAGAACACTGAAACCTCTGCTCTGCAGTAATGGCAGCAGGGAGAGAGGGGAGGGAGAAGTGAGAAAGGGACCAAAGCAGAGAGCAGAACATAAAGAGCAACAAATGAGAAAAAGGATGCAGTTACAGTGGAGCTAGGAACCCTCCCCTCCAGTCAGGGGTAGAAGACACTAACTACAAAGCCAAAAGACACAAACAAGCAGAAAGAAAACCCAGCAGCACTTGCAAGGACCGCTCTGCTTTCTGCCTGCACACCCTCTTTTTCCTGCCAGCCTAGAATCTAGGGAGCAGCAACCGTGCACATCCCCTGCCCCCAGGAGCTTACGGTCCAGCGCGGTCTGACGGCGGATGTGGTCAAAGAACTTGGTGTTGTTGGCAAACATCCCACCACAGGTAGGGCAGGCCACCACCTTCTCCTGCGTGTGGCTGCGCAGGTGCTCCCGCAGCTTGCAGCGCCCTTTGAAGGTGCAGTCACAGTCTGAACAGGAAGAACAGAATGCCATTAAGATCCTCTGCTCAAGGGCTCGATAGGCCGAGCATCTACAGCCTGACTGTGTGGCAGGCTGCCCACACAGAACCATGCAACATTTGTTGCAGATGCCCTGCGTTGCACCCGATACCTTTCCAGCCACAGAGGACCACGTGGTTCTCCTTCCCAGCAGCCTTGTACTCCGAACAGAAGCTGTGATCCTCCACGTGCCGATAGAACCACTCAGGATTATCAAATGATCTCTGTTGGGGAGGAGGAACAGACAGAACAGAGCCAAGAGATCAGCATGCGCCAGAGCACAGCGGGCAGAGCAAAAGCGGCTCCCCTTCCCTCAGCTCCCACCTTACAGACAACGCTCAGGAAAGCAGAACTAGGTCTCTGTTCTCACCTCACAGTATTCCCATAGGCACTGAAAGTTCTCCTGGATTTCAGGGACGATGTTGCGGCTCTGGAAGTCCAGCTGGCAGTGGCTCACCTCCGACTGGCCCTGCAGGGCCTGCAGTCCCCACTGCTTTAGCTTGGTGTGGTAGCAGTGGAAGTAGACGTGGCGGATGAGGTCGGCGGGGCTCTCCGGGGAACAGAAACCACACTCCTGCCACAGACACGTGTATTCCTCTGCAACACACACAGGAGACGAACAGCCCGTGAGGATCTGAGGCAAACATCGCAGATAAACCTACAAAGGCCTCCATGGGACCTGAGCCCCGCAGCAGGCAGAGCCGCTCTCCCGAGGGTAACCCCAGCCCCTCGCGGCAGATGCTCCTTACCGAGAGGATCCAGCTCGTCCCGCTGCTCGCCGGGCAGGTGCAGCCGCAGGTGCTGGGCCACATGCCCGCAGAACTCCTCCATGGCGGAGGCCACATAGCTGCACGCCTCCCACTCGCACTGCAGCACCAGGGCTTCCTTACCGCCGGCCTTCGCGGGCGGCATGGCCGGAGCCGCCGAGGCCTCTCCTCACCCTTCCGCTCGCGTTCGCACAGAGGCTGCCGGTGCCCGAGCACCGCAGCGAGGCCGCGGGCACAGCCGGGACAGACCGGAAGCGCCTCACTGGGGGACACCGGAAGTCAAAGGACAGCAGCCCGCTCAGCCAATAGCAGCCGTCTCCTCCGAGCCGCCGACCAATCAACACGCAGGAGAACCAAGCGCGTCCGCCTGCGCAGAGGAGGAGTACAAAGGTTCCGGGCACATTTCTGTCCCCCGGGAGCCGCAGCGGGATCGAGGGTGCCGTCCTTTCGAACAGCGGTGGGACTGGCGTGCGTTGGGGCTTGGCAACCTCCTGTCCTTGCAGACAGGCTCCATACATGGAGGACTGCGGGTTTTGACACAGGCTCCAGCTACTACAGTAGCAGAACGTGAGCTGTTGTACACAACTCCTCCCGTGTGCGATCAGAACACACACACCTGGGCTGGACACCAAACACAGCCCCAACCATCCACCAGTACTGTGGTTCCCACTGTGAGACAATGCAACATCCTCTCTGTAAGGACAAGATGGACTGAAACGGCGGTTGGAAACAAACAAACACCCATGGAGTGTTGCATCTGCTGCACCGAGCTTTTGTAGATAGGATAGAAGAACAGAACAGAACAGAGATAGGATTCCTAGGAAAGTTTGCTTTGGCACAGGGAGATAACATGCTAAAAGTAAATGGCTATAAAAGCTGCCATAAAACATGCCTTATCAACACATAATTGCTTCCCTAATTCCTACTGTATACATGGTACACATCCTAACTCACTGAATTACATAGAACAGTTGGATCTGATGCTTTGTCAAATGAAAACGGAACTCCAGGATTGAGTCTCACTTAACAGAAGGCAAGCTGAGTTTTTTTTATCTCTGTTCAATTCTTTTCTATAGGATCTGCTGTTGTTTTCCATGCGGGACAGAAAACACCTGGATTGGCCAGACTGTGCAAAGCTAATAGCCGGGACAGTGCAGGGATTTAATTTCTGTCTCCTATCCAAACCAAAGTACATAAATATCTGGCACAAGAGACCAAACTGGATGGACAGCCTGCCAGGAGGCAGGTGGCAAGCTAAGCCTGCTGCTGATCAAGCAGAGACAGCTCCCTGCTGTTGGGACCTCACATCTGCCTGCACCTCACCAAGCTGCCTGGAGCTTACTGCCCTTCTGGCACCTCTCAGCCAGATCTGAGGCACTGCAGATAGCACGGTGGCCAGGGACATTCCCTCCCAACAGACAGATCCCTCCCAGTGCAAGAGGTGATATCCATTTCTGTCTGTGTCCTGGCTTGTGCACAGATGCTGACTGGTCAGTATGCAGACCACACTCACCTCTATTCTGACTATTTTGATCATAAGCTTTTTGGGAGCAGTGTCTCCTGCAAAGTGTTTGCCTTGTGCCCAGACTTGATTGAAATCTCCCTCTGGTCAGCATCCAAATGCCAAATGCAAGGAGCAGTTGCCCCAAAACTGCAATCTCTGCAGCCAGCAGAAAACATTTGGGGTAACCACAAGCCAGCACTGAGATTCTGCATTACTGCTCATCCCTTCCTAGCTCTCCATGTATTTGTGCTCCTGGGGATACAGTGCCATATGAATTTCAGTGGTAAACGGAACCAAACAGCACATCCTGAAAATCAGTCAGGCAAAATGGTAAATCCCACTTTTAGACTTCAAACGTGTCAGCTGTGGAATGGCTGTTTGTGTTCTCCCTGGAGAACACAGCTGGGTGTTATCCAGGGGATTATCTTCAAAGTTCAGTTTTTCTCCGGAAGACCTCAACAAAAGCCCATCTGCACATTCCTCCCTGGTCCCGCAGGTGCAAGCTGCATGGCACAGCCCATCAGCCAGGATAAAGGAGACAAAAAAAGAAGCCCATAAGGGACTCAGAGCCATCTTTCATCTCCACAAAGCTTGCACCGGCCTGTTGCATATAACAGCAGCTACTTGCACTCACAGCTCCAGCTGTAAGGAACATGTACCTGCTCATCGAGCTTGTTGTATGGCACAGACCCAATCCCACAGGGCTGAGGGCCACAGCAGAAAGCTTGCTGCCCAGAACATCCCACAGCCTTCAGGTGAGGCTGCTGGAAGATTCAGCTCTGTTGCTGTTAGATGGGAGTTACGTGCCAAGGGGATTTCAGTGTCCAACCTTTGCAGAGTTTGGATGTGCTCCTCTCCAGCTTGTCAGTGTCCAAAACCATCAAACCTTTGAAAAAATGATATGCTAATGTTAAGCAGAAATGAAATCACAGGCTTTTCTCCCAAAACTCTGGGCAACCTTCATTCCATCCCTGCCACCACGTTCTGCACAGCCAGACATCTGTGGCCATCTGGGCTTGCAGTAGGGGAGTACTAAGGGCCAAGCCTCATTGGAAAGGTTTGGAGATGTCTGTCTGTGCCAGCTCTAAAGGGGCTCAGCTGTGCTAAGGAAGCAACAACCCCCACCTGCTGTGGGGCTGAACACTGAGCTGCTCAGGGGTGGTGGGCAGCACCAGGCTGAAGGGTGCTTTGATCCTCATGGATGCGGTGGTTCCCCTCTGTGGGAACCTGAAAAGGCAGAGGTCAGGACAGTAAGGTCACAGCAGAGCAGGAATGGCACAGGGGGGTTCAGGGGACACCCACAGATCCCTTGCAGTAATGCATGGGACGATGACCCTCCCCAGCAACTCCAGCAGAGAAAAAGAGCAAGGGAGGCATCTTGCAGCCAAGAGTGCATCCCCACCCTGAATGCATTGTGCTTTCCAGTTTGGGGTGCACGGAATAAAACAGAGGCTAAACCACGAGCTTTAAGTTAATAAACACACTGTGCTGACACTTCCATCTGCACACAACCTCCCCATTGCACAAGGCTTTCTCCAGGCAAGCAGAAACCTGAACTATGGGCAACAGAAGGCTCTGGGAGTTGTGATGCTCTTACCCCCATCCCCCAAGGGCGTTTGTGTCGGCTTTTTGCCTTTAGCAAAACAAAGGGACAAACCTCGGAGGGACTCTCAAGCGCTTTTCCTTTCATGCACATTGATTGCGACAAAACAGGCAGAAAAGCAGCACAGACCCAACCAAACAATGCAAGACCTGCCTTCAAACAGCACAGACAGGCAGGAGAACCCCTGAGCCGCAGACAGGCACTGGGACAAACTGCTCCCACAGCAGGCAGGCGTTCAGGAAGACTTCTTTGGCGAGCACTGGGAAGGAATGGCTGTGTTTGCATTCCCACCCTCCTCCCTGAGGACTATCAGCTTTACTCACTGCCTTTCTGGAGGCAGCTTTTCCGTTCAGCACTTCAACAAGCACAGTGGAAAGTCCAAGGAGCTATAAAACAGGCACTGCTTCCTCTATTGACCTCTGCTTTATACCCCAAAGCTCAGTAGTCCTGTGTATCTCATGCAAAAAATCAGCCTTATTGCTAATTCCCTCTGATAGACAAAAGACATCGCTGCGCACGGCATATGCACTGCAACACATCATGGAACAAACAGCTGTAAGAGCAGCTCTTTATCTGACAGATAACACAATCCAGACTCAAAGCAAACAGCAGATAACCAAGCAACCCTCTGTATATTTATCACGCCGCCTAATTGAGCGGCATCTTTTATTTGAGCATGATCTTGCCTCCAAACACAGTACATCTTTGTTGTGCAAGGAAAGATCTATGGCACAGCCCAAGCGCGTGTGGGGCCGGGGCTTCTGACAGCTGAACACGTGTGGGCTGCACTGATGCTAAGCAGATGTGCTGCAGAAGCCCAGCCAGCCCAGTCCCACTGCGCTGAGAGGAAGTCATGCAGGAGGAAATGGACTAATGGGCTTAAATTAAGCTGCACCATTCATCACCCGATAAGGAGCCAGGAGGCAATGGAAATCAAGCTCCCTGCAACACGAGTGTGCTTGCTGCAGGAAAAGCCAAGGGAGGGCAGCTGCAGAACACTGCAGTTGAATGAAGGCAGGAGAAGCTCTCCCTAAAGGAGGATTGTCACACAGCAGTGCTGCTTCCTACTAAGACTGGAGCCCAAATCCTCGTGCAGAGGGCAGCAACATTACCTTCAGTCAAAGGTTCAGAAGAGAATACAGACAAGATGGCAGCAAGATGCTGTAGCCATGGGCAGGCAGAAGCTCATGCAGCAAGAAGGGCGTCTGCTGAGCCCCGATTTGCATGTGGCAGCTCCAGCTCTGGAGCAATGGTCCCACTGAGGGCCATGCCACGCAGACACCCAGCCCTGGGCAGGTGCAGCCCCAACCCTGAGGGGTGAATCCCGTCTGCCCGCAGGCCACAGGGCTCCTTCCTGCCACCTCCTGTGACCTGTGTGGGCTCAGGACTCATTTCCATGCTGGAACAGGGAGCAGCTGCAAGCCTCCCTCAGCACCAAAAGGAAGTCTTAGCGCTGGCAAATTTAATTCAAATCTTAAACCTCTGAATTTGGTTGCTTGCTGCGGCAGGAACCTCCTGTTTGCGCTATGCAAACTGAACACAGCATGGAAGCACCACCAGCCATGGAAGCACCACCAGCCATGGAAGCACCACCAGCCATGGAAGCACCACCAGCCATGGAAGCACCACCAGCCATGGAAGCACCACCAGCCATGGAAGCACCACCAGCCATGGAAGCACCACCAGCCATGGAAGCACCACCAGCCATGGAAGCACCACCAGCCATGGAAGCACCACCAGCCATGGAAGCACCACCAGCCAGCCAACGTCCAGACGCAGAGCTCAACACAGCCCCACAGATGAGCTCTGCCCCCAAGGAGCAGATGTCTTTGCCACAGAGCACATAGGGGCACGCAGGGCTACTTAAGTACCTTGGTGTCAAGAGGAGATTGTTATTATTACTGCTCTCAGCATTGCTGTACCACCCAGCCAGGAGCTACAGACCGCTGCCTCCACACACAGCTCACCAGGAGCCAGCACAAGAGGCTCTGCAGCAGGGAAATGCAGCACAACAGAGCTGGGCCGTGCAGATTCAGCCTGTTTTGATGAGCCAAGGACTTATATATCGACTCTTACTGTGACCTGTTTTGTGCTGACGCCGAAATAACTGCTCAGCATTGTGGCTGTGCTGAGGGACCTTGAAATATATGGGAAAGAAACCAGTTATCTTGATAGTTCTGCCACCGGCTCTCCTTTGAAATCTCTTCTTAGCCTACATCTGCTAAACCTCAGAGGCCCCAGGCTTGAAATCTCGAAGATAATCTCCCCATAGCGATGGCACCAAGGCTCAGGCAGCGCATTGCAGCCACGCCAACACCTTCCTGAGCTCCGTGCTCAGTGAACTACCTTGCTTTGAAGAGACATTTGGTAACGTGCCTTTATCTTTTGTGGGTCAGTGGCAACACAACTCAGTCATCTTTTTGCCCCTTCCCTCCCCACCAATAAATAAATGCCTTCTGTGCTGTTTGGACAAAAAGACACAGCCCCAGAGGAAAGCATTCAAAAGAGTTAACACAAAAGCAGTGATAACAAAGGGAAGACCACTATAGCCTTATGTGAAATCCCAAAGAGGGGGGGGAGAGATAATTAACAGCTCCCACCTGTTTTGATGGAGGTGGCACATGGAAAATCCCTTCTTCCTCTCTGCCTTCCTGTCTTCCCTGGAGCTGTAAAAGCACAAAGCCAGGAGCTGACAGTGCTGTTCCTTGAGGTCCTGGGTCAGGAAAAAGGACAGAGGCAGGAGGCTTTGCTGCCAGGCACAGGCTCACCCCTCTCCCTTCCCCAAGCACATTTGGCTTGTTGCAGGTGGAGATGTGCTGGCTTCAGGTACTGCAAGCTCTGGGCTGACGCTCCTGGTTAAGCCACACTGACTCCTGCCTGGGGAGGGGGCTCTGCTTGGCCCCTGCAGAGGGGCTCTGTGGTTCCCCAGGTGCGATTTTCCCCTCTTCCACCCCTTTCTCCTGCCCACAGCAGGTTTGTTCCTCCCAGCTAGCTACTGCAAGCAGAAACTTTAACAGAATCACAGAATGGCCTGGGTTGCAAAGAACCACAGTGGTCATCCAGTCCCAGCTCCCTGCTCTGTGCAGGGTCACCAACCAGCAGCCCAGGCTGCCCAGAGCCACATCCAGCCTGGCCTTGAATGCCTGTAGGGATGGGGCATCCACAGCCTCTTTGGGCAACCTGTTCCAGTGCATCACCACTTTCTGTTTGTTTCCATCTCATCCTTTTCCTGATCAAGACCTAAACAAATAGCTTTCCCTATCCCCAGACAGCTGCTCCGTTAAGCCTGCTGAAGTCTCTAGAAACATCCTTTGCTGTCTGGGCAGCTCCCCATCCCTGCTGCTCCCTATGGACCAACTCCACTCACCCCACAGCAAACTTTCAGCCCTTCACCACACCTTTGTCTGGGCAAAGGAAGATGGAAGGTCCATCTAGGGCCTCTGAGAGCTGGAGAAGAAGGAAAACACTTCATTACTGAAGCAAATGAGTTACTTGTGTGCTTTTCCCTAGCTGAAGGTAGGGAAGCAGAAGGTGCGAACAGAGGCACTGATACATCACATCTAGCTTATGAAAGCAATTCCCACGGACGCCCCCCCCCACCCCCTTGCTCTCCATTCCACCGGCAGCGCCCGGTACCGGAGCGAACATCGGGCCCGATCCCGGGGCGCAGCGGCGGCCGCTAGAGGTAGCTCTGCTCACACGAACACGCGAGTCCTGCGCTGCCCCTTCCCTCGGGTACCCACGGAACCGGCAGCGAAACCCTTCGGGAGGAATCCCAGCGTCCGCGGGTGCGCAGGGATGCGGCAGGAGATCCTTTATGAGCCACAGCCCGGCGCGCTCCCGCAGCCCACCAAGATTTCTCACGCTCCACGGGCTCCACCCGAGCCCCCGTACCCCACAACGCCCCCAAACCAGAGATCGGGGCGAACTCCACTGCTTTCAGGTGTCCCGGTACCGCCCAGCCCCACAGCCTCACCCCGGTACCCCCCAGCAGAGCCCCGCTGTGCTGCTGCTGCCGGCCGGGAGCGCCCGGCTCCGGTCCTGTCCTGGCTTCCCGCCCCGCTGTCGCTTCCTGATTCCCCAGCCCTGTTCAGACCTGTTGGGAAATGCAAACCCTCGCGGCTCTGCGTGCCCCGAAGCCCTCAGACCGCACCTTTCTGTTTGCCCCGGGGGAGAAACAGACTCGGCCCATGGAGGGTGCCAGCAGCAGAGCTCCAGGAGAGCTCTTTTGGATGTGTTTGACCCGTTCCAGCACTCAGCTCTTCACTGAGGCAGGGCCTCTGGAAACTCTCCTTATCCAAGAATAGGCTCCTCTCTGCATCTCCAGCTCCACAGGCAACCACCACCGTGGCTTCTGGGAAGCATCCCCAGCAATGCAAGGGCATCAGGACACTTAGCATCATCAGGTGCTGCAGGACGTCCCTGTGCCACATCACAGCATGGGGAGAGGGCTCCTCACTGGGGCAGCGTCCCTGAACCCGGCACAAGTGGGGAGCAAAGGAAGGGATCACCACCTTCCCCCTCTTCCCCGAAATTGAGTGCATTTGTTCTACTTCAAGAAAAGATTCAGCTGCAACAACAACCCCAATTGAGCAGCTGGTAGATGATTAACAGCCCGGCCTGCTTTCTGGCATCAGCCAGCTATTGCCGAGGCCCGACACTGCTATGTAAAGATTAAACATGACTTAAAACAAAACCAAAAAACCCCAAATACATTGATATTAAGCAGGAGTTGCCCTAAATCTGCGTCGTCCCTCCAGGCTGCAGCCCCTCTCCTGGCAGCACAGGGGGCAGGCCAGTGCTGCAGCACCTGGGAGAGGGGCTGCCTCGTGCAGGGAGAGCACACAGCCTGCATTTAGGGGAACGTGAATGTAAACTCCAGCACCAGGCCAGCATGTGGGGAGAGAGAAAGGAGTGCTTTGGGAAGAAGCAGGGTCTGGGTGGTTTCCACCAGCATGCCCAGTGTGGCCTTTCTGCTCGGCCACATCCTCCTAGTGCCATTTTGGTCCAAAATCCGGAGTATTTCCCCTTAAAAAGGGACAAATTGTGCAGAAAGCCACTCGGTCCCTTGTGGAGTCCTCTGTGCAGGTAGCACATGAAATATGAGAGGGCTGGAGCCCAGCCTGCACGTCTGAGGGGAAAACGCTGAGCTGGGTTCGAGGCATCTGCTTCGTTTGGGGAAAGATGGAGAAAACCCTGAAAATGTCAGAAAAGCACGGGGTGAGGAGGGCAGCCCCACTGGATCTTATTCCCCCAGACCCTCTGCTAGATGGGGATGTGCTCGGTTTCACAAAAAGATAGCCCATTTTGTGGAGCCTTTGAATATTCAAATTGAAAGTATCGCGCAATCATTGATTGTCAAATCATTGGTTTCTAGAGGTTTTAAATACTTGGCATAAGGGGAGAAAAACTCAAACTTATACCCGTAGGTATAAAACAATAATATTTGAGCGGGCACCACCTGGCATCGCCACCAGGCCGGCGGGTCCCTCGGCCCCCCAATTCCCAGCTCGCCGCTTCCAGCCCCCATCCCCCGCCGCGGGGCCGGGGCCGCCGCCGCTTGCACTGGGGCCGCCGGGCGAGCCGCTGCCGCCGCCGCTCAGGATGTCCGGTAAGCCCCCGGCCCACGGCATCAGCCCGGTTTGGGGCCGTTTCGGAGTTCCGCGGGGTCATTCGGCGTGCGATGAGGCAGCGTCGCCTCCCCGGGCGAGGAGGAAACGGGAGGGCGGGGAGCGGGGAGGAGGCAGCGCGGCTCTCGCCCGACGGGGCCGGGGCGCGACGGAGCGCAGCGGGCAGAGCTGCTCGACGGATCCCCCCCAGCCCCGGCCACGCAGCCGGGACCCTCCGCTCCCCCAGCCGCCGCTCTGCTATCGCTCTGCCCCAGCCTGCCCTCGCTCTGCCCGGCCCCGCATCCCTCGCCCCTTCCGTGCTCAGCCCAGAGGAGCTGGCAGCCTTACCCACCAGTCTGCTCGGGGCGCAGCTTCCCCCCCCCCCAACCAGTCCACAGCTTAGAGATAAGACCGTTCCTCAGCTGGTGTGTTGTCCTGAGAGCACTCGTGGTGCAGCTGGCAGCCCTGCCTGCCTCCCTGTGCAGACGTGCTGCATGCATCCCAAACTTACAGGAGGCTGGGTGCCCTTCCTGACTATAGGGCCTGCTAAAGGGACTTCTTAAATTCAGCTGAGGGTGCAGCTCAGCAAAGTCTCCTGGAAGAAGCCCCAACTGAGCTTGCTGAGTCGCTTCCAGGGGGACCCAGCACCTCTGGCAGCATCCCTTCAACCAGGGGAGGTCAGATGGGATGGAGAGACGCTGCACATCCATCAGCAGCAGGGAGAGGTCACAGCAGGGGGAGCAGAGTGCCTGCAGTGGGGTTTCATCGATGTGTGAGCACAGGCTGCTATGGGACAGGGAGCTTGCAAGCAGCCGTGTGCTGGGACCATGCTGGTGTGCGTAGGATTGGCTGTGGGATGGAAATAACAGCAGAAAGTCAGGACGGAAACTGAACTGCCAGAGGCTTTAAGGATTTCAGCATGAATACAACAGGTGAAAGTGGTTCTGCAGATGAGATAAATTCTTTGCCATTTCCTGTACTAAAAATCCCTGCTCAGGTAGTGACTGATGATTGATGGTTGTTTGGGGCTGGATTAAAGGCATCCTAAAGGTTTGTTTGAAGGCAATGGGAGTTGCACAGAATGAATGGGAGACAATCCAGGCTTTGCAAAAAAAAGAAAAAAGAAGGCATGAAAGCAGGCATTTTATTTGTGTTTTATTTAACCCTCTGAATAACCACCCATGTATTTGTATTCTTTGATTCCTGCCCTTCATCTGTCAGACAAAGCAGTCCCCACTTCTATTTTCAGGTCCTGGGAGCAGCAAACATGAGGGGGTTTAAAGGGATGCAGCAGCAGTACCAGATGGGGCTGGGTGTTAGGACACCTGGAGGGAAAAATAGAAGGAGATACCAAAGAATAAAACCTGCATGATTAATATGTATGATCAACAACTGTTGGTTGTTTTTCCCTCATAAATACCTGCTTGTCACAAGCTTGATTAGCAGGTGTGAAAGAATTGCCACTGCAAGTGGCTTACAGAGAAAGCAACGAACTGTTAGCTGTAAGCAGGGGGTGCCTGGAAACACACCACGTGCTCCCAAAAAGTCTCCCGTCCTGAGGAGAGTTTTTCCATCCTTTCTTTCAGGAAAGCCCAAAGTGTACCAAGGTGTCAGAGTAAAGATCACTGTTAAGGAGTTGCTGCAGCAGAGAAGGGCACGGCAAGCAGCAACCGGCGCGGCGGTGAGTGAAACCACTTGGTGTCTGCTGTGCGCCTTCTCCCTTCATCATTTATGTAATGTTTTTGCCAAGGTTGGAATCTATGTGATGTGGGATTTGAGCACGGCGGGGTGATAGGGAAGAAGGAAACTCAGTCGGGACTGCAGCAGTGGTGCAAAGCGGGGCTGGGCAGAGCCTGGTGCAGGTGGAGGATGTGTCCATGGCAGCCAGGGCAAAGGTGTGCCGTGCTGAAACCACGCAGGGTTTGGGAAAATGGGAATCCGGGTCTCTTGTGTTATCCAGCACAACCTGAGCTCCGTCTCTTCTCAGAGAGGGGAAGGAAGGAGGTGGGTTCACCTGTGTGCAAAGCGCACGCACGCCAACGCTCCCCATCGATGTGAGAGCCCTCCAGCTCCAGCCGTGCTGGGGATTTGCATGAAAAGGTCAATAAATCATTCCTGCTTCCCGGTTCGTGACACCACACCTTGGCATGGCTCTCAGATCTCATCTCCCTGCACCTGATGGCAGCTGATTGCACAAGGCTGGAAGCCAGGTGCAGCCGTCGGGGCCAGCAGAGCATGGAGCTGCTGGGCTTTGGGAACATGGGGGTCTCTGCTCCCATGCAGCCTCAGCGCAGTGTGCAATTGGTTTCCTTCCTTCCTGGAGCCAGCTGGCACCGTGCAGATCTGACCCATAAAGGAAAAAGCCAAATGGAGGCCATAGGGCAGGAGGTTCCCATTGTGGATTCCTGGTTGTCCTAGAGGGATCGGCTGCTGCCTGAGCTGGACCTGAAGTCTTCTGCTGTGGTGCACATCTGCAGCCAAAGCCAGGAGGGGCAGGCCTACCAGCTCCCTGAGCAGCCTCTGTTTAATGATTTAAACACGTGGGGAGAGGAAGCTATTAGCAGGAAAATGAGTTATCAGCATTTTGAATAGAGGAAAAGAAGTGGAAGCCTGTGTAAGTTACAGCTGGGGGGGGGGAGAGGGGAGAGAGGATTTGCATTTGCAGAGTAAAATCCTAGTCCCAGGGCACAAGCATCAATATTCCCATTGCTTTTGGGGCACAGATTTCCCTCCAGTCAAGCTCCTGGAACAAACACAGACCCATCAACTCCAGATTGCAGCATCCTTTGGGAATCCCAGCCCTTCCCATGGGGGCACAGAGCTGTGTTAGGGGGAGATGTGCTGTATCTCAAACAGCTTTGGCATCAGCCCCGGTGATCCAGGGATGCCTGGCCATGGGGACAACTGGAATGCCTTTAGTCACACTTCAAGGCAGTTATTGCTGCACTTATAAATGGCTTGCTCTTATTCATACCCATCCCTATGAATTCCTGGTGATCCACAATGCTGGGAATGAAGAGATGTCCACATGGGGAGGTTTGCAAGGCAGCCCCATCTCTGCTGCAGTGACAGCAGCAAGGCAGCAGGCAGAGCGTGCTGACGATGTTATACTGAAAGCTTTGCACCAGGTGCTGTGCTCCTCCAGCCCCGTTATCTTCACAAGCTCAGGTTGAGAATGTTGCTCTGTCGGTTCCAGAGAAGCTTACAGTGCCTCAGCCCTGAGAGAAATGAGGTTTATGTGAATAGCCTGAAGCAAAATGACTTACCTCAGAGTGCAGAAAAACACTCCTGCATTACAGCACCTCCAGACCCTCCTCTCCCCTTCTCTTTGCCAGGTTTCCTGGGGCAGCAACAGCATCCAGTTTGCAGAGTCCGTGTCTCCTCCTCACCCAGGTTGGTACAAAGCCCACCCGAGCGTTCCTTCCCAACCATTCCCACAGCCCAGCGTCCTTCCAGCCCTTGGTTAAGGCAGAGAGCCAGCAGTGCAGCCAGTCGGCACCTGAATGGAGCCCATGGAATGCAGACGAGGATGCCGAGAGGCCAACGGGGGACATAATCCCCTCTGCAGGAGCACCATCCAACGCTCTGCTTGGGCAGCTTCCCACTGCAGGAAGGCAGAGCCCCTTCCCCAAGGGATGCTCAGCCCCAGAGAGCACCGCTGTCCCTGGGCTGCAGCCCATGGGTTGGGAGCACTGTGCACTGTTGGCTGTTCCTGCTCTGCTGGCAGCCCCTGCAGCAGTGAGAGGAGTGTCAGATTTTCAGTTCCTTCCCCATCTCAGTGGATATCCAAGGAAAGGGGGAAGGGCGTTCGGGGCTTTCAGGTCCTTCGAGCGTTCTGCAGCCAAAGCAAAGAGACCTCAAGGGTTGGGCATGTGTGAATATATATATTCCTTGTGTGGACAAGGAAATGATTAAATCATCAATATTTAGGAATCAATTTGCTTATGTTAATACAGAAACATGAGATGTACTCAAGGTCTTTCAGGGTGGTAAATCTCCATCTGTTAATGTACTGTGGGTACTTCTCACTCCTTCCCCCATCCAGCTACACGCTTCTACTTGCACCTGCACACCTTTGGGAGAACAGATACTGAATAACGCACTGCTTCTTGCTTTACCTTCTCCCCCAGCACCTTTTGATGCAGAACCCATCTCTTCAGCTCCCAACTATTGCCCGTCAAGGCAGTTCTCAAACTGCCTCTCCTGCGAGGAGAGCCCCAGCCACCTGGAGCAGCTGGTGGACTCCTACCTGCAGGCGGAGGCAGCCTTCGAGCCATCCCTGGGCACTCTGCAGACACCATCACATTACATCCCTGATTCCTTCCAGCCAGTCCCTCTTTGCTTCAACCAGGGCTTGGTAAGCACTGTGCGCTCCGAGGGATGCTGGGGATGGGGTCACAGCATGGGGCAAAGCAGCAGCGAGCTGATTTGGGAACGGGGGTGCTTCAGGAGTGCAGACATCACAACGCAGGTGGTGCTCTGCATGGAGATCCCACAGAGCTCAGAGGAGGTCTCTGTCAGTGCTCGTAGAACTGGAACAGGGTTTAGTCTGCTGTTGTGATGATGCCACATGGGATGGAATATCCATATGGCCAGCTTAGGTTGTCTGTCTTGGTTCTGTCCTCTCCCAAATCCTTGTGCCCCTCAGCCCCCTCGCTAGCAGGGCAGCATGAGAAGCTGAAATGCCCTTGGCTCTGTGCATCAGTACTGAGGAGCAGCTAGAAACATTGGTGTGTTATCAGTGTTTTTCTCCTAAAGCCAAAACATAGCATCACACAAGGCAATATGGAGAATATCCCAGCTATCCCAGCTGAAACCAGGCCATCCTCCAAGGGCCAACCCACCTTCTGTGCAGCCAGACCCTCTGAGTGGGCAGCACTGCAGCAATCCCAGCTGTCCTGCTGCATCCCCAAGACGACACTCCAAACCAAAACCCACTTTTCTCATTTCTCTCCCTTGCAGGCTGCAGCATCCCCGAGCCCAGCTGATCTGCCCAACGCGCTGCCCCACGGCTGCCCCGCTCCCCAGCTGCCCCCATTCACCCCCCTGACCCACAGCCCACCTCCTGCCCTGGACCCCATGCCCTACGGCTGCCCAGCAGAGGGCTGGCCCTGCCACCCTCCATCCCCCTACACACCCCTCGCCTGCTGCTGTGCTGCCTGCAGCCCCCCACACACCGACCCCAAGGTCCCACAACGTTTCCCCTGCCCTGGCACGGATTGCTCGGGCTGCCTGCCACCCACTGACGACTTCTTCAGGAGGGACAGGAGCTGGGACATCTGTTACAGCTAATGGGGAGGGGCTGCACGCTGCCTTCACGTTGGCATCGTTGCCTGGGAACTGCATACGGTTGCACTGCCTCCAACTCATCACTACTCGCACATGGTGTTGTCACTACATTCATCCTCCTGTTTTCTGTGGTCGGCGGTAGCTTTTTATTTGGTCTTTATTTTATTCCCTGGTTTTGTTTTTTTTTAAGAACTCCCCCCCAGCTGCCTTACCAAACCCGTGTCACCAACACCAGCTCTTTGTGTCACAAATAAATCATTTCATACTCACAGTGCCCATTGCTTGTGTGCTGAATGCCAGCAACTTTCTCTTTGGCTAATGATGGAGGCTCACAAAAATGAGGAAGAAGTCCTCAACCCCCAGCACACCTCCAGTTCTTCAGCTTCCACAGTAATGTTCTCTGGTGGCTCTTGCAACTGAATACCTTCCCTCTGCCCAGAGCTGGAGGCACTCAAACACGTGTACTGCTGGCAGATAGGGAACTTCCTCCATTCTACCAAAAAAAACAACCAACAAACCCAACCAATATTGCTCCACCTTCATCAAGGTGCAACAACCTTCAGTGATGCTTTCCTCTCTTCCCTGTTTTCACCTGGTCAGAATCATAGAATGGCCTGGGTTGCAAAGGAGCACAATGCTCATCCAGTTCCAACCTCTGCTGTGTGCAGGTCACCAACCAGCAGCCCAGGCTGCCCAGAGCCACATCCAGCCTGGCCTTGAATGCCTGCAGGGATGGGGCATCCACAGCCTCCTTGGGCAGCCTATTCCAGTGCTCAGAGCCAGCCTGAGCACCAAACCTGCTATAAATAGGAGTCAGCAGCTGTGCTGCTGCTGCAGATAAAAGTGCCATCACCTCTGTGATGCTCCAACACTTGTCATTTAATGGTGCTGGAGGTGCTTTGTTCTCTGTGGGGTTATGGTCACCTCCTGCCCCAACGCTGCTGAGCTCCTCGATGCCTCACACTTTGAAGTCCATCCTCACCAACATTAAACAGCCACGGGAGGATGAGGATAAGGCTGAGGCGAGATGTTTGAGGCTGCTGGTGGAAATGGGATGACCACATCCCCCCCGTGGGCTGGCTGCATTAGCAAGAACTGCCAGAGTGTGTTCGTGCACAGCAAAGGAAACAACATGTGCCAATGAGTTGCAAGCATACAAGGAGAGCGCCCACGTTAGCACAGCAGGGCTGGCACTGTCCCCATCTGTTAACTAAGTCACTCTCCATCCCTGGCTGCCATTTCCCATTTCCCTGCTGCACTTCTTTATGCTGTTCTGCAGTTCCCCATAGCAAGGGGGCTGCAGTCACCAATCCCCAGTGCTGTGTCAACTGCTGCACACGTGCAGTGCAAGCCGAAGCTCGCCCCTTGTTGACACAAGGATTCCTGGGCTGATTGTGAACTGGGAGGAAAAAACAACAGAGGGGGAAACCATTCAAAGGCTGACGGTGGATTTTCTGGCCGTGAAGAGCACGTTATTTCCCCGCTTTCCTCCCTTGTAAAAGCTGATTACATGACAGTGGCTCATGCCGTAGCTCTAACAGAACTGGCACAGCGCTACCAAGCGCCGGTCCTTGCCAGGTGGGACAAACACGTGGGCACTCAGAAATGAGGATCTCCCCACTCTGAGCACGAACAGCTCCGGCAGCAGCCTGCAGTTACAGAGAAAATAAAGGGCTCTTATTGTAACCGGTTGCTCAGAGGATCTGATCAAAAAGCTTTCCTTGCCAGCCGCCCAATGGTTTTTCCATGGTGCCACTTGGAAGCGTTTGTTCAGCGTTAATGAGCCTTTGTTCTCTTCTTATCTGAAGCCACGGGTAGGAAGAGATAAAGTGTGCAAACAAGGGGTATTAGCGCTGCCAGCGCTGCTGATGTTATAAAAGGGACATTCCTCCTCAAAACAGCTGCAAGAAGTGGAGATCCTGCGATCAGACCCAAAGGGATGAAATTCATTTTGGCACAGAACGGCGCGGGGATCATTGCTGAGCCGCGGGAGGGATCGTCTCAAGGTCGAGAAAGAGAATTTATTCCCCACTTTTCCTCGTCAATGCAGTTCTCACTCATTTGGGTCTCCTTACAGCATCCCATCAAAGCAAGGAAGCACATGCTTGAGCCGGCCCGTGCCCAGATACATGCAAATTTATGCAAACACATGCAAATAGGCGCCCGCTTTTTTTTTGTCAGAGGGCGCCGGCAGGTTTGTAGGCATGATGTAGTGAGAAGCGGTAGCCAACCAGCAAAGAGGAGGGATGAGGAAGTCAGGAGGTCTCTAATCGGGATTCCTGCATTTCTTAAGAGCTTTTGTTTGGATCTGCAAAACAGTCGTTGAAGGGTTTGCAGGGCTCGCAAGTGCCTAACAAAGCCTTGCTGCATCGAGTTAATGGGCGATGGAGGAAGTCACGGGGGTGATTTAAGAGATTTGCCCTTCAACTTAATCAGCTCAGCCCCAGTGGAAGAAAACAACTCTGCAAGGCTGAGAGAACAGCAACATGCAGAGCGTGCACTGGGGATGAGAACCTCTGTGTTGGCTGTCCCAGCAGAGCTCTCACCCCCTGCAGGCACCTGCCTTCACTCCTCCTGCCCCGCACACCGCCAGCTGATTGCACAGCAATTCACAAATCATTTCACAGAAAGGATAAGAACTTCTTAACGTGGGACGAGGACAGGAGAGAAGCCGCGCCACGCGCTTGCTCTCACAAACATCTGCTCTCCTTTCAAGGGTTGGGGTGAGCGATGGGGCAATGGAGAGCTGATTCAGCTCCCTTCCTCAAAGTGCTAAGAGCAGGGAGAGCAGCAGCTTGCAGGAACAAGCTGCTCCTCCTCCCTTGGAGGTCTTCAGTTCAGCCGTGGCCCTGGAAACTGCAGTCTTGGTGCCGACCTCTTCGGTCCAGTCTTTCTCCCCCTCCCCCCCAGGTTTGTGCATCCCAAGGACAGTCGAGCTCATTGCACATCACAGAGGCTTCAGCGTTTCACCCAGTGCCCCCGCACAGGATGCGAGCAGGGCTTGGAGCAGTATTTCTCAACCATTGCTACCAAGGACCATCTTGTGTCCTGGCTGCCCTTTGCCACCAAATCAAAGCTTGGCTGCATGTTAAATGTTTGCTCGTTTGTGTCACGGGATTATTAGCATTCCCTGTTGACAAAATAAGCTTCTCTGCCATCTCAGAGCTTATCTCTTGATATCTCCCATGCTACTCGTGGTCCAAAGGCCACAGGTTGAGAAACACTGCCATCCCACCCCAGCGTATAGATTCTGGGGGCAGAGACACGCTGGTTAACCATCCTCATGGTTGTTCTATGGGGCTTCATGCCACAGGCTGAAGCTGAAGCCATTCCAACCTAGGATCTGGCATTTCGGCAGCAGGAAATGAATGTTGATGTGACTTTCCCTCTCTTCAGCAAATGCCTGACCTGCCAAAAAAAAAAATATGCAAAGGTATTATTGTATGGTGTATTATATGATATATATATGGTGAATTATAATGCACCATGTGAAGCTGTGGGGAGTGACAGTCACAAGCTGCGTGTGGACACTGAGATGCATACACCCCCCCCCCCCCCATTATATACTCCCAGACTAAATATACATTCTAACTCACTGAGACTAAAATAAGCTCCAGGAGCCCTTTCATACCCATAGACATGAAACCTCATCTTCCCTTGAGTCATGCTGCCATGGGGGAACAGCTGTAGATTGGCATAGCACAGCTGTGGTTCAGTAGGCATGGTGGTGGTGGGCTGATGGTTGGACTTGATGATCTTAGAGGTCTTTTCCAACCTTAACGATCCATTGGTTCTAAAGCCTGCTTTGTGCTCCTTCATTTTGGATTTGCTGAAGTAGGGATCCCCCAGCAAGCTCAGCCCCGTGCCACACAACTTGGCCAGCACTGCTGGCACACAGCGTCCTCACAGAATCACAGAATGGCCAGGGTTGGGATGGACCTCAGAGGATGACGAATCTCCAACCCCCTGCCACATGCAGGGCCTCCAACCTTCACATTTAATACCAGACCAGGCTGCCCAGGCTGTCCTCCCTGTTTCCTCCGTTAAAGGCAGAGGGCACTGGTGCAGCAGGAACCTGGTGCAGCAGGAACACTCACCTGGTCCCCAGCTTTCCCAGAAGGAGCCATGTGGATCGGCTGGTCGTTGTCTAAGTTTCGGATGCTCGGGTCTGCCCCGTGGTCAAGGAGCAATTGAATGATTTCCTTCTGGTTCTTGTCGCCATGCAGCGCAGCTGCCATGTGCAGAGCTGTGTTTCCATGAGCCTAAAAATAAAGAAAAACCCTCTGAAGGGTTGTGCCCCTTTTTTAGAACTGCCCTCGTAATGGACATCAAGAAACCTCACGCCATTTCTCATCCAGAGCCGAGAGAGTATCCCTACCCTTGTTCCCCATACATGGCTTCAGCAGGAGGTGCTCCAGAAGGCACTGCAGAAGTGTGCAGAGAGCCAGAGCTCCAGCAGCTCACATCCCTCCATGCACCACAGGCTGAGCAGGGGAGCTCAGCATGAGGCATGGCACCTGCCCATGCAACCCTAACGCTGCCCACTGGGGTATGACCCGTAACGGTTTGACACGGCGAGCAGCAAGCATGCAGATGCACAAGGAGAGGTATTTTTAGTCGGCACCAAGTCTCGCTGTGGCAGCTGTATCTGTTTGTTCCTCACTGAAACAATCAGACGTTTCTGATGAGTTTGGGAAAGATGGGCACAGATGGCACCAACTGCGAAAAGGGGCGTGTGTGATTTTCACCTCCTTTTTACCAGCCAGACATCAGAGACTTGGAAGCACGAAACAAAACAGCAAATTAGAATGGAAATCTCAATAGCTATTTGCAGGCAAGGCATTTTTACAAGCACCGAACAAGCAGACACTTGTCAATTTTACCATCCCATAAACTCAAGAGAAAGTTTATAAAGTCCTTATACGAATGCTCATTAAAAAGGAAACGTCTGCATTTGTTTGCTGCATCTTGGTGGCAGAGGCACTAGATAGCTTCCAAGCCCAGGCACAAGGCCATGAGGGCCAGGCCAGCTGGCAGGGCTTGATCTTGAAGCCCCTCCACTGATTTTAGTGGGACTTGTGTGAGCCACAGTTTCAGAGCACATCTGGGCTCTCGAAATGGGTGAGATGAAAAATGCCTCAGAACCTTCAATGGTTTTCTCATCGTGAGATCCACAGTCGATTGAATTTGGAATGAGACAACTTGCAGCAAGGAAAGGGTGAGCCAGAAAAGCCGAAACACAAAATCTCCATTTTCTTCTCTTTGTCGTGCTTGGAAGAGGTAGGAAGCCCAGATAGGAGCAGCCAACCCTGCCACTACATTTCTCCCTGTCCCAGGCATCCCACCAACAAAGCTCCAAGCGATCCTATCGCGGTAAGAAGCTCTCCAGCATTGTGATCAAGAGACAACAGCAGACTCCCCTGGACAAGATAGCACGTGCCTGATGGCTCTTAAAAGATACAGAAAGAATGCAGTAAAAGAAAAATGAAAACCCAGTGTAATTGCATACACACTAAACCAAACATGTTTTCCCATCCTCCAGCCCAAAAGGTTGGGTTTTGTGCCCTAGCAAACAGCTCAGCTCTGCAGGAGCACCCAAATCTTTCCCCAGAGCTGCACAGAGGTGGCAGCTGCTGGGCTCTCTGGCTGACAGTGCAGGGCAATTGCTCAGCACACACAGGAATGTCAGGATCTCTGCTCAGGAGGATGGGTGCAACTGATGGAGCTGCAAGATAGTGTCACTGCTTTGTGTCTGCTCAGAGGTGAAGCGTGGGGCAGGCAGGGGGTGGGTGACAGCAGCAGGGCTGGGAAGCTCCCAGCTCATTCAGGATGGCCGTGCCCACAGAAACACCACACTGAGGCAACATCTCAGCTCGGTAAGCAGTGCCTGACTCCATGCATTTAGCACTGGAGCTTTGTCCCTTGCTGTGCAGGGCACTGCCGGGGCAGGTTACCAACACACAGCTGCCCCAAACACTGCCAACAGCAAAGCATCACATCACTGCTGAGCTATTTTCTTAACCTTAACCCTAACGCTAACCTTCAGCCCAGTGTCATAAAGTTCCCATCCCTCCCCAAGAAATCATTTCCCACATCCCTCTCCCCCCCATTATTTGTCTTGCTGCCAGGGCTCAGCCCAAGCCCTGCACTAAGTCCCATGTGAGTGCCTCTTTGCTGCTCGAAAACATGTCTGGGAGGGGAGCCAGTGCTTTCTGCACTGCTTCTGTCTGGGCTCACCTTGCTGTTGATGAAGTCCTTGGATTTGAAAGCATTCAGCTCCAGGAAGTAGCGGAGCAGAGAGACGTTCCCATCCTGGACGGTGTAATGAAGAACTGTCTTGTTGCTTTTCACATCCTATTTCAGTGCAGACAAACACAACCAAATGAGAATCTTTCCGCAGAGCATCTTAAGGCAGAATCCCCGTACCAACAAATGGCAGGGGGACAAACGAGGGATGGGGAGAAGCAGTTCCTACCCGGCTGTAGATGGAAGCTCCCGCCTGCACCAGCTGCTGCACACAGGTCTCCAGCTCCCAGCTCTGGTGCTGCAGCTCTTCACTCTGCTGTTCTGGCAGTGCCAGGCGGCCCCGGTCCCGCAGCAGTGTGTTGTGGGCCAGGACAGCACAGTGCAGAGGGGTATGGCCTGGGGAGGGAGTGACGATGGTCCCCATCAGAGCAGCACCGTAAGGGGAGGATGTGAGCTCTTGATGGAGCTGTGGGTGTCTCTGCTCACTGAGGCGAGTTGGACCAGGTAGCCTTTAAGGGTCCTTTCCACTCCAAAGATACTATGCACATATCTTGGCAAGGGTGTCTTTAAGCCCCGAGACCTTTCTCTAATTCCAAAAGTCCCACTCTGGCTGCACAGACAATTTGGAGGCATTTTGGTGTGTACTCGGCTCCATGTGTGCACTGAGGCACCACTGAGCTCTGTGACATTTGAGCTTCCAGCAGCGATGCCTCTGAGCCCACCACCCCACACATCAGCCGACCCCAATGCACATCAGCATCAGCCACTGACATCAGTGGCATCACTTCTTTCTTTCTTTCTTTTAGGACCACAATAAAATGCTTGTGCATAAGGTCTCACCTTCAAAATCCTTCATTTCTAAATCGAGAGGGAGGCCTTGTGAAAGAATCACCTGGGAGTGACAGAGAATTGGGACAATTTTAGCTCAGCAGAACGTTGTCCGAATCACAACAGTCAGAGCTAACAAAAGATGGGAAAAGACCACCAACCAACCCCCCCAGAAGAGGCAATTAGACAAGAGGTAATTATAATTTAACTGTAGGCTAAGCAGTTTGGCACTAGATTTTGGCACGCTGAGTCCTATTTCCTAGCAGGGATGTCACTCAGGTTCGCACAAGGTGATCACGTTCCCTAAGTCCCCTAAAACGAACCCAAGAATATCCCGTTGGGTTCTACTAGATTCTCAGTTCCTAAAATTGAGCTCAAGGGTGTTAACTTCCTCACACTTCCCCTGCATTGAGCACAGGCATACCTTGATCACACTGCTTCACGTTTGTTCCAAGTTACTCTTAGCAAGGATAAGCATGCAGGAGTGACACAGTGGTCTGCAGGTGAGCATTGCTTGGGTTTAGAAGGGAGCAAAAGAAGTGCCTTAAAGAACAGATCTGATGTGATGCTGCCAAATAGCTCCTTGTCTGAACCACCACAGATTGTGTGTATTTTGCTCTGGACTGAAGGCAGCATGTTGTTCATTACAGCATCTTGCATGGGGATTTGGCTGCGCGGTGACTCATCCCAACCCCGTCGTGATGGACAAGGAGAAGGATTACTCAGAAACGTTAGGGCTTGTGCTCTCTTATCATAACAAGAATAAAATATACCCAAAGCAAACACTGACAAGAGGCTTTGAGCTGATGTGTAGAGATTAGACGTCTCAGGTGTTAAGAAGAAGAACAAAACCAAAAAATGCCGTTGCATGTCATGCCTGTGACCCGGGCGAGGAGCAAACCCACGTGCACTATTCCTTGCTCCCTCTGATTCCTCTTTTAATGTTTAAAAAATAAACACTGAGAAGAATAAAACAGATTCATTTCCACCACTCCAGTTGGCACTGATGGAATTATCTGAATGCACGGTGCTTTAAATGAAACACCTGCTTTCCAAAGAACTGCCCGCGTTATACATTAACCATCGCTGCTGGCCCTCCCAGGACGTGTGCCAAGCAGAACTGATGGCTGCTGGAGCTGTATATCCCATGGCTTTGGGTTTATCCAACACCCTGCAGTCTTGTTCAACCCAAGTGAGCCCACCTCATCCAGCCCTCCATCAGCTCAGCAGGAAGAATTTATTCTCTCCTACAGATAAGCTGGGGAGATTCCTTCTGTGATGGTGTTGGCTGCAAATCCTAAATTAATAAAAAAAAAAACCCTGGGAAGATATTAACATGAATGGAAAAATACACTTTTTTCTCCTCTTAAAATCTTAATTGCTTACAGACATCTTCCCTTCTGAAAGTTCCTTAAAGACGGCGATAATGAGAAGATAACATAGGCTTACATTGCTAGCAATTAAACCATAAAAGCTTTTCCTACCTGGAGAACCTGGGCATACCCATACGTTGCAGCAAGGTGCAGAGCTGACTGCCCTTTGTTGTCTACAGCATTGACATCTGCTCCTGCCTGGATCAAATCGTGGACGATCGCTGGCTGCCGGGCAGTGACGGCCACCAGGAGCGGGGTCTGGAATGGCAGCACAGCAGAGAGCCCTGAGAGTCTGGAAGGAGATGTGATCATAAAAAAAGAAAGGGAGAGGCAGGCTGGGTCGGACGGGATCTAGAAGGCCAAGGGTTGTGGTGCACAAGCCGAGGGGAGCTCACAGGCAGATTTAGAGCCCCGTGGCACCGTAAGTGGGGGCACTTCCAGCTCCTGCTGAGCTCTCCTGCCCTAATTCAGATGGCAAATCAAGTGCAGTGCTTTCAGAGTGCCAGAGCAAGGCATAGCAACTGCTCAGAGCTACTCCTGCAGTAACAGGGAGGCTGAAGGGGATTTTCACAGCATTGGCTGCTCTCAGCCACGCAGCCTGCGCCATCCCAAATGCTGCTGTTTGCAGGAGGTGCTCAGCATTACCTTTCCTCTGTGTTCCTTGACATCGAGTCTCCGCAGCTCCTTCATGCGCTCTGCAGCTGCCAACGTAAACGCCCTCATACCTTTAGCTGCATAAATATGTAGAATTCTAAGACAGTAAATAAAGACATCGATCACTGCTTGGCCATGGATCACCCTGGAAGCAAACAGTTTTACAGGGTAACAGCACTGCTTTGGGGGTTTTATACCCAGAGTTCCCCCAGACTATGCCATAACCCCAAGGGCTTGAGGTTCAGATAACCCCATTTCCAGGAACTGGGTTTCCTACCTCAATATAACTGCTGCTTTCCCAATCCCTCAGCACCCTGGGTTTTGCCCTGCTGGCTCCTTTCCACATCAGCACTTTCCCTTGGGTGAGCTTGACACTTGTGCCACGATGTACCAAAGTCCCCCACAAACTCAGCGTTGGGGCTCCCACTGGTTTGGGGTCACCCATCCCTGCGTGCCATGGTAGCATAAAACCTTGGCACAAGGAACCCTAGCAGCCCAATTTGCTCCTCTCCAGACAGCAACATTCAACACTTCTTAGTCATATAAACCAGTGGGCAGTCGCTTCTTCCCCCAGGTGATTTTGTACCCCAGAGCCACAGCTTGCAATTTTAGGAAGTAGAAATGCAACTTCACGGCTGGTCTGGTTTGCAGTCAAGCTCAGCATGAGCTGTGAGTGCACACCATGCATCCACATGCTTACCAATAGCAGGTAACTGTGATCAAACCAACACCCAAACAGCAGCAGTGCAGTGCAAGCAGTGCTCCCAGCCCACATTTGGACCACAGAGATCCTCTTTAGCCTGCCTCAATGTGCTAAACTAGCAGAAAGCCCAACAGCTCCGTGGGCTCTGGGCTGTACTCATGGGCTGACTGCTAACCCAGCGCTGGGTTATACTTCTGCATAGGAAATAAAACACTCCAGGCGTATGGAAGTTACTGTAGATCTTTATTGGAGAATAATTTGTTTTTTTTTCTAACCAGAACAACCCAGAAAGAAATTCTGAAGTAGTTCATCTTTGGTATCCACACACAGAATTTACATACATTGAAGTGAAAGGAATTAAAATGCAATCTTAGCAACCACAGGTTTGGTTCCCACACCTGTTATCCCAGTTTTACTGAATGATTCTGTACTCATAAAACTGGAGTAAGCAGCGGTGAACCAAACTCCTTCTAATTAATTTCTTTGCTGGGTTTTTCTGCAAATGTAAGCCACTAATTTCGGTGCGCCTGGACTTCTGCTATTTTCAAATGATTTATGATCACTTACATGATCTGTTGCTCGTGTTTCTAGATTTGTGAATATTAAACAATGAAATACGCTTTGAAAGTCCTCAAGACTTTTGCTCTGATCTTGCAAACCTCACTCAGGCATAAAACATTACTTGAAATATTGCCTGGGTGGCAACTGGAGTGCTGGGCACCAGGCAGTCAGCAGTGCAATAAATTACTTTGCATAATCTCACAAGTACTGAATTCAGCTAAGGATCCTGGGCTTCAGAAAGCAGAAAAACCCAGAGAAATTGTGTTCACCAGCCAAGAGCCCCCAGGTTTTTTTAAGGAAACGATAAACAAAAATCAGAAGGGGGTACATCTGCAAGTATGTTTGTGGCATGGCACTCCTGAACATCAACAACAAGATTTACAGCGGCATCAGAGGAAAAGGTAAAGCTACTCGTTGTCTGGGAAAGAAAACCAGAAAGCCATAAGAGAGAATGTGTGCACCTGTGAGCTTGGGAAACTACAACGCAGAGGAACTTTCCATAACAGTAAGGCACAAGAGAGGTCACTAAGGTTCCCTGGCTCAGCACACCAACAACTTTGCGCTCAAATGCTACAGAAGAAATGAAAGTATTGCCAGCTAATAGTAATGTCACAAATTTCTTGTTAGGCTGAAGTCCAGGTTTTGGAAGACCCTGTCTTCTCAATGATTTGCTGATATGGGGCCATGCTGTGCAATCCTGACACAGGCAAAACTCTCGGTGACGTCAGTGGGACCAGGATCTGTCCATTGGTAGAACACGCAGCATTACCAGCCAGCCACAGAACCAGCCCCCCATCTCCGAGATGAAAATTCAGAGTCCAAAAAGCACTCTGTAGATGAAAGATCACGACTGCAAAGCACTGTCCTTCAATGCCTACACATCTGTCTTACAGGGACAGAGAAGGTGAGAGCTTTGAGTTTCACCTTCACGTGAAATCAGAGGTTTCACCCAGGCCACTTTGCATTGCTCTGCGCACAGGGAAACCCTACTGCACTGTCATGTAGTTCAACTGCATTGACTTTTCATCTTTGGACTGATGCACCCATTTGCACCAGTAGAACAAATGGACCTTCTACATTTTCTTGTTTTCCAAAGGGGTGGTTCAGTTTTGAGAAGTACCAATGCAGGCCCCCAAACATTTTCTAGCGGCATAAACAGCTCTACAGACAGAGCAAAGACATACACAAGGCATTAGCTCTAGAAAGCAGTCCTACTGGAAAGGTCTTGCCAACACCTAGAGGCGAGGGCACCCTCACCCAACACTGCAGTTGGCCACGGCTACACTACGATTTGTCCATTTCAGGCTGTGAGATGAAAGTCACCTCGTGCTGAGGCTGTAACAGCACAGACATTGGGTGCTGGGCCCCAGGACAAAGCAAGTTTCACTCAGCACTCAGCCACGGTGTGCCAGAGGCGGACAATAAAACCCCAAGTCAACTCTGGGCCGGGTTTCCTCTGTACTCAGTGCTCGTGGTGGAGCATTGAGTATACGAGGACCGGACCCAAGACGTGCAGCTTAAAGCCCTTCAACAGAGAGAGCGTGGTTTAACACATACGTATCATTGTCTTCATCTTCTAGCAGCAGCTTCTCTAGGGGCAGTGTGCCGATGACCCTGCGGGCGTCCTCCAGCTCCTGCGGGGCCGGCTCAGGGATGGAGATGGGCAGGGGCACAAATTGCGGCGTGGGGAGCGTGGAAGAGGCCGGCTGGTACTGCAGGGTGGGGGCTGGCAGTGCTGAGAGGGGCTGCGCCCACGGGAAGTAGGTGATGGGTGGCTGCTGCTCCGTCACCTCCAGCTGGGGCACCACGGCCGGGGTGCTGCTTCGGGGCTGGTGGGAAGGAGAGACATTGGACAGAATAAAACCATTGGCCATAGGGTGGGGCGCGGGGAGGACGGGAAACGAGGGGAAGGATGCTCAGTCTCACTTTGAACATCCCTTTTCCTGTCTCTCTGGGGAAGCTTTACACCCAAGGTGACAGTTTTCCCACGCTGGCTCCCATGAGAGCAGTGGCTGTGGGTGTCCCAGGTGCTCGCGGGCAGTAGCTTGTGCTCATGACGAGTTCCCTTCAGCTTTCTGTTCCCAGTCCCACCCTCGCCGCAAGGCCACGAGACAGCTTCGCTCTGTGCTGAATGCTGCCTTCTTTGGCAGCATTTTCTTACCAAGCCATTTTCCTGGCATGTCCAGTGGGTGTTTCCCAGAATTCCCTTCACTTCTGTTTTGTTTTGTTTTGTTTTTGTTTTGGTTGTTTTTTTTCCAAATATTTGGAATTAAATAATGAAGAATCCCATGAAGACTGCACAGACCTCTGGAGGGACAGCTTCCTTCCCATCCCTGAAGGCACTCAGGGCCAGGTGGGATGGGGCCCTGGGCAGCCTGAACCAATGGGTGGCAGCCCTGCCTGTGGCAGAGGGTTGGAACTGGGTGATCTTTGAATTCCAACCTGGGCCATTCTATGATTCTAAGTACTTGATTTGACAACAGTGTTTATGGGCCATAGAGTAAATCCACTCAGAACTACAGCTTTCTCAGCTACTGCAAATCCAAGATGAAGAACCCCTACTCCAGCTGGAACCGATGACAACAGTAAGCTGAACACTCCCCATTAACATTCCTGAGCTGCAAACAATACTCCCTGACAATAAATAACGTCCACAGAGCCAAACAAACTCAAGGCAATGGCAGCCCTGTTGCTGACATGGTGGCAGATGACTCATTTCTCAGGACAGCAGCAAGAACAGGCTGTATCAGCAACATGAAAAGTGCTAAAGGAGTGTGGAGAGCTGGAGAAATGGCAGAGGAGTCTCCAATTTCAAAGCAACTTCAAAGCTCTCCAATGCCCAAGAAGGGGCTACACTATGAGAATACATGCAAGAATGAGCTGCACGACAATAATTAAATTATATGAGTTCCATCCTGCACTCCCCATTGACGCTTTTTGGAAGGTGGGGAATTTGCCATCATTTATACTCAGGTGCCTCTGACTTACCGCGAAATTGGTGATCAGTGGCTGAGAAGCATAAGTCAGTACAGACGAAGGCCCAACCAACGTGTAACTGGGACACATAGGCTGGATGTACATGTCTGCAGTGTAAGGACAGCTGGCTGCTTCGTGGGACACGTAGTCGGGGTAAGTGGTCCACTGAGTCAGAGGCTGCAGGGATGAGGGAGAGGGCTGGGAGAGCCAGCTGGAACACAGTGCTCCTTCCTCTGCTCCGGGCAGTGGAGGGGCAGCAGCATCCACATCGATACACGGCTGGCCTGGAAGACAGGAGGGGAGCACAGCTCAGTTCTGTGTGGCTTTCCCTGCAGCGGGGCTGAGAAACAGGTAGAAAATCAAGGAAGTATTACCCATTGGTGTGTAGGAAGGGAGGGGCTGGTGGGGCAAAACGACCTAGAAAAGAGAAGAAAAATATCCAAGGATTAATACCATAAGCAGCTCCCTGTCTCCATTCAGCCAAATCAATGGCGGCTGAAGCTGCCCAGAACTGTAAAGGTGAAAATGTATTTATTCCATAGAAGGCATTGGGTTGGAAGGGACCTTTAAGATCATATACTTCCAACCCAATTGCTATAGGCAGGGACAACTCCCAGGTCGCTCAAAACATGGTCTTCATTTACATCTGACTTATATATTGCATTTAAAACATATTTCATAGTATCTCCAGGTAACGAGAGGTTCCGCTATCTCTGAACACTCTGGTGATACAAAGTTTTCTCTCATTGCACAAAGCGGTGCCAGGGCCTCCCAGCCACCCAACCAAGCTTTGCTCCTGCATTTCTTTCTTCCTCCTACCGTTGTGGCTGCTGCTGCAGTGGCATTATGAACATTTCCCCGTTTCCTTTTCAATAGCTCCTTCACTGGCTCTTTGACGCGGACCCCTTGGTAGGGGCGAGGCTGCGGCTGTTGTTCTGAAGCAGAAGCTGTAAAAAAGAAAAAGAAATAAAGAGACAGGTGGTGTTTATTGTCTTTTCTTGCCCCCGTTTTCCTGCAGAACACTCCTACATGATGCACTTTCCCTTTGGTCTGTCTGCTTCCTGTTGCTCCTGTGCCACAGGTGTGCAGTGCAGTGATTTACAAAACCTGGAGGGCAAACGGGTCCAAGTGAACCTGCAGGCTGGTTCATGAGAGATTCAGGAGAAATATGCTATGGTTTAAACGTGTTATTCAAAAGCAAACAGAACCAAACGTGAAGAGCATCCCCACTTGGACAGCCATTGCAGCCATCTCTCATTGGACACGTGTGCCCCATGGCTTTTGGAAGCAGGCAGGGAGGGCTCAGCAAGGTAAATGATGAGACAACGAGAGCAGAGCAAACACCATTCTTCATCAGCAGATATTATCACCCAACATTACACACAGTGTCTTTGGAGGCAGTTTAGAGCAGAGACCACAGGATAGCAAAGCTCAGGAAGGCCCTGTGTTTTCAGAAGCACTGATAGCAAGACTTGCTGCTGCCCTTCGATCTGTAAGCATGTCAGTTGGTAAGTTTCCATTTCTGAGGACTGCAGTTGGCTTTATGAAGAAGCCCAGCTGGATATCCAGCTCAAATCATCCATGAAAAGCACCATCCCAGTAGGAAGCGTTGATTCGGATTTACGATCTGTGCTTTGCACTGCAGAACAAAATGAAAAACTGAGTCTAAAATTACAGGAGACCCTCAAAAATGTTTGACAGAGTTAACTTTTCTGCTTGGACTCCTTTCAAAAACAAAATCCTTACTTTCCCTCAGCTTTGCAATACCACCAGTTTGTTCTTTCAGCCCCACCACATACCATTTAATCACAAAATCTTCAGAGGCCATTATAAATACTTCTGGCAGCAGATAACACTACAGTTATGCATGGAACTGCTCTCTTTGTTTGTTACCCTTATGCATATAGGGAAAATTCCATGCTTTGGAGCAATAGCTGAAGCAGAGCTGATTTCTCAGCCTTTGCCTAATGTGCACTTGCCCTCTCTGACCATTCCTTGTGGAACTTCAAAGCAGGTTGCCTGCATTCTCGTAACTCCTGTGGCTTTGGAGATGCAGTCAGCACAGGGAATGAAAGTCACTTTGTTTAATACAGCTCTGCTTTTACAATGTTAATTGGCATTAATTTCTCTGAAGGCTAATTAAAGGCAGTGCCACACAGCACTGTGCTGCGGGCTGCACTGATAACTCTGAAAACGAGCTGAATACAGGACAGGTCTGAAATGAAACCCATCCCAAAGGTGCTTCTTGCTCTTGCATGACATTGATTTGGAAGCGACGCATTGCTACCTTACCAAGAATGTCTCACATTTGGGTGTTGCTGCTGTTCATGGCGAGCAAAACCATCGGCTCTGCCAAAGCCAGCATGTTGTAGGGTGCACGAGGGGCAGAACGTCCCCCTGGCAAAGCCCTGTCCACACTGCCCTCACAGCTCCTCCCTGCAGGGCTGGGTGGGGAAGGATGGCGGTTTCTGGCTCCAGGTTTGGGGGATGGGAGAGAAGAAATTTACTGTAAAAGCTGACAAATATACCTATTCACAGTTTCCGGTGTAAGCAGAGTAACCAAAAAAAAAAAAAAAAAAAAAAAAAAGATAAGAAATAAAACCAAAGTCTGCATGACATATTTCGGTTCCCCCCAAGCTGACCTCCAGAAATAAAAATAATGCTAGCACAGCTGCTTTTCCACTGCTCAAGTGTGCACCATGTCTGAGCAGCACAGAAAAAATAGAGCAAGCTGAGCTTGGCCTTCAGTGGCAATTCCTCATAAAGCAAAATAACTTGATCTTCTACAAGTATTTTGGGAAGTGATGACCACTGAGCATCCTTGTGAGAACGCAGCTGGACTGAGTGCTCTCCAGCCTCTTCTATCAGGGTTGCCTTAATGAACCATCAAGCCTACCTTGAACTCGTGCTTAATCAAGACTGTTACACTGAGCTGCAATGCACCAACAAACCCAAAACAAATAAAGAACAGCATCACATGTAGTTTGGTGCTCAAGCGTGCACAGCACAACAGCCATACATCCTCCTTACCAGGCACTAGGTCCAATTTGCAGCTGTTTGCTGAAGCTGGAGCATTGTACAAAGCATTGGAAGCGTAGAGAGAAGAGAGGGAACCCGACCCAGCCAGTAGGATTGGCCATAGTTTCTGTGTGCAAACTTATTTGAGCTCATTGCAACGCTTTGGTCAGGCCGCCTCACAAAACCAAGCTCCTTTCATCAATGTTATCACTCGCTGCATTTGCTGATTGCTGAGAAAAGCCTGGCATGAACCCCAAACCCTTCAGAGCAATCTCTCCAAGTGGATGGAGAGCACCAAACGGTACCAAACACAGCACTCCCTGCAGTGCTATGCATCAGAAACAACAGCAAAAAGCCCATAGAGGTGTTGGGCTGAAAGCTGCTCTGCCATTCAGCTTGTTGAGATTGCAGAGAAGCAAGCAACACGCTTCACAAGGTTCCCTTTCTCTGTGCTCGTGCTCTATGTTTGATAAGCTATCAACCAGTCAGTGCAACCAGAGCAAACATTTTGCTCTTTCCTTCCAATGTAATAAAAGAAAATTGAAAAGAAATACAACAGAAATATTTTTCTTATTTACATTAACACCAAAAAGCAAACGGTTCCTCTTGGATAACAAGAAAAAACTGCATTTTAGTTAACAAACCACTGACATTTGGCCTTCAGTCTTGAAAATTCCATAGAGCAGCTGCTGACACCACTGTGGTGTGCAGTGAACTTTGGTGAATAAAAAGTTCAAAAGAAAGGGGAGAAAAATAAGGTGTAGCTTTGGATACATTGCTTGCATGCTTCGACTCTTAATTCAGATCTTTTTACATTAAAAAACCAATATGTCCACTGAGGAATATTGAAGCAAGAGACCAAACGTTGCATTACGTTTGTCTGCATTTTGTATTCAATTCAGACTCAGCATTCTTCAAAATGCTTTTTAGAAGTATTCAATCTGGTAGCATTGGTTTGCAGCTGTTGCTGCTTGGAAACGAGTCACGATCAAAGCAGACAGACTTATTTCTAGCAAAATTTTAGGGAGTTGTGTTGATAGCAACAGGTTGGGCTGGCTGGAGGGCACTGGGACTCACGACCAACAGACCATTCTTTGGCTGACAAACAGAGCACACAGCATTTTTTGTGTGGATAAACCATGAAGAAACTCCAAATGTAGCATTTCCCCATATTGCCTTTGGTCATTACCAACTTTGTCATCTCATCAGTGGTCTCTCCACTTGAAATGATGACCAGAGGCCATGGTGTTGGCGTGGTGTGTCCATTTGGAGGCCAGAAGTCACTCCGTGCTTCTGACACATCCCAAATCTCCTGTGAGGTGTTGCCATTCTTTTATAAGACAGCTCTGAGTAAGAGAACTGGACCAGAGCAGGTTATTTCCTACACTGCTTGTCACACTGAGGGTGTGTATCTCAATAAGGATTTAGTTAAATGCAAAGTGCTAAGCAAACATCTTGGGCAGAGAATCTGCTGTACAATAAACAGAGAAACTCAGAGCAAGAGCAAAGGAGACAAGCGATGGTTCATTGCTCAGCATAAGGAAATGAACTCGGGAGGCTCCTTAGTGTAATTAAATCAATAGACTAAATATTTCACTTGCTTACCAACAACTCAGTGCGGTGTTTGGTCTCTTTCTGCTCAGTTGCTTAGCGCTACAGCTACCCAACGGAGTGAAACAGATCAGTGCCACAGGACTTTATTGCACAATTATGCCCAGTCCCTTCGTTTTTATCTACAAGTGGAAGATGGCCAAGCACCAAAGCAGCCTTGGGTTCTGGCAGATCCATGTGCCATCATACCCTGCCTGCGTCCTTCCTGCATGCTTCTGCACACCGCCCTTGTAGGAAAGGTCTCCTCCACACCTCCAGGAGATGTAAAGGAGTGGAAGCCATGGGAGCACTGTGCAGAACCTGTGTTCTGCTCCAGCACGAGGAGATGGCTGCATTGGCCATTGGCCATATTGGTGGTGAGGGCTGCCAAAAATGATCTGTTTCAGAATAAGAGAACTCCTGCTACAAAGGGGAAGCTGAGATAGACAGAAAGTGGCTTAACCATAAGTCTCACCCGCATGTCCCAATTCCTCCCAGCCCAGAATACTCTTTCCATTTTAGTAATGCAAGCCTTCCATTTAATTGCCGATGTGGTCATTCATAGAGCCCGACACCTGCTTCGTAAAGCATGGATGGGCTCGACTTTCGTGCTATCCATCTTTCCCAGTGGGGTTTTACCAAAATTAAGACTCACAAGATGCGACATATTGCAGTTTCACCTCTCGGTCTCATTATCTGATACTTTCAGAAAGGCGGTACAGAGCCCACATCTGTTGAGGGCAGAAAAGGCTTCAGGGGCTTAAAAAGCATTTGGGAAGAGGTTTGCAAAGGGGAAGATTCACATCTCTCTGTTGCATGGGAATCCTGCCTTACCTGCACCGGTCCCACAGGACTTGAGTAGGAGTTGTGTCCAAAGCTTTTTGACCTCACCAAAAACACCATGTCAATGTGAAACACTTGCCGAATTGCAACCTGCTCGCATGCCCTCTCATAACAGAAGTAATTTGCATGAGAAATATGCTCATTTTGTCATCAAAATACAACATGGAGTTGCTATCTGCATACAGACACGTAAGAGGGAAGGTGCTGCGCAATAGAAATTTCCCATCCCGCTGAGCGGCCGGCTCCCATCCAGCAGAATCCTGCCAAAAGCTGGGAAGCCCCTACAGTCACTTTGCTCCTGCCGTGGGAGGGGATGCTTTCAGGCTGTGCCTTTTGCTCAGCGGAAGCTCTGGGCCCCATTCCTGCACAGAAGCTCCCGCAGCGTCACGGCACAGTGCGCATCTCCAGCCATGCGAGAATCCCCAGAGGACGAGGGCCTCTGGTCACCGCAGGGCTGAGGGCTGTCCTGGTCCTGTAGGGCTTTCTGCTGAAAGGTCCTCTGCAGAAGCAGGAAACTGCCCTTCAGAAGTGCCCACGAGAAATGCCCTCTGGTGAGGTGACACCTATTCAAATCACCGCGTCTTCGATTTTCAGTTTGTTTGTTTTGATCTTCGCTTGTTTTGGTTTTGTTTATTTCATGGCTAGGGCAGAATATGGGGATGATACCATTCCTTTTGAAACCTCCCATTGTGCTAAAAACCATTCAAATCCATGATGGAGGAGGCTGCCAGGAGTTCTGTGCAGCCTCCTTTCATCCAGGTACGGATGGAGCAAACATTTCTGCCTCTACCTTTGCATTCCAGCTGGCACTGCCCTGAGCTCAATTGCAAACGTAGCTGTGAAAAGCCAATATTAGACTGGATGTAAGGAAGAAGGTTTGGCAGTGAGGGCGGTGAGGCGCTGGCACAGGTTGCCCAGAGAGGCGGTGGTGCCCCGTCCCTGCAGACAGCCAAGGTCAGGCTGGACGGGGCTGTGAGCACTGCTGAGCTGTGGGTGTCCCTGTGTGCTGCAGGGAGCGGCACCAGGCGGCCTTCAGCTCCCTTCCAACCCAAACCATTCTGTTAGTCTAACTCTGAATAGTGCTTGAAGCTGCTTTCTAATTTGAGAACCATCAGGAAAGGGCAACAGGCGGTGAATGGATCCAGGAGTGGGACAGAGCAACAGCCCACAGAAAGCTGCTGTACAGCAGCTTTACAGCACACAGAGCTGGACTTACTAATGGCTTTGTGACTTGCACAAGGACATCCATTTGTGCATCACAGGTGCTTTGAACCAGATGGTGCAGGAAACACGAGCCCACAGCTGGTCACTGTGGCAGAGGACAGTGGGACTAAATGGGGACTCACAGAACTATCACGAAGTCTGACTTCCACTGAAATCATTGAGACCCAACACCACGCTCAGCAATGTGTGGAGAGTCAGCACAGAGAAGGCAAATGCACCCCAGCTGCCATCAGAGCACTGCTCATGGCTACACCTGAAGCCAAAGTGATTCATTGCTGCAGTGCAACAGGAAAGAAGCAGGATAACAGCGTAACATTGAAAAAATGATCCTATATTTAGGTTTAGCAAAAAACCCAAAGGCCTCTGAGACTGAGGAACCCCAACCATGCCATAACACAACCGACACCAACAGCAACCAGGCAGCAACCTGCTCTCAACTCCTTCCATGTCTCAACTAACACAATGCCAGGCTGATCCAGTGACCAGCCCAGGGGCAGAGGGAAGCCTGGCTGCTCCATCTGCAGCAAGAGAAGCCAAATGCAGGCAGTTGCTGTCTTTCAGAACAGCAGGGAGCATTGCCATGCTGGGAGAGTCCAGTCCTTGGGAGCTCAGAGGCAGGGGGGGACACAGGGCTGGGCAGAAATGGTGTTGGCTGGAATCTCCCAGTGGGGAGATGGGTGACTTAGAAACATGTGTTTTGATCTCCTCTGCTGCAGGCTTGCAATTCCTGCTTACCTGTGAAAGCATTGCATGTGTCAAAGAAACAACGTATGGGGAAAACACCTTATCAGTTGCCAGTTTGGTTCTACCTACAACACAGCTTGTTAGTATTGCTTTGTCATTGCAGTAAAAAAAAAAAAAAAGAAGTAATAATAAAAAGAAGATTGATAGGCTTCTCAGATGGAAGATAACATCTGACCCTTGCAGCATGTTTCACATCATATACCTACTGGTTCTGAAAACAGCACGAGATCATCGGAAACAAGGTGTGTTACCATAGAGCTCCCGCTTGCTGCTGACTACTCATCACACAAACTGAAACACCACAATGTAAGCAGCCTGGGCTTCTTACTTCAGGACTTAAAGTTTGCACAATGTAGTTTCACAAATACACATCTGAGCTTCCAAAGTTCCTGACTGAAAAGAGTAACAGAAGCTCTTAGCAGGGAGAAGAGAATTAAATGTTAATAAGTTCAGAAAGACGCGGGCATCGTAAACCCATCTCTGCATAACCTACAGGCTGCAACGTCAGAGAGAATAAGATTGGTCTTAGTCCCATGTCAAGTAAGACATTAAGAAAGAAGCTTCTTCCAGTCAGACACATTATATTATTCCAGGCTAAAGGACAGCATTGTGCAGTGCTAAGGATGGAGAAATGAACACAGTCACAGCATCACAGAACGGCTTACAGGACCTCAAAGCCCACCACGTCCCAGCCCTCTGCCATGGGCCACTAGGTCAGGCTGCCCAGGGCCCCATCCAACCTACAGATCCGCACAGTGAGAATGAAAGAGCTGCAGAAGCAGAGCAAACACCTACCTGCATTGGGATCGGCAAATTATCTGAGCAAAGGTGGGCCAAGAGTAGTGAAATTATCTTGAAAACAAGAAAACTGATTTCCTGTAAACTCATAACCGTATTGCCTTCGCTCCTTATCTTTATTATTAGATGTAGAAAAAAAAAGTACATATCAAAAAAGACACAGAAATAAGCTTTCTCACAGGTTTCACTTTTAAAAAGGAAAATTCTCTGGTATGTAACCACCGCAACCTTTGATATAATACCTGCATCCTGTTATTGTTTTTATGAATCATAGTCTTCCACTTGATTCATAGTGATGAATGCCAACAAAGCAGCAATGCTGTCTTGATATCCCTGCTGGAAAATCAGCATCACGTTCTCATTTGTCTCTCCTGAGCATCTCTCCCATGCTATGCTAACCCTCACTTATCCATCACACCTCTTATATCAGACACGAAAACAAAGGCAACCGGAGCTCACTTACATTTTTGCCAGTGCATGTTGAGTGGTGGGACGGAGCCTTTTGTGTCTTGGCTGAAGACAGTCGGGCTCTTTAAGAGCCAACGTGGGTTTGACTCCCTTTCGGGGGACGCGATCACTGAGTGTCAGGATGTTTCTTTCAGCTTTTTAAAAGCCCCGTGTTCCCGCTGAACTCTGTGATGTCATCACATCCTCCAACCACAACTACTTCTATATTTTCCCTTGCTCTGTGTTGTTCTTCATGATGCTAAAAAGTTCCTCCGAGACCAAATGCGCTCTGGAAGATATTAAGCATCAAGCAGCGCGCGAGATCACCGAGATCCATTTAAACAAACCACCGAGCCTGGAACCTGCCTTCATGGGGCTTTTGACAGAGATTTGCAAAAATGGGGTCACACAGCCCAAAAACAAATGGGCTTTTTAACAAGGCCTTGACCATCTGTGGCACTGTGGATGACCTCAGCTCATGTCCAGTGACCGTCCTGTTGCAATCCTGGGCTCCAGGCGCTCAACCAGACCAAACCAACACACGCTCCGTGTCTGTGGGGCCCTTTAAATGCTCACAGCTTTTAAAACACAAAACTGGAGTGTTCGCCCCTGCCTTATGAGAATCTCAACTCCCTGGGGCCGCTAAATTTGAACTGGTGAGGAAACACCTGTAAACACTTCAAGCCTCATTAAACGAGGACGTCCTTCATTTAAAAAAGAAACCTCTCCTTTTTCTGTTTTGTTTTAATCAAAATACAGCATTTCCTACAAAGGAAGAGCTGGCCCTTCCAAAGAGCCTTGCAGAGAGATGAAGGAAGGCTGACAGACTGCCATAGGAGTTCAGGTACGTTCTGAACATTAATCATAACAACACTGTTGTATCTGACCTATTCACATCACTGCATGAATATGTCCTCTTTAACGACTTGGCATCCCCATTAAAAGAACAAGATGGGATCTGGTCTTTGTTTTTGGCCACGAGTATATCAAAGGGATTTCATCCCTCCCAATATGCCCAATGTGTCTTGGGAGAGGGTTCATACTGCAAACCATTTTGCAGTGTAACATTGGTACGTGTTTCATGAAACAAAACCAACAAGCAAACAGAAAAAAACCCAATGCACTGACAGAACAGAGATCACAGAATCATAGAATCACCAAGCTGGGAAAGACCACCAAGACCAACCAGCCCAACCATCCACCTACCACCAATATGACCCCCCAACCCATGTCTATTAGTGCCACATCTGAATGTTTCTTGAACACAAGAGCTCTGCCCAAGAAACCCCACAAAGAAACAACCTCCAAACCAAGCAATGACACAAAGGAGACCACGCAGCTCCACGCTGCTGCTCTCAGCAATAGGCCCCCACCTCCTCAGCATTGTTCTGCCACGCTTTGCATATCTGCATACATTCTTACTACCAGCTGCACGCTGCCATATCCTCTCTGCTGTCAAAGTGCTTAGTAATAGCAGGCATGCTGTGAGCTAACACCACGCAGACGGACAGGGGAGGGCCCAGCTCACAGCCCTGTGCTGCTGGATGAGCGGAAGGACGACGCTGGAACCTCCTTCAGTGCCATTCCATTTGCATCAGTGCTGGGGGAATACCTGGACTCTGCTATCTCTGGCACAGTAACTATTGGATTTCTCCCCAAAATAATGCAATTACAGGATTTCATTACAAAAACAAAAACAAACCCCTTCAATGTGTAGAATGAAACTGCTATTTTTCTAGCAATGCAAAACCTCTACCTCACAAATGATGGTCTTCAAATATCACTGCTTTGGTCAGGCATTCAGATTTACTTCAAGCTCACGGTGCAGGAAGCAATATCAGGAAGCAATGGTAGAAGCTAAGGGCATTTGGCTTGAGTCAGTGCATGAGAAAACAGCGATCACAATCAGGAGATGGACTCAGCGATCCTCACAGGTCTCTTCCAACATGAGATATTCTGCGACTCCATAACTGTGCTCTGCTGCAGTTTCCTTCTGGAAACATCAGACTTCTGCCAGCACAAAGCTGCTTGGAAGCAGCACGGCCAGTGAAGGCCTCCAGCAGGTCTCTGCCACCAATGGCCCTCTATTTTTAAATGTGAGAACACACCCTGCGTACATCTGCAGAAGCGCTGCCTGAGGCTCGTACACAGCAGGCTGCCAGGGCATGCAGAGGTGGCTCACGGCGTGGTGCTGTGCTGACACCCAGATCCAGCATCTCACATTAAACCACGCCGTAGTTGTTCTTAGGAATGCCGAGGGTGACATGGAATTGCTCAGGATTCAGCTGTTTCTAAGGTCTTTGCATCGGTACTTCACGAACGTGAAACCAGATAAAGTCTGGTGATAAATATCTAAAATGAGGAAGTTGCAAAAAAGGGCACAGATATCCACAGATGAAACAAGTGGCGGTGCTTTGGTGGCTGACAATCGCCCATTTCCATTTATACCCACAGTCAGTAAACTTACGATGTTCGTTTCCACGCCTCCCAGTCCTGCCTTGACCAGTTCACCACCAAAGCAATAAGCTCAATGTCTTGGAGCCAGTGAGACCCCTGCTAGCATGGAGCATCTCTGCCCCAAGTCTGGCTGAGATTTCTCTTCTTCCTGGTGGCTACGCATTGAGTCGTGTCCACAGATCAAAAGGTTCAAAGACAACACAGTTCTGCCACAGTTCTGGGAGTACAAACAAAATAGAATCATAGAATCATCACAGAATGGCTTTGGTTGGAGGAGACTTCCATCTCCCGGCCGTGGGCAGGGCTGCCCCCCCCCCAGCTCAGGCTGCCCAGAGCCCCAACCCACCTGGCCTCGAGTGCCTGCGGGGATGGGGACGTTGCTGGGGATGCCTCCATAAGAGTAAGTTGTGTTTGACAATCTGATCCCGAGCTTTACCTTGCAGGTTATGAATTAGGCACTCCCTCCCCTTATTCCTTATTATTGCCTCACTCCCAGGACAGCAGTTGAGCTCATAAATAATTTTCTTCCAAAAAGAGGATTAATGCTGTCGACGGACACCCTTTTATATATATATATTTTTTAACATGTGTCAATATTAGTGCTTTAATCCTGCCATACAAAGTCAGAAGTATGAATACACAAACAGCAGTCTGGTATTTCAGAAAGCTCTGCGGTCTGCAAGCACAAACATTTGTCTTTGAGGATGCAATAATGAACTTAATAAGAGGATCTCTATCTCATAGCTCTGAATGAGTTTAAAAGACAACCACACTTAAGCCAAGATTCCTTCTGAAATTTCCTCCATCATCCATCAGGAGAGGGAGCAGAGATTGAGAAGCTGAGTCTCATTGGAGGCAATAACGTCTGCTTGAACCAGGGTAGGTATTTCAGACTGCAAATTATCTCGCATCTTTGTTCTATTGCATGACATTGGATGTGAGAATACAGAAAGGCAATCCAGGACAGAAGTGCACGGAGCACGAGGCCAGGATCCATCCCAGTAAACTGATGTAAGTTGTATCACCCAGCCTGGGAGCACCTCTACCTCTGGGAGCTCCTGCAAGGAACGCCTGCAAACCCTCAAAACCCGTGTTTGGAATGCAAAGGGTGACTTCAGTCAGTGAGCCCCCAAAGAAATCAAAAATGAAAAATAAAAGAAAGTTTCCCATTTTCAGCAGAAACTCTGAGGGTTACCAGGACGGCGTGAGTCACAGCAGGAGGGAGATCACAAACAACCCAAGCAGGGCCAGAGAGACCTGGGGTGAATTCTGTGTTAAATCTCATCAAAACTCTCTGGAAAATGCCAGAATTTACTCTATGCCCCACAGTGGGAAGACTTAAAAGAAAAGACGGACATGATTTCTGATGTCCTGATCCCAGTCAGCATCACCAACATTACCAATTACAACAACATTACCAATTACAGCCTGCTCCAACATCTCCGTGTGTCACGGATCCAGAGAAACAAACACAAAGATGCACTTATTTTGCAGAAGCCTGTTGTCAGTACTCATACATTTGGTTGGTTTTCCTTGGGAGTGCTGCACTGCCATACACAATGTCACCCCCCTCTGTAAGTGCATCCTTCCAACAGCCTCTGAGCACCCCATGGAGCTGCTGTGTCTCTGTTCATTGCCAGGGAGTTGGACTAAGTGATATTCGAGGGTCCCTTCCAACTCAAATGATCCTATGAACATCACCCATTTTTTATAGTGCTATAAATAACAGTAAAGCAGCTATAGTACAGTGAGCTCCACTTGAACAAGTTCCGTAATATTTTTATTTATCTACATGAGCCCCACACCTCCCACTTGGCCCTCTGAAACGAGCTCTGATTCATACCTCAGTTTTAATAAGGAACAAATGAGGCATCCTCCATACACAGTTGGCAGCAGCATTAAGCCCTTGGGCAGTGTAAAGCACCGTCACCCTCATGACCTCTCACACAAGCTGAGGATCTGAACCTGGGACATTCCACCTCCACCCCATGGTTGCTGCATGTATTTTTTCACATTCAGAAATCGTAGAATGGTTTGGGTTGGAAGGGAGCCTCAAAGGTGCAGCGCACAGGGACACCCACAGCTCAGCAGTGCTCACAGCCCCGTCCAGCCTGACCTTGGCTGTCTGCAGGGACGGGGCACCACCGCCTCTCTGGGCAACCTGTGCCAGCGCCTCACCGCCCTCACTGCCAAACCTTCTTCCTTACATCCGCTCTAAATCTCCCCTCTTTGAGTCTGAAGTCATTTCTCAGTGGTCCTGCTGAGTGCCCCATACTGCTCACACCCAACATCAGACACAGAGGATGAAAGCCCTCAGAACCTCTGCACGCAGGTGACCCTGTTCCCCAGTGTCCTCAAGAGCATTCTGACTTCAAGGCTACAAATCATATTGAAAATTAATTCAGAAGTCGAGCCAACACAAATTTGCTATCAGACTTCTCCGAGCTTGACTTGTAAGCTGCTTGCAGCAGGCACAGCACTCGCCTGTCCCTGCCTCTCCCTTCCTGCTCCTCACTCACACGTTCAGGTGTTTGTCTGCAGATGAGTTGCAGTCACGTTGAGCTGAAAAGTTTCCGGCGCTGAGTCAGGCAGTGGGAACAGCAGCAGCCAACACTCTGAGCTCGTATGATGCAAGCCAACTGTGGTCAGAGTTTGTCCTCTTGATAGAGGACAAAGAGCAGCAATGGTCCTATGGGCACTGTGCACTGATGCATGTAGAAATGCTCGCTTTGCAGCAAGAAAAGGGAAGGAGCAAGGCGCCTTTTAACTTTCCCACCTACAGTAAGTAGCACCAGCCCTGGGTCTTGATGGCTTTCAGAGTTTGTGCACCAACATGAAGAAAACCACCCGTCCGATCTATCTGCTGAGAAAGTACACACAGATTCACCCCCCAAAATCAACCTGAAAATGGGCAGAAACCTGAAGATCTCAAATGATTCACCAAGGGAAAAGTACAAGCAAGAATATCGTTGCATGTTACTCACATGGGTCGCATGACTGGCTCTGGAAGCTGCAGGGTGAGGCTGCGAGGAAGGACAGGGTTTGTGCAGCTCTGAAGGCAGTGCAGCAGAAGGGCTCATTCCATTGGAGTCCCAGCACAGTGGTCCTGCATAACAGCCAGAAACAGGCTACAGTGAGGGCTTGGGTCCCTTTTCTGAGTATCCTGCAACAGCATTTCTTTACAGGAACATGTAATTAACAGCCTCACTTTCCTCTCACTGAAGCAAAACTGAAGCTCTGCAGATGAACAAGGAAGGCTTTGTGTAATGTGAAAACAGTGATACTTCTTATGACCAATACTCGCCATTTGTAAAGCTGTTCTCAAAATTTGCCTAACTGTCGACACAGATTTCAGATGAAACTCGCTTTCTGAGAGCCTCTCATTTGACTGGATTGCAAATCCTAGAAAGGCATCATGCTTTGGGCTCACACAGTGCAAGAACTCCCAAACACAGCTACCAATGGCTCAAAAAGCTGTATCCAACCAAGGCACGAGCCCAAACTCAGTAGAGCAAACCAGAGGCTTCACCACCTCTTTTGCCATTGAGACGTTGGCCCAGGCTTGCACAGTTGCTGGTGGTAGATATTCTGCCACTGCAGATCAGACCTTGTGCCAGAAACCACACCGTGGGGCTGCCTCTAGCTGGTTCATTCCAAGCCTGAGCCCTGCCCCTGTTACCAAGGCAAAAACTTAAGCCCAAATTGTCACAGGGAAAGTCAAACCACCGGCGTGTGGTCCTGTCTGGAAACCTTCACACTGAGAGCTCTCTGAGAGCACATTTGGCCCTGGAGTTCCATCGAGAAATAGGACTCAGCAGCTCCACAGCATCCTCAGCCCGAAACCTGCAGTGTTCAGCTGCAGAGGAGTGGGCAGAGAGCTGCAGAGAGCAGCGGGATCATGGCAAGATGTGAATCTGCACAGAAGTTCCCACCGCATCATTCAGCGCATGCTATTCTGTGGCCTCCTTGGAACACCTGGGAAAGCCCAGGCAAGGTGCAATCCACCTGCAGATCCCACCCCAGCTGGCCACTAAGGAGATTGAGCCAGCCTGGTTTAGGGGAGCCATTAGGAAGTCTAAGGAAAAATAACTGGAGAAGTTTTCTAGGGGGGGAGGGCGGTTCCTATCCATATCCCCCATAGATTGGCATCTGGCTTAGTTGCATACTGGGCTTTTGAACAGGATTTTTTTCCATCTTATTCAGCCTTTGGCTACGCTGTTTCCCTTGGGAGCTCCCATTAGGGCTTAATTACACCTTTAATAATCGAGTTAATAATTCATTGGCAAAATTTCCCCCTCTTCTTTGATGGCTGCTGGTTTTGTAGAAGGCCTTTCAAGCCTGTCTCCACTTGACTAACTGAAAGCAGCACTTATCAGCCTGTTCTCATCATCAAAGCACAGATGGAGCTGTGTCACCTGCCTCCAGAGACACCGATGGGTGTTGGGATAGAATCACAGAATGGCTCAGGCTGGAAACATTGACCCCACTCTGTGAGCACTGAACCCAGTTTAGACAAGGAGATGGGTTACATCTTCCTTTGGCCCTCGTGCTTAAGAGAGGCTGCAAGCTTTACAAACTGATTTTATATCCACACGAAGGAAAAAAAACCTAAACACGTGCCCAGCTCTGGTTCCTGGTCAGGCCACGCTGGGGTCAGTTTGCAAAGCAGCACTGTGGGGTTCAGAGGGAGAATCTGTGCTGCTTCTGATCAGAAAGAATGGGAAAACCAAAAACAAACTCAAAAAACAAAGATAAACCACCCAACCAAAACAGCACCTGGACTAAAAGGCAGAATTAAAAGCTTGGTAAAATGGAAGCAGCATTGTCTGCCATGAAGACATGCATACTGCTGACAGCTCTGCGCTGGGAGGGAAGGATGAATGCCGACTGTGGTCAGCAGGAACAGAAGAAATGGCACTTTCTGGTTGGAATCAGCCTGTAGCAGGCTGGCACTAGGTGATGTTAAAGGTCCCTTCCAACTCAAACCATCCTGTGATTCTATGATCTGAGTGGCCCCTTCCAACTCAAGCCATTCTATGTCTCTGAGGTGGCTGCCACTGGAGCAACAAGCAGGGTCTGTTCTAAAGCGAAATGGTGCTCTGGGATTGGCAGCTGGAATTCTTCCTGCACCCTGCAGGACCTGTGTTTGGGTGAGAAAGGAGAATCCCACTGCCACAGCCGACGGTGGCACACGCTGTGTCCCCTCTGTCACCCATCCGCTGGGCGAAGCTGCCACCTGCCGGCCCTCACCCACACCCTTCATCCAACCCTCATCAAAATGGACATCTGGAAGCACAGCGACGTCCAAACACATCAGCACGAGCCGTGGGAGCAACACGCCAGCAGCACCCGATGGCAGGTCGAAGGAGAAATGCTCAATCCAGACGTTGCCATGTAAGGCACAGCGCTGACAGCTGTCTAAACATCAGTGCTACGTAATTCTGAGTGCAGAATTATGGGATGCTTCCTTCCATTCCAGATGCACAAAACGTGTTTCATTAGTGCTGTCTGCTCCCTGGAAACGGAGGGACTTTCCTTAGTCCCTCCACCAGCCTTATCTTCCAGTGAGCGAAGTTCTCACTGTGCAATGTTCTACTGCATGAAATGCAGGTGCAGAAACCAGCCCTCACTGTACCCCATGGTTCTCATGAAATACCCACAGCTGCACTTGAGTTTCCAGTTGATCCTCTCCATCATTTCTCATTCTCTTACCAGTCATCGGTTTTGCACTCACTGCTTATGCAGCTTATATCCCACACTATTTCACTTCCATGTGCTCTGAGCCAGGCACAGATCCGTGCTGAACGTTGGCCATGAGAGCAACTCAACCTTCAGGAACCCTCACCCAAAACAGTAGGATTCACACGGAGCAGAGCAGCACCAATTGTGGGATTCTCCCTTCTGTCTCCCTGTGCTCTGCAGTGCATCAGACATCATGGCAAGAACACAAGAAAAGGCAAAACATGCTCTCACAAGTTGGAAATGGCATCTGCATTCACTAAAACTCTTGTTTTTTTCTTCGAAACTCCACGCATTTGGGTCACTGTAGAGTTCCACGTCCCATACAAATACCTGACCTCAACCAGCACGCAGATGCCCTCATTCCTCGTTGGATTATGTCCACTTCTGCACCTAAAACCAAACATTACACACCAAATATGAAGAGTCCGTTGTGGTTTTGTTGCTTTTTTTTTCTTTTTTTTCTCCAGACTAGAGCAGGCCAGGTGATTTCCAAAGAAAGAATTTTAAGTCTCCTTTATGTTTACAGAAGGGTCGAATTTTCATACCGCGCGGGTTGGATTACACATTAAACTGTTATAATCATTTATCCCCTTACAATCGCAGCGCTGAGAGCACACAGCCTGGGTCCCTTGGAGTTTAAGTGCATCGCCCAGCAGCGTGCCAAGCCAGGTGAATAAATTCAGAGCTTTCAGGACAGGGCTGCCAATGGCAGACATGAAGGCTATGGGAAACGCTCAGCCATAGATCACGTTTTCCACGCCTGTCTTCCTCCCCGCTCCTGGCCAAAACCTCGAGCAGCGACAAGAGGTGAAAATTTGGCTCTCCTTCCAACACCCCATTTTCCCATTTATCTCCACCAAAACTCCCGACGAGAAAAAGCACAAAAACTTGCTGGAATCAGACTGAAGTCTGAACTTCCTACACTTGGAATGGAATGAATTTTCTCTGCCTTTTGAAGTCACTGCCTCAGCACAGGGCACGAACCTGCACCGTGCCGGAGGTCCTTAAGGTTCCCCAGTACTTGCCTAATGTTTTCTGTTTTATCTGATAACATCAGAGAAAAATGAAACAAATCGGATCATACTGTTCCAATTATGAGTCGCTACAGTGAGGCAAAGCTGGACTTTCCCAGCTAAACCTCTCAATATTGTGAAAATATTCTGACTCAATTATTCTAATTTGTTCCTTCTAACATCTGAGAGACAACATCTGAAACAAAAGAAGAAACGCTCATAAAATTAACCGAGAGGCTCAATGTTTTTATGAAGGGAAAAGCATTGCTTTCAGTTTCGCTTGCCAGCCGTGTCGACGCTCAGTTAGTCAGAATTCAAGCGTTGTCTGAAGAAATGGGGCATTGCAGCCCAACAAGGGAGGTGCAAAGGCTCAGAGCACAGCACTGAATCCTGTCCTGTCGTTCAGTCACTGGATACTCAGAAACTACACCAACTTTTTGATTGCATATACCATAAAACACCACCACCACCTCACAGCCAACCACAGGTAGGATGCCCAGGGATTGGGACCTTACACCTCCCTGGCTGGGGCAGATGATCTTTTGCACCATTTGTTGCCTCTTCCCTCCAGTGTGAAGCTTCTCTTGGGCATCAGCTGTGAAACGAGTGGAGACTTTCACTGTTTTTGCTGGGGAATAGAGCTCAATCTTCACTAATACCAATGCTGGCCCCAGGGCCACGTGAAATCGTTTATTCTAGAGCTTTTGCTATAGCATGCATCACCTCAGCAGATGAGAACCTCACCGGTTAATTAACGCAAATTAACAAGGTGTACTCGTGCCCCGTGCTTTCCAGGAAATCTGTCCACTGGGAGACTTTTCAGGAATGACCAAAGCACGAATGGCTGCAGCAAAGCATGCAGAGCGCTCTGCGTAATCTGTGGGCACTGAAAGCCAAAACAAACCCAACTGCTGACAACAGAAAATAAGAAGTGGGAAGGAGAGGAGGCCAGGAAGGGCCGAGCTCACAGCAGAGTGCAGCACAGTTCCTCCTTCTCCATCTGGCCATACATGTGGGGAGCAGCTCACCTCCGTCCCCATCCCCGATGTCTTCAAGGCTTGCTGAAGATGGATCCCAATGCCGCTGCCTGATGCTTCTGGGACAACTCCTCTTGCATTCCACCTGGACAGAAGGCAGCTGGGATGGGACTCAGCATGTTTTATGGGGAGCATTGCCTTTTTCTGACCCTGAAATCACAGCTCTCTGTTGTTGACCCGTGCTGAAATGGCCTCTCGTCCAGCAGGAAGAGTAAGGTTGGCAGATTTGCTCCTGAGAGGTTGAGCAACTCGCTGAGAAGTGGGTCAAAGCAGGAGCAAGGGAAAGGCCTCTGGCGGTGCTTCATCACCTGCTCACAGGTATTGAGATTTGTTGTTGTTTTTCCTTCCTGACTCTTCTGGCTTATTTGGAAATTAGTGACGTTTAAAGATCCCACACCTGCAAGCAAGTAGTTGAGCACGTCTTCATTTAATTAAAGAAGGCCAATCCCTGAGACCTCAAGTGTGAAGAACGTGCAAACGTGAGCTGAGCACATTTACGATTCAGAAACAGACTACAAGGGGAATAAAGTTTTCTAAGAGCTTTCAGCAGCACGCAGAACTTCACGTGGCATCATCCCTCCTCTGCTGGGTTCCTCTCAGGACTGAGGTATGAGCTCACCCACTGCCCTGAAGCACAGTGAGGTCCAACCAGCATCCCCAGGAATGCAAAGGTTCAGAGCTCAGAGTGGAGTCTGAAGGTTACAGCCTTGACGTTTGAAGGAGCAGCAGGCTTTGGAATGAAGCAGTTTGATGGTATCGTATATACTTTGTTTTCAGACTTGTAAACTGAGAGCAGAAGTTGTCCTATTGAGCAATACGTACGGAATGGTCCATACTTTTGTTAAGGGCTTCACTCCCTGGGAAGAACAAACACGGCAGCCCATGTGAGTTGCAGCCCTGAGGAATTGTTGCTCCCAGTGCTCCTGATTATATCAGCTGCCATTCAGCTGGCTGTAAAAATACAGTTTGTCCCAGGGGAAAGCAGAACATACAAAAGCTATGGAGTGCAATGGGGTGTCAGATGAAGCCCTCTGTTACTGAGGGTTGTAGTGTCACTCCAGTGCCTCACTGACCCGAACAGCTCAAGTGTTAGCAGAAAAACATCTGCCTTTTGAGGTCTGCATGCCAGCACTCCATTTGCATCCTCAACAGAGAGGGCACGAGCCACACAGGCATCAATTCAAAGTACCTCCAAGCGGTCACTGCCCCTTAGGACCCAGGTTATGCTGCTTTCGAGGGAGAAAGAGTTGTTCTGCCATCAGAACATCAAGGGTCCATCGAAACTGGAGCGTTGTTTCCACGTCACTCTTCAAAACTCAGTCCTGCAGTGAAATGAGACAGTGGTCACTGGCCATACCTTGGGTAGCTCCCATTGCACAGCAGTGTTATCAGGGCTGGGGAAAGCCACTTCTCACTGTGTGTACAGGAGCCAAATCCAAAGCTCGTCTGTCCCTCTCAAACAGTCTCTGCATGCTAACACAAAGGTTTGTTGCTAATAGTTTAGATCTTAATAAGCCCCACGGAGAGCACTAGCCTTGTGTGACTGGGTGCTCTGTGTGCACACCAAGAAAATGGATTTCTGTGCCAAACAATTTACAGCCTAATCCAAGAAATGGGTGACAAAAAGGCACAGCTCTCATCTCCACTTTACAGGCAGGGGGTCAGGGAAATTAAGACACGAACCCACACGGCAGCCTGTAAAAACCATCAAAGGGACCCAGCTGTGACTTGGTGCAAACCATCCCAGCTCTGCACAGAGCTTCTACCTCAACTCGTAGCCCATCACAAGCATGATGCCCTCAGTACATCCAACGGCAGGGAGGAGAAAGGGCACCTGAGCTGGAAAAGGATGTGGAGAATCAATGGCAGCGCTCTCAGGGCTGCTGCCCCCTGCGGAGCTGCAGGCAGCATGCGTCCCCTCCTGCTTTGCACAGCTGTGAGGTTTGCACCATAGCTTCGGTTCCCCATTTGGCTTCTGACTTTTTTGTTCTGGAATTATTGGAATGATAACAAAGGGGCTGCGTATTTAATCTGCCAATTGGCATTTCTTTCACCCGGTAAATATTTAATTCCTTTTTTCTTTCTTTCTTTTTTTTTTTTGTAAGACCGCCTCACTCGAGCTGTGCTTCCATTAACCTCTTGACCCTGGATAAAGAGGCCCAAACTCCAAGCAACACCTGCATTTTTGCATTTCCCCATTTCCCTACACAAACTCACCCCCAGGCAGCTCCATACCCCAAAGAGCTGCACCATCTTCCCCCCTCCCCTGACATCAGGTGCATTTCTGGGCAACGTGAGATGGCTGCACCACAGCAGAGCACTCATAGAATCACAGAACCAAAGAATGGCCTGGGTTGCAAAGAACCACAGTGCTCATCCAGCTCCAACCCCTGCTGTGTGCAGGTCACCAACCAGCAGCCCAGGCTGCCCAGAGCCACATCCAGCCTGGCCTTGAATGCCTGCAGGGATGGGGCATCCACAGCCTCCTTGGGCAACCTGTGCCAGTGCATCACCATCCTCTGAATGAAAAAATTCCTCCTCATATCCAACCTAAACCTCTTTTGTCTCGGTTTAAAACCATTTCCCCCTTGGCCTATCACTATCCATCCTCATAAACAGCCGTTCCCCCTCCTATTTATATGCTCCATTCAAGTATACACAAGGCCATAGCGAGGTCTCCCTGGATCTTCTCTTTTCTTCTCTTTCTCTTTTCTAAGCTAGGTTGGATCCCTCAACCTTTCCTCATAGGAGAGGTGCTCCAGCCCTCCGCTCATCTTCGTGGCCCTCTTCTGGACCATGCTGTGTGTTGGCTCAGTAGCAGACCTTCCCAGCTCAGTGTGGTCTGACGGGAGATGCACAATATATAATGAAAGATTAGCTCAATCAAAGGGAAGACAGCAGTGCTTTCATGGGAACTTACCACCTGGGAACAAAAAATCAACGTGGCAATAAACCAACCCAAACAATTCCTGCGTTAAACTGGTTCGATCTGAGAGTCCCATCCTCTGCAGCAGGCACAACTCTCACATACTGATTCATGACTCAAGAACAAACAGAGCAAGAACAATCCGAAGCAATTATCACCTGCCACTAATGAATATATATCTGTAGATGAGACCTGCACAAGCATAGCACTCTTCCCATTTGCCCTCTTCAACAAACTCTCCCTTATACTTTCCCACTTCTTGTGGTGTTTCTCTTCTACACCCCCATTTCTTGCAGTTCAGTGCCTGAGCTCAAGAGGAAATGAAGGTCTGGTTATCAGAGCTGCTCGCACACCACTTGTCACCTATCCTGCTGCAGTGGAACCGAACGCAGCTGGATGTGTCTCTCAGACCTGTTGGCTCATAAGGTGCACTTCCTTATTTTCAGATAAATACCAGATGTCACAATTATTAAAGCAAAGCCAAGAGTAAATACTACACACAGCCCTGAGCAAATAAAGCAGCGCAATCACCTCCGTGCAGTTTCACAGACCTGTTTTTCAGGGTTCTGCTCTTATTCATTGTGTTGTTGTCCAGAGATTAGCACAGCAGTGTCTGGGTCACATTTCACCACGAGGTTGTTGACTTTGGGCATCCCGAGCTCAGTTCTACAGAACCTTTTCTGCTGCAGCCACGTTGGGGCAGCATTACCTGCCAACAGTGCTGAACAGATTGGGTGAAGCCCATTGGGAACGAAATGTGACCTCTGTGTATGGGAAAGGGACCGGGAAACCTGACCCCAATTTACCACCTATTGTTGTCTACCACTCTCACCAGTTCTGTTCAGAAGGGAAAAATGGACTGCAGGCCTTCATTGGCTTATCTCCACTTGAGGCATTCCTTTTAATGATTAACCTTAAAGAAGTCAATTGTGACGGAGCTAATTTGCAGTTCATAGGAGAGCATTCACTGTTTGGGCCATCTTAGTTCTGGTTTGGTTCAGCTGCTCTACAGCAGAATGACAAATGGGCAAAGCACTATGGAACACAGTTAATGGGGAGTTCTGGGGTGGGTTTGTTCGCCCACACGCCCTGTATTAAATATATATTGATAGGACAAGGGGAAATGGCTTCCAATTAGAACAGGGGGATTTAGAGCAGATGTAAGGAAGAAGGTTTGGCAGTGAGGGCGGTGAGGCGCTGGCACAGGTTGCCCAGAGAGGCGGTGGTGCCCCGTCCCTGCAGACAGCCAAGGTCAGGCTGGACGGGGCTGTGAGCACTGCTGAGCTGTGGGTGTCCCTGTGCGCTGCAGGGAGCAGCAGCATACAGCCCTTGATGCTCCCTTGCAACCCAAACCATTCTATGGTTCTACATGCATGAAAATCCCACAGGTAACAAATATTTCCATTCTAACACTTTCTGGCATCACCAGTGGAGAATCACATCACTGCCTTCGGAACCGGCTCCGTGCATTCAGTCCCCGAGGTTTTGCACATCTCAAAGAGCCAACGCAGAGATGAGATGCTGAGATCATTGAGATGAGTTTGATGTGAAACCGATGCATCGAGGAACTTCATGGAGGAACATTCAATTGCCACAAAGAAAGAAGTGTGAAGGCCCCAATACAAATAGCACTCTGTGCTTCATGTCAAGCTTGCACTTAATTTAAGTGCTTTGCTGAATTCCTGCCAGCAAAGGCAGAGCAGAGATACTACAAGAGAAAACAAGACAAGGAGCAGCCACGTATCCCAGAGTGACATCCTGCTCTGGATCACCAACAAGCCTGACATGGAAAACAAGTCTTAAGCAGAAAGCAACCAACCAACCAGCCTATTATTGAGCATTTTAGAAGCACAGTAGGACAAGAAGAAAGGATTCTCAAACAGAAGGGATGAATGAATGAAAACCATCCGAAAAGCTTGTATGCGGGAGCTCAGTTTCATGTGCGGTAACTCAGCTCTCGACGCACGCAAGAAAGGACTTCAAGGAGCAACGCATGGCTGTGGCTGTCAGGGACAGGGCTGAGACAACAGGAGAGGCAGAGTTATGAAAGAGATGGAGAAACTGAGCCTTGTGCCTGGCTGCCAGCCACGGCGTCGTATTTTAACAGCTAAGCAAGTAAACGATCCTTTGAAAAGAAGGCTGTAAATAGAGAAGGTGGCTCGAGTACCCAGCGTCAAAAAGGTGTGTTTGCAGCTCTGGCTCGTGGACACAGAGTGTTAACCCTGACTGTGCTCCATAAATGCAATGAGTTTAAGCCAAGGGTTCTGCATGGGCCAAGTAAAACAGTGCTCCTCTTGTCACATCCATAGAATCGTAGGATCATCTGAGTTGGAAGGGATCCTTAAAGCTCACCTTAAAGCTCACCTCTTCCAGCTGCCCTGCAACCAACAGGGACATGGCTGAGGCATAGCGTGAAACAAACTGGGGAACACAGGGAAGCCCTCAGACATCCAAACGGTTTCAACAGGAGATCTGGAAACCGTGTTCCAGACACCCCCGTGTGCCTCGAGAGAAACACTGCTGCTCCTCACCCATCTCTTTGCTGTCCGGTTGGTTTTGGGAGCTGACTTATTCTATTCGCCTTTGCTAGGGAGGGTTTCCTTCGGTCTGATTCACAGCACCATCTCGTGGCACGAGTTGGGATGCCACAAACAGGATTTCCTATTTTTGCCCATTATTTTTCCACCATCAGTTGGGTCTGAAGCAAAGAGTGTGCACGTTTCTGGGGGTCTGAGCTGAAGGGGTACACAGTAATGCCAAGAATAAGTGTCTAAGAGCTCAGATCTCCCTAGAGGGGAAAATGGAAGAGTGCTCTGCTCTGACTCCCCACCCCACACCATTCTAAGGTGTAAAAACCACAGTGAATCCGACCAGCGTGTGGGACTCAGAGCTACAAACCTGATCCCCAGATTCCTGGGAAAGAAATGGCTGAACCCACCCTGAGCTGCAGAGTGGCCTGAACAGAACAGAACATGGCAAATACAGATATACGGCCTGTTGGCATCGCTGCCCAACGCACTCATTCGCGCCTGCAAACATGGATCAGTTATGGAGAGCTCCTTATCAGCCCATCACAGCCACCTGTGAGCTGGGACCATTGCTTTCCAGAGCCTGTTTTAATTAGCAGCTACACTTAATGGGCTTCAGAGTGCAGATCCACACCTTGTGGCTCCTGAAATCTTACCTTGGCAAAGAAAGCAGGAAGGAACAAACAGAAGAAAGATCTGTCTCTGCACCCAGCGACACCCACCTGAGAGGCAGAACTGACCCAGAAGATGGAGGCAGGCATGGAGACGTTGGTGGGCATCCAGGTGTAAGAATTTGGAGGTGCTGTGGCTGCTATGTGCTCATCCTGGTCCACACATGTGATGCAGGTGGGCACCAGCACAGAGAGCATCAGGAGGAGCCCAGGGTCACCCACTCCCTGGCAGCAGGCACCTGGCTTACCCGGGTAAAACGGAGGCACAGAGGTGTAATGGAGCACAGGAGCTGCACTCTGGTCCATGCTCTTGTCCTCCTGCAGCATGCACAATGCCCATCAGTGGAAGAGACTGCATCCCCACCATGGTGCATCAGAGCCAGGGGCAGCAGGTGGAGTGGAACATGGGGACATCCCCGATCCAGTCCCTGTCACCCCAGCATGCAGCCAGGCCATACCTTACCTGGAGCATCGCCCCTGTGTCCTACCCGCCCCATGGGGCAGCTGTGCACAGAAACCTGGCCCCAAGCACCCCTTCACCGTGGGTGCTGTCACGGAGCAGGACCTGCCCTCAGAAGCACTTGCAGTCTTGGGGTCGGTCCTGCTGTACCCCGGCTGCAGCACCGCTCCCAGAGCGCTCAGGAAGAGGGCAGGCATCCTCACACCCCCATTTCTCCGCTTCCATACGCAGTGTGTGGCTGGAAGCAACGCTACAACCACCCATAACACCAGGACCAGAGCCCTGCCGGGCCACCAGGGAGGTTTATTTGCCACGGAACAGAGCCACGACAAAGCTGAGGTGCAGGAAGCTTTCCCCGCGGCGGCCCTGGAGCGAGGAGCAGCTGCGTGCTGCCGCCTCCTCTAAACCCTCAGAGTCCTCCAAGCGCAGCTCTGCCCCTGAGCTTCGGTCAGCACGGCGGTCCGGCGGCCTCAGTCACTGCCGACCACGTCGGGGTTGCGCAGCCGCCCCAGCATCTCGCTCAGCATTTGGTTGCACAGGGCCGAGTAGGGGTTGAGCAGCACCAGCTGCTGCCGTGCGAAGGCGCTGCCCAGCCGCGCCGCCTGCTGGAAGTCCCGCCGGGCGTCGTCGTCACGGCCCTGCAGCCGACGGATCAACCCGCGCTGCACCAGGCTTTGGCACGCGGCTCGGCCGCAGCCCCGGCCCAGGCGGACGGCGGCATCCAGGTCCCGCAGAGCGCCTGGACGGGGCGAGAGGCGGCGGGGGAACGTGGGGCGGCCCGGGGCCGTGGCGCTCGGCCGGTGCCGCGGTCCTTACCTGCCACGTCGCCCTTGAGGCGCAGTGCCTGTGCGCGGTTGTTGTAGGCCGAGGCGCGCTGGGGCAGCAGGCGGATGGCCTCGCTGAAGCGCTCCAGGGCCGCGCTCACATCCCCGGATTCGGCAGCAGAAACGCCCTGCAGCTCCAGGTCCCTCACCTGCTCCAGCAGCTCCGGCTCGAAGGCCTCCTCCTCTGTGCGGGGAAGAGACGTCCCTCGTCCCAGCGCGCGGTGACACCGGGGCAGCGGCGGGAGCCCCAGCGCTCAATGCAGGCGGAGCCCCTTCCACCCCCCGTGGGAAGGATCCAGCGGCACTCCGAGCCGCGTCTGCCTCACCTTCGTGCCGAACGTCCTCGTCCTCGTCCAGCCCGGGGATGTCACCAAAGGGAGTGCTGGGGTTGAAGATGGTCTGCAGCACGGCTCTGTCGTTGGCGGTGGCCATGGCGCAGTGAGGGGCAGCGGGGCGCCCGGCCGCCTGTTAACGTTCACCCATCGCCTCCTATCCCAGCCCGGCTGCGGCTCCTCCGCCCACCGACGCGGCCGACTCCCACGTCCCCCCCAGCACGGCGCCGCCGGGCTGCGACAAGGGATCCCCGCCACCATCAGCGCCCCGTGGACGGGGGACGGCAGCCCGGCCTCGGAACAAACGAGCAGCAGCCCTCTGCAGCAATAAACTTGACATGTTTATTAATTAAACTATCACTTAAATAAAAAAAAGTGCATAGAAAATAAACATGTTTAAAAACTCCTTTTTTTTTTTTTGTCGTCGGTTTTTTTTTTTTTCCGTTGTTTTTTTTTCCTTTTTTTTTTTTTTTTTTTTTTTTTACAACTATGTACACTTTTTATTTTTTTATTTTTTATTTTTTTACATTCAGTCTTTTGCAGAGCTTTCAGCAATTTATTATTATTTTTTTTTTAATTAACTATTAAAGTATTTCCTTCTTCCCTGTGCCAGGGAGTTAACACTGATGTACTTTAGACACGTTGGTTTTTTTTTTTTGTTTGTTTTGTTGGTTTTTTTTTAACCAAAAGAAAACCAGAAGCTCGGAAGAACACAAGGAAATAAAATAAAGGTTTGTTATACATGATAAGTTGTCAGGAAATGTAATCCTAGAACATAACTTGGCGGAGTTTTTTTTTTTTCTTTTTTTTTCTTTTTTTCTTTTTTTTCTTTTTCTCTTTAATTGAAACAATTATTCACCTACCTGTATTTACTAAAGAGACCGTTAAGTTCAATAAAAGAAACACCACAAGTATAGATCTCGGTTGATAGACAAAAGCTACTGTACCTTGTTCAAAAGATACCAGGAAAGCACAGAGCACGTTGTTTTTCCCTATATGCAGGTGGTACCCCAACATTCATTACCAAAAGGAAAGGAAAAAAAGGAAGAAACCAAGTTGTACAAGTACTGACTGGTAACAATACAGGGCAGGAAAGCCCCCGGGCCGCCCGTTCCCATCGCCCAGCCCTCATCCAGGCACCACCTGGGAACGCACAGCCCGCGCCGTTCCTGCCCCTGTTAGCAACTGTAACACAATCCTTATCTATAGTGTTAAGAGAATTAAAAGCCATGGACCGATACTGAACTAGGCTTCATTACACGGTGCATTACTATATTAGTTCCTATATATATCGTATTTATAGTTATTAAAAAAAACTTGCAGGTGTTGAGTGTGGACCAGTAGCATGGGTTTGAATGGCATGATTCTGCACAAAGACCATCTCGCTGAAGAACCTGGTATTGCTTGGAAACGAAAGAAGGAACAATTAACAGAAAGATACCCAGCCCTTTGCAATGACCCGCTTTTCCTTTACAAAAACGAAAAGAAAGAAAGAAAGAAAAAGAAGAAAAAACCCAAAAGTCGGTTTGTACAAATAAAAATAAACGCCCTAAGGTTCCATTTTGTAGTATTTTTTCAGATATCATGATCTGTGTCAGTCCTTATAAAATATACATTCATATACTGGGAAGCTGTGCTGCGCTCAGCGGCAGGGCAGGGCGCACGGCGCGGTGCCTGATGGAAAACACACAGCAGCTGCCAAGGCTTCTCCCTGCCTTCCTTCAAGCACCCACGCTGGGCTTTGGGAGCGGGTCGGGGCCCTGCCCAGCAGCACAGCTCACCTTCTCTGGGTACAGACAGTTTCACTGGCCACGGCGGTGCCGCCACGGCGGCCGCCACAGGTATAGCAGCAAAGCGAACAGCGAGCCGGGTCTAAAGGACCCGTTCTGCTCGGCCGGTCCTCACAGGAGGAGATTTCCTGGTGCTCAGCTCCTGGGGGGGTCCCACGGCTCTCCTGCCCACCCCTCTCTTCCAGCATTTCCTATAGGAGCGGTGCTGGGGCTCCCAACTGCACAGCGCGGCCGTGAGGGACCGGGCTGAGCTGTGCAACCTGCGCACCGTTCTTGGCTTTAACCAAGCACTGCTGTCCAAAACAGAACAAGGACAAAGAGCAGCCGTGTCCGTGGAGCGGGGCCGACATTCCCTCCCCCCCCCAGACATGCTGTTTGGCCTTCTCAAGGTTATGTGCGTTCCCAAACTGTCAGTGCATCAAATCATTTCAGTAACAAATGCAGCTTCGATTGGATTCTTCTTTCAACAGTTATTACCAAATAATAATCACACAGTGCAATAAAGAAAGGAAACCAGCAGTTCCTGACCCTGTGAGAGCTGTATTTCATTCCCAGGTCAGAGGAAGAGGTCGTGGGGCCTGAAGAGCACAGATAACGGAGTGTGAGATCACGACCACCGGGGTATCGCTCAGTTCGCTCCATTCCCTACCAGCTGCCGATGCTGTTTCAGAGCAGCCTTTCCATTTGCCAGCTCGCCTACCCACAGGTCCAGCTCAGAAAAGCAAGGGTGCTTCAAGAGTTTACTGCTCCAAGGAAAATCCACTCTGTGTTTGGGTCGGGGATGAGGAGTGCACGGCGGGTGCGAGCCCCGCGCTGCCCCGGCTGGAGCTCTGGGGCCCTACTGCTCCGCTACGTTTCCACAGGACTGCGTTTGTGTGTCTGCAAAGATGTGGGTTCCCCCAGAGCAGAAAAGCGGGGCCTTCCCTTGGGGAAGCCGCTCTGGACAGAAAGGGATGCTGAGACCCCACAGGTGCCACAAGGCTGGGCCAGCAGAGCCCCTCACTGCCCCCAGGGCTGTGACTCCCCACGCTTCAGGGTGAGAAGAGCCACGCTTCCCGCTGAAATGCTCGTTCTGAACACCAGGCAAAAGGGGCGAAGCTATTTACGGTCAGTTCTCTCTTTTTTTCCTTAAATACACACAGGATACTGGTGTGTGGCAAGGCAGAATCATGCCTCCCGCCTGGGGGCACAAGCAGTTGTTCAGAGTTCCCAACAACTCCTCCAAAGCCAGGCAATTCTCCCTCCTGCCCCCATCTTGACAAGAAAATCAAAGTTTAAGGTCCAGCCAAACCTCACAGAAACAGCTACCGAAGTCAAAAAGGCAGAACAAGATTAAAAAATAAAAATAAAGTGTACCCCTCTCTCTGGAGAAAGGCTCAGACTGTGTCCAGCCAGATATTTCCTATAACCGTCCTATGAAAATAAAAAAATTATTAAAAACAGATTCTTTTAAATTAGGATAATACCACTGTTTAAAAAGCCTCGTCATAAGTGCTTTTCCCTATGAAGTGCTTCTCATAGAAAAATATACAAAATATATTTACATTTATAAAACCTTAAATACTAAACTGTAAACAGAACAGAGTAAAATCCAATGTCTCAATTTGTTTAGGCTTGGGGCTTTTTCTTTCGTTCTTTTTTCTGTTTTGTTTTTTTTTTTTCCCTTTTTTCTTTTTTTCTTTTTTTTTTTTTTCTTTTTCTTTTTAATTTTTGGAGGCGTGGAGCAGACCCAAAAGGGAGGAGCATTGACTTGAACCAGGACAATAGTGTCTTTCGATTCACTTTGACTAAGTCTGACTCTTCAGCTACCGTGATTTTCAACCGTGCCAATCGCCCATTTGTTTCCTGTGCATTTTTAAGTGCTGCACGGAGTCCACGAGGCTGGTTAGTGTTTGGCCTTGCATCTTCAGTGAATTTACACTCCATTTTGGTGCCTCTTCCTGTGCCTTTCATGGAAGATTATGGAACGACGTGCTGACTGCAGGTCAGACAGGCACGCGCCTACAGAACCACTTGCTTGTCTCCCTAGGATGCTGTTCAGTGGGGCTGCACACAAACCCCCCCTTCCCAGTTCCTGCTCTGCAGCCAACAGCAGCAGCAGCTCCCACCACTGCTTTCTTCCCTGGGGAGCAGTCCCACGGTGGCAGGGGAGCCCTTCGGTCCCTAGGTCAAAGGAGAAAGGCAGCCTCCAAAGGCAGAAGCATGGGAAAAGACTGCTTCCCTCCTTCATAGCAGGGGGAGGGTGCTGCTGAAAGAAAGCTTTTGCTCACAAAGATTTACAGCTCTGTAACCAGTTGGCACAAGCCCTTTCTCTGCTAAGGAATGCCAGGAATTCCCTTTGCACTCCAGCTGGAATTTCAGAGTGAAACACTATCCAAACCCTTCTCACTTTACTTCTGGCTGCTGTACGACCCTCTCCCCCATTCAGTCTTCCTAGATTAAAGCAGGTAAGCCGGAGCCACACGGCACAGCAGCCACCTACACCACACAGCACACCAACCAACTCACAGATAGTGTTTTGGAGATGGGTAACACAAGGAACCACAGACACTCACAAAGTTCTCAGAGTAGCTGGTCGGTGGCGTACGGTTTCTCTCCCTAGGAGAAAAGCGCAGTCACGTACTGTGCGATGGAAACTTGTGACACAGCAACCGAACGAAAACGTGAGCTCCACATTCACCTCTTTGAGCCAAGAGAGGTCAAAGGGATGGATCTGCCATCAGTCCTCTGTACTCGGGTGCGGGTCTGCCTTCCCTCCCCACTCCCACTCATTAGCCCCGTTCTGAGAAACAAATTCTGGGGGGGGGAGGGTTGGGGTGGAAAGAGAATAGCAAAAACATAATCACACTGAGGATCTTCTCCAGTCGCCCGTGTCTTTCATAAGGGTAAGTGTGCGCATGCAAGACATGAAGATGTGGACTCTGACAGAGAAACACAGCCGCCAGTTGGGTCCCTGAGCCCAGCCGATCTTCATTCCTGCCTCTGTCCTTCCCCCTCCCTGCACGAATGGCAGGGCAGGGGGTCGCTGTTAGCTTTGGTTCGCCCCACGCCCTTCAGGGCTCACTTGCAGCTCGCGGAAGTTCTTAGTTTAAAAACTTCCTGCACTTCTTGGCGCCGCAGTTACAGGGCAGTTTGTTGCTGGCGTCTTCAATGGGGAACTTGTAGTCGTAGGTGAGTTCTTCCCCCCTGTAGATTTTGCGCATGGCGAAGATGACAATGTGCTTCTGGCCATCGATGTTGATGACCCGAGAGTAGCAGTTGGGCTCACAGGAGTGATTGATGAAGCGGGCTGCATTCCCATGCATGGTGGCATCCACCACTTCCGAGTCGTCAATGCGGAACATGTAGCAACCGATCCCCTACACACAGAGAGCAGACAGACAGTTAGGCCAGGGAAGTCAAAAGCTGCTCTAATGGACAGCTGTGCTTAATTACTGCAACGTGCTGAGAGTCAAGTCATTCAGAATATCTGCAACCCTGCGTCAGTTATTTCAACCCTTTGCTCTTTGGAGCTGCAAGGTGAGACCACACTGATACGTTTCCCTGCCCATGGGAGGAAATGAATCCCAAATCCTGATGTTTCAAATGCAGTTTTCACATGCTCTATGCTTGTCCTACCTTCAGGGCCACTTCTTAGTTCTCCCAGGCTCCTCTCCCTACACAGTAACCTCACCAGTCATGTCTCACAGTGATTTATCTCATCCTATATACATCACTACTTTGCACTGAAAACTGCTTTAGGTCACTAATACAAACGCTAAAAGCATTTGAGAACTCTAAATATTCTGTGATTATACTTGGCCTGGCTTCGTTTAGATAAAATGCTTCTCCCAAGCAATGACAAAAGCTTCATGAAACAACTGCAATTTGTAGCAGGGAGGTCACTATGCAACAAAGACGTTTTAATTTGGAGGACTGATCAGTTCTTGATTTTCTTTGAGGGTTCTGGTTTACACACTTCTTTATGCTGTGAAAGCTCAAGCTCTGCTCTCACCTGTGACACCTCCTCTGGCACAGCACAGATCTTTCACTGTTTAAGATTCTCTAACTCACAGCACCATAAAAATCAACTTCACTTTCCCTCCATTCCCTGCCCATGAGAAGCACTACTCTGGCTCTGGAACTCGAAACCTCAGCACACGTTTTTGTTACAAACAACTTGAATCCCAAAGCCTCGTTAGTAACCAAGCTCTCTGTCTGCTCCGTTTCCTTGGATGACTGAATGGGAAAGGGGCTTATAATGCTTTTTAAGAAGTTCTGTGAAAGCCCTTAACTCACCTTACTGTCATAGTACTTCTCTCGTTTGTCAGTGAGGATGGAGCGAATGACATTGCCCGAATATTCAATCACCATCTCACCTGCATCAATGTTCCTTTTGCAGAACAGGCCCCGGCCGTGGATGGGAGACCTAGAAAAGCAACAGGGTGAGAGAGTATTCAAACAGCACAAGTGAAAGTCAAAAATGTTGCACCAGCACTGCAGAAAACAAATTTCATGATAGGGACCACAGTAGTATTGTTACACTTCTACAATGTAATGCCAGTGACAACAACAGTAGGTCTCTCCTGCTGCCTTAGCTGTCAGCAAGGTTTTCAGTTTTTACCTTCCACTGTCCCAGACATCAAGTTTAGATTGTCAGAACAAAACCACACCTGTAGACACCGACTGCCTCCTTGGAAGTCTTCTTCAGGTGTCGGAATCGCATGGGCATTGGCAGGTCCATACTTGTTGCCCTCCTAGAAGACAGAGACACCACTGAGTGATGTGACACCCACGAGAGCCCATGCCATGTATTATCTGGGACAGTTTCCAAGACACAAACATTCAATCACTGTGGCACCGCAGTCCGCTGAGAACACCATCAAAATTCAGTGTAATGTAAATGCACACACACACACACACACACACACACACACACACACACACACAGACTGAATGGAGAGCTGTTCTTAATCCTGTATCTTAATCTTTAAATCCTGTATCCTGATTGCTAACGAGCAATCTTTTCTACAAGTTCAATGCAGATAACTTCTTTCCTCCTCAAGTTATCATCAAAATGTCTCGTGTCAGCAGGAAAAAGAAATGTAGAAAAGACAACTGGTCTGGCTGACCGCCTTCAGCTGGTGTAGGACTGTAGGAACCTCCCTTGTTTTCCTAGGGCTTGGTAGCTTTGAAGTCTTAAGCACTACCTCAAAAAATAACAAGGTGTAACAAAAGCCGATCTCTCAGTTTTAACACCACAGCATTATCTGCCCCCCTTTAAACCTTTAAACCCTACCGCATACCGGGCTGATTTCAGCTGTACTTCCTCCTCTTCCTCATCATTTGGGTTGTATTCTGGTGGCTGTCGGTGTTTAGATGCCAAGAAATTAAACATATCAAATGCAGATTTCCTGTAATTTAACAAAGGAAGTCTGTGTTACTAACTAAAATTAATGCAAACATTTGGTTGGCAGAACAGCTTGGCATGTTTACTGTTTTACACCTTCCCCAGTCTGTCCTCTTTCACAGCTTTTTATGCATCAGGATGACACACAAGAGCTTCTGAGAACTGTGAATAAAGGCACCAGCCAGGAAAGTTTTATTAAACAAAGAAACACAACAAAAGGTGCAGACAAAGAAGATGCAATATAGCTGATTTACTGGAGAAAGTTGCTTACGTTTACTTATAAACTGAGAGCTCTCAGCACTCTCAAGATTTCCTGCTTGTGTCCTTGTTAACCTTAACAAATGCAAAGCTTACACTTGCCTCAGGTGGACTTCAGCCCTAGCAGAGCCATGTGGATTCAGAGGAGGTTCATTGGCCTCCTCTGGTTTATGAAATCTGAACTTGTAGTTGTGGCAGTGCTTTGCTCCATAAAGTTGCTCAATCAGAAACACAACGGTATCGTGGATAATCCCCAGCATCCTCAAACCATTCACACCTGGAACAGGAAACAGAGCACAAGAATGGCAAAAATGACCAAGCATATTGGGAATGGGAGCAGCAGCGCATTAAATAAAACCTGTGCTAGCCTGAAATTTTCCCAGCAGCACTGTGTTAACTAGCTAACACTCCAGGTAAGCAATTTTAATCAATTCATTAGGAGAATTTATTTTCCATTAAAAAAAAACAGCAGCTCAACTGAAATTCTGAAGGCAGTCCTAAGACCTGTTTGTTCTTACACATTCAGAAGCACATTAACCATGGTGGTGGCACTGGTCGTTACCTGCAAATGACAGCTGTTTCAGGCGGGCATTGGAGCGGGCTTCTTGAACTTTGTCGGTCAGTGACTTCCAGGCATCTGCAATTACACAGACAGAGCACAGAACTGTGAAAGAGCATCCAAGCACTGGGCACTGAGGAGCGCTGTAACAACAGCCCTGCTGTCAGTTTTGGCACACTGCATCACATTTCCATCAGCACCATCAGCAGACTTTTATGTACGGGTGCAGTACACTGTTTTCTTATAAAATGTTCATATCTAAATAAAATAAACTGAGAACACGAAGCTTTCATTCCACCTATGGACTATAAATTCTCCAAAATTCACTGTGGAAGAAAGGGAAATGAGTTTCTTCAGTTCTTGTAGGACAAGTCTAGGTGTCGTACTGTCTGAGTTGTGCCATTTCTTTCCAACACATGGTTCAAACCATTGGTCAAGAGATAAAATTGGGATAGTGACATCACATTTTTCAACAGAAACCACGTATTGTTAGGAACGAGGACTGTTCTAGGGCTGTACATTAGGAGAAGTTGTTTCTCAGTTAAAGGTCTGTGAAAATAAATAATGCTCTCAGAAGTCACAATTTTACTTCTGGCAGGGAAAGTCAAAGCCAGCATAACAATAAAAGCACAGTTCTCACCTTCAATGCTTTCTGCACAGATTTGAAAGCCATCATCACTTGAGATCTCAAAAACCAAACCTTTCTTGGGTTTCTTCTCACCAAGACACTCTTTCCTCTTTTGTTCTTGCTGCAGCCAAAACATAAGTGGGGAGCTGAAGGTGCTCTCTTCTTCCTCAATAGCTTTTGAGCCTAGGAAAGACAAAAGCTAGTATGAAGGTGGAAATCAAGCAGAAAGAAGCTTTTTTTCCCACATCTGAATCAATTACTTATATATAGTGGTCAAATGTCAGGTCAGTAATGTGTCTAAGAAGAACCTACAAAACTCAAATTACAACTGCACTCAGGTAAGGACTCATACGAATTTACCAACATCCACATCTCGGTGAAGAAACAAAATCTACCCATTCTGAAGCTGTTTTAACAACAGATGACATTAGTAGCTTCTAAACAGCCATTACAGGAGAACCAGGTTTCCACAGGACATGATTTGCAGTAACGACAAAGAGCAGAAAGACTCTTAATTATTTTATTTGTGAGAACTATTCACGCTACTGCAATTGTATGTAAGTGACACTGGACTGGGAAGATCTGAAAGACAACAGTCTACATTTCCAGATTTACTTTGAAGCACTCAAAAAAGGCCTAGGAGCTCTCATATCTGGCAGTCACACTAAAATATACTTTCTAAGAATTGAGATGTCAAAGAGATTTTACTCAAAGGAAAAAAACTCTAGATAGCACTGCAGTGAGAGTGTAAAACCTCAAGTACTGAAATTCCCACAAGCTAGGAATAGAAACAACTATTGGAGCAGATTTTATTAATAGTGAACAAACCTTTCCTCCCTTCAAGGCATGAATAACAAGACTATTAGCTCTGAGATTTTTTTCTGTGAGAACAAGAGAGACAAATTAGAACAACAAGGTACGAATTTCCCAGTCATGGAGAGTGCCAAGGCCTGGTGCACACGAAGAAGCAACATACCTGCATCTTCTTGCTCACTTGTTGAGGTCTGTGTTGATTGAGATTCTGGGAGAACTGCCGTTTGCCTTCAGAAGGAAGGAAGTGAAAATGAAGAATATTTCATAACCATTTTACTACACCTGAAACCACTGCTAAATGTGTTTTAACGTAAGCTCATCTGGAAATGAACAGCAGGATTCTGTTCAGTAGCATTTATCTTTGTGGTGTCGATCAGTCAGTAGATAGCAGACTAGTTCAACAGAACCTGTCATCTGTTGTTCTCATTAGTCCTACTCTGTAATACAGTGTATGCTAACACACGATCTGCCTAAGAAATGCATTTCCCACAGCTACATCAAAAGAAATAAAAATAAACAAATAAAAAACGTGACTGCGCATTCCAGACTGAAAACTGCCAAGATAAATCTGTTAGCAAAGACCCCTGGCATTCTCCAGACAATTTTTAATTTATTTTGTTAAGATCAGGCCACCAAAACCTGATGCAAAGGTGTGCTTCGTGCTTACCCTGTAGACTGGCCACATTGTGTTTGTGATGGCTGATCTGTGCTTGCTGCATCCTGCACATCTGTCTTCACAGCAGGAGTCCTGGAAGAAACAGAGTTAGGAACATTCAAACTACTTTCCAAATCGTGCATGCTATAAATGAGACTGGAAGGCAGCAATAGATCTACTGGGAGTTCCAACAAGTGATTCAGCAGTTCAGCAAAACTACAGGAGGAGTAACAACAGCTGCTCCTATGACACGAGAAAACAGATCGCATTCCCAGCACTGCGTGAGATTCAAGTCGTGCACTTGAAGAGGAAGGAAAAGCGTAAGTTTGGCTGCAAGAGGAACAATTCTGAGCAATCACAAGCAATAACTCAGGGCTCGAGTGATGAACACTGACACAATCACAGCAATTATTTACAGTCTGAAACAAATTGGCAAGTAATCAACAACACACACGCACAAAAAGCTATGTTAAGAGGTTAAGCTGTCTAAAGAGTTCTGAATCAGCAGTTTAAGAAGCAGACTTATTCACAGAAGTCACGTCCAGTGTTTCTCAGTTACCAAAATGCTGATGTTCTTTAGCACCAGCAATTATTTGGGACCATCTCTAATACAGCCAGAATTGAAAATAAGGGGTGCAGTCCTTAATTTGTCAGAGGTGCCAACAGGGAATAGAAGTCCTCCTAACCTCCTAACCCTAAAAGGCTCAAGTTTCTCAGCCTTCCCTTTCCAGAGAGAACTTCTAAGAACTTCTTTAGAGATCTGCTCTCCAAAGCCAGGTGAGGTTTTACATCAGAAACTATCAATCAAAAGGCAAATCTGCTATAGAAACAGATGCAACATTCTCTCATATTGCTGCAAAATCTCACAGGTGAGCAAAGCAAGCACTTCTCTTACCGTGCAGCTGAGACCTGGGGTGCAGCAGTGGTCCCTCTGTCAGGAACATGTGCTTCAGAGGAACCGGTCCACATGTGAGAAGTTTTGTGCTTCTTTCCATTCCCTTTCTCCAAAGACGGCTGAATGCGTTTGATTTTCGGTTTCATTTTCGATGAGCCAAGCACAGAGCTACTTGCAGACTGCTGACCAGACGACGGGGAGCCTCCAGGAGATGCTGAACTGGCATGCAGCACAGATGAGGAAACCTTGTTTTGTTCCAGTCTGGTACTATTGGGAACATCAACCAGCTGTGGAAAGTTTGACAGCTGAGCTGTGGCTGAAGCTGCACCGAGGTCCAGCTGTGAGGAAGCAATCCCGGTTTTGCTGGCCAAGAGTTGTGTCATATGCTGAAGCTGATAAGAGCCTTCTGGGTCTGCAGATGACTGGGCAACTGTCATGCTCATAGTCTGAGCTGAAGGCAGAACACAGATGCTTGATGCAGCTGTCATTGCTGCTGTAGATGGAGTTTGTGATGTTCCCAGTTGTGAAAACATCCCAGAAGCTGGTGGTAAAGTCATGTGCTGCTCCTGAAGACCAAGGCTTTGCTGACTAGCTTTGATCAAGAGATTGCTTATGGAACCAAGGTCCCCTAATAATCCAGGGCTAGTTAACGTTACTGAGCTTTGTCCCAGAACATGGCTGGGAACTGACCCACCGGTGGTAGGGGCTGCTGTGGCCTGCATGGATACCACGTTCAGTACCGAGGAACTTGATGCTAGCCCTGATACAGGCCCTGTTGGAAGGTGACCAGCATCTGGCCCAATAACACTAGGAGATGTGCCAACTGCACTAGCAGTCCCACTCTGGGGGAGCAAAGAGGTTTGCTCAAAATACATTACTCCAGACTTGGACCTTTTGATAATATTGGGGACGGTTCTGTGGGACGTCGAATTCGCAATGGTTCCCAAATCCAATGGGTGGTTGGAAATCTGGGAAGGAGCAAAATTAATTAAAGTCATGTTTGAGACCATATCAGGAGGAGCTATTGCAGAAGGGGTTCCAGAGGGAGCCAGCTTCTTGTTCTTCCTTGACTGCAGTCGAGATATCGGCCGTTTCTTGCTCAGGGCTGCAGCTGGTGTTGAAGCAGTGGTACCAAGATCAGTCCTCTGATTAGCTTCAGACACTAACAGCTGAGGATCAGGGGGTGGCTGCACACCAATAAGGAGACCTGGCGAAGGACTGCCAATATTTGGTGGGAAGCCAGTCTGAGTGGCTGTGGAGAAGGGATGTATATGCTGGTGATGGGACATGGGCAACAATCCTTTACTAGTGGGAGGATATAAGGACTGAGATGAGGGCAAGCTTGGATTTAATCCTGTGGTCAGTGTGAGCCCACTCCCTACAGGCCCCAGCACTGAGGCATTCGTCTCCATTACGCTCTGTGCTGAACTCACAGAAGGTGTCAACTGTATCTTTTGAGTAACGCCATTGGGAAGTGTTTGGAGGACGTAGAGTGGCTGCATGTTTTGATTGACCACGAGAAGCTTTTCTGCAGCTGGCTTCAGGTGGGGTGGTGTTGTCTGTACTGCAGCATTAGAAATCTGAGAGGCGCCGGGACTATCCGTGGAATTGGGAACGTACTTCTGGTTCTGCAGGGGAACGGTGGGGGACACGGGCACTTGGATACCTGGAGTCCCACTGTTCCTAGTTAAATCCTGGTTGCTGCCATGTCCTTGCTCTACCGGGCCACAGGGTGGGCTGGCTATATGCTCTGCATCGATGTGACCCTGGATGAAGTGGTCAGGAGTCATGTGCCCTTCAGGGCTCGGGTCTACTCCTGGACTCAGAAGAGCTGCATCGCCCTCGCTAGAGGTGGATTTTTCTGTGACTGTAACTCTTTTTTCCCCAGATTCCGTGGAGGGCAAGGCCAGCATTGACCTCTCTCCTGAAGAGGACAGCGAAGACTCTGAAATGACGGCAAGTCTGTTGTGATTTTGACTGGGCACCGTTGGGCTGCGAGTAGTCAGAACAGAGAGATCAGAAGGAAGTTCCAAGGGTAATTCAAATTGCTCCTCTGCTGATATGGATGAAGAAACACTGCTATCCACTGGCTCAGTTGTTGGCAGCTGTTGAGAAAACACTTCAAACAGACCCATGTCTTTGCCCCGGTTGCTATCAAGACCTAAACCTTCTCCAAGTGTGAGAAGCTCAGACGAGGACGACTCTGGACTTTCTCCTAAAGCCTGCATGGATGGCGTGTTCTTCAGCACAAAATCCATGATGTCTGAAGGGAGGATGTTTCCACAATCATCGCTGTTGTTATTGTCAGAGTCAGATTTCAGAAGTTCTGTGTTAAAAGTATCCAGCAAGTTCTTATCAGAAGGTGTGCTTGCATGAGCCCTACGGCCCGTTTCCAAAGAGCTCAGCTGAGCTTCCAGAGAATCCTGACCTTGTGTTTTAACCCTGCTCACGGGATGGCAATTATCCATCTTTGGATCGGTTTTGTGGACAGCAGGGCTTTTTGTGACTTGTACTTTCTCCCCAGTTTCTTCAGTTCTATCCAGCTTTAAGTTTTCCGTTCCATTTTCTTTACCACTCCTTTTAGTTACTTGATTTACTTTCCTAGTTGTGGCTGTGACACTTGTATCGCTTTCAGTCCCATCATCTACACCATCTAGCTGGGAGATTTTTGGAAGATCACACTGCTCTTCCTCCCTGAATAAGTTATGGGATGCAAGCCTCTCCTCAGGGTTAGAGGAAACCACCGTTCTAGTGAAATTATAGTAGTACAAGTCATCCTCATCTGACGTGCTTAAATCATCCGCACCGTCCACTTGTCCTTCTGCAGACCGCTTCCCTCGCTTCTTCCCTGTTGAGTTACTGTAGAATGGAATGTCTTCCTCTCCATAAGACCTCACACCATACAGAGGAGTCAGTCCAAAGAACATATTAGACCTGGCCCGAGCGCTTCTCCGTGGATACCTCCGCTTGTATGAGCCTTCTTCTTGAGCTTTAGTCCCATCCTGAAGCATCAAGCTGTTATCTTGAACAGGCAGGTTTTCATATGCATTATTTTCAGATTCCTGCATCGGTGCTTTATTTGGACTCCCTTGAACTACAGAGTTATCTTCTGGGCTTTCAGAATTGGAGGAGGGCTCTGCTGAAGAGGCAAGCTCTGTCCCTACAGGCTGAGGTTCAGCATCACCTTCCTGCTGTGCAGCTTTAGACTGGCCTTCGCTTTCCATCTTGAGAGGAGTCAGAGTGACTTTGACGGTGCGTTTTCTAGGTGCCTGTGATTCCTTAGGGGCCACTTCAGGCAGCACTACAGAACCTTTAGATGACCCCTGCGAAGGTGGAGACTTCTCAACAGTTTTTTCAGCAGGAATATTATTACACAACCTCTGACTAATTTGTTCGGTCACCAAACCCTGATTACCAAATTCTGACGTCAGATTTCCTTCATCACTGCCTACTGCCTGACTTGAATCTGTGAGAGATTTCAAGGAATGCTTCTCTTTAAAACTCTCTTTTGCTGTCTTTTTCCCCTTCTGACGCCTGTCTCTGGTGGCAGAAACTACCTGCTCGCTTGCTGCAGGAGATCTGCTATTTACTCCTGCAGACTTCAGCATCTTCGCATCTATCTCATCAACTGAAGCAGTTTTTTCTGGCTGTACAGATTCCAAGTGCTGATCTCTGTCTTTCCTTGGGCCTCTCTGATGCAAAGATGGAAAGGATACTGTTTCTTTAGAAGAAAATGATCCTGCAGATTCTTGAAAGGTTCCTATTTTAACATTTATTTCTGTGCCTGATGAACTGTTTGGTTGAGTTGATGCTTTGGAGTTTCCTCCAGAAGAAAAACTATGAGCTGAATAATCTGGGTCCCTTGAGGTCAGCGTTTTCACCTTCTCTCCCTTTGAAGGCGTGCTTTTGGCAACCAAATCCGAACTACCAGGATGTTTTCCTTCTGTAGACTGAGATGCATCCAGCTGATAAGTTTTAGTTCCACTTGCAGCTGCTGTCTTCTGGGAGCCTGAACTTGAGGAGCAGCTTTGAACCGGAGCACTTGTGGTACCTGAATTCACAGACCCCACAAAGTGGTCAGCAGTTTTTGTAGTCTGTTCATGTTCTGAAGAGGACCCTATGCTGGGAACTGAAGACAGACTGTGCCTGGAGTAAGTATTCCCAGCTCGCGTAGGTGAAATCATCCGGAGTTTTGACTGCTGCTGTGACAATGAGGAAGTGCTGTGTCTTCTAGAACCAATGCTTTTAAGTCCAGAGGATAGCAAAGGATCTCCCACTGTAACTATTTCATGGGTCATTGGGGTAGGACTTCCTGAGAAAATAGAACAAGAAGACCGTCAAGAGATAGGAATCCTTCACAATCAATACATACCTAATTGTTTCAATCACACATTTCTTGACAGGTCATCTCCACTACATATATTTCAGAAGGTTCCTTCTCTCAAACCTATTGACATTTTCCACGTTCTTTGGAAAAACAAAAATAAACATCACGTTCTGAATGCAGTCAAAAAAAAGACATCGAACCAACCAACCGACAGCATCTCCAAAGCAAACAAGATCAAAACAACAATCAAACCCAACAATGCTTGAAATACCTGCAGAGGGTAAAGGCCTAGAGCCAGGAGACCTCTGTGCAGATGGATAACTTGGTGTCCTGATCCTAAGACCCTTTGAGACTGCAGGATAATAACAGGAGCTGGAGGTCTGAGAATGCATGGGACGATCTGGAGATGGTGGGTTTACAATTTCAGGTGTGTTTCTGCTGTCTTTGAATAGAGTTTCTGTCATTGCATAAAAGAGAAACAGTGTAAGTCATCACTAAACCCTAAACGCCATGATCTGGTTAAGCATATACTGCCTTCAGGTTTCACATGAGGAATCAGGGCATTTGTTGATACAAAGTCAAACACTACTGCTTCCTTGCCATCTGATCTGGTTTTTTTTTTCCCCCAAGAACATTGTTAAATACCTGTTATCAACATGTTACCTGCTGACCCACAAATTACATGCGAACACTGACACTAGAACTTACATTTGATGTTTCAGACCATTAGAAAAATCTCAGCTCTGTAAACTAGAAAGCATTACTACCATAATCTCTGCTTACCAAGCTGCCAGTGCACTCAACGTTGGAATCACAAACGGGGTTCTGGTCCAAATCAGATTTAAAAGCCAAAGTCCTAATTACTACCTGACTGTCTGCTAAGAAGACACTATAGCAAATACATGTAGAAAATATGTACCTCAAGAAAGTCCTTCAAACATTACCTGTGAGGGGAACTGGGCTATGGGCAATTGTTCTGTTATCATCATGTTCTACAGTGCTATTGATATCAGGTTCTACGACTGGCGGTCGGCATTCCATGATCTTGCAGGTATACACACAGCGCTTCCTGGCATCTGTTGTACTCCAGTACACCCTGGAGCACCTGGCAGATAATTCAGACATACGTAAAATAATTCACTCAACAGTCAAGTAAGCCCTGGTATTATTTCACATATTCATTTTCTTGAAATTACACAGGATGAAGGCTTTCTGGTGTAACATACAGCACAAGTAGCTTAGTCACAAGATTCGTTAACAGTTTATGAAAGCTGCAGTTGATTTCTACCTATGTTACCTCAGTGCTGGTTTGACTTGTGACACAGTAAGAGACACTGTCACGAAACAGCTTATACTCACTGATAGCCAATGGGAAACAACTTATCTTCACAGTCTGAGAGGTCATTCAGAATTCCTAAACAGTCTATCGTCATTGAACCTAAGCAGAGAGAGGAACAGAAAAGTTCCATGAACAAAGCTCCAGCACCAAAGATGAAACAATTGCTCAGGAACTAGACCTTACCAATCATCATGTGGATGTTCTCTGGCTCCAAGCCACTAAGAAATTTTCTTCTCAGACTGATCCCTTCAAAATCCACAAAAACTCTCCTAAGAACTTCAAACCCATTCTCAGGAACCACCTGGAGCAAGAACCCACAAAACATCTCAGTTAGTTTAAAGGAACCACTACAAATATGCTATGCAACCCGTCTTATTATGTCCTCAGTGTGGTCTTCAGTTTGCTACTCGAAGCACACAGTACCTCTTGACAAACTTCCTCATGACAGTGATATCACAAATTTGGATTTAACAGCACTGTGGTCAGGCCCTCCTTCATAAGGAACACGTTCAATGTTAACTCTTAAGAAATGTTTATAGTTACAGGCTGTCCCCACCTCCAGGACAAAGCAAGTGTGAAAGATGACTCTCACCTCTCCTTTGATCAAATCACGGTGCCTCTGGCAGTAAACTTTCTTATCATCCAGAAACACACAGTTCTTGGCTCGTGAGCACATGAAATGATAGTTACTTGTGCAGGAAGTGAGGCAGCAGCCCACTGTGGCACCTGACTTCTGGCAGAACTCGCATCTCTACAAAAGCAAAAACAAAGGCAAACATTTATTTATTCTAAAATCAGGCACCAATAACTGCCAGCTGTTTTCCTCTGCAGTGGTAGGATACATAGACTCACCAGTTGCTTTCCCCTGATCACAGCCATGTGCACATTTTTCAGAGAACCATCATCATCTTCAAATACTTCTGCTGACCACAAAGCACAGTTCACATGTGTCCACTCATTTTGGCCAATATAGAGAAGGCGTCCAGCATCCTAGGGAATGGCAGGAAACCTTTTTTCTTCTTTCCATTTTTGCCCTCCCCCCCAAATGTTCCACAAGACACAGCAATGCACAAAAAGCCTCGTAGGTTTCAACTGCGCTGGATTTAAACTTTCCCCAACGAAAGTTTTACAAGACAGCATTACTTTTAGAGTTTAAAAGATAAACATTAAGTAGGCAGAGAAAACTGCAGCTAAGCACACGTGATATAAAAAGAAACCTTAAGAAGAAAAAAAATTCTATTCTTGAAGAAATGGCAAGAGGCTTCTCTGTAAGAACTGCACACAGTCCACATACTGATGCAAAGTGACATGGTGAATTTCTTCATGACACGTCTAACAAACACCACGCTACTTTCTAGGCAACAGAACAGACAGCTAAAGGTCATTTCATTCCAAAGAAGGCATACCAAGAAAAAAAAACAAACAAAAAACCAACACCCACTGCCTCACCCCTTATCTGGCCTATTCACAGTACTACATCTGTAATACTGCTTCAGTCAGCTACTATCAAAACGGGTGCATGCCAGATACTCACATTAGCACTATCATCACCATATTTCAGGCACAAGGCACACTGCCTGTTGTCTTCTACATCCGGAGGTGGATTAAGCTCAGGACTATCTTCTCTGCTTCTGTCAGAACCTTAGCATTAGAAGAAAGAATGCTTTTCATTCTTGAAGGTCAGGAAGGACAAAATTTATCTGGAAGAACTGTCAGTAAACGAACAGGGCAGAAAAGCCAAACAGCAGCCTAGAGTTTGAATAATCAGCTCGTAAAGCAAGGAAAAGCACACAGCTGCCTCTACACAGCCCTTGTCTGGGGGAAAGAGAAGCAGGTGAAAACATGTTTCTAGGCCAAAGCTCTGTTCAAAAACATATCAATACGTAACAGTCTCTGAATGATTTCAGGTCTCACAATTCCTCAGTCACATGAAGAACCAATACCACCTTCTCTATGACAAGAGGGCTCAAAGCGAAGCACTTTGGGGTTGGCATCTATTTTCTTACCAGAGATAGGTGGTGTAGGAGGATGTAGAGGAGTAGGTGAATCCGGCTCTCCAGGTCCTTTGGGTTTTGGAGCTGGAATGATTTTCTTCATCAGAGGAGGCTGTTCAGTGTGGCTGTTCTCTTCACGCTCCTGCCACTGAGCATAGTTATGGTCAAGCGAAGGAGGGAGCACTGCGTTTGGCAACATACCACTGCTGAAGACACAAGGAGCCAGCTGTTAGACCTGGCTGCACCAGATGAACTCCTGCACTGTATATGAACACTACAGACATGCAACATACTGTAACAACTCATTGAATCACTTTCAGTCTACACCTGCTCTCACAAAGGCTGTGAGCAATCATTTTAAATTTAAAGTCTGTGATGTAGCCGTGTTTCTTTGGAGGGTAACGGATGAAGGGTCAACATGAGATGAAGGAGAGGAGCGATAAGAAAGGAGAGCACTGACCAGCCAACACACAACATACTTATTTCTAAGTAACACTTTCGATTTCTCTGCTTCAGAACAGTGGCGTGTATAGAAAAATGCAATTACTTCTTAAAGCCAGCATCATAATTATCGTAAAAAGCCAACCTCACAAACAGGCTCTCTTAATACTTTTTGCTTGGACAGCTGTCAAAACCACATACAGTGTCACAGTCAGACACAGGACAACTACTTACTTGCTTGTTACTTTATTTGGCTCCCAAAATCTGGACTTCTTTACGCTGAACCATGGAAAAACACGTTCCATTTGCTGAAAGCAAACAACATTCCATTAGAAATGTTATCCAAGGTACCCAGAAACTCGAAGAAATTTAGCCAAGATCTACTATAAATGCACAACCAGTGAGATTTCATTAACATTAACAACTCTGACAAGTTATTATTTTGTTCTTAGAAATGTGCATGATGGACACTTTGGATTCCAACAGCTACAAAGCAGTGTGAAACAAAGGAGATTTCAAAATATCTGTAGTCCCACTCACCCGAATAAAGAAGGACTTGACCATGCTATTGGCTTTTTTAATTTCTGGCTGCCCTCCATCGGAATTAATTGCTGCTTGAATTATCTTCACAATATCATCACTAAAATCCAGCTGCAAGAAAAGCACAACACTGTTTTATTAGCAAGACTGTTTCCTGTACAGCTTCATCATCCATTAGCTTTTAAGGCAACAGGTGAACTTCAGGTGACAAAAGGACTGAACCAGAGCATTGACTCCTGCAAGAATTTGGCTGTAAAGAAGCAAGCAGCTCTGTGCATTTGCAGACTAGCTGGCAGAATGGCTGCACAAACCAACCTGTCATTTTTCCCCTTTTTTCTTTAACCAGGACCTGGCTGCTGACACACTTCACACCTACTACATTAGCTACCTCACAAGCACTTGGCCAAAATCTGGCAACAGCACGTTTGCAGTGGGACTTCCTTACACACATTTCTCCTTAAGATTACAGGCTCTGCAGGAAGGAGAAAGTATTTTCATTTTTTTAAACCGACTTGGTCAACATTTTGAACAACGATCCTTGAAGAGATCACACCTCCAAAACATGAGTTTATTGGCTTCCAGCTGACTACTGTCAGTGCTACTTCGCTGGGCTTTATGTTAGAATCTGCAGATAAAGGATGTCCTATTTGGTTTCCATGACCATAAATAACTAAGAGCAAAAGCAGTTTAACCCAGTATCACTGCTGGTTAAAGAGAGGCACACAACAGTGTAAATTACACGTCTTTGGGCCAACACTAACACGAGTGCCAGACAGAATTATTTTTAGCAGTATATTAGCCTGTTTCCTCGTTCATAAAGAAAAGGCTTAAGCATGCTCAGTTATAAATACCACGGGTCATTAAGCAGTTCATAGAACCTATTATTAGAATGGAGCACTGGAACTCTGACATACCACAGAAATGTAACCTCCTTGATCCATTTTTCTTTTCACTCCTTCCATATCCAGAGGTTGCTGCTCCTCTTGCTTACTGACTTCTGTTAGGACAGGAGGATCAGGGCCTTCTGGAGAGCTTCTCGATGGGATACTCTCCTCTGTCTCAGGATTTAAATCAGGTGGTTTTGCTGCCTGTCAGTATCAAGAAACAGACAGATATTGGCTACTGAAGTGCAGATGCTACCCATGTTGCCCTTGCACATTCACAAGCATAGAGATTCTCGTTAACATGAAAGAGACTCAAGTTTGCAATTCCTGTCCAGAACAGAAGGACAAAAATAACAGCTTTCTGCTGTTGATCTGTAAGGCATACAGCAGGGCAGTGGTCAGCCATAAGGATCAAACTCATTTTTTCAGGAGTCTTATTTCTGATTACATTTCAGGCTTCAGCTTACCTGTCTGTAACGCAGCAAGTGACTGGTGGTTCTAGAATTCAACAGGGCTGTTAAAACCTGTTTTAAAGAAACCTGCAACTCCTTTTCCAGTGCAAGACGCCATTCCGCAGGGTGCTGTTCTGTACAGTTAATGCAGGTGTATGCTACACTCTCAGGCAAGTTAGAGAGTATCTCATACATTTCATCTGGAGACAAAAAAAAGAAAGAACAACCTGAACTAATTTAGTCAAGGACAGATGTGGGGAAAAGCCTTACTCTGTATACAGCACCTACTGTTTACATCAGATGCCCTTCATGTAACTAAAGCATCTTGTGTAACTCATTTGTTTAACTGCATCTGAAGTGAGTCCTAAGCTTTAAGGTTATCACTGATATTAGTTAGGTGTTTTCAAGCAGATCACAAGCAAGAGTGCTAATGCAACACTCGAGGAGAAAGACCAAAGCGATCCCATTTTGGGCTTGTCTGCAGCTGCCTCGTGTTCTTAGGAGCTGAGGAGATAAGAATTTGCCTTACCAGAAAGGTTTTCACATTTGGAGTGTACCCAGCGGTCACATTTCCCACACTGCATCATCTTACTCTCATAGTCATCATCATCGTAGCATTTGTCACAGAGGGGACAAAAATTCCCTGCAAACAAGAAACGAGATACATGCTTTTACTCAGAAGTTCAACAGTCACATGCACCTTAAAGGCTAGATGGTTACTTACTAGTGTGCTAAGAAAGCAGCTCTCTGAAACCTTCCACTGCTAAGCTGCCAATACAATTGCAGCTACTTTTACAACACTGAAGACAATGGCCACAAAAACAACCTGCTTGAAAGACCAGTTGTCCTTTCTTGTGGGCTTGTTGGCTTTTTTTCCAGGGAGGGGAGGCATGTGGGGTAGTGAGACTAACGAGGTACCACTTAGCTTTACAGAGTAGAATGAAAATGACAAGGATGATACAGAGGTGAGAATGTAGAAGGGATACTCAAGATTTCTCCCCGGAGTGATCCCTCCTAGATTCAAAGGCCTCACAACTAACACAAGAACGAACTATTATTTTACAATAGGAAATCTGCTGCTTTTAAGTCAGGAGACCTTTAAAACACCTTTTTCCTCACCAGCTGCTTGAAGCCCTGAACCAGCAGGTCTGTAATAACTGCTTTCTATGGTAAGGCACTTAATTTTTCAAGTCTCAAACTCTCCCAATATTGCAGCAGTGACTTTTGCTATGCACATGAAACCCATGAACAGAGCTTTCAAACTATGCTCTGCTTCTCGGCCCAACACCAGGTTTCACAGGTCTGTACCAGTGACAAGCTCACCACGCCTTCATTTTAACTCATGCTGACACCATTAGAAACAGAGCATCTGAGAAGGTACTCACCATAAACAATTACAACGTTACGTACCTTTAGCAAAGAGTTTGGCACAATCATGACACAGTGAGAAGTCATGAGACCACTGAGCATCCCACCCTTTGCCTGGCGTTGTGGATCCACAGCTCTTGCAGCGAACACATTTGGTACATATCTGGAAGAAGGATGTGTTTGTTATTTGTTTTTATCCAGGGGCTTTCGTTCCTTTGTTCTAATGATAAATGTAATGGTTTTCTTACTAAATGAAAGCTGAAAGCTTACACGACAGAACAACGAGATTCAAATACCAGAACTTCCACTACTAAAAAAAGAGCTCCCTCCCTTTACGGTAAGATGGTGCTGATATGAGAAAAGGAAAAATAAATACAAAACCTTTAAAAAATTGTTTCATATTTGCACTTCAGAAAATATCACCTCTTCCTTCACATAAGAAGGCCTAGTTGTAGCATTTCTTCTGACTTAAAATACAACACTGTATTTTATCAGTTTTCCTACTTTGAATACAATGTAGCAGAGAGCACGTAAAAACAATGAGTACCAAATGCACTTGCAGGCAGAGCTTTAGCACTAAGTCTGTTAATGACATAAGCACTTCCACTCTTTAAAACTTCTTCCACCTTTTGAGGCTACAATCAGAAGAATTATCCCAACTGAGAAAGGTGTAAAAACCTTCCAAATCCTTCTCATACAAGCCCCACCTGCTTTAGCAGCAACACACCTCGGTGAGAAACCTATTCCCAGACGTATCTTCCAATGCAACAGGTGCCCTTCCACAAACTGCTAAGTGAATGCATTGGAACAAAACATCTGCAGCGCTTTGGCCCACAGCGTTACGATCAGTTAACAAGGGAATTACTCAAAAAAGAAATCTGAAAAAACCTCACCCAAACTTTCTTTTTCTTGGTGGGTTTGGTTGGGTAGTTTGGGCCCAGGCACTCAGGGTGATAGCTGTTTCGGCACTTGTTACACTCCAGCAGCTGCTACAAGAATAATGGGAGAAAGTATTGGAAGAAAGACTCTCGAAAGAATGCAAAATCCTGGACATTTGCATTTTACATTTAATCTCCTATTCAGAGCAATAGGAAGAAGCTGCATCTAAGAGACTCGAGCTAAGTCCACAACCGCAGGAGGCAGCGCGCACAGCCTGAGCTCCACCGCCTGCTGTCCCGGTTCCCAGCTGAGGGTTAGAGAGCAGAACTCGAGGAGCAGCACGGGGAAGGCTGGCTGGGTTGCCCGGAGGTCAGGGGTACCTTGGTGGCCTGGTGCTGTCTCCCACACACGTGGCAGAACTTGCAGCGACGGCAGCACCAGTTTTCCAGCTGGTCCTCCAGGGGCCGCTCGCTCTCCTCTAAGCAGAACTTGTGGAAAGGCTCACAACAGACCTGACAATACACAAACTGCAAGGGGGGAGAGGGAGGTTTTAGCAAGTCAAAAGCTTTCCTGAATTCCCGCTCCCGCTCCAAACTACTCTGAATTCTGCTTTACAACTAACAGAACAAGGCCATCTATTGGTATCTCTCACTGGGGAAATGGTGTGTGTACTTCGGAGCACCTAAATATACGCCTACCTAGATTATGCATCTAGCAGCATACAGGAGTCTGATACCTTTTTGTCTACATGTTCTGAGCATTGGTAAAGGCCTATAGGCCTCTTCAGGACTTCCCTCCCTCGCTGCAACACAAGCCAACACAACTGAAGACACATTTAGCAGAGAAGGAAGGGACACACGGAGCAAAGAGACATTCTTCCCTCTGTTTAGCTTAGAGGCTTCATTGGAAAGCTCTAAGTATCCTCTGCAAGGCTGGACATCCTAACAAAGAATAGTCCTTGGGCACAAACACTGCAGGCTCAAATAGGACAGAAGAATGGTTCACCTGAGCAACCTGACAGAGAAGGAGATTGGCTCCACATGCCACTGGACCTCTGTAATCTTCAAATGCACTGATGTTCACTTGCAGAACTGAACCCATTTCCCTCACGTATTCTTTGCTAATCATGCTCGAGCATTTTCCAGAGTGCTAGCATCACCTTCCCAGGATGGCTGAAAACTTTGAGAAGACATCTATCTTTTCCTGGAAATGCATTTACCAGAATTTAAACCTAACTTCAGCTGTTTATGCAGCACCAGAACCTTGCCAGTCACGTTTCAGCAATGATCTGCAACTCTTTGGAGACAGAGGCACACCAGGGAAAATCAACACTGCCTCACACCGCTTCAGAACTACTGAGCAGACGTTTTAATTTCAAGTAAAGAGAAAGCAAACTGCCTGCTTTACCTCAGCTGCGGGATCCCAAATTACATTTTAGAAGAGATGCAGGGGCTCTTGGAAATGTCATTCCTTATGGCTGACAGCGTTCGCGTATAAACTAAGCACCACAGAACTCCTCAAAGACAATTCAAATGCTTTTCACTTCAGTGTTTTAGGACAAAGCTTAGCAAGGACAGATTTAAAGGTATTACTTTAATTTCTTCGGGATTACGGTTGGCATACGTTCTTTTTTTTTCTTTTTGGTAACAATACGGTGCTGTAATTAAGTCATCAACAGCAGAACACAATGCTTTACCTCCACATGTCCACTGCTGGCACAGAGAAAACACACCACCCTGGGAGTAATAGGAACCGAGGTCACGATGCCTAACCCACCCATCTCCCAAACATTCTCCACTTCACAGTCCTCCTGAAAGTACAAAAGGATACATCACCATGCAGAATAAGGCAACACAACATCAGTACAAAGTGCTCACATTGCTGCTTTATGCACTGCGCCTTCAATAAGGCCCTTCTACAACAGACAGCAGTTTTACTTCTACCTCGGTCTACTTTATAGCGTATATTGGAATAATCACAACCCAGCACTCCTCCTGTCAAGAGAGCTCAAGCAAACACTAATCTTCCCTCTCCAGAAAGCAAGCCTAAAAAGCAGGAGAAAGTTTCTTCACAATTGCTTATCACTAAAAACAGAATTTCACAATAGTTGAACTTTATTAAAAATCCACGTTTGTATCAAAACACTGACGAGATCTCACTATAATCTCCATTATTAACACTTATATAAATGACTGAAAAAATATTAGGAAAATATTGATTTTTATTATTTCAACATTGCTGTTCAAAATAGTACATGATTTATCAGTTTGAACCCCCAGATATCCCCAAAATACTGTGAATTACAAATTACTAACATTTTCCCCAAATCTTGTTGACCCAAGGTAAGGTTTTATAGTTCCATCTTAATGGAATCAATCTTCATAAACCTCAAATTCTTGCTCATCCTCACATTGAAAGTTAAGGTTTAAAGCTTTAAGTCTTCATCCAGTACTCTAATTATAAGGAAAAAAAAAAAAAGGCATAACAAACTTCTAAGAATTAACCAAGGCAGGAAGGTTCCTATTTACAGTTCTCTCTGATTAGGACCAGACACACAAACTCAGAAGTCACTGTCAGCATTCTTGAGGGACTCTACTTCCAAGTGTTTAGAGTCAATTAATATTCAAATACTTAAAACATATTGTCCTCTACCTTGAAATCCACTCGGATTCTGTGGACTCCATCTGTAGGTGGCTTTTGCTTGGAACTGCTCCCATTAGTCAAAGTGCTGAGCAAATTCAGCGTGCTGCTTTCTGGCTTGCTTATAGGAGGGGGCTTTTCCTAGTCAAGTAAAGGAGCCTGCATTAATCCCAACCTCAGACATCAAAACTTCAACAGTAATTAAACACTGTACATGATTTATGTACCAGAAAAACAACAACAAAACCCAATTCGTAACATGACAGAATTAACATGTGTATAAAAGTTGCCATAAGGTAACCATTCTGCAATCCATTTTGAAAGCATTCCACAAACAACTGCATTTCTAATTCAATTTGTTGCATCTCCCCCTACCATCAGGTTATTCTCTCTGATTAGTGTCATTTTTTGCTTTGTTCCAGTGGGGCAACTCTTGGGGCAATTACGACCAACACATTTCTCTCTCAGATTTAAGTGTTGCTGTGCTTTGTTCTTCAAATGGACAACCTAACGTTCACCCCACGACACACAAATCTCAGTAAGAATTAACAGCTAAGCTGAAGTATGGGCATACACCAGATAAATTGGCATCCACATACTGGCACGAGGTAAAGCCTAGCGTTTGTACAATTTGCTCAAACTCACAAGAAATGACACGTTTCTCATTGACAAGACTGAAAACTTCCTCCTCAAATCCCACAAAAGATCCTGAGTAGCATCAGGAATCGAGTTAGATCGGTCTGAAATCAGCATTCAAAGGAAAAGGAGCAGGACTGAATTCCTACAGGTATTTCAAGTACACAAAAATGTGCAGAAGGGTTAAATAATACAGTTTTACTTTCTAGACAGACAGAGGGATGCTCTCGAAATGTCTTGACTGTGTACAAAAAACAGTATTCACCTTTTCTTTTGGTTTCTGTTTCACAGGGAAAGTTGGACGGGGAGCAATTTTTTTCTGTTTGTTTTGTTCTGTGCCTAGGAAGGGGGAAAAATTATGAGTATTTCAAGTAACTAACAGGCACCTGCAGAGAAGGGAAAAAAACAACAACCATATAATGAGATGAATTTTAGACCTCCATTTTTCTACCATCTTTGTGACTGTGCATCACCACCTACGACTGGGACAATCTGCAAGGCATGGCCAGTCGAACCTGCTCTGCTAAAACTCTGAGGTGTTCCAGGTGCAAAGCAACAGAAGTCCTGGAGCTGCCTTTTTGGTCACTGTCCACGTGCAACGCTAGGCTATGTTTTGTAGGAAGACATCACACTCCTGTTGTTTCACATTCAGACTGTCAGCAAACTTAACAATATTGAAAACATACTTCAAGACTGTCGAGACTACATGACTAAAAATCACATTAAAGGTCGTCACTTATCTTCCCATCCCAATAAATTATGCAGTTCAATAAAAGGAAGCCAGTTCTAAACAAAATTCCCAAAATAACTTGCTTTAATTTCACCAGATCATAAGGCATTTATCAGTCTTAAAATCCAACAGATTTTAGCAGCATTAATACTGTTACTTAACGGGATTCACGATTCAAACATATTGAAGATAAACAGTCCCATTTACCTATTTCTGGCTGTGGAGGCTGCTTTTTCTTAGGCTCAGAAGCAGTAACTTTTGGTGCTTCCTTTTTCAAAGGTCCTGAGCTTGGTGGCTGAGATGGAGGGAGCTGTACTGGCTGGGCTGTTTGTTTGCCAGTCTTTCTGGCACCAGATGCAGGGGTCTGTTTGGGCTCTGGTGGGGGCACAGAGGAATTCCCATCCTCATGCTTCTCCTCCACAGGCTTTCGAGCAGGTTCGCTGCTCTTCTTTACAGCACTGTCTTCTCTTGGTACAACAGCTGGAGGAGTTGGTTTCTGTCCAGAGTCCAGTTGGTTCTTCCCAGAATGACTTTCTTTCTTTTCATTTGTCTTGGATTTCTTCTCTTTCTTTTTTGCAGCTAGAAAGAAAAAAGCATCAGTGAAGTAACACATATAAAATCATGCAACTTCAGATGACTCGGTGCATTTAAAAAGCTTTATTTTGAGGGAGTTCAGCATCCTGACCACTGTGACAACATGCAAACCTCCAGAGGTCCAGTGCCAAGGACACAGGGATTTAACAAAATACATATGACATACACACAGCTCACTTAAGGCTTCTGTCAGAGATGAGGATGTGCCAATATCAGTCCTCATATCACTTAGGAACAAAGAACCAAACCTCTGAGAACTGGCTGAGCTTAAGTGCTGAGGGAAGGCTCATCAGCTGCCAGCAGCTGTTCCTTACAAAAAGGAGGAGAAACTGCAAGTAGAGCTGAAAAAGATAACTGCTGTCTGTTTACAGTTGCTAGCTGTATTCGCATCTCTCCTACAACTTTTACAGGACCCAACAAAACAGTCAGGCTCCCTGTTAGCGTTTGCTTTCATACTAAACTTCTACAGCTGTGCGCAGTTGCAATGAGAGCAAAGAGCAAAATTGAAGGTATGAAAATTTCTCTTGTCCTGCACTTGAGCCAAACCTCCCAGCCTACCTTTAGCTTGCTTCTGGAGATATGCTTTTGAAGGCATCCACTGTAGATTCTGACACTTTCTCATTCTACAAAGGAAGAAGAAGTCACCCAATCAGAAATCAGAAGAAAAACGCAGGTGTTAGGAAGGCATTCTGTAAACATTCAACATGATGGGAAAAAAAAAACACCAGCAAACAAACCCATTATCCATGCACCCACCAAATTTCTCCAAACTGTTCTCTCCCTCTTCAGAAACATTTAAAAGAATCTAATTTTCCTGTATTTTCTTTTTCCCCCCTACACTTACAACACAATTTTGAAGATAATAAAACTCTGCTTCACTGGTAAATACCCCATCAATTCCATTTCTTAGAAACTGCCATTTGAGTAGCATCAGAATACTTCTAAGAACTCTAAAACATCAAAGACTCACCAGTAGGTTTTATGTAACACAAACAGGCCATTTCAGATAAAAAATATATATATTCTGTTTCCATGAAGTGGGATTGAAGTGTGACGAAATATTTTTTAAGTGCTCAGTTCCTGTTTTCCTCACGTCTAATGCATGTTGTCTTCTAAACACTGAGCAACAGACTGTGTTTCGGCCTTCGTTCTTGTAGTAAAGTCAGTGGTTTTGAAAGCCAGCCCAAGGCCTGAGCAAAGCTGCTAGGAGTTAGACTACTTATGTTCAGAAGTCTGCTGACTGTTTTCACACAGATGAGCACTCCACAGCAATTCTCAGAGCTGCACTTTATAAATAGCTTTTATATGACAACAATCTTTCTGATACCACTTCATTTGCTGCCTTTTCAGACAGATTACCCAGTCTGGAAAAATCAATTTGATAGAGCAATTAAAAAAGCAAAAGGTTCAGACTAAGTGATACGTATAAAACGATGGGAAATCTAAGTAAGGGAGTTATTTCTTAATGATATCCAGAGACATCCTTTTATATGAAGTGTATATTCATGAGATAAACTTCATTTGGAAAAAAAAGGCCCTCCATAAATGCCTTCTGGGAGAACAGGAGGTAAAATATATATGCATACATCACCATTCTTGCAATAATAATCCCTCACTCAGAAGGTGGTGAGGCACTGGCACAGGTTGCCCAAGGAGGCTGTGGATGCCCCATCCCTGCAGGCATTCAAGGCCAGGCTGGATGTGGCTCTGGGCAGCCTGGTCTGGTGGCTGGCGACCCTGCCTGTGGCAGGAGGTTGAATCCAGATTGATCATTGTGGTCCTTTTCAACCCAGGCCACTCTGTGATTCTATCAACGAGCCATTCTGCTGAATGAAAGTCACTGGTCTCATTTCAAATGGCTCTCAGTGCTACTATGACAATTTCTTCAAAGCAGGAAGAATAAATTGGAAGTGAACTTCAGAAAAAGACCTCATGAAAAGCATGCCTTGAATCAGGATCAACACTCCTAAATTAAACTGCGTTTAATTCCCTGTAGTGATCCAGCCTCAGCTCAGGCCAAATTCATCCAAAGCCTACACAACAGGACTAAAAGCCTGCTGTTTCCCATCCCATCGTGTGGGTGTGCTTATCCTGCTCCATACAGAGATTAACCAAGCAGTTTCTCAAACACTCAGACTTACTTGCAGCACTGCTTCTTTATATTCCGCCCACCAAACTTGGGTTTGTCCAGACAGTTAGTGCAGACACCACAATCCTCTGGAACCTGACAGCCTGAGCACTGCCCACAGCGCCTTGAGCGTCGGCCCTTCTTCACTGGAGGTTCCTGCTGTGCCTTGTTTCTCGTTACCGGCTTAATTGGTTTGATAGGTGGAGCAAGAGGTTCAGCCTCTTCGGAGCCAGCTATTGATGATTTGTCTATTAGAAAAAAAGTTTGCTGAATTCACGCAAGTCCAATGATGTTTCAGAAGTATTTAATGAGCTCATGGAGTCTACTGTGTTAAATCTAAGTTCATCCACAGAGCCACATAAGGGGCGTGAGCGACCGTGTCTGTATACATGCACGCATACACACACACTGCTCCCAAGAGATCTCAAGTGCAGCACAGAACAGATTTTTATAAAAATTAACAATGGTTAAAAGGATTAACCTTGTCTCAGTGGCATGTTAACACGGAGCCCAGATCTGCTTAACATACTATCCCTTATTAACTGCTCGAAGATCTCATTCTCATAGGCTCAGACATGGCTGTACTTATTACAGATGTCAAGATGCCATTAACCCAACTAGTCAACGAAAGCAGGCTTTCCATGAATCCACAAGTGAAAACTGGAAGTCTTACCATCATTCCCCATGGAAGACAGAATCTTCTCTCGCTCTTCCCACGGTAAGGCACTCAGAGTGGGCATGTCATCAGGAAACACCGCTCGCTTACGGCCCAGGGCAACAGCTGCTCTCCTGCAAACATGCTTTATTCGTGGTCCTCGGACTGACGTTTCTGATGAATCGCTCTCTTGTCCCTGCATTTCAAGATATGAAAACAGACGGTGTTCCTAAGAAAGGCACAAAAGTGGGGCTGTGACACATGCAATGGAAACTTCTAAATAACCTAAGAAGAATTAAGAAGAATTGAAGTACGCCCTATCTTGCATTTTGTAAGAGCCGAGGTAAAAATAAAGACTCTCAGCCTTCTAAGCCTCAGATATCCACGAGAAGAAAATTCAGAAGAAGTTTTATTCGTTTGGATTTACAAAGTTTCTACCTGCTAGGAGAAAGCTAGTAGAAGTAGAAGTAGAAACTCACTCATGAAGCCTTGTTACCAAAGCAGTGGCATTAAAACCCAGAGTTGACTGGAATCAGGATAAACAGACTAATGTTGGGCACTGACTGATCTGGCAGAAGACAGAAGTCAGTCAAGCTGTTTAAATCAGGCTTTTTCACAGCTTTGTAGCTGCTAGGATGAGGGCACTGTGTTTACTGAGGTGATAAATGCAGCAGCTTAGTCAAATTTTCCCCAAACAATTAATTGCAGGGGTCTGGGTTTCTTAGTATAAACATAAAACATGCATACACATTTTCCTTTCGGGCCAAAAGACAAGCACTAGTAATTTCTAACATGAACATTCTCAGGGAAAGTAACACTTCAAATAAAAAAGGAAATATTCTGTGAAAAGGTATTGCTATCATGTAACACCTACCTTGATAGCTAAATAGATTGCAGGGTGGGTTTGTGGTGGGGCAAATGCAGAGAGGGAAGACAGGAAAGCAGTAGGAATCAGTTTTCCAACCAGATGCAAAATCCCAATGGACTTTGCTTCTGCCCATAAGTAACAGATCAGATCATCATATGAGACAGTAACAGAAGAGAGCTCAAGATTAATTCCATCTTCAGAAAAACGACTGCAGTCTCTTAGAACCCTGCTTTTAAAAATGCACATTACCCTTGATGTTCACTTTGCTTGCATGTGTACAGAGAAACCTAACAACCAGCTTCACTGCAGCGCTCTCCAAAAATGCACCCAGCTCCCCCTGAGCTGAGCACACAGCAGCTTTCTCTCCCCCTCAACTTCTGCCCATGCCTTCTCATTTTTGGATCCCTTACCATCTGTTGCACTAACAGCTTCTTAGCCTGGCATGTTCATTCTTCATGCTCAGGATATGAAAGCTGCTTGTGATCTGCAGTGAAAATGCCAAACAAGATGGACCCCAGCAAAAGAAAAAGAAAATAATAAAAGAATACCTGTGCTTTTGGCTGATCTGCTTGTTTGAGGGACTTGCTCTTCTCGATCTTGTACAGCTGGGCTTTTGCTTTTTTCAGAAGACTGGCTACCCTTTTGTCAGTCATTGGCAGTTTGTCTGCTTGAGCCAACATAGAGCTGATGGAGGAAGCGGAATGTTTAACGGTGCTTGAAGCAGGAGTAGAGAGACGCAGAGCTTTTTCCTTCTCCAAAGCCGGCACAGCAGGGCTGAGGTCCAGATCTGATTTGTCTAACCCCCCTCTACCTTTCTTGGATGTTTTGGTTTTGATGGCTGTTGTATCTACCAGAGCAGCAGTGGAAACATCTGCCACAGGATCTATTGCTGTAGACTTCCTCCGCCCGGCAGTTTTTTTTGCAGAAGATGATGCTGCAACATCTTCACTGACAACTTTTTCTTTGGGCATTTTACCTACAGGAAACAAAGCAGAGCTACTCTGAATTTCTGACCCTTTTCTCCTTTTCTCTTTCCTTGACTCACGCTTGTTCTCCTTCTCTCTCTCTCTGTCTTTCTCTCTGCTCTTGTCCTTCTCCACACTCTTATCAGCGTCTTTATCTTTAGACAGTTCCTCTGTTGCCCTGTCTTTGTTTCTGCCTCTCTCTGTCTGGGGACTTGTTGTGAACCAAGGAAAGAGAGGAGTAGGACTACTAGATGAGAAAGGCTCTGCTGGAGTGCTAGTCTGCTTCCTTTGTCTCTGGCTTCTTTCTGCTGATTCCCCAGACTGTGTTAGGGAATGGGAAGGAAAAGTAAAAGTTGAATTTAAGGCACTAGTGGCAAGAGAACTAACAGAAATGCTAGTTAATGAGGAAGAGACAGAAGACTGTGGGGTGAGAGTTGTCAGGTCAGAGGTACTAAGTCTCCCACTTCTGGTCCTCATGGAGTGCGAAGGAGATCTGGGTTCTGAGCGGATAGGGCTAAACACTTTTCTCTTTCGTTTCCTAGAAGAGACACCTGTTGCAGAAGTTCCCGTAGTGGTTCGACCAACGGATGAGGGCAAAGTTACAGATTCAAAGATTCTGGAGTGGGCCTCGCTTGGAGTGAATCTCGGAGCTCTCAACAGAGGACTTCTCTTGTGCATATCAAATCTTGTTCCAGAATGAAGAGAAAACAGACGTGCTGGAGCCGTGGCACCTGGCGTCGAGAAGCCAGATGCAAAGCCAACGTCCTCCGGTGTCAGCGGTGGGGGTCTAAAGTTATCAAATATTGGCTTGCGAATAAGACCCTCTTTGGCATATTTTGCTGATGAGAAGTACTGTGGTTCTGACCTGGAATGCTTTAGAGAGGTCCACCTAAACGTTGGCTCTCGTAGAATTGATTTACGTTTCTCTTGCATTGGTGCAGCAGAAGCAGGAAGAAAGGGTGAGGCTAAAGGTATGGTAGGAGGCATAAGCCAGGGAGTGTGGTCTGAGATGCCAGAAGCAGGTTGCAGTGGTGGAGGAGGAGTGAGCAGAGGGGGAGGAGGAGAGGAGGAGGACTGCTGCTGTGGCACACTTGGCAAGGCTGACAGCTTTTTAGCAGCCCTCTGGCCAAAACTTCTTTCTGTTATGGAAAACCTTCTGTTTCTCCTGTCGCTGTTATCATTCTCAGGGGACTGAGAAACGGGTAGAGGTGTGTGAACTTCTGGAGTATTACTTCGCTCCTCAGAAAGCGTCTGCATCTCCTCAGAAGCCTGAGAGTCCGTAGACGTGTCGACGCTTGGGCTACTGGACCGGGAGGAGTCTGAAGACATCTGAGATGAATGCTGAGAAGCAGCACTGGATTTTTCACTGGATCCACAAGACGTAGCACTGAACCTGCTGTTTGGCGTGGATTCTAGTCGGGATATTTTAATAGGAGGGTCGTAGTCTTCATCTTCAATGAACCGCTTGGGTGTTTTAATAATCCGTGAAGAGATAGCACTTACAACTGGCATGATGAACTGTCGGATGTTTTTAAGCTGGGTTCTCCCCTTTCTGCCCTGCAATTTGGCTGCTTCTTTCTCAATCTTTTTTTGTGCCCCCTTCTTAGCCCTCTGCAAGAGTTGCTTAGCGATTGTTGCATCTGTCCTTTTTGTGGAGGGTATGATCCTAACAGGCTTAATCCTGCGTGGACTCTGTCTGACAGCAGTCTTCTCTTCCTTCGTAGGAGGCGGCGTGCCATCCTTTTCTTTACGTATCCTTTGGGGTTTCTCCAGCTGTGAATTTATGACCAAGCTCGAGGAAGTCTTTAAACGTTCAGAAGATGGCGGCCTTCCTCTCCTGCGCACAATCTGAACGCTTTTCCTCCCTATTTGAAGTTTTGCCCCAGGCTTAAATTTAGATTTTAGTGGGGAGAGTTTACTAGTTCTTAATTTCTTAATTTTAGTTGCTTGCTGAAATGTAGTGGATGGTGACCTTTTGATTTTTTTCAGACTCTCTTTATCTTCTTTGCTTCCCTTCTGAATATCTGATGCGTCCTTTACTTGCGACAACTTGAACTTTACACTAGTAAGCGTTGGAGGTCTTCCTCGTCTTTTTTCCCCGCTTTTCAGATCCTTCTTCTTTACTTTCTCCATGGACGTGGTTTCAGACTTGCTTGAAGGGGAACACACTGATGAAGAGTCTGACAGTACAGCTGAACTTCGGTCAGAACTGCTCCGGGGCCTCCCACGAGGTTTTCGTGGACTAGATTTAACTGAGAGGGAAGTAGAGAAAGCAGAGTACACATTAAATTTCTCTGAGCGTCAGCTCAGCGTTATCCAGGTCACACAGGTATTTACTCAGTATAAATCACATAACACAGACAAGTTGCTAAAATACCTCGGTTAACAAATAAAAAGAGCATTTTATCAATATAAAGAATTCCATCACAAAGTAAATCTCTTAAAAATCTCTAAGTGAAGTAATACAAAAGAAAACAAAAACCCTGGTTTTAGCTTTGAAATACATTCAGCATTCAAGACTCCAGTTAGAATCATCAAGCAGATGTGCACGACTTGATTACTCACCTCTGCCAGTGCCTCTCAGTTCATACCCAGCTATTCCACTTCTGGGTCTTCACATAGCTCTCACTACATACTTCATTCTTCATGTTAAATGCCCTATTAGCAAGGCTGTCCACAATAAAATTCACTGGCAAGGCCAAATTGAGTAGAGCATTGCGGTGAATGAGCAGAGTACTGTGGTGAGAGCAATTATTGACAAGAACCTAAAATCAAACCCACTCATTTGCTTTCAAACCCATTGTGATTTCATCCTATCTCTTCAACAGACCAAACCTAAAGACACCACAATGACAGACAGCATCCAAAACTAAACCGAATCCAAGGACCATCCAACAGCCTTTGTGGTGGATGAGATTTAAGACAAGAGGCAGGAAAGACAAGAGAAGAGCATCACAAAGGAGCACAGGAAGACAACATCCATTCCTGCGACTTGAACATACCTGTGGGGGACCGGGTGGGACTTTGTACTTTGATTTCTTCATCTGAACCAAAACCTAGGAACTGTTCATCCTGAAACAAAAAAGAGGATTAACATTTGGGAGCTTCAGCAGGGCCTTTACTTCCCTCCAGCCCCCACTCTGAGCAGCTTCTCCCTACTCCCACCAGAGCCACGCTCACAGCCCCTGCAAGGAAAGCACACAGTTTCATGGCTTCCGTCAACCTCGCAGGCCTTCAGATGTAGCCCACCTCAACACCTCCACCACCCAACGGCCTCCAAGCTGAGCAACAGGCTGGAGGTTGCTTGACTCCAGCTGCTGACGTGAAGACGGAGCAATCCTGAAGGCATCGTCTGTAACAGCACTGACACCTGCAACAGCACTGAGCGTATGGAAAACAGCACTAACCACCATGGTTTATTTTTTATCCTGACAATGCAAACAGAAACCAAGAAGAATTGGGAAAAAAAACCAAAACACTACAACAAGTGCTGTAAGACAAGGTGCAGACAACAAACTAAGTAGCACCAACACAAGGCGCATCTCAACTAGCAAAAGAGCTCATGCTACAAAAAGCTGCTGAGTCGTGAAATGGCCATTTTTGATACAGCAAAGCAAATCAATATTCCAATGCAATGTTCCAGGCATTCCGTTCACATGAAGGCAGGTTTCTCATGGAGTATGCAAATGCAAATCCTCGTGATGTGCCACCAATGTTTGTGACTCTATTTTTATGCTGATCTGTGTTTCCTGGTGCAATTTCACCTCGAGCAATTCTGTTTTCCATTCTTCAATTCCCTCTGCACTTACAAACAGGTATGCCATTGCTGCTTGCTTCTTTAATCACCTGTGCACCCTGGCTGCATGCTGGAAAGTAACTTCTTGTTCTACCAGGAAGGTGCCACAGCTCTACTCGCACCCCTTTCTAACAACTCAAGTCTTCTCTGAGCTCTGAGAGAGGAAGTACTTGAAAAATAGTATGCTGAAAGGACAAAGGTGCAGTACTATGGAACAGGAGACCTTCAGCAGTGCCAATCAACAGCAACTGCTTAATTTAGCTCTGGGCTCATTCAAGAGTATGTTGAAACAGTGCTTTTTCCCCATCTTGTGCTTCATATGTTAAATACCTAATTCACTTACACTCAACTGCTGAAACAATAGTTTAGGTTTAAAGAAATTAAACCACTTGCCACTAATCTGTATGACCATCCCCAGGAATTGGAAATTCACTCAGGTATTAGAAAATGCAAACCCAAAATACACCAATTCTACTTGGGTAGCTGAGCTAGCCCAACCCATGGAGGTTTCACACCCCAATAGTTTGCTAGCTGAATGGAACTTGACACATTGAGAAGCCATTCAAGCTTTCAGAAGAGAAAACATTCTAGCACACCTACTGCAATAGAGACAAACAGTGCTACATAAACTCATAACTCAATTAAAAAAAAAAAGTATACCCCAATGGCAAAAAGTGCTGCTTCTACCTGATGTATCTTGCATTGGGCAGAAGAATCCATGACCTTTCCCTGAAAGGTATAAACCACCACTTCCCAACGTTGATTCCACATTAACAGGAAGAGAAGCCAATGCCAAGCTGTGAGCCAGCAGTGCAGAGCAGCACTAAGATCCAGGCGTCAGGACAAGCAGCACGCTGCCAGTCCATGAGGCTCAGCACGAGGCTGCAGGGAGCAGCACCAGAGCAGAGCTGTTCTGAGACCAAACCACAGCCCTCCAAAATATCGATTCCCAATCTCTCCTCTAAACAGTGCCTTCCAAGCTCAGCCACTGGCATTCAGCCCTGAACTTTCACTGGTTTTCAGTTTCCTTCCTTTCTTCCCTTACATCCCCGTTAATGTAGCTGTCACTCCCACTATGATAGCTTCATATTCTCTCTTCCTTGTCCTTCTGTTTTACAAGAGCAGATCACAAAAGCGATGCTCCCACGCTGCTTGCAGTGCTCTCTCCTGACAAGTCCAAGAGTCCAAGCCGCTGTTAGAGCCACACCACCCATCCCCACTCCCAATGCTCCCTGCACATCCACCTGACCTGCTCTGGATTTTTTTGTTTGCGCTCTGCTCACCCAAAATTTCATCTGCCTCTTCAAGCACTAAGAGAGACTATGGATGGAGCTGTGCAGGATGCATGTGAAAAAAGCTGACAGCTACAGGTTTTGGAGCAGAGAATGCTCTTCATAAGGGGGCTGCTGAGCTAAAGTGAGGGAAAAAATAATTAAACTCTTTGCTGAGAAGAAGGCTAACAATAACTATTAATCCTAAAGACCACTTGGTGTAAAAGATAGCAACGATTTCTTTCCATAAAGCAATTCAGTTCCAAGTCTCTCAGCTCCAATTAAACATCCCCTGGTGCTCCATTCATTTGCTGCGCAGAAACAGCGCTGAACGAGGGGAGCTCACAGCTGCAGCTCTGGACCCACAGTGCTGCTGTGCAAAAAGCACCTCTACAGAACAGGCTGCTGAAAGCAGCCCCTTTAAGGCTTTTAATACCAAAAGCAACTGGAAGATTTGGTCGTCAGGTCTCACACAAGCCTGTCCTACGTGGAAGTTCGTAATCCCAGCAGGTACAGTTGTGTAAGTTGGGGTTTCTTCTTCATTTGGGAAAAATCAATAAATGAGACTTGAGGAAAATCATGCCCCACCAAGAAAGGCCGTCACCACCTTACATTATACAAAGCCCTTGGAAACTTGCAATTAAAAATAAGCTTACTTAAAATAACAAAGGGGCAAAGGCGCTGTGTACCAGCAGTTAAAGCCTAGGAAAATAAAACAATTATGTAGTTATTGCCATGAGGTGGCAGTTTGGCATTCAAAGATAAGCGTGGAACAGGCAGAAGCCTCACTCCTAATGGTTCTCCTGCCCAGAACAGAATGCTGGGTTTGAAGAAACCAGAACTCACAGCGCAGCCTGCAGGGGCTCCAAGTAACCCCCTCCACCTTTCCCTGAGCTTAATGAAAAGAAATAAGGACTCGAGCACTACTTTTACTTCCCCTAAGAAGTTTGCTCACATCTGCTTCCCTGCGGTCTGACCCAGGTCAGGGCTTCCTTACAAGCGCACAGGGAGGAAAGCTGGAGAAAATTCAAGGAAACTTGCACGGCTTCTGCAGAAGAATCCCCATTCCTGCCGTTCTGAAAAGCAGCATCCCATAAGATCTCACAAAGCCACCATCCCGCCCCAGCCATCACAACACAACTTGGAGATATACAACCTCTCATCAAACAAACGGAGCCTGGGGCCACGAAGCAAATAGGATAAAACACAACTGTCTAACAGTCCTGATTTGGAGTGCCTCTAAGTTACTGTCACTGATATGAATGCTGTTTTCTGTTGCGTTGTCTTTTTTAATTACATTTTTCACCATCCACACCATAATCCACAAACCAGAACCTGCATCATTTTCACTGACCACTGTTATATTACAAGTCCAGTGGGTTAAATAAACCCTGGCTTCAGCCCAGTACCCTGGGGATGATCGTCCTCTCTTATTCCCTACTAAGCAGTCACAAGAATTGTCTACAGTGAAGAGGCTCTCCAAAAAAATAATTACTTTGGCTCCATTTGCAGAAGTAGCATGACCAATATGCCATTCAAGTTTGTTTGGTGATGTTCACGAGGGTATCGTTGACCTCCAAGTGGTCATTCTCACAAACTAAGAAGGAGGCCATGCAAATTAGCCAAATTAGCAACGATGGAGAAGGCTGCTAAGCACCGGTATGCATCTGCATGGCTGTCATCCATTCAGTCAGTCCTATGGCAAAACTGAATACGGAGACAAATAAAGCAGGGAGCCTCCCTCCCTCCTTTTTTTTCGCAGTTGTTATAAAGCATGACAGATGGAGAGTGATTAAAAACCACGACGGTTTGCACACGACCTCATTTACCTGAGAAAGAATAACGCAACACAAAGGTCAGTCGGGATTATAAGTAATGGGATGAGGACAGGCTCACCTGACGGGCAAGGCTCAAAACAGCTCTGCATGCAGGGGCTGCCCCAGGTGGGCTGCACAGCTTCCCATGCACCTCCCCACCCAACACTCAGCTCACAGCCCAGGTCAGACCTCAAGGCTGTGAGCTGATGAGTGCAGTCGTGCCTTGAAGTAAGCTGGCTCCTGCAAGAACAGGAAAGTCCCAAGCACATCCCCATTTGAACTCAACTTACCACAGCACTCTGGAGCAAAATTACTTTCCAAAGAACTTCTGATTGAAGATCTCAGAGGAAAATCCAGCTACAGACACAAAACTGTCCTGTAGGAACTGGTTTTCTGGTCTCTGAGTAATACTACAACCCAAACCACCACAGACCTGTTGAAGTGCAGAGGTCTCCCATCCATGTTGTCAGAACCACTAAACCCAGTGATGCAGCTGATCCAGCCGGCTCTCACAAAGGTCAGTTAAAAGCAGAGCTATCTGAACCTTGCTTCACTTTTCTTCCTATTCACCGTGCCGGTTTTGGCCCTGGTTACGCAGCACTTCATCTTCTTGGAAAGAGAGGAGCTATTTTGAGCACCTCATGCAGCAGCACGCTTGGTAACTACAGCTCTGTATCCCAGGGACTCCTTCCGAAGGAATGAGCATCCTTAGAGGGCAGCAATGAGCAAACCCTGAGCCCAGCTCTGGGGCACTCAGAGCTTTGTGGGAGGTGGAAACCCCTGGTAATGCTGGGTGATGCTGCCCAGGTGTAACTTAGGGGCAGCCTCGCTAACAAATAGAACTTAGGGGTTTAATGTTATATAGAATCATAGAATGGCCTGGGTTGAAAAGGACTGCAATGATGATCCAGTTTCAACCCCCCTGCTACGCACAAGGTTGCCACCAGGCTGCCCAGAGCCACATCCAGCCCAGATGGCTGAGGGTCCAGCTGCCCTTTTGCTCTAATTCAATATCCAAAAGCTGTTAATGGGAACCATGCAGGAACCCTGCTAGGACCTTGCCTCAAAACAGCCCCAGCATCCTGAAAGCAAAGTAAAACTCTCAACTATTCACCTCCCCATGACAACTCCCAAGACAACAGAAAGACCCGGCCCCGCCACTGTTTGCAGCAGTACTCTCAGCCACTAATTGCAACAACACAGCCCTGGTTAGAGCTCCAGTTTGGGAGTTCCTTGAGTGTGTACAATCACACAGAGCAACCTGCTGCAACAATCTCACAAGGTGCACTGGTCAGCACTGCCAGCTTGCTAAAAGGAAAATATGAACATCCAGTGGTAGGGCGGAACGACACAGCCAGTCTGTCACTATTTGGCCCGAACCTCGAGCAACAGGCTCACTTCTAACAGCCCACTAACAAAACACAAGCAGTTCACATGTGCTGCACAGTTACGATTCCATCAGCCCAGCCTGTCCCCCACAGTCAGCACTCCACATGAAGAATTCTGATTCACAGTAGGAATACTTTTTAAAGCAGCTGAGAAATGCTTGCTTCACTTCCAATGCCACCACCGAGGGTCAGCTGTACTATTGCTTGCACCCAGCGAGAGAAAGGTAACAGCAGAGCCTCAGCCTGCATCTCACAGAGCACTGGCACTCTGTTCTACAATGAGCACTTATGAAGCAGTGCTTCAGCTGAACTTCAACAACTGAGAGATGGAAAGGACTGCAGAGCTGTGGTTAAATAAAAGCAGGCGCAGCTCATCGCGCTGCCCAGACACACCAAAACACGGCCTGAAGTGCTCCTGACACTTCTGCATGCACAGAGTTATGCTCTATAGTTGATGTATCAAAGGATAAGAAAAATTATCTTCAATAGCAATGACTCATCTTTCACTTCTTAAGAAATGCATGCCACCTAACGAAGCATAAAAGTATTACAAAGTATTTCAAAGATGCTTTCTTGCTTCACTCAGTGCAAACAGCACTATCAGATCTTTTGCAGCATCTCCGTAACTTCATGTCCAGGAGCTCTCTTGCTGTCAATGCACAAGGCTGAACTGTGGGCTAAATCCTCAATGCTGACAGTAAAACAACAAGTGAACAATTTGCAAGATGCATTCCTTTCCATCACCATCCTCAGCAGCCACCAATGCTGTAAGGAAAAGCAAGATCAGTGCTGCATGGTGATTCTCTCTACTTTCCCTTTACCAACCAACCTTTGACTGCAAAACCATCAGCTCTAAGTAGATCAGGAGGCTATCAGGGTGCCTTCCAAGACATGCCAAGTATGTTTTACTCAGGTGCTCTAATAGAAGAAGTCAAGAAGAGAGAGTGATCTTCTCCGCTGAAGTGGAAAACCTTCAGTGGTTTCCAACAAAACCCAACCCCTCTGCCTGACCACTCACCCTGAGTGCAAGATAAACACGTTGCAGTTTATTGAAACATAGTACAACTGAAAACAAAACACCTCGCTGCCTCATGGCAGCTCCTTGCCTCACATAAGACCTTTTTTCCATTTCATTCTTGCCGCTTAAAAGCTGATTGAGCTGCAAGCTTTGGTGTCACAGCTGGAAGATCTGCAGCAGGCAGGCACGTTACCTTGCATGTGGGCACAGCAGAAAAGCAACTGCTCGCTCTTGGAAGCCACAAGTGGTCTGCTATGCATTCAACAGGTCAGGAGGATGCTGCTTCAGCTGGGAAGCACCCGAAAGCCAGCTAAAGAGGCTGGGAGATGAACAACTGACTCAGAGTTAGCAAGCCTCCTCTCATTTCCTTCACCCACAGTACAGTAAAAGCTGCAGTTCAGCACTTCTATTACAGTACAACAAAAGGCAGCGAGAGCTACTCCTGCAAACATCTGCCCTCTGACTTTTCCAGCACCAAGAAGCCCCCAGAGCAGTGAGCATCCCTGCTCCTTCCGAGAATGCCCCACCTGCCCATGGCAGGAGTGACACCCCTGCACTGAGAACAGCTTCTCACGGGGAAATCCAAATTCCAGTCCTCCAAAAACCTTCACAGAACCGATACTCTGAGGGTTATGAGTACTTGCTAACGCTGACTGAACTGCGGAAACAGTGTGGTTAAAAACTGTACTCTTATTTTCACACTTCTGACAATGTTTTCCTAACTCTTCAGAAAGGAAAGGAAAGCATGAAGGAGCCCCCCGCTCTCAGGCTGCAATCTGTACCACCTTCATCTCATGCCTTTTGCTTTATGTCAATAACTAGAAACAGCCCTGCCTCAACTCACAATCACTGATAACATCAACTGGAGCAGGCAGAGCTCCACAGCCGTGCTTCCCAGCTCTGCAGTAACAGTTCAACACAAAATAGGAAGGAGAATCCCAAGGCTGCCAGAACTGCCGTGCTCATGGAGGAAAGAAGCTATCACTTCAGCTGGGTGACACAGAAGCCACTCCTCCCCACACATGCTGTGGCACATCTCAAAGCAAGGCAACCATCAGCCAGCATCGCAGGCTCTAACATTCGCTTCATAAAGCATTATGATCCATGTATAATTACAGCAGCACTACTAGAGTCACTATCACTGCTATTATATCCCATTTCCAACCTTGAGTTTCTGCAGCTTAGCTTTAACTTTTCCAACTGATGCAGATTTATGAAGTAAACTGTCAGCACACATCCGACACACTGTCAGCTTTTATGTCCTGAAGCTTCAATTAAGCTGCAGTGATGCTGAGGGAGCTCTCAGTGACACTTCCAAGAGATACTCAACAACCACACACCACCTTCTCTCATACCACGTTTTACAGAACACAGGCAGAAAACACAAACAAATTCCCCTTATTACTTAAGTGTCATTCCCACCACGCAGAAAGGTACGAGAGCCACTGCTGTCAACCAGGGAGGAAAGCTTTGCTATGCAAAAATCCCCTCTGCCAGCTCCTGCTGTGCCAAAATCAAGTATCACAACTCTCTTAAAGCTAAATGGTTTCAATATATCTCAATGAAAAACTGAACTCCAGCAGAAGTACTTACACAGCACCACTGAAGTGTGCCGCGACATTCCAGAACTGTGAGCTTCTGTACGGAAAGGAAGCCCACCTCCTACAAAATAATGGCCCTAAAAACAGAAACATGGCTGCTTCCACATGACTTCGGTCACCTAAACACTAATTACTCATCAAGATTTGACTTCTGATACAGAACGCAACCTCAGCTGAAGACAGCAGCTGATGTGGTGCAGGGAGGACAAAAAGCCCCATGCTGCCAGTGAGTGCATAACGAGCCCAGTGAGTGGGAGCTCATGGAAGCCCCTCTCTAGGAGACAGCTGTGCCCACAGCCAGGTACCATGCAGGCACCACAACCTCACCATTTCAGCACCAACACACAGCCACGCTCTCTTCAAGACACCACAGGCAGCACCCAGACACTCATTGCTGAGATGAATTAGAGCTCTTCTCACATCCTTTGCTCCTTCCACATAGAAACGTGTGCTGTGGGAGAGAAGAGCGTGTCCTAGGCTTCCTGGTGCTGTGCTCTTCACTACGACTGCAACACACAGAGTAAGTCAGTGGTTAAGGATGTCTGAAGCTAAAATACTTGGAGCATCACTGAAGGAAAGGCACCTTCTTACAGGAGCAACAAAGATAACAAACCAACCTTTAAGGCACCCTGAACCGAATGCTCAAGAGCCTATGAACAGGAGGGGAGACAACAGCAGATAACAGAAGGACAAGGGGAAATGGTTTGAAGTTGAGGGAGGGAAGACTGAGGTTGGATGTCAGGTGGAAGTTCTTTCCTATGAGAGCGGTGAGGTGCTGGAACAGCTGCCCAGAGAGGCTGTGATGCCCCGTCCATCCCTGGAGGTGTTCAAGGCCAGGCTGGATGGGGCCCTGGGCAGCCTGGGCTGCTGTGAAATGTGGAGGTTGGTGGCCCTGCGTGTGGTGGGGGGTTGGAGCTTCGTGATCCTTGAGGTCTCTTCCAACCCGAGCCATTCCGTGATCCTGTGATCAGCTCTCCTGGCTGTACACAAGAAAACACTGCAGTGTCAGAGCAAGAAAAAGCATCTTGGGTCTATTCCTTCTCTGCTCATGGATGGACAGACAGACCTCAGCTACAGACACCAAGTCACAAAGCACCTTCATCATTACTTTCCACTGTTACAGAAGTTTTTAGTAGTTAAATAGAAAACAGGTCTAAGAAGAAAAACAGCATCTGGAAATCCAACGGACATTTTCCTCACCAGGTGCTGGTACCAAAAATGTACTGAAGCCATTTTAAAGCAAAGATGCCATAAAAGCCAAAGTGCCAAAGATTTTTCATAGACATCTTTGGCTTTTGAGATGAAAAAGTCTGCTTCAAGAGAAACACAGTGAGACTTAAAGAAGAGAAGAGGAAAATCCAATGCTGTTAAGAAAAAAAGAAATAAAACAAGCTGAAAAGTTTTCACGGAAGATGCAGCAACTTGTTAGCTGTGCCATTAGATCAGATGGTGAGATGGCAGTTGTTTCTGTCCCTGAACCAACACTTATGAGGTAGCAGTTATAATAAATAGTAAATAGAAAATTCTGACCAACCTGGTCTATCGCAAACAGCTGAATTTACCAGTATATCAACCAGCCTCCTTGAGGATTTCGGTACCAACCAAAATGGATGCTAGCAGGCAGCATGCCTTCAGCAGGTGACCATAAGCAGCCAGTTAGGCTGGCAGCACCTCCAGACTGCTTCTGAGTTTGTGACTCTGAGCCCCCACCTGGAGCAGGGAGCTCAGAGCTGCACATGACTTCACCTGCCAGAAAGCCCTGAGAACAAGCCCCAAAGTGGAATGCACCCTCACACGCGTTTTCATCACCTCCGATATTATGATCAATCAGTGATGATAAAGCAAAGTAGCTGTTTTTTAACAGGACAGACTCATGCACACCACAGCTTGCCCTTAGAACCACAGACAGAACACGCCTCTCAAAAAGAAAACAAGCATAAATGCCTTTTACTGTAAAGAAACTGAAGAATTTTCCTGCCAGCCCAAGGACACAGCTAACAAGCGATGCAAAGCAAGCAACACGGAAAAGGAATGCTGCAGCCTGTAGTAAGTAACACATCCCCATCATGTCTTCCCCGCTCTGTCAATAGGTGGGTTGTTGTCAGACTCTTGCTCTGGCTGCATTAGAATGGCTTAAAAAAAATAAAAAAAAAAATAAAAAAATGAAGGCAAAAAGAACAACCGAAAAATACAAACACAGAAGCACGGCTCTTCCTTGCTACCGAGCAGCTCTCCCTGCCAGGCCCTGCTGCCCCGGGGTGCAGCTCAGCAGCCAGGTGCAGCCGGGGGCGGCAGGAGGAGGAGGAGCACCGCAGGACCGGTGCCCGCGGCACCCAGGAGGGGCGGGCGCCGACATCTCCGCTTTCTGCTCCGCTCCGGCGCTCGTCCCCCGGTCCCGACAGCCGCCGCCCGTTCGCGCTCCCCCCTTAATGCCTCCTCCCGGCGATCCCGAGGGACCGGCGACCGGAACACCTCCGAGCATCGCTCCTCCGGGGAGACGCACGGCTGCGGCCGGCGCTCCGTCCCTCCCCTCCTCCCGGTACCGCGGAGCGCGCTCCTCACCCGCCTTCTACCGCCCTTCCCAACGCAGGAGCCGCGGGAGGAGGATAATGGAGGCGGCGGCGGCGGGGAGGACACACCGGCGGCAAGTCGCGTGCGCGGGGAGGGACCGCGCGGCGCGGAGGCGGAGGAGGGGCGGCCGCCACCCGCACCGCTCCCGCGGCGCCCCCCGCCGCCACCCCCGGCGGGCACCCGGCGGCGGGGCGCGCCCTTTGTGCGGAGCGGCGCGGCGCGGTAGGTGTGTCCGGCGGCGCGGGCCGGGGCTGCGCGGGCAGGGGGTGCGCGGGCAGGGGGTGTGCCGGCCGCCGGGGCGGAGCGGGGATGCTGGCGGGCCGGGACCCCGCGCTCCGGGCCGCGCCGCGCCCTCCTCCCTCTCTCCTTCCCTCCCGCCCGCCCGCCCCGCCGCCCCTCCTCACCTCTCCGCTGCCCGCCTCGGCCCCGCAGGCCGCGCGGAACCGCCGCAGGTTGATGCCGATGGCGGCCGAAACCTGGAGAGCCGCGTCGAAGCCCGGTCCCACCCCGGCCGCGGGGCCCCCGGAGCCGCCGGAGCCCGGCGCTGCCCCGCCTCCCCCGCTTCCCGCCGCCCCGCCGCCGGAGCACGGGCCGCCGCGCTCCCCGTCGCCCGCCGCCTCCGGGGCCGCCGGTTCGGCCGCTCGCAGGCTCCGCACGGCCGGCACCCGCAGCCGGGACCCCCCCAGCCCTCGGCGGCCCCATCCGCCGCTGCCGGGCCGGGCAGGGAAGCGCCACCGACCGCTGTGCGCCATCTTTACTGTGAGGCGACGAGCCAGAGAGCGGGGCCGGGCCGCACCCCCGCGCCCTGCATATCTCGTCGTCGGCCCGCAAAGGTCCTGCATAAGAATCTGAGTTATGCAGGTTGCGGGGCTCCGCCATCTCGCCGCCCCGGCACGTGGGTAAGCCGCGCGCGACCGATGCGAGCCCGGCATAACGCTGGGCAATATACAGAGTCCCGGGCAAAGGCTCCAGCGCGCCCCCTCGACCTGAATAGCGCAGTAAGCCGCCGCGGCAGCTCATCATAACCCGGAGCGCTATACAGATGCGGGGCACCGCGCACGCCAGCCCCAGAACCGGGCTGTTTCACAAGACGGCCGTAAGCAACCCACATAACCGTAACGGCAATGCCGAGCGAGAGCGCGAGTCCCGGCTACCCGGGACCGCGCATAAGACATAAGGCGCCCCGCGAACCCCCTGTATAGCGCCGGGCCGTATGCGGGGCGCGGGGCTTCCGCTCAGCGCAGCCCCGGGTCGGGCGCGGGGCGCGAGGCAGGCGGCCTGCAGGCGGGCGACGGCCTCGCGGGGTTCGGCGGGGGGAAAGAGAGGGGGCCGCGACGCGGAGGGCGGCCGCAAAGCCCTCGGGCCGGCCCGGGCTCCAGGCCTGCCGCAGGTAGGTGCCTGAGGCCCCGCCGCTCTCCCCCCGCCCCGCTCCCTGCCTACCTGCCGCTCCCAGGGGTCGCGGGGTCCGTCCCGCTGTCGTCGCCGCTTAGGAGCGGGTTTGGTGCCGGAGAGAGGCCGGAGCCCAGCAGCCCTGATGTCACGGCGAGGCCTCACCTCCGCTCTGCGCCGTGCGGGGAGAACGGGGTTAAATTCCTACAAGTGCCGCTTTGTTCCCTTGGAAAACGGCGCTGCCCAGACACGAGCCGCGGCTGTCAGGGAAAAACGGTGTGTGCAGGATGGAAATACCTGCAAATGGAAACGAACGGGCTGTGCGGGCTGGTTGGGGTGGGGGAGAGGACTTCTCATCGGGACCTCAGTGTCTCTTAAAATAAGGTGGGTTCTGCCGCTCCAGGGAGCGTGAAGAAGACTGGAGCATGGCCAAGCCTTTAGCAGTCAAGTTTAACTTCGTGTTCCCAATGAAGGGAAGCTGTAGCACAGGGCCCAGAGCTGCCTGGTTTGGCTGCAAGCTTTCAGCCTGGCAAAAGCAGAACACACAAGTGGCACTGGGGGTTCTTGCAGACTTGCCCTTCTGCAGAGCTGTCGTGCTTTTAATCACAGCATGGCCATGGGTGGAAGGGACCTCAAGGATCATGAGTCTCTAACCCCCCTGCCACATGCAGGGCCACCAACCTCCACATTTAATACTAATTCCACACTTGACCTCTCTGTCACCCAGTATACGTGCTACAACCCACCTCTATGAGGCTCAACAGGTTCCCCTCGCAGCTGGGTGATGGATTACGGAACTGGAACGCCCAGCAGCAGTTCATAAGGCTGTCATTCAGCAGCAGAAGAAATGAGCCCCTCCACACACATTAATCATGTGCTTACTTGTGTAACAGGCTCCTCCAATACGCTGGACCCACTGTGTACAACCACACTTGGGATTCGCTGCAGTCTCCTGCAACATATCTGACAGCAGTGTGAGAGAAGAGGCAGGAGAGCCCTTCCCAAGCAGCTGGAGACAGCCATGCTTTAGTTAAGTGCCATTCAATTACTTGACACAGAGCAATCAGCCCCAAACACCCAACACACACTAGGATGTGCATAGGTATTGTTGAGCAAGGAAAAAGCACCCTGCATGCACATGCCCTCACTGCTCAGCTGGGGCATCAGGCTTCAGCCCTTTGTTAGAGTCACATCATCAGAGGTTGGTGAAAAATAACAGTGCATATCAGCAAAATGCTGCACCCAACAATTTCCAGGTGTGAAAGGGCTCTTCTAGGCCCACAGTGCTCGGCTGTGCCAGGCACAAACACTGACCTCCTCAGAAGCATTTGGGGAAAAGAGAAAGCAAGGCAGTAGCTCTGGACCACAGGTTGGAAGCCCAACTCCTGATGCACTTACCTGTGAAAGCCCAAAAGTTCTTTCAGCTTTGTTTTCCCCATCTGTCTTGTGCAGATGATTAGCACCTTGGTCACAGGTGTAAGAATTCCAGCAATGAAGTCTCTGGCAAACCTTGCATGGAAAGGGCTGAGAGTGTCTCAGACTCCAAGAAATAACTCCAGTGCTGTCTTGTCACCTTGTAACCTATGCTGTGCAGCTGCTCACCTCAAAGCTAGCTCAATCAATCTCTCTTGTCTATACATCCTATGTTAGCAGTGAGAACTGTGGCCCTGCCACTGGGGAGCTGTGCTCTCTACAGGCCATCCCGTGCTGCCTGGTATCTGGATCAGGAGCCCAGTGGGGAGCTGCAAGAGGTCCTCCTGTGAAGCTGTGCTCCCTTCAAACAGCGGTGGTGCAGTTATCTGTTCCATGGTGAATTCTGAACACCAGGCCATTGGCCTCTGGGATGGGACATGAACAGCACACGCTGATTACAAGAGAAAATAGTGCTGCCCATCAGCATCTTGTGCTCCACTTTCTCAGAAGTGCTCCCACAGCTGCTGGGTCAAGGACCCCTCTGTGCAACAGAAACGCATTGTCTGTTGGGAGCCTGCTGTGATGCCAAGCAGACAGCAGTAGCTGAAGCCCATGGTAGTCAACAGAAATGCAGGCACAGCAGCACTCCAGTTACCAGCTCTGGAAAAATAACCAGAACAATACTTGCACATCTCTAATGTGCTACTTGCTGCCTGTGGCTGCTTCCTGTGCTGCCTATCCAAAGCATCCCAGAGACCACACAAGGCTTCTTCCTGCCATGAACTGCTGGGGGAGTTGAGAATGCTGCAGGCACAAAAGGCAGCTCTGCCACAAGTACCTCCCCAGAGCTGTGAGCGACGTGGGGCAGCCGGGCTGAGGGTCACCAAGGAACTTAACACAAAGCCCTGTGGATCAAAGGACCACCTGAGAACAGTCCCAGGTAATGCAACAACAAAAAACAATATTGACTGGAGACCATTTTCTAAGACAGTAAAGACAATTTTAAAAAAACAACTAGTTAAGCCTCATCCAAACAAGACTGAAACCTTCAAAGACCTCCTTTTAAAATTAGAGAGGAGGGGATGGTGTTGCAATGCAGTTAATCTTACTAAGTTGCTATATAGATATGGCTGTACAGAATTTGTTTAAAAATAAGCAGGGCTGTGAACTTCTAGACAGCTCACACTTTTAGCCATGTGTGACTTAAGATGATGTGTACAGTACCATTCTGCTTACCTTTAAAGTCTTCCAGCACAAGTTTCGCCCAAAACCAAACTGCACAGAATAATGCTGTAAGACCATACAATACACACAATGCCAAGGTATCCTTTGACACCTTAAAATACTGTGAGTTCTTGCACGTTCTCACTGTCTAATGTTAAATACGTTCAGAAACAAGTGAAAGCTTTTATATAGTCAGCTTGAAATTGCTTTACTTTCGCAGCACTGTGCTTGTTGCACAGAAATAACGATCGAGCAGCAGAAATGACCCAAGCCAGCTTTAATGCTGCCTCACGTTTTGAGGGAGAGGCAGAGGAAAGCGAGTCACTTCACCAGCATGTGCTGCTGTGCTAAGGGGACTGCCCTTCAGGCAGCTGTGCCAGAGAAGCCATCGGTGACATTGGTGACATTGCCAGGCTCGCATCCCAACCACCACAAAAAGACCACAACAACTCTACATCAGCTCCTGGCTTTATTTGTGTTACAGGCTCAGGGCCGCAGCAGCAAACGCTGTGTTACTGAGGTCGAGTCTTCAAACATTGTATCCAATCAGGCCTCGTTTGCCTATGATCTCACCAATGTAAAACCACATCAGCACCTCTGTGGCCACCAAACCGTTCCTCAGCGCTTCCTGAAAGAAAAAAAGCCACAGTTTAGAATATTTGCTCCTGCAACAGCTTCCTTTCTTGCTCTTGTGATCAAACACCATGCATGACTAGCAAAGCAGTCATCCGATTGGCAAGACAACAGTTTAAGCCAAAACCAGATGTGCAAAGTTACTGTTTATCACCTTCCTCCACCCCTCAACAGGTCACGCTGGTAAAATGGCTCTGAAACGTTAAATACCACACCAGCTGAGATTTTATTTTAGAAGTCGTCGTCTTACAGGGCTCTAAAACCATACCTGCAGGAAACAAATCTAAGCTCAGGGCAAGGAATGCACCAAACAGATGACACAGCTTTAAGGCTGCTGGGCAAATCCATTCCCTACTCTCTCCACTTGAGCAGGTAATGCCAGGAGCCAAGGGAACATAGCGCAGCTCTGGTACAGTTGTGGAAGAGTTGAAACAATGCTGAAACACTGAAACACTTTCTACTCTTGACCTATAAATGCTCCCAGCTTCAAGCCAGCTGACAGCAGCTCAGGAAAGTATGTCAAGCTAGAATGCTGGTGGTGAAACCGTGCCTTGAAAATACCACTGTGTGCTGACTGCCTGCGGCTCACAGACTGCAACTGTCAGAGCCTGAAGAGCCTGCAGAACTCTTCCATCCCTGAGCTCATCCAGGAAAACACGACAAGCTTTTGTGTGTGTAATTTCTTATAAGCCTGGTAATGAACAGAACACACTGCTGAAATGCCAGCCCTCAGCTCCTGAGTTCAGAACACCTACGTAACACGTATTGGTTCCCATGGGGAATGGTTTCACAAAGAGCTGAACTGGGTTTGCAGAGAACACCACTCTGTGCTCCTTTCTTAACAAACACTGATCTCACTTGCACGACGCACTTCCTCTGCATGCGACAGCCAGCACTGTTCCTTCACAAGCTGTAAATCTTACTCACGCATGTTAAACATTTTTTAATTGCTTTTGTGAGCATTAAAGACAATATGATGCCCTCCACAGGCAAAGCTGAAATCCTCTGTTAGATGAGGTTGCTTAGTGTGCGGAATTAAGCAAAGGCAGCAGCAGGAGGAAGGAAGCTAGTCTGAGCCAGCTTCTCTGCAGGCAGCAGGTAAAAGGCAGCAATAAAGCCTCAAAAACATAAGAGGCAATGGGATGCCTCTTCTGAAGGACTTGAAAGAAACACAGGGAAAGGTCCACGGGTAGATGGTTGAGAAGAAATAATAATTCAAGGGTTGTAGCAAAGGGTCCTTTTAACAGCAAAAAGCAACACTGTGAAAATAAGCTGACTAGCAGAGAATAAAATGGTCACAATGAACAACACGTGCCTTAATGTGCCTCAGTGATTACAAGCATTATCAAAACCTCATCTAAAATGAGGGATTCTCCTGAGTGATGGCAAATTTACCCCAGCTGACTGACTTGTTCCTTATCCAACTGATTAGATTTTCATATTCATTGCAGCTCTGAGTTGGGGAGCGTGTCACCAATAAAGACACAGCCAAACTGCAGTAGTAGATGACCTAACATCAGGCTCCAGGCAGAAAATGCAGCCTCAGCTCCTCACAGACATGCAGGCAATGAGATGGAAGCTCACTGCGCTGGGAGGCAGCACCAGTGCTGCACATCTCTGACTTGCAGCACATGAGGATTAAGCAGCCAAGCAGGACACAGTTTGTCCAGCCTGAGCAGGAAGTCCTCAAGGGCATTACGAGACAAATATGTTAAAGCTCCTATCTCCACAAGTTACTTCAGCTTAAAATACCATCCTTATAAGACACATCCAAAGACAATCATCGTCTTCACCTGTAACTGAGCCTAATCAGAATTATTCTGAACAGATCCTAAGCCTCATGACAACAAAACACCCTGGAGGTTAAACACACTTTAGAATACTTAATAGGTACCAGGAACGAGAAAACAGAAAACAAGCTGAACGCCTGTTTGCTACACAGCTCTATCACACTGCTACTAACAGACACCAAGGTCAGGATCAGAAACGCCCACGGAGGACAGAAGGACTGCAGATGCAAAGCACAAAGCCCAACCCCTGGCTTTGTGAACACTCCTAATGCAAACGCAGCAGGGTAGAAGCACCCAATAACTACAGACGTATGACTGAACAGATACTGAGCCAGTCACTGCTCTGAGGGCAGATTTTAGCTGGTTGTTTTTGGTTTTCTTTGGAAAACAGTCTTCCAAGCACCCTCGTTTAAGCAGGCAACAATTAGCAGAAGCAAAGCTCTGGATGCAATAAGGCAGGCTGCAGTGAGCAGCCCTACCTGGCATCTGTTAACCAGAACAGAAGCACAGCCTCCTATTCACGTCCATCCCCACCTAGCTGTTACCTTCACCGTGAGCTGCGCCAGGCGACCGGACTGAAAGCTCCTGACCAGGGATTTCATGCTGTCGATGGCTTTGGGGATCTCACCGGGAGTCGGAGGCACAAGCTCGACCTTGGCATAGTACCAGAACGTGGCCAGACGAGGCTTGGAGTAGGCTACGGCAGCTAGAAGGGACAAAAGGAGCAGCGCGCAGCTGAGCCCGGTGGTGGGCGGCGGGCTGCGCTCACACGCGTCCCTCCCGGCCCCCGGCCCGGCGCCCTTCCCCGCCGTCGTAGCGCACGGAGAACCGCGGCCGGACCTCCCGCCCCGTCCCACGTCGGCGCAGAGCGGCCGCCCGGCGCTCACCGCTCAGCAGCTGAGGCCCGCGGGTGCTCAGGCGCTGCACCAGCTTCTGCGCGGCCTGCGCCATGCCTCAAAGTCACCCCGCTGCCGCCGCAGGACCCCGCCTGCCCGCGGCGCCTGCTTTTCGTGCTCCCGTCAGGCGTCTGCCGCGGGCAGCCCGCGCGGAACCACAAGGACCCCGACACCACGCGCGCGGGGCGGAGCGCGGCGCCCCGAGGTCCCCGGGTTCGAGACCCGCGCGATGCCGGCCCTCCCCGTGCCCCCAAACGCGGCGATAAACCAGGCGAGGGACGGCGTGAAGGCAAAGAGGATTTATAGCGTTCCTCGGGAGAACGTACACAGCCTTGGGCAGGGAGGCAACGCGGCTCCGGAAGAGCTCTGAAACAACAGGTGTTCTCATTCACCGACCGCTAATTACAAGCTCCTCCAAAAGAACGTGCAGCCTCGTCATTCCTCCTGGCTAAAGCAGAAGCTTTTCTGCAACTAATTTCTCCGCGCAGGAGCTCTATGAGCTGCTAGACCTTCACGACCGACTGTACAAGTATCTAAATATTGCATTTTGTCACCCCTTAGTCCCATATATCATCTGAAAAAGAAACCCCGTCCACGATCAGCACGTACGCAGTTGCAGAACTGTCCCCTTTCAGTCCATGTCCCCCTCTGAACTTCAGAGCTGCTGCAGATGCGAAGGCATCACTTTCACAGTAAACAAGATTATATCATTTTAACAACTTGGAAGTCAACAGCAACAGAACAGAGGCTGGGGTAGCAAAGAACATTTTTGGTGTCACTGGAAAAGTAACATGGCAGTTGTTAGCCAACACAGAGAACAGTTAGTATAGGGACAGGGCAATAGGACAATCAGAAGAGGCTGAAACTTCCCAAGATGCAGAGGTGAGGAAGCTACAGTGCAGTGGAAATTCCTGGTATTAAACAATAATTCTTGAAAGGAAAGACAGAATAAGAGAGAAAAGAAGGTACTAGGAGAGATTCCAGATGTGGTGCAAATACACCGGATGTATTCCTCATTCACATGGCAAGTTTCATGGATGATCTGGAGAAACTGCCACCACCACTGCAAGGCATTTATCTCGCCAATGATTGCATGTCTGGGTATGGAGATCTTTGTTCTCAGTTCAGCGTGTCCTCCAGCTCCTCCTTCTGCTTTTTTCTTTCTGCAAGCCATTGCTGAATCTTTTCTTTAAGCTCCCTGTTTGGTCTAATCTGGTCCATAGTGAGGGGGCTCCGATTAAAAGGATCTGTCTGATCACTGAAAGAGAGCATTGAGGAGATTACCTTGACAGCCCATTTGCTAGGAAAAAAATAAAAAGACTGGTCAGGAAGATTGGTGCAATCTTCCTGCTGTTAAGTGAATTTACTGAGCCAACACTGAGCCCACGTGTCACTGGATATCATTAGATAAGTGAAATATATTACCTGTATACCCCTCCCTATCCCAAGCTTCCAACTTGGAAAAGCACAAGTCCTTGCCCCACGAAAAGCAGTCAGTGAGAAAGGAAGCTTAGCATAACCAAGGATGCACTTAAGCCTACATTTCATACCTCAGCAGGTGCCGGGCTATGGTTGACCGATCCACAGTGACACGGGATGAAGGCAGGATTACTGGGTCAGACATCAGAGTGCTCATGATAGGATCCAGGAACTCATCGCAAGCATCTGCATATGTCTCCTCCTCCTGCTGCTGACGGTCTGCAAGAGACTGGCAGGGAAACACAGCTTTCAAAATCCCAGAGTTCCCAGTGCTGTTCCAATTCCTTCAAAAACAGGGTGGCTTGTAACATCACCGTGACTGAGAAAACACTTCACTGGAACACACAAGTATCAGAGCTGGGCAGGGTGGTGGCTGTTTAACAGAAGCACTGTTAAAACTACAGAAATGTAGAACAGGTTGGGGAGCCTGATTTACACAAACACATTTGCCCCTAGAAGCTGACAAACTTCAATAGCCAAGCCCCACTGTAAGCCACCACACACTTCTTTTCTCACGCTGTGCTCATACATCTGTAGATGCATTCAGGAAATGCTAAAACTTATAGGGGTCTGTGCCACAAAGGAGCTTTCTCAGCTGTCCAAACATACACTTCAGATAAAGCACTGCTCCCCAGAACTGCAGCTTCATGGCAAAGGTGCAGCCATGAACAGATGGAAAAGGATGCCACTTTCCTTTCTTTCTGGCTTTTATCCTACCTACTTCTCACCTTGATCCTCTCAGCCAGGTTACTGAAAGCCACTATCATGTTGCCAGGCTTATTGATTTTCTTCAGAACCCTTACTGTCTGGGCAAAGAGCGTTGGTGAATAGGAACGGCCGTCCTTCGGTACTGTGGCACAGAAGTTTTCTTCATCCCTGGACCACAATTTGAAAGAAAACAAGAGCTTAAGAATTCATATTCCTCTGGCTGCAAAACACAGTGCCCTCAACAGCTGTGTTACCAGAGCAAGGAACTGGAGTTACATGGTAACGAGACAAAAGCTTGACTGTAATCAAATGTTCTTCCTAGGTCCTCTCCACAGACGGGATGAATTTAACTGTGATTACGCTCAACTTCCACTCCTACTAGCTGCACTGCAGCTGTCTGCCCTGTGTAATCCAACAACAGTTAAGGAAAAGCACACCATGCTGCTGGAAGGCCCACTAAAGACTTCTGTTCACACAGCCCCTATGAAAACACTCCCACCCTGTGGCAAAGGAGGTCACAGGGCTCTGCCCTGTGAACCCCAGATGTTCACCTAACTGCAGCTGCAGCTCCCATCCCAGTGCAGGTTTTGCTGTGCACATCACAGCCAGTCCCACTTTAGGCCAAATTAGATTTCCAATTCCTTGCAAACATCATCAGTGTCCAAGAGATGACAAAAACCTGTTTATACTTAAAAGCACCCAAAGGCCTTTCTTCTCCACGAGTGCTTCTGACATCCCACCTCCAGCACTCCCTTGTCACATACCCAAGGTTCAGGTAGATCGTACAGATGTCAGAAACTAGCTGCTGTGGTTTGAAGTCAAACTCGCTGAAATCCTTGACTTTCAAAGCTCCCATTTTAGGGCCAACCAGGTGTTGCAGAAAATAGTTTAGCATGGAGATGATGCGTTCAGCAAGGAAGGGATGCACAAACAGGGACTTGATTTCTGGAACAGAAACCAATAGTTCCCTGAGCTTCACGGTAATCCAGTCCCTTTCTGACAATCCTTAAACCCAATCACACCCGCCCAATCCCCAGGCAATGCAGCTCTGTCTCAGCAGGCAGGATTTGCTCCTCCTACCTGATGTCAGGAAGGCCAGAGTACCGATGGTTTCGTTGGACATGATGTTGTGGAATCGAGCCAGCTGACCAAACATCTGCAGGCTGGACTCCTTCTCCCGACGAGCCTCCTGGGACAGGCTGTCCCACTCACCACGGTCCTTCTCTATCTGCTGAATTTTAATCTTACTCAGGTACTGCAAAAACACAGCAGGGAAACAGATGGGAGCAGCTGTGTGAGTAAAGCAGGCTGAGATGCTTTCCTTTCAGCCAGTCACTTCAGGGCACAGAAGAGGCACACGCGTTTGATAGAGAAGCATGGAACACATCTCCTGCAGCAGCCTCAGGAGAACAGGCAATAAATAGGCAGCAACAGCTAACCCAGAGTGCTCCCTGATCACTGCCTGAGAGCATTAGCAGGGAGATGCTAAAAACCAGAATGCCTGTAATGAATATGGATTACATTAGGATTGCTCCTTGTAGAACCTTTGTTCTGTAACCTTCGTAGGCAGAAAAGAAACCTTAGAGAACTAAGAAAACTGTCAGAGAGATCCAGCACAGCTTTTTTTGAGTGCTTAGCACAGAGAACATCCACGTTCCAAATCATCTCCTCTGGTCAATCAGTACAATGTTACCATCTCTTCCTAAGGCAAATTCCACTTTAACACATCTAGGTAACATTAACTGAAAGCATCAAGCCTCACTGCTCATCTGCCTGATCTTAGGAGGCAGAAAAATCAAAGCATTTTCAAGAGTGGAATGCCATGAGTTAATTTCAGAAGCTGTAACAGGCAAGAAATAAGAGCTCACCTGTGTTACAATGCCTTGGTGTTCTCACCACCCTAGGAAACTTAATGGCAAGACCTCAGATACTATCTGCTCCACTCTGACAGGGGCCAGTTATGGAAGGAAAAGGTAGAGCACTTGAAAGGGCTCATAACTGCATAATTTTAATAAAACATACAACTGCTCGTACTGACAAATTGTATGAAGTCTGCAGATGTTCAAAAGCAAACGAGCAACATCCACGTGACCTGCCTGATCTGCCAGCCTCCCTTCTGCCACGGGTCAAAGCTCCACAAAAGCACTTTCTGGCAGCACCAAGAGGCTCTGGAAGGCACGGTGAGACAATCATCACACATCAGGGACACGAATTCAGCTGAAACTTGCCTTGTAAACCTAATGAAAAATTGCCTAGAGACAAAAGGTCCTTATTAGCCTACACCACCTGAGGGAAGGCCAGGGGGATTTGATAATTAAAAACTGCAGCACTCATTTAAAGCCCGGCTGCATCCAGATTAACAACAGGCAGGTTTCCTTCTGACTCTGCTAGCACTTCATTCTCCATCTGGGAAGAAAAAAAGAAAGATTTCTGTTTCTTTTTGTTCTGATCCATCTCCCAGGATGAAGGGGAATGGAATCATGTGCCCTGTGAGAGCCGTCCCAGACCCCATCATACTTCTGCCTTAATCCCTTCCATGGTGTTTGCTACACCAGACTTGATGCTTGCAAGATCCTGAATCTGGCTCAGCTGAGTTTCCCAGCAAGTGTCTACTGCAAGGATTCACCCAAAGAGCAAAAGTATATTTATACTGGTCTGGAGATAAAAGCTCACTGCTGTAATCAGCCACCTAAAAGGGAGTAAGAACCATTTCTACACCATGCCTGCAGCACACACACAAAACCCTACCTGTATGGCTTCATCCAACAGGAAAATTGCATCGTTCATGAGCAAATTAAGGAAGCGCAGGAAAAGAGGGGGATTCATTGCTTCTAGATTCTCTGAGGCATAATCAGCCAAAGCCTGCAAACAAGACAGCGACTGTCAATGCTCTGACACAGTCCAAACTGCAAGGCACAAATCTGTGAGCTCCACAAAGAGCTAGACACTCACATGCTTGTCTCACCTTTATGCTCTGTTGGTATGAATCCGTGCCCCACATGTATCTCAGGATGGGATACATCGGACGGCGGTAGTTGAACTTCTGCTCAAACTGATGTGGGTCACCTAGACAGAAGTGAGAGCACCACGTTTTGGCTATGGGCACAGGCAGAGATTTTTAGTTCCTTTTCAATGTTTGCTCAGCACCGTGTGGGAGCAGGCTGCGTTTTTTCTTCAGAAAGCTGAATATTGATCACCCAGCTGGGTACTGAATGCAGCAAGCAGTCAAAGCGCAGTTTCACCACCACTTCCTCAACAAAAGGGTCCAGCAGTTCTGTTACCACTGCTGTGAGCAGGCTAAGCTAAGCATCCATAGGGTACAATGAGTCCTATGGAACAAAAGCACGAGTGGCTGCTGGGATCACAGCTACTGCAGATCACCTGGGATACTTTTACAGGAGGAGGGTGCTGCCGATGGACAGTCAGTGTGCCCAACAGCATCCCAAGCAGAAATAGACACAAGCAAGTGAGAAGGGCAGCACTTCCAGCTCTTGAGTAATTCTCCAGTTTCAAAGTGCAGGAAGTGCCAATCGTATGTAGGGCTGCAGGAAACCAGCAGAGTCCAACAGAACCCCCTGGGAAGGAAAATGACCGCCTCAGCTACACATATGCGTTTCCTCTAACAGCATGTGTTTCCTATTGCTCTCAGGGGATTATAAAAAACAGCTCCTGGAGAAGTCAGACCTGTCACTGACTTCCAAGCAACACAACCGATTCCACAGTAGAAGGAAATGGCAAATTACAAGCACTGCTGCACCAACAAACAGCTGCCCTTTGACAGTTATACTTCCTAGCCGTGTGGTTTTGTGCAAGTCAGAACTCTGGAAAGGCAGGTGCTTTGCTGGAATACAATTGAGCAGTTTAACAAAGCACAAAGAGATTCCTTCTTTTACATCAAAGCACTTCAAAACCTGAATAAATTTTAAGGAAGACACCTCTTCACCTTCCATGCTTACCAGTAAACTCAATATCCACAAAGACTTTGATAAGTGCCTCAGCAAGATGGGCAGCATACTGGTAAGAGCAGAACACTCTTTTACGATGAAACACACTGGAGACAAGGGGATTCTGGGCCTGATCTAAATGAGGCATCACAGCTTCCAGCACTTCTGCCAGCTTGGCTCGCAGATGAGGATTTTTCATTCTGTAAGCAAAAAACCAGTAGAATTCAAAGGGATACTTAAAAAAGATCAATTTCAGTATGTTCCTGTAGCAACTAGCAAAGCATCTCTAACACAGCAGCTTCTTATGTCATATAGGAGCATAAAGCAAAGCGACAGACAGATTCTGCTGGGAACAACACCTGATTCTCCCACTCAACTCCCACTCAACATCCTTTCAACACTAGTTTTTGTTAAATACAGCCAGATGACCACAACTAGCATCTAAATTCTACTCAGCACCACACTTGCTCGTTTCTGTGTGTACAGCACCAAGGGAAGCAGCAGAATAAGTAATTAAAGTACATTTTGATTAGGTAGCGATTTCCAGCTGATGGATACTCATAGTGCTCCTGCTGCCATATGCCCTCTGTGTAGATGAGAGTGCCAGCAAGCACAGAAGTAACTTCTTCAGGTAGTAAGAAGTATTGAGAGTGCTGGAAAAACTCTCTCAACAACATCTAGAGACGAGCAGCAGTTACTGTTACAGCAACAGCCAAACCTCCCTTGCTCAGTGTTCACTGGCACCTCGTTTCTGGGTGACTCTGCTCCCACACAGGATGACTAAACAAGTATTTAGGCACTGAATATTCCGTTTGCCTCATGTGAAGCACAAGTTCTTCAGGCAGCTTTTAGTGCCTTCTGTGAGCAGAATGAGTTTTTCAAAGAGATCAAGCAACCTGCAGATGTATGAGCCAAGCCCCAAGGCACCTCTGACAATTCCCACCTTTCTGTTTCTATCCAGGTGCTCTGCAGTAAGCACAAAGGCTTTAGACCTGGTCTGTACGTACCTCTCCACATCACCCATGAAAACAGTAACGAAGTGAAGGATGTGCTCCAGAGAATCAGCAGAAGTCTCCAAGATGTCATCAGCAAAACGCCGCAGGAAAATGAAGAAGTCACCCAAATTATCTGCAAAGAACTCTGTGAGGAGAGATTGCATGTTAGTTCATCAGGCAGCTCACACAGTGGCACTTAGCTTACCTCTCTAATTCCAATTAAGGTTTCAGAACAAAGGGGGAGTTTTATTAGAATATCAAAATCGTGAAGAATACACAGCCTGAAGAAATCTAACACACAGGATTCACATCACTCATCTCAAAAGTCATTCCACAGGGCTCCAGCAGCTCACCACTGCTATCATGCACTGCTACGCAGCAGAAGCTCAAGGGAAGACAGTCTCAACACAACAGAATTTAGTGCACAGGGAGAACAGTAAATCAATGCAGGATTTGGCCAAACTTAGCAACATGGCAATGCACAGGATCTTTAAAGGGTCAGCAGCAATCAAAATCTGAAGTGTTCCCTGAAAGAGCTGCAAATGTTAGGAGAGTTAATAACCCCCTTCAAAGAGAATATTCTGTGCAAAGAAAAATGCTATCAGCAGTAGCACTGCATCCTCTCCCCTGGAAAGCAAAGCACTTCCCTGGACAGAGCTTCCAGTATTCACCTAGGCATCATCAGGACCAGCTTGCTGGATTAACTGAGAGAGCTCTGCCTGTTTTGGATGCTGTGCTCTGGGTGTTGTTACCGTTGAAGTTGCAGCTGACTCACACCACACTCTCTCACATGTTCTATAACTCGCCCTTCACAAAGCTAAAAACTAAGGGGAAACCCTGGTGCTTAAGGGATCATAAAGAATAAGGCCACGTATGCATCAACACTCCGAACAGAGCATTTCTTAAGCTGCTTGAGATTCAGATTCACATGCAGCAGCACAAACCAGCAGGAGAAGTGGCTTCACCTGGTACATAGGCCAACGCACTGTTTTCCACTCCTGGCAACGGAAACGTCAGCTCTACGGGCTCAGTCCCTTGGTTTCCTATAGCCAGCTGCACCAGGAGAACTGCCATGGACACCTGCAGGTTCAGGCAGTTCTGCAGCATCTGCGGCTCCGTCATCGCTGTCTTCGTGGAGAGATAGATGGTCATCAGGCGTTCAAACTGCTCCCTGAGGCTGTCAGCAGCAGGGCTCGAACTCTGCTGAGCTTCTCGCCACGCTACCTGCAGGCGGTGAAGGCTTTGGTTTATCTTTACCATCTGGTCGTGCAACCTGGTCGGGGAAAACAAGGCAAGAGCTCAGACAAGATGCAAGTAAGTTCAGTACAGACTGCCCAAGCAGTACAGAGGTCACCGTGCTTGCTAGCTAGAACTTAGCTTGTTTGTCAGAGACATTCTTGCAGCAGGAAAGCATCTTTTCTGTTTAAGCTATTTCCTTGCAAACAATCAGTTTCAAGGGTCAGCAACAAGAAATGCATAAAGAAAGGCAAGCCAGGGCTTGACAGAACAAGAAATCCTCCTGAAATACCAAAGAGGTCTGCTGAGCAGCCTGGTAAAGCAGCAGCTCCTACGAAGCACTCTGCAGTGGTGCAGACAACAAACCCACGCAGCTGCAAACCTTGTTGGGTTACCAAGGTCAGGCTGTGGGTAAGCCTGGGAAGTGACATTTTCAGTTTCCCAGCAACGAGCCACTTGCATAACTTTTTCATCTATTTCTATATTTAGATAATAAACCAGAAGGGGACCATGCCTGAATCAGTGGTGACCTCACAGTATCCAGGCAACACTTCAGAGAAGAAAGCTATAAAAATAGTGCATTCTGGTGTCCAGAAAACTGTTTCCTGGAAACGGCCAGTTACCTTGCACTGCTGCTTTGGATAAAATCAATTTAGTGCAGCAGTTCAGGCACCTCACACTCTGCCACTGAGATGCTCCCCAGTACATAAACAGAAGGACAGAGGCCTGCTGTCCCAGAGAAGGTGACAGAACTGAGTGAGCCCTGGCAATCCAGCACCTGGCTGTTAAAATACTGTAAGTCACGTGGACTCTGTCAGGCTGTTAGCTCTGCCTGAACACAAGGCAAGCAAAAATTCTTTACCAAATTAGTCAGACACTCAGGTTGTCAGTCAAAATGCATTTGGCAACTCGACTGGTATACCCTGAACTCTGAATATTTACTAAAAATCCGTGTAATCATGTGCAGATGTACAACAGCAATGGGAACAATCTTTTGCCTAAAGCTTGAGCTTTCACATGATTTCTGAATATTAATTATTGAAGCCTAAAGACATAAAACCTCTCTCAAAGTGCCTCAGCAGCACCTCTAGCACCTTCTCAGAGTCCAGCTCCCTAAGAACACACACAGCTCTAGAATTATTACCTGTGAAACCCTAAGTGAAGGGTATACTGTGTCAGAACCAGGTTTTCTGTCACCAGATTGTAGCTGTTGGCAAACTCCGGCTCTTGTTCAGTCACAGCAGGTATCAAACACGTTTCTTTTTCCAAACCTAGAATTAAAAGCATCTTTGCATTAAGCTTTGTTAAAGGGTCAAGAGAGCTCCTCCTGATAATATGAAATGACTGCAAGTGACACTGGACAGTGTTTTGAATTTGAATTTGAATTCATCCCTTCCCTTTTTCCTCTGCAGTCTCTCACTTAACTCAACGTTAACCAACATACAGCAAGAGTGCACAGGAGAGGTTAAGAGCTGAGAAGATCCCTTTTTACTTCACTTGCTCCCACAGTTTTGGATACCTTTCATATGTACATTCTTACTCCTCCGCTCCTCTTCATTCAGCTCCTTCAGGGCACAGTAAGTGGGGTTAAAGGTTAGCAGCCTAGGAGATTTTGGTTTGCAGAAGGGCTGACACAGCTTCAGGAGGGCAGCTCCCAAATTCAGGAAGAAGGCATCTGAGGCATACATCTGGAAGAAGATCTCTGGCATCTGATTAGCCCAAATTTTGGTACGGCCTGAGTTAGCGTGCAGACAGTTTCCGAGCCAGGAAAGAATCCTATGCTTCGTTTCTGGAGACAACTGCAACAGGTTCTTGAGCATCTGGTAGATCTTCTCATGGAACTGGGCCATAAACTGTAACAGGAAACAGAGAATGGTTGAAGGAGTCATGATCTGAAGGCTTCTTTTGACTCCCTCACCAATGCTTCCAGAGCTGCCCCATGTCCAGACCACAGCCCACCCTCAAAAGGAAGGATTTTCAAAGTAAATTATCACTGTGACACCTGTGTTCATCACCACTCAGACACGCATTACCAATAGCTCAGAACCCGAGGCCGGAATAATTAACAACACACTGAAATGCAAGTTGTTTCTGTGGGAAATACAAGCAAAATCCTTCACACATTTTTGGCAGAAACAACAACCCTGAACGAACGCACGGCTGGAAATCTCATTCTTTGTGAAAAACACCTGCACCTGAGTGTGCTTCCCCACTTGTGTCCTACTCTGTGATGCTTCTCTCTTCTGAAACAACCTCAGACCCTACTAGCACTGCTGGTCTCAGGAAGGAGGCTCTTTAATTTCACAGAGGAAAAGTGCTGCTCGTCGTTCTGTCTGCTCGTGAGCCAATGTTTTAGTTGAGGAAAGGTACTGAAAAAACACTGTCACAGTAAATACAGCAAAGGTAGATCATCTCCATACACCATCTTAAGTTATGGTGCCCTACATTTTGGTACATTATGGGACCCTATCATTTTCCCAAAGCTCAGGAAGCGACTGCATAAGCAATGACTTCTCAAGCAGCAGAAACATGAGGTCAGTATGAAGACTTGGGATACGACCTGGCTAAGCAGTGACACCCATCCATGTCCTACAGATGGAGAATCCACAGGCTAAAGTGGTTCTGCAACTTTCTTAGCCACAAGCCAGGCTAAGAGCCAGCAAAAAACACAACCCCACATTCCAGTCTTCTCACTCGAACCCAGAAGCAGAGACCCATAAAACCCACTGGGAAGCAGCATCGTTACAATTCAGTCTCACCTGATGAATGTTGGATTCCTGCACCTTGATCTCTTGTGGACTGGATCGGGATGGATTCAAGAAATACCCATGATTCTCTACCACACCAGGAGTCTTTAGCAAGCAGGAGATATTTAAAATGACACCTAACAAAGTCTTCTGGTACATCTGTCCATTGCTAGGATCCTTGGGCTGAATATACCCTGCAAAAACCTAGGGAAAACAGTTGAACGTTGCAGCAGCCTAACTGAAATGCAGTCACCAAAGCTGCACTGTAAAGATGAATTGCTGTAAATCAGAAGAGCACAAGATGTGTCACAGAAAAAAAAAAAAAAAAAAAAGCATCATTAAAAGAAACAAAAATCAGCCATGAACAGAAAATTACAGGTACACGGGAGGTACCTGCTTCTAGGATCACTGTCTGCTTTTCTGCTGCCATGTGCAACCTCTTTTTCCACTTCTACCTCTTGCCTTTTTGAGTGACACTACAGAAGCATTCACTGAACACCACTGAGATGATACTACTCCAACCAGCTGGGTTTGCCCATAGCAATTAAACAAGCTAACAGTCCTCGATAACTGAAGAGCACGCACCTTTGCTACGTCTTTCTGCTTTGTGAAGTAGAGGATCACGTCCAGGTAAGTGTACAGCAGGATCTGGCAGAGGTCCAAGTCCTTGATCCTGCTCAATAAAATATCAAACACCGGCACCATGACTTCCCCAAACGTCCGCACTTCCTCATCCATCGTTAAGGCTTCAATGACCTCCTCCAGAAACTCAGTCATGTCTTCAAAATCTAGCAAGGGACACAAGGCAATGACTGGCAATGTTCAGTGCAGCCAGATCGTAGAGCATGCACGCACTGCAACCTGAACACAGCCCTCCTCTTCGTCTTCCTTCTCATGACAAAGGGAGTCAAAGGTTTATCTGAGCCACAGTGCTGTTCTTGCTGCTTTTACCAGTGAGATACAAGAATTCAGCGTGCCTTTTAGAGCCACCTCCTCAGTGCAGTCAGGAGATCTCATTGTCATTCTGACTGCAAAATTTAAACTTTCCCAGGGCCGAACACACTTGCAGAGAAACACAGCTCAAACAGAACAGAACAACCACTAACAGTAACCTCACTAAGACATACATTAAGTTCACCCAAACTTACGTGCTCCTCTCAGTGCTTCCAGCATCAGGTCCACCAGCTGCTCATACACATTTTGGTTAACATAAATCTCTGGGGTGAGAAGAACAGTGTGAGCATTTGACACAGTCAGATTTCGGCAGCGCACAGCAAAGGGCAGCAAGTTCTCTGGAACCTTGGTTATCTGCACAGAAAGAATAAAACACATCTGAGGTTGCATATCCACCTCTTGCCATGAAAACATCAGCTTTTAGACATCAGCACTACCTTCTTTCTCAGAAACTCCTACCCACCTCTTCTCTTGCCCTCTGGAAACAGGCATAGAGGTAGCGTAGAATTTGTTTCTCCCCTGCATCTCGATCTGCAGAGAGATTCTGTGTGCCAGCAGAGGTCATGTAAATCAGGTTGTTCCCAGGCTCCTGCAGCAGCAGGCGGGTAAACAGTGCCTAGATACAAGTAAAAACAGCTCGAAAGTGAAACAGCTTCAGAAAGGAGAAAAATTACAAACAAACCAAACAGAAAAATCCATTATCTTTTAAAAACAGGCTAGGCACTTGCAAAGTTCTCCTCATCTGTCACCGTTGCTACAGGACAACCTATCTCAAATAGAAGATACTAAATTCCCCAAGTGAGCTAGGATTTTAAGAGTTTGGCCAGTTACAACCAGCAAATCTCTTGTAGCACTGATGCAGTCTCTATCTGGACAGCCATTGCTCTGCATGAGATATGAGGCATGCAGTTGTTATACCTGTTCGATGTTTTCCATGTCAAGCCAGTCTTGGTCATCCAGATCTGCAGCCATTTCTTCCAAATACACACAACGAGCTGGAATCCCATTTCCACTCTTCATGCTGGGGTCACCTGATGAGAACGTAAATAATCTGCTGTCCTGGTTGATAGAACATAGCTGCAGGAAGTGAAATCTGCAAGCAGGATCCTGCCTGTGGCAAAGGCAGTCGTCTGCTAATGGCTGCTGCAGGGAAGCACTGCCCACCTCCCAGCATCCCTGTTCAATTTCACACAGATCTGACAAGCTCCTGTTTAAAACACATTTCATTAGGGAATCCAGCAAGGCATTTTTCTGCAAGCACAGAACCCACACCATTAGAAGCTGCACTCTCACACTGATATCATTTGTATAAGACGGTTTCGGGGTACTACGTGGTTCCTCACAAGACCCCAAGCTCTCGGGGAGTTTCTCTGTTCACACCCTTGTCCCATGTGGCCCCACTTAGCAGGAGCAGCACGAGCTCCTCAGCACACTGGTGCCAGAGGTGCCACACTGGTGCCAGTTCCGAGACATGCTAAGTGATGCTTCCATTTGCTGCATGCAGAGGACGACACTCAGAGCTGTTAACTCCCAGGATTGTTTTCAATGATACAGGCAGAAACAGTCTTTCACAGCAGTTGCACAACATTGTTTTCTCTAACCCTCACAGGTGAAAAGCAAACACATAAGCTCTGTTCAAGGTTCTGGGAACATCAGATAGGAACCAGCTGCACGCTTTGAGGACACAGACCTTTTTCACCTTGCGTTCCTCCCAGCCTGTTTTACACCAGCATAAGAACCAGAGCAGAGCGTGCCGTCTGAGGAGGGGCCATGCCTCCTACTGTTCACCCAGAGAACACCAGCATCCCACCCCCCTGAGGCCCAAAGCAAGCCTTCACAAAGCAAGCCACATCAACAACTGTGGGACAGCACGAGCACTCACTGTTATCCAGAGTGATGAGAAAAATCCTTTGGATCATGTGATTGATGTTGAGCTGCTCGCACAGCTCCCTCTGGGAGCGGAAGGAGCGGCTGATCTCGGCCACAGAGTAATCACAGTCATCGAGGCTCTCGGACACGCTGTTGTCAGAGTCATCCTGGCTGGCTGAAGTTTCCTCTCCTGCAAAATAAAGCTCCTGAGCTTCTTCCTCCTCTGAGCCGGGGAAAGGCTTCGCAGGAACACACGGCACCAGCCGGCAGCCCCCCGCCCGCTTCCCCGTCTCTGCCCAGCAGCAGACGGCCTCGCCCAGCCCCGCGGTCCGGCCCTGACCTGCCAGCTGCCGCAGCTGCTGCTTCTGACCGGCGGCGAACTGCTTGGCGTCGGCGAGGGAGCTGAAGAGCGCGGCGAAGGGGTTGCCGGAGATGCTGTTGTTGTTCTCCTGATCGGTCATCTCCACTCAGCGCCGCGCCATGCGGGCCGGGCCGGGCCGACCTGCTGTGACGGCGACGAACCGAACGGAACCGCACCGGCCAGGCCCGGGGCCGCCGCGCTCACCTCCTGATCAGCCAGACAGCGGGCGTCACCGCGTCGCACTCTACTGACGTCATCATCGAGAGCCGGAAGTTGGGCGGGAGGGATTAAAGAGTCGCGCGGTGCTTTAGCGCCCCCTGGCGTCTAGGAGGGCTTCGGCATGTAAACAAAAACACGCACCGGTGCAACCCGCATGCATTAATTAGCTAATGAATTAGCTAATGTTGGAATTCGCACATTTATGCACAAGCCGTCAGACCTAGTATTGATTTATGGATGTCTTGCATCGGCGTCACTGTCCCTTGGGATGTTCCAGAATCGTGGGGATGCAGTGCTTGGGGCTGTGGTTTGGTGGCACAGTGGGGGTGGGCTGCGGTTGGACTCGGGGATCTCAGAGACCTTTTACGACCTTTATGATTCTATATGTGTGCATTGCAACTTTCCCCCAGCCCCATCCCGTGAGGCCTCGTCCTGGCGCCATTGTCCCAGTACCATTGTCCCAGTAGCACTGCCTTGGCTGAGGGCTCAGGAAGGGAAGAGCTCTGGGAGCAGCCCTGGGCACAGCCCCATCTGTTCAAGCCACCACCAGACACTGACATCACCATTGTCATGAACAGGTTTTAATGTTCTGCTGAGGGGTTCTTTGCCCCGTGATACAAAACCAAAGCTCTGCGGTCGCACTGAGCCTCGATGTCCGCCCTCTCAGGACCCGCAGGGCTGCGGCAGCAGCTCCCAGCATAGGCTGGGTGTAGAGCGGTCCTGGCGCTCCAGCTCTGCCATCTCCTGCATCTCCCTGGCGCTCACTGCTGGGGTCTGCACCTCGAAGGTCAGCTCGAAGCGGCTGTAGTCCACGCGGAAGGCGCCTTTCTCCAGGGACATGCAGGGTTCGAAGCGGTACCCCCACAGGATCTCGTCCTCGGTGTAGGAGGTGCGGGCCTGGCACGTCATCCCTGCGGCGGGGACATGGCGAGAGGCGGTGGTGGGCTTTGCACCATGCTAACACAGGTGGCCACCCGCAGACCCCGCTCCCTGTCCCCTCGCGCCCGGCTCTGCCTGACCCCTGCCCACAGCATGGCTTCAGCAGCACCGGGCCTGGCCCCCCACAGGGCTGCGACGGAGCCGCCCTGACCCCTCCTCACTCACCCGTAGCTTCCACAATGCCCTCGAGGATGATGATGATCTCAAACTGCTCCCTCTTCAGTGACTCTGCCGACAGGTCCCAGAAGGGGCTGTGCTGGTTGATGACGTGGCAGATGATCTGGGGCTCCACCAGGAACAACCTGTCCTCCCCTGTATCGTAGCCTAAGTTCAGCTCCGACTGCTCCAAGGGGATGAACTCCCCTTCTTTGGTCTGTCGGGATTTGATCAGCTTGGCTCTTATTTTTGCATCCACCATGTGGCTCTCCCGGAGGTCCCCGATGCGGAACATCAGACAGAGCTTCTCGTCCCTGTGGGAGATGACACAATTTTTGCTGAAGATTAAGGTCTGGGCACGCTTCTTGGGCCTGGAGATCTTGACAAACATGCACCCCACCATAAGGGCATCAATCATGGACCCGATGATGGACTGCGCCATCAGCAGGATGACGCCCTCAGCGCAGTTGGCTGTCACGATCCTGGAGCCGTAGCCAATGGTCCTCTGACTTTCCACAGAGAAGAGTAAGGCAGATATGAAATTGTCCACGTTCTCGATGCACGCCTTCCACTCTGGATCCCCGATGTGGTTGACGTCATCCCTTATCCACGCATCAAAGAAATAGATGGTGCCGAAGACAAGCCAGGTGACGATATAGCACATCATGAAAACAAAGAGAAACCAGCGATACTTGAGGTCCACAATAGTGGTGAAAATGTCCGAGAGAAACCTCTTCTTCTCCTGGATGTTGCCCAGGTTCACTTGGCACTTGCCCACTTTGGTGACGTAGCGCTGGCGCCGCTGCTTGCCGGTCAGACCCAGCGGCCGCTCGTCCTCTATCAGCTTGCAACGCCGGCTCTGCAGCCTCTCAGAGGCAGGGATGGAGACGATGCTGCGGTTGGGCGTCCTGCTCTGTGTGGGGCTGAGGATGCTGGGCACGCTGCGGTTGTGCCGCGGGTACCATCGAGAGGCGCCGTCACGCAGCACGGGCGAGTGGTCTTGGCGTGAGGCTCGGCGGTGCTTGGGCACGTCGCTGGTGGTGATGGAGACACTGGGCCAGCGCCTGGTGGATCCCATGGCTTCCGAGTCTACACAGCTCTGCGTGGGAGCTGGGTCACTAGGAACATCGGTGCCACAAGGTGAAAAGAGGTCGCTTGGAACCAGGGCACTTCTCTCAGCAGCAGCATCTGCGAGAAGCACGGGGGCAGCTGGGACTTCGGGCTGTAAAGGGAAAGGCTCCAGTCAGCATTAAACCACCCTCCTCGTGCTCCACACCGTCACGCAGCACGGCGAGGCCGTGTGGCCCTACCTTCTGGGGGAAGGTGCCATAGCGGCTGGTGTCGGTGGGTGGCCGTGGCAGGTAGGCCAGCATGTGCCTGGCGGTGGGCGCCTGCGCAGGTGGGATGGAGTTCCTGCGGCCCCAGGGCTCCTCGCGTGGAAGCCAGGTGCTGCCCACGCTGTTGTGGGTGCAGAGGCTGTGCTGCGGCTCCGTGCTGCTGCCGGCTGGAAGCACCGCGGCCATAGCGCAGGGTGCTGTGGGAACAGAGCGGGGTTGTCAGGTGGAGCTGTGGGGTGTGTGGGCAGTGCAGGGTTGGGATGCTGGGGGGGGTATTGCCTGGTCCTGCTCACAGCTCCTTGGGGCTGTGGCAGGTGAAGGATGTTCGTGTGAGGGAAAGGTTGGGCACCCGCAGTGTCGTGGGGCTGTGAGCAAGCACGGAGGGAAGCAGTGCTCCCCACTGGGGTGCCTCAGCCCTGCTTGCTCCGTGCCCCTTCCCTGCACTGGGATGCGGTCACAGTGAAAGCACTGCGAAAATCCCACAGCCCTGGGACTCCTCAGGATGACACAAAACCGTCACTAACAGAAGCCCCGTTTGAGTGCTTTGGAAAGTATTCCGTGGGTGAGAAACGGACCCAAAGCCTTCATCTGTGCTGCTGATGTCAAGACAGCCCCAGCACATTGTCTGGCCATCATCTCCCACGCACTTGAAGAGTCGGTGTTTATTTTAATACAGGTTTTCATTGAAAGGGAAGTTGAATGTGACCCAAAGAGCTACTTCAAAATGCAAACAGCAGCCCTGAGCAGAGCCAGAGACAGGCCGGAGCCCATCCCAGCTGCAACCCTCACATGGTGCACCTGCACTGGGGTGTCATGGCCTGGGGAGCATCTCTGCAGCCCTCAGTGCAGCTGCAGCTGCTGCTAGGAGTGTAGCACAGTGCCACCCCCATGCATGCACTGGGACAGGATGTGCTGAGTTCAGGAGCACTGCAAGGAGAGGCAACATGCAGCAGGCAGACCTGGGGGAGAATCCCAACTGCGAGGGCTCTGGGGATCTCTTGGAGGAAGTGGGTTGTTAATCTGAGTCCCACCTAAATCATAATCCCGTTACTTGCATTTCTGCACTGTGGGCATGGGGCTGTGACACAGAGCAGGGGGAATGCTGACCCTGCAGCCATCCCAGGGCCGGCAGCATGGCCCCTCCCACTGTGCATCCATTGCAGCTGGTACCCAAAGCACCCAAACTCTCTGGGGCGGGTGCTGAGGGCCACCCTCTCCTGCCGTATCTCAGTCAGGTGATGGAGCTGAGCTGGGCAGGAAGCACCAGATGGCTAAGCCAATTACTTGCCCTAATTGCATTGCACCACCTGGGGATGGCTTCCTCCCTTTCAGCCCACTTGCGCAGCCCTCAAACTGCGTGAAGCAGGCACAGCCTCCAACGGTCACTACCTGCAGCTTGTTCCCTGGAAAACAGCTTTAACACCACCCAGAAACATAACTCGGAATGGGGAAGCCCTGCCAGGCACGGGATCCAGCCCCGTGGGGCACACAGTGTGGGGGTACCTGGCTGGCCGAGCCCCCTCCCCGTCAGCGGGCTGCAGCCTCACAGCAGGACCGGCCCCAGCACGGCTCCAGGCGCTGGTCCCCCCAGGGACAAGGCGAGGGGCCCCGCTGCCTCATCCAGCATCCTCTGCCCCGGCTGCTCGGTCCTGGCGCGGGCGCTCCGTCCGTCTGTCGAGCAGCGCTGGGGCCCCCAGGCTCGGCTCTTGGGGCAGCTGGATAGAGAAGTTACAAACAGACAAATTCTGCCACGGAGCGACCCTGCTGCAGGGGAGCACGCACGCTCCGGGCAGCCCCAAGCCTCTGCATGGGAGCATCCTGCAAAAAAAACCCACACAAACAACCCATCCCAGCTGCAACCTGCAGCAAAAATGAATAAAGGAGAGGGAAGGTGGAAAGCAATCACTGCTCAGCACAGCGCTGAGCACTGTGCTGTGTCTGCACTGCCTGGGCCAGGCTGTGAGGATTGGGCTAATGAGCCCTGGGGGAAGAGTGTTATCTCAGAAATAATTATCTGCTGTAATTATTCCTTTCCTCTGGCAGCACAGAGCCGACATCTGTACACCCCGGGTGCGGGGCTGGGGAAGCAGCAGCAAGTGCAAGAGCTGCGGGAGAGCGCACAGGTTTGGAGAACTCAGCTCCTGTAGGCAGAGCAGCAGCAGATCAGTGGTGAGACTCTTTGTAAAGCCAGGAAGTTCTGAAAATTCTGAATCCCTGAATTTTAAGATAATTTGGAGTTAGACTAGAAAGTGTTTTGAGGTTCCTTCCAGCTTAAACGATCCCATGATTTCCCTTGATATGCTACAGCAACAGCTCCTGCCAATTGCTTATATTTAGAGTTTTCCCAAACTGTGTGTAATTCCTGTAACACTGTGTGAGACTCATGGGTGTGAATTCTGGATGCCTGCACCCAGTGTCCAGTGTCCTACAAACACTGCACTAGTAGAGATGCCCGTGCATGGAGCTCTCACCTTCAGAATGAGGATGAGAGCAGTACTGCAGCACCGCTCTGTCTGTCACTGAGCCCCCCCGCCTTGCACTGCTGCTGTCCTGCTCCTGCAGGGATGTGCCTCATGGTCCCATGGCTGCTGCCCCATCCCACAGCGCGGCTCCCAAACACTTGGTGATGCCCAGCAGCCAGCACAGAGCAGTTGGCCTCACGGATGCCCCCAGCACTGTGCCCCTGCCCCATCCCTGCCCATCTTCCCCTGGCCATGAGCCCCCCCGCTCGCAGTACCTACCGCATCTCCAGACACAGCCCCTCGGCCTCTGCCTGCCCCTACAGCTGCTCCTGGCCACCGACCTGTCTGCCCCTGGGCATCTTCCCATCAGTTCTGGGGGGGAAATCCCTTCCTGGCTGTGCCGCAGAGCTTAGGAGAAGGAAGGCGAGCTTGGCACGTCCTCCAATCCTGCTCCAGGAGAAGAAGGTCACTCGCTAATCCCCCTCAATGACGGGCAGCATTACCTCAAGATGATTTAATTGGAAGGGCTGGGGGCAGACGCGCTGCGGAGGCTTGGCGAGGGCATTCCCTGCTGGAGGATCCCAGCCCTCACCCACGCCATTCCCCCTAGGTTTGGGGATGGGGTCATCAGCAAAGGCTTCAGGCCATTCTCTACATCTGTGTGGTTTCCTCCATGTGTGTGAGCCATTAACTCAGTGCCCAGTGCACCTTGTCCTGCAGAACCCAGTCAGCACATCTCAGGGCCACGCTCTGTGCTATATTTAAAGCAGGATCCCTACAGCACGAGGGTTAAAGATAGCAAAGGTAGCACCAAGATTATAAATAGTGCTCAGGTCCAGCCTGACGTGGAGTGACCAACACGGCACGACGCAACTCCACCAGCCGCACTTGTGACTGCAGCGCTAGGCTCAACCCGCTCCTCTTGCAGGTGACACAGCTGTCCCCAGCAGGACTGCAGCAGTGCAAACAGCGGCCACAGACAGTGCCTGGGGGCAGCCTGGAACCGGTGGGACCACGGGACCGTGCTCAGGGCAGGCAGTTCCCAGACATCCGAGTTTCCCACAAAGGGCAGAAAGCGGCGACTGTGCTCAGCTGTAGGGCTCTGATGGGAGGATGCAGCAGAGCAGCCCTCAGCCGGCGCTGAGAGATGGCAGCAGGATGTGTACCCAAGGGATCAGGCTCCCCATCCCTAGAGCAAATAGGTGCTGCTGTCCTCACACCTTTTTTAAAGGCCTCCAATCATTGCGTGCCAGGAAAGCGGCAATGAAGCGGTGCTGGGGACACGGAGGTCCTCCTTGTGACCACCACTGTGCTAAGGAAGCAGCAGCAATTTCCCAGCCTTGCCCCCTCATATCCTTCTTGGTAACAAAGCAAGCAGATGAGCGAGAGATTAGTTGCTAATCCCCCCATGAAGATGAATCTAAAAAGCTGGACCTGGGGTTCATGCATGTGGCTGGGCAGGAACAGATGGGAAGCGAGTGTTATCAGAAGGTTACAGCTTTGCTCCTCTCCTTTTTCCTCTATCTTTTTTACAGCAGCATATTTTCTTGCAGCACTGCTGTTCCCCAAGTGACATCCCAGCTCTGCCTCCATCCCATCTCCCCTGGATAACCCCTGGGAGCGGCTGCTCCAAGCGCAAATGTTTGCAAAGCACTTTTGAGGATGAGGAGGAGGGTATAAAGTCCAGCCCCATTGCAACACGGAAACTTTCCAGGATCTCTGCCTCCTGGAGCAGGGACCCAGCACACAGAGCAGTCTCTGGGCCGCTGCTCCTCCATGGAAGCCTCAGGGACAGCTGGCAGCACCTCTCACGGTGTTTATTTAAGGGCTGAAAGAGGGTTGGGGCCTTAAATCCCCCTGGGAAGAACCCAGGCACCACATGCTCTGCCCACAGCCCCTCTCCCCTGCCAAACCTGCAGCTGTTCTTGCCAACTCTCTCCTCAGGGTTCCTGGGGCTCAGGGGATTTGCGTGCTTCTTGCTTAACCCTCCTGTGTACAGCACGGAGAGGCAGCACCCGCTGCAGCCCGTGAGATGCGTTTGCCTTGAAGCAATGCTGCCCGCACACGGGGACAAACCCTTTGTTTCATGGACACGTCCTCTCCCAGGAGCCAGCCCAGAGCATCCCCCAGTTTGCAGGGATGGGGTGGTTGGTGACACACACGGAGCAGGGCCGTGCTAAAGCGCTGCACTCAATGGAGAAGTGGGGGAGAAGGAGCAGAGCGCGAGGCCGACGATGGCTTTCAGAGCAGCCTTGCTCTCCACTGCACCCAGTTTTTCCTGCCTAGCCAGCGGTGCCTTCTTCTATCGCTGCAAAACCAACAGGACATGAAAATGATCGAGGCCACACCCAGGAATTAGAGGTATAAGCCTGACTTTCCCCACACACAACTCCTCTGAACAAACAGCAGCGCTCTGACCGTGACCGCCAACTGAAACGGTGCGTTCATGGAAATCCACACCACAAATACGCAGCTCCAGAAGTGTTAATGCCAAAAGCCTTCTGCTCACCTCAGCTTATCTCAGCCCCAGCAGCGGAGCCGGCACACAGCTCGCAGGAGCCGTGTGAGCATGGCGTGGAGCTGCAACGCAAGGGTCCAGGTGGGCGCGATGCTGCTGGCGCTTTTCGGGTGGGTCTCGTCCTGCGTCACCACCTTCGTGCCCCTCTGGAAGAACCTCAACCTGGATTTGAATGAACTGGAGATCTGGACCATGGGGCTGTGGCAGGTGTGCATCATGCAGGAGGAGGGGGCCACGGAGTGCAAAGCCCACGACTCCTTCCTCGCCTTGCCGCTGGAGCTGCGCGTGTCCCGCATCCTGATGTGCCTCTCCAACGGGCTGGGGCTCCTGGCTCTCCTCTTTGCCAGCGTGGGCTTGGACTGCTGGAAGACGTGTGAAGGAAAACCCAATGCCAAGAAACAGCTGCTGCTCGCTGGAGGAGCAGCGTTCGAAGCGGCGGGGATCACCACTCTCGTGCCCATCTCCTGGGTCGCCTACACCACAGTCCTGGAGTTCTGGGACGAAGCCGTTCCTGACATCGTCCCGCGGTGGGAGTTTGGCGAGGCCATGTTCCTGGGGTGGTTCGCCGGGTCCTTCCTCGCAGCAGGTGGGCTGATTCTTATCTACAGCACCTGCCTGAGCCGGACTGGGACGCCCGCTGCACCTCCAGCCACCCGCCCGCTGCGGCCAGCGACACACAGCCCAGCCACGATGTCACCGTGGAGCCACCACTCACACCCCAAAAACGCCGACCTGGTAATCTGAGACTGCAGATTTTGGCTGTCTGGATTTCAGAGACGGTTCTCACCCGTTAAGGGATGATTTGCTGATTCCTAAGACTGTTCGTTGCAGCTTGGTTTTCTTCCATCTGTGTCTATCTGCTTCACTTTTTGTGGGTTTGTTTTTTCTTTCCCCCCTTTTTCCAAGCAACACTTGCAAACCGAGCCCAGTGCTGTAAGCCAAGAAGGCAAACACAGGGCAGTAAAGAGCACTTTGTATTTCTGGCTACATTTGCAGTATACTCACTGATTACACTGTGTTGGCATTCCCTGGGAATCCCCAGTGGCCGGGAATGTAATCGCTGTAAGACTTCTGTCTGTGCTGAAAAGCTCATCCTTGAATGTCCATTTCACTTTGATGTATTCTAAATAAATTATTACAGCTATTAGCAGTACGTTTCTGTGCTCTGAGAGCAGAACATCCTACGTGGGATGAGCGTTTGATGATGAAAGCACGGGAAGAGCGGGGATGAAGGGTGTGGGTTCTAGGGAACAAAATCACTGCTTGGGTGGCTGTTCATTGAGCAAAGCTTAGGGAGAAAGAGAAGGATGAAGGAGAGAGGTGGGGAGGCAGAAACATGAGCTGATGGCCATCCGCAGAGTTGATCAAGTCACAAAAGTAGCAGCAACCTTCATTTAGAAGGTTCTACAGTGGAACTCTTTACCTGGGCATCAAAGGCAAAGATCAGAGAAACCACAGAAAGATGCTATTTTGTGGGTGCCTGTGAGGATCTCCCCTATTTCCTTGATTCCGCTCAAAAAAAAAGAAATTAAGCCTGCTTTTACATTTGCTCTCTGCTCCTAACGCTACGCCAGGCTGAGCTAACAGACTGCAGCAAACCCACTGCCACGGTGCTATTCCACAAGGGAGCTCACTGCTGCTTTAACCTGGCAGCGCCAAGAGCCACAGCAGCACGGCCGAAAGAAAGGAAACCTCTGCCCAACAGCAGCGCTCCTTGGGGAACCAAAGTTCACTGCTCTTCAAAAGCCCCGTTTTGAAATCCGCACTTTGGTCCAGCGAAGAGTCAAAAATAGAAGTGGGGAGAGAGAGAGAGAGAGAGAGAAAGGAGACCATTCCCAAACATTTGTCACCCTGAGGAGGGATTGCTGGGGGCACAGCTCAGCTCAGAGGGACCAGCAGTGCCATAGCAATGGAGCGTGCACCACGGAGGGGCCAGAAGGGCAGCATTCTTGCCTGATGAATGCACTTCTCAGACACAAACGTGTTTTTTTTTTCCTCAGAGTTACACAAACCCACAAAGCAGAGACTCTATTTTGACTTGAACTCATCACCCGCGCCCTGAAGACACAGCAGGGGGAGGGAGAATGATGGCAAGAGGCTGAGCAAAGGTTTCTTCTCAGTGCCAGTAGCTCCTTCTTCCACACCTGATCCCAACTCTCATGGCTTCATAGGCACTCACGAGAAGCCCTTGCTCTTTTTTTTGGCATATTTGTTCGGATATTTTATTTTTGGCAGCAACAGAACAGGACCAACCTTGTGAGCTGTCTCCCCAGCCAACATCCTGGTCACCTGGAACTCAGAATGTCTTGGAATGACACAATATTGCAAAACTTATCTTGAAATTGTGGCCATTTCCTTGCCATGAGCAAATGATGGAGAACGTGGCACCAAAAACGTTGCATTCAAACCCTGGAGCCCTAAGGAATAAAGCAGAGCTCCCATCATTTCAGGGTTCCCTCCATCACAGCAGCATGGAGCGAGGTAGCAAGGCTGAAAAAGCAGCAGCTCTTGCTCTGTGACAGCCATCAGTTGCAACAGGCTTGGCTCACTTTTTACACACACATAGCTTGGGTTTCTACAGATAATTGTTCCAGCCTTAAGGAGAACTCAAGATAAACCAACTCCCATAGGGGTTAGTTATTCCTCTGTAGGAACTGATGGAGCAGTGGGACCCAGTTGACAATTTCATTCAAACCACAGATCTGCTCATTACAACCAGCGCTGCACCAAGAAGTCCCACGAACACCTGCCTTCAATTTGTCCAAAAACACCCACATGTATTTCTCTCCTTTCCTCCTCAGCTGCTGAAAAGAATCTGCATTTTCTCAGCACAATGACAGAAGGTAAAGGCTCCATTATAATGTAGGACCACGTTAGCAGCTCAATATGCAATTAAATGTTTCATTTCCCCAATTAACAGGGAAAATACTCAGAGATTTTGGCTGCTGAAAACATGGATTTTTTCCTCCTCTTTACTAACTCAACGTGAATGCACTATTTCCTACTGCTTGCTTTGGAAATCAGATCCCCTCCCTCAAAAACAACACCAGCTAACAGAGGGCGACTTGCAACACGACTGAAAAAGGAGACTTTAGGAGAAACCAGCAAGCACTGATAACCAGCAGAGGCATTTTCTCAGCACCATGTGCAAGAATATAGGACAAAGGAGGGGAAGCAGAGCTCCCTGCAGCTCCAGGGGAAGCACAGCCCTCCCCAGCACCAGCCAGCACGCCGTTATCTGCAGACACAGCAGGGCTGGGCTGGTGGCCTTCAGTTACAGCAGCACTGAACGTGAACCCTTGGTCACACTGCTCAATCTGAATAGCAGAAACAGAGAACGGTGAGATAGAAAACCAGACAGAACTGTAACCCAGAGTGCAGCTCAGTGTCCCAGCTGTAGTTAGTTGAAGAGCCCTTCAGAACGGCACCAGCACAGAGGAGGCTCAGTCAGATGCATCACAACCTGTGCTCCCACTGTGGCATGCGTTGGCTAATGGAAGCATCAGCCACAGACCAGACGAGCTGCAGTGCACACATGAGCCATATTTCACCCCAGGGCACAGCATGACCTGGCTGCTCTGGGTGTCACAACGACGTTAAGGCACTGCTGTACATTTCATTGGAATTCCTGCCTTCTCAGGGCTGAGCTGAAGCTGTCAGGTCTGAAGAGCAAACGAAACTCTGTGGTCACAATCACTGCACTCAACTCTTCCTCTGTCAAAGCATACAGAAGTCCCCCATGCTGTCCCAACAGCAGCAGGAGAGAACTTTGAGCTCCCAAGCACTTCACTGCCATTGCAGACGCCCAGAGGAGCTGTCAACCACAGCACTGCAGAGCTACCAATGCTCACACCTGGAGCTGCATTCAAGGACAGACATTCCTGCATTGCTTTGCCAATGGATTTCTTTTCCTCTGCTTCCGCTTCTTTCTGCTGAAGCCAAGAGGAACCCTGAAGGTGTAACAACAGAGGGGAAAAAAAAAACAAATAACACAAAAACGCACAGAGGGAACTTTTTCATTCTAACATAGAACAAATGCTTTTATTGCACTTTTAGAAAAACTGCATAGTCCTAACAGGCTTCCTCTTCCACCTACTCAGAATGTTTGGTTTAAACAACTGTCAGAGTTCAAACACAATCATAGGCTGCCCGCAAACGGAACTCCAAATGAGGCATAATTTATTTCTTACAGGAAGTTAATTAAAAAGAAAAAGGGGCTGATTCTAGGCCTTGCAGTTACCATCACTTATCTAGCACTGAATATCCACCACAGATGCGATGGAAGTTCACTTTCCAACCCAGGAGGGTAACACACTCTGGGGTTATGCCCTGAACCAGCCAGCTAACACCACAGCACCCATAAAGCCTCCAGCTCTGTCCTGTCTCCTGTCACTGCCACTATTTGATTTTGCCTTTCTCAGAGGAAGAATCCTGCTTTTCTTTTGTCAGTTAGAACACAAAAGGGAAACGCTTGTTTAACTTAAGTTGCACGCGTGACTGCACGCAACACACAGAGTGAGCGCTGCTGTTCCTCTCAGACAGAAGTTTGGCAAGATCTGAATATATAATGCAGCTAATAATTTAGGAAGATGTAAACGTGTCTGATGGATCAACGACAGCCAATAGTGCTCACCAGACATACCAAACTGTTCCTCTGTTGATGTCATTGCCAGGGATGTGTGCGTGCTGGGCAGCGTACAAAGTTGCCACAATAGAAAAAGTGTCCTGGCCTGGTCCTAGGAAAACAAGCCAGGTGGAACTGCCAGGTACCTACTGTGCCATATTAGTACAGTGGTTCATGTCCTTTGCATTCTCACTTAACATCTTATCTCAAAAGTGCAATATTGCTTTTCATTCGCTCCTATTTACAAAGCACACAGGTCTCAACACGAAATCACTTCTTCCCTCTCTGAACTCCTCCTGGCGGGAGGACGCTGCGCACGGATGCTTCACAGTGTGCCACTCCGAGGTGCCAGCTCTGCCATCTACTTCACAGTCACAGTCGAGGCGTCATGGATGGACTCCATCACCGCTGCAAAGCGGCTGCAGAGGTCGTATGGGGAGTTGGGACGGATCTTTGGGGGCTCCTTCAGCACCACCACCTCCGTGGAGCCGTCGAGCAGGCGGGGGAGCAGCTCGCCCAGCCTGATCTGCAGGCTCGCTGCAGGAGGAGGAGGATGATATAATCAGTGGGACTGGAACTGAAATATGTGCCGAAAAATGTGCTACAATACTGATTTCAAGATCTTAAGAAGGTGTTTTAAGCAGTCCCTTCGTTCCTTTCTAGTTAAGACCTAGACACAGCCCTCAGAGCACACCAACAGCATGCATAAGGTAATGCAGGTGGCCATTCCCATTCCCTACCGTCCATGTCTTCTCGTCCCAGATAGGAGCACCAGCGGTTTCTCATGACCTCGATGGCATCCATGTCTTCTCTGGAGATGTCAAAGTTGTTAATGAGGTGCATACAAGGGATGATCAGCTCATTCAGGATGCTAATGCCCTCTGCCACATGAGCTTCCTCACAGCTTACAAATAGAGCCGATGCCACCTCATTCAGCTTCTAGGAGAGGAGAGAGAATCTGAGAAAGACCTTTAGGAAGCAACCACGGTCTTCTGAGAATCAGCATGCTGTCAGAAAAGGCACAGAGCTCAGTTCCTTTCCATGGACAGCTGTGCAGCACAAAGTCAAACAGAACCAGGTGCTGGGCTCTGCTAGGTTCTGGAGAAGCAACTACTGTTAGCCAAAGCAATCATACTTCAGAAAACAAACTGATAAGTACGTACATATTTATGTACATATTAACAAATTGTTATATAAATATACAGCACATACATAGCTTACTCATAATTCTGGTTCTCGTATCTGCTTTACCAAATCTCCTCGAGAGCCACAAACATTTTTTCACTGTATTATTCTACATCTCCGTGATGATCCCCAGGCTGCTCTCACCCCTCCACAACCCCCCCAAATGGCTCGAGAGCTCCTCCTTTACACACCAAGAGACACTTTTTTCTATACAAGGTGATCAGTGATTCATTCACTCCTCTGTTGGCTCCCTTCTTCAGCAGGGCGGTGTTGCTTTGGTAGGCATAGATCAGGTAGGTCAGGGACTCCTTGTACCTACAAGAAGAGAGCCAGCTGTCGAGCCTGCAAGCTCTGGGTCTCCAAAAAGTGCTTAAACCCACTACAGTGCCTAATTCAAGACAGTTTAGTTTTAGTATAGCAGTTCACAGGGCCAGAAAGTGATGGCAATTGTACAGCTTCACTGGGAGAAGGACGAGGGGATGCTAAGGACAGACACCTAGCTGGTGTACTCAGCATAACCAGGGTTGGCTCTGCATTCAAGGAAGGGCAACCAGCGAGTCAGGAATAAACTACATTGGCCTCTATCACAAGGCTGAAAGAAGGTCTGAAAGAAGTAATTCTTCCAAAAGAGCCTCTACTTCTAGGCTGTAGCTTATCTTGAATAAAGTCACCATTAAAATATACTTACTTTCTATTCTGGTACAGCTCCAACCCTGTAAGCAGGTAAACAGACACCTTCCGAAAAAGACTGTAGTCTTCGTGCCATTTCTGTTGAGGAAGAAAACAGTGTCAGTTTCACCTCCAACACTTTTCACACTCCTTCACAACTCGCAAGTCTATTTGATTTGACCCCTTTGAGAGTTTAAAATTCTCTCAGAAGCCACAAATTGACTCAGTCAACTGCACTCTATCCCCTGAAGTCCAGCTAATTCCCTTCTGCTTTCTGTGCTGGCACTGCTCTGAACCACATTCCCAGTTTCCCACACATTGCTTTGGAAAGCATGAGCTCTGACTGCAAGAAGGCCAAAGGTGGCACTTACCTTGTACTCCTCCATATTGACCTCATCAGGACCGATCTCTTTCAGTTTATCTCGTGCTACCTTCATAATGCTAATTGACCTGCCCCGCATAAGAAGAGATGAGAAAATGAGAAGGACGGCCTCAGCTGCTTCCAGATGAGAAAAACTTCATCTTGGAGCCCACAGCACAAACCTTTCATCATAGCTGAGGTTTTTGTCTGCAAACTGCTCGAGGAGGGTCCGTTCCACAATCTGCTGGGGAGCATCGTTTTGAAGGAAGTAAACGAGCACGTGCTGCAACCGGGCATCGTTCTGAGGGGTTGGGGTCTCTTTGGAAAGGAGATAAAGTCTGGAGTACTCCTCGTGGAATGCCTGGCAAGAAAGCACACACACTGAGGCGTCCACCCTTTCACCAGTCTGAATTCTGCAGCGGCTGATGCAGTGCTTAGAACTGCCCCAAAATGATGGGGAGCCCACAGGAGAGCTAAGCTCTGCTGCTCAGCTGTGCTCTGCTGGTGAATAGCAGCCCATGAGCATCAGGAACGATGCATTCCAAGGCAGAAGCACATGCATCAAACATGCGGTTTTCTGAAGCATCCAGGTATCTGAATGGCTTCCTGAGAGAGTGGGATATATAAAACAGGTTTGGTAATCCTCTTGCAAACGAAAGAGTTGTAAAAATCAACTGCAATCATCTTATATCTGTGAGCATATTGTCCTTTATATTCCTGTAGATAGAGAACACAGGGGGTTTCGCCCCGTGCTGTATTTTTAATTAAATCTACCTGCTGGTAAAACCTAACACCAGAGCCAACACTGGGCAGCTTGTGTTGCTGCAGATTCCCCTATTCCATGCATTCTTTTCATGAAGACACCTTTTACAAGAGAAGATATCATGAGCATGCACATTCCAGAGCACAACAAATTTCACGAGCGCTCGTATCCTGACCACAGCACCAAGGACGTGCAACAGATGCTGAAAGACAAAGAGAACCTCATTTTTAAACCCAGACCAAGAGAATTACCAACACTGAAAGAAAAAGGAGTACAAACAGCAAATAGCCTTCTGAGAGAAGGCAGTTCTTACAAGCTCCAAGACTTGCTTGGGATGCGAGGACATGGCGTTATGCAAGCACACACACTACTGCAGGACAGAAAAGCCATTATCTAGAAAAACAACTGCATGGACCTTTCCTTTCACTTGCTTGTATGTCTTTATACATAGCACAGATCCTTCATTCTGTGAACACAGATTTCCATGCTTGTGGAAATGAAGCAAAGGAGCAGGATACCTTAACGAGCCCCGCTTCAGACCCATCGCGATCAAAGGTCTGGCGGGCTTTTGCAATAGCCAGGATGACACCTTGCATGGCTGGACTCAGCATCACCTACCATGGAAAGCAGGAAAAGAAACACAAACAAGAACGAGGAAAACAGTAACAGACAGGAAAAGAAGAGAAAACATGGTGAAGAGAGGAAAGAACTTTGAATTTTGAACATGAAAAACACTAGCCATATCCCCTCTGCATCCCATTCAGTTTTCCCAAGCAACACAAGAGAGCAGTGCATGTGGCAGAGGAATTAATTGTGCTGAGTTCATACAGGCATGCATTAAACATACTCAAGCAGTACCTATCTCTATATTCCTATAAGTGAACTCTACTTCTAGAATGCTGCTGGGTGTGTGTGAAGTTAACCAGGTTGGACAAACCAGGAGCTGGGATACTGTGAGTTACACTGCGAGTGCTCCATCCCTTTGACATATATGGGACAAAGCTCTGAAGGCAGTAAGGAGGTTTGTAAATACATCCAGGACCAATTCTGATACAGAAAGAAGACCTGCAGGAACACTGAGCAGATCTAATGACTGAATGCTTCTACAGAGCTGCTCCTCTGATGGCATTTAGGAAAGAAGCTGCTAAACAAATTGGCCTGACCACTTCCACAGGGGGAAAAATTTACTTTGAAAACAGCACTTTTCCCATGACAGACAAGTGAGGAACGCTTGCAATCAACCACTACAAAGTTAGAGGTTAGTGATGGACAGCAATTAGTGCCTGCGCTGGGAGCTGTACCTCCTCATTATATCCATCTGCATCAGATCTAACAGGAACCTTCCCCACACTGGGGATTTCCACTTCCGAGATCTGTGAGCTACTTTGGGCAGCAGGCTCTGTTTCTTTAGCATCCTGAGGCTGTTCTGCCTGAGCTGTAAAGGCTGTTTCTCCCAGTTGGGACTTCATTGGATCTACCTCCTCTGTCTGTGGCCGAGAAGAAAAAACAAAAACAAAAGCAAAACAGAGGAAAGCAGAAGGGGGCTGAGATAAACGTGGTACAGCTACAGAACCACAAAGAAATGAAAAAAGCCAGGGTTGCTTTGAGAAGAATAACACACAGACAGCAGCTGGCTGCTCCCTGGCTGTTCCTCACCTCGCAGAGCGCTGCCTCCACGCCGTTCTTTTCGTAGACATGGGCTGCATTGGCAATAGCTTTGGCAGTCTGCTCCTTTGCAATCATGGCGTGCTCTGAGGACAGAGAGCGCAGGCTCTGCTCGTGGGCTGCAGATGGATCTGTCAGGGCAGAGACAAGGTGTGAGCCAGCAGAACTGCAGGGCTTGGTCCAAACGCACAGAGGGCAAAAGGTGAATAGAAGTGCATGAGGGCGAAGCAGCTCTCCCGCACCTCCTAAGCACACACAGCAACTTCTTCATCTGTCAACAGCACTCCACAATCACTCCCATTAGAAATTATCACCCACCTTGTTATAAACCTGCTTATGCGGCCCTTAATGAGATGGAGCCATCCACCAGAAGTGCACATTCTTAGGAATTATGGCTCAAGATAAGGTAATGGCTTCATTAACATCTTAAACTGCTGCACCACCAGACGACGTGATACAAGATGCTAATTTAACACTACGTCTGAGTCTGGAGTGAGCTTGCTGCTCAGTTCCATCAAAACACAGGGTCATAATGAGCATTTGCTCTCCATTACGTCTTCTTTCCCCATCTTGTTCTAAAATGCTTTGGAGCACTTCTGTGCATGGCTGAACAGCTGCTACATCCATCCCACACGAACCTGTTCCATCACAAAACCTTTTCAGAGGCTGTGGCACACGCCGGATTGCTAAATGATGCTTTCCCACTCGAGAGAGCAGCATTTAAACATTCTCCACTCTATATTTCTATTAATAAAAAATGCCTGGAAGCAAAATGAGTTTAGCTCACTGCCACGAAATGAATGGAAAAGAGTGTTTCTGTCGACAAGCCTGGAAACACAAACGTGCAAAAACAGGAGAACAGCCTTTCGTATTGGCAGGACGCAGCCCCCACCAGCACCTCTGCTACTTCAACAGCCCCTTGGATACCCAAAAATTAAACAAGGCTCCAGTGCAGCAGTTTTTCTGACCATTAATTTCAGCACAGCTTGCAAAATCAGACGCGGCATCACCTAGCCCCGACTCAGGAGAGAGCTCTTGAGATTCAGAAGCAGTTGAAGGAATCTTGCAAGACTGCTCTTCCTCCCACTCCTCTGCCTCCTGCTCCAGCCGCCAGTTGTCCTCCTGGATGTAACGCCTCAGCTCTGGGGGCAAAGCCTCCACTTCCTTCTGGAACTGCCCGACCTCTGCGCCGTCACCTTCACCTGGAAGAAGGTCAGAAACGTGGCTGTACTCCAAGGCTGTCTGTGCAGAGTGCAGCACTCAAGCTGCCTGCAGCCCCAATGGCCACAGAATGGCTTGAGACATCCTATCTACAGCATCACGTAAAAGCAGGGAGCCATGTAGGCTCCCAAGCATGAATTCCATGCTGGCTTCTACTTCTAGATCTGAAATAACACAAAACCCACCACAAGTCTTACAATCATGCAAAGCAAATGACAATTCCCTCCACCAGAGCCATCTTTCCTTGTGCACCCATTGTAAAAGAAAGCATTTTTTTAAAGCAACAGAAATTGTATTAAATAGAAGAAAAAATAATCTGTGGGTTCACTCCAGAAACAGACCTATCACAAAGAACAGCTCCCAAATTCTCATCAGCAATGTTTAGCAATGAACAAAACAACAGTCCCCTATTGTTTGCTGCTATTGATTACATCAAAATGAACCACGCATGAAATTATTAGGTTCTTCTACAGCTGCTGGCCATGTATAGTGCCACGTGCACAATAATTCATCCACGTAACTATTTATACGCTGGCAGTGCAAACAGGCTTGCAAGGCTAAGCCACCATCACCAATAATTCATCTCATATAACAGAGAATGTAACCAAAGACCCATGTGGGTTCAGTGTGATGATATCACTAAGGATTAAGTCAGATAGGAGGCAAAAAGAGAGCCTGAATACACAGCGTTGTATTAGTACACTTCTCTCTTCAGTTTTCCCCTTTTTCTCTATTAGAGACTCAGAAAAGAACAAACTACTTCATGGACATATTGGGTGAACTGCCTTCTAAGCATCTGCTCGCTGCCTGGCCAGCTCCTACAACAAGAGGGCTGAATATGTGGCAGCAAATCCAGAGATTACACTGAGCTATCTGTCCAAAACACTGCAGCCTGATGTGACCAGGACAAGCTGGCTGTGTTCCAGAGATGGTCCTTTCTCCTGTCAGCACCCAAGCTGCAGTCCTCCTCCTGCTGCTCTATTTCTGCATCTGCAGACAGGGGTAATGCTATACCACACAGACACTGAGTGACTCGGTAATGATGCACGTTAGGGAGAACATAATGCACCAGTCAAAACAGCTTTAGTTCCCCTACCTGCAGCAACGTGGGATGCCTTATCACTTATGTACATCAGGCAGTAAGCACTGGCATTCCTCAGGCCACCAAATGAATCTCTCTCCAGCTCTTCCCACGATGATTCTGTCACTGAGATGTCATTGTATTTCAGCCAGCTTTTCCGAGGCTGGTCGTAGATGAAGGCCCAGTAGTGACCAGCATTTGCTTGCCCTTCATGCACCAAGACAGCGTGCAAGTGATAGGGAACCTGCAAGTTCACATGGACAGAGCTGTCAGACTCACTTTCAGTAAAGGAAGTTGTCTGATCTTCATGAAGAAGTTGTAAAATACATTCGCAGCCATTGCTTTGGTGCTAGAACTGATTCATACATTCCATTTACTGATGAGTAAGAGCTGGCTTTTAAGTGAAACAGCAACATTAGGATTTGCTTTTAAAAAAATGTGATTCACTGTAACACTGGGATCTTTTCAAAATACAGCAAAGTGGGTAACTTGAACTGACAGCTAACAAGACCCAGTATCGGCATCATCTGTCCAATACTGACTGCATGAAGTGGCATCTCCTACCTGCTGGAGGTGAGGGTCACTGTACATTTCATCAATGGACAGGCTGACTCTGGCAATGGACTCCTTCAGATCTGCCAAGGACACCATGAATTAAAAAACATACCTAGAAATGCCAAGAAAGCTTGAAGCCAGACAGTAACAACTGAATGCACTGAACAGCAGGGCTGAAAGCAATACATGAGTATTTGATGGTAGATCTAAGCCCGGTGGATTTACCATCTACCTCAAAACATACAAAAGAGTCATTTTCAGATGAGCAGAAAGACCTGAGGGCACAGCTCAGGATGCATTCAGCCAAAGCAACAGAGGGGGATTCGGGCTGGCAATAAACACAAAAATCACAACCAACATTTAGGGCCGACCTCGCACATCTTGCTCAATCTCATTCCTCCATCGCTGCAAACATGCTGTAACCAGGTTCATCTCTTCCTCAGAAACCATGTGAGGAGCAGGGCAGTCCAACATCTCTGCTGGTGGAGCAGAAGGCTGCAGAGGTGTGTTCAGTTGTTGCTGTGCTGAAGAATTTGCCAATAGGACAGCTTCATCTTCAGGCTTACCATCCTTTCCATCTAGCATGCTGCAAAGCAAAAGCCAAGTGTAAGCCAAGTATGCTGAGCAGGCTCGTGATCATCCAATACTGAAGGAATGTGACAGTTAATGAAAGAGAAAAAATAGGAAAAGGTACATAATTCAACTCAGGATCATTGCTCATCCATAGGAATATGGCAACACTACTGGAAAAGGAAAAATAAAACGAAGCAACCAGAAAAACCAGCAGACTACTTGCAGTGATAGACCAAACTAAATGAAAAGTAGCCACTAACTGCTCATATATCACAACTACCCACATCAGTAATTGACTTTCAGAACTCAAACCAGTAGCACTTAGATGAAAGTTAACATATTCTCCAACAAATGGCTTTTATTTCCATTTACCAACCTGTCAGGCTGTGAAGGTGTGCCCAGAATGAGCGACTCGCCCTGGGACTGCCTGTCCACCACCTGAGAGTCCTCAGTAGAAGATATACATGCAGAGGACACAGCACCAGCAGGCTTTGTAGTGATGAACTCCAGAACATATTGCAGCATGTCAGGCAGTGGGAAGCGTGCTGGGCCAGAGCCGTACTTCATGTACCTGCAATGCCAGAGCAAAACATTCCATTCATGAAGGAACAGAGCTGTTTGGTTCAACCTGAGACAAACAACAAACAGGCAACTACGTATCTGGTTCTGACACTCCTTATTTACGCCTGTTTGGGAAATAAATATGGTATCAGATAACCCCAGGACACATTTCCTCACGGAACATTCCTAAAGCTGTCATTCTGGGATCCCACCATGCACTACTGACATATTTCTCAACCATTTCTATTCATATAATAAAAGCCAGTGCTGCTTCTTTTTTGACAGATAGCCTTAGTACCAAAATATTCCTTCACTTTGTGTGAAGGTGGAATAACTCATCACTTACCTAAGGCAAGTTAATCCTTGCACATACCATTTCCTACGTGTACAAACAAAAAATGAATGAAAATGAAACCCGAATAACACAGCTCCACTATAACAACATATCCAGACTTGGTTCAAAACACAAAAACTTGGACCTTGCAACCACGTGGTGCCCATGCACACACACTCGTGTCCCAAAGGCAGGCAGCTCTTCTGCTGTTCTGAAGGCTTTGCAGCGACAAGAGGAGCCTCGTGCTGCAAAAACCTCTCTCCAAGCCTCACGTTTCCTCCAAGGAGAAGCACGCCTTGCACACCCACAGCTTGCACACCCTCATGAGCAAAGGGAAAGAGAGGAAGCCTTGGTGCCCTGCAGTGGCCAAAACATTGGCATGCCATCAGCTGCTCTTTGGTCAGAGACCCAAAACACAGCACAGCCAGTTGCTAGGAAGGACACAAGCTCCATCCCAGCACAATGCCACGCAGGGACCCAACACTCCACCTTCCTTACAGGTTGCCCAAGGAGGCTGTGGATGCCCCATCCCTAGAGGCATTCAAGGCCAGGCTGGATGTGGCTCTGGGCAGCCTGGTCTGGTGGCTGGTGACCCTGCACACAGCAGGGGTTGGAACCAGATGATCATTGAGGTCCTCTTCAACCCAGGGCATTCTGTGATTCTAGGGTTCCAGTGCTCACTTCTGTCTTGCTGTTTAAGAGAAACCATTTCAAACTCCCACATAAGAGTAAAGCTGTAGCTGACTGCTCACCTTTCCAGTTTCTGTTGCAGAATCAGCATTTTCTCCTTCAATTTCTTCATTTCTTCTCTCTTAGTCTGAATGAGCTCTTTGCTGCAGTAGAGGTACCTAAACAGACAACGCAGAGCCTCACTGTGGGGAATCTATTTACTTCTCAGATCCGTGGTCTTCCATAAGCACTTCAGAATCCATCCTTGCTCACCAGCTTTCAACATGCTGTACAAGAGAGTAACTCACCTGTCCATATAAATGGTCTGAGGGAATTCCAGCTTGGTGTGGATTTTCTCTGGCTGTCCCAGGGATTGGTTGAACTCAAATCGGGAGAGTTCAAAGGTCAGCACTGGAGGGAGTTTGGTGAACCAGCGCTGCAACAGAAGCAGAAACGCCCCCGAGGGGACCTGTTTTAAGATGACTGCTCAGCATCACATCTCAGACCCATCCTAAACATCTGTCTTTCAATACTGGATGTATGTTGTGTGCATGGAGTGACTAGGCAGAAAACTGCACTACATGAGATTAGGTTTTCTGCTTCCATCTTACGTTTCTACCACTAAGCAGCCTCCAAACTGCTTTCAGAAAGTTCATTTTCATTGCCTGACACATCCAAATCCACAGCTTGCTAACTGAGGTTTACAAAACTTACAGACACTGCATCAATTCTGCATGTCAGAGCCTCCAACAGATAGCCATTCTCCAACATACATCACATGCAATGATGAGTAACAAGACAGGAGTCCTCAAGCAGCGCCTTATTCCTTATCCTCTCTGCTTATGAGCCATTCAAATGAGGAGATTCAGACAAGAAATCCACTTCCCATACATTTAATAGACTGTTGCAAAGAGCCACACAGAAAGAAAGATTCGTGGTTGAATTTCTCCTTCCTCTGCCTTTCTGGGCTCACAGCATTTCAAGCATCCCCAGGTGCATCCACCTACCTGACACAGCACTGTGCACACCATTCCCTGCCAGATTCCTTGTGAACACACTCAGGGCATTTTCCTTTGCATGATTCATGTCTCATGTCCTGCCATAGCGAATCTGCCCCACACCCAAGTGCCACAGCATATTTTAGATCTAAGATATTTACAGTGGAGGTGAACTGGGTTTTTTGAAACGCTTTTTAAAGCGGCTAGCAGAGGGGAAGCCTCACCTTCAGAACAAGGCAACATAAAAACAGAGAAGGGAAGATTTTACACCTATTACCTAGGGAAAAGTAAGTTCTAGTTAACCCCACTGACGCTTTGATGCACTCAGTCATACAACAAAATGCACCATCTCCTCTATGCCCCCTATCATGCAGCCTTCCTAGGAAGTAACAGCACATTTTCCACATGTTTCCACAGAATAAAAATACTTTTCTCAGTCCCTTCTAAGTCAGACACCTCTGTGCTTTTCTCAAAACAACCTTCAGCTGCTCTTAATACACACAGGATGCTGAATGCAATGACACAGCTTTCTACTTTGTTGCATTTACAAGTAGTTTATGACTGATTTGTGATTTGTGGGTTTAAAGAAGAAAAAAAACAAAGAAAAGGTAAATTAAATAAATCAGCACAGTCAGAAGATAAGAGTGAAAATGAGAAGAAGAACACACACTGTAATAGGGAGAAAGATACAAATTCCAAATGGCATACCATAGAGATAAGCACTGTACTTTTACCCTCCGAAAATAAGGAGGCAGTGGTTCTCCCCCTACTCAGGTACAGGTAGGCTTCAACAGAAAGAGAGAGACTTTATCACACTTGCATCAGAAGCATACGTTTACCTTTTTATTTTAACACAAACCCCTTGAATTGGTTATACAGGACAACACACCTTTACACACAAGCAGACTCAGCATCTCACCGCTGCCGTGCAGCGACGTGAGACCCCAGGCAGCCAGAAAACGTCGTCGTATTCAATGAGAGACTGGTTGTAATTGCCATGTACAGTCAGCACACTACACTGAGACACACCTGTGCTACACAGTGAGTTGTTCTTTAGAAAGCAACCGAAAGCTCAACAACAAAACTTCCAACTAACCTCCTGTACATATTTCACTGACTGAGTTGCTGTCTCCTCATCCATCTCTCCCTCCACCATGGCTCCTTCCAAGCACTCATTCAAGTTTCGATAACCATTTACCTGAAGGGGATACTGACCAAAGGTTTCGATCTTGGAAAAAGTATTGCCTGAATGATGAAAACGATACAAAACCCATGAACTAACTTCAGTGAGCAAAAAAACTCCGATTAACACAAGAGCTTGTTGCAAACACCGGGTTAGATGCACGACATGAAGTGCTCATAGCTCTCTATGCACGTCTCTCAGGGCAAGCTTCCTCCCAAACGAGTGCTTTCAAATACATGAGCACTTATGAGAATTAAAGGTTTTCAGAAGTCACGTTATATAAATGTTAAAGACAATTCTACAAGGAAAGAAGACTATTGGCAGGTTTACTGTAAAACACTGAAAATCCAGGCAATTCCAACAAAAGTGTGCAACAAAACCATGCATCAGGACTGATGTGCCGTACATCAAAGCACCCAAAGGACTTAAAAAGTGGGTCTACCAAAACCTTCACTCACCCTCGTGGACACCCTCAGTCAAGAAAGTCCCATAGAAAAGTTGGACCATTGGATTTTCAGATTTGTCCCCAGGGCTTCTGTTTCAGAAAGAAAAAGCACAGAATTCATCTGCAGGTCACAAAAAAAAAGGCCCAAATTCATCATCCAACCCTCAGCTTGGAAATCATTCTATGATCAAAAGCAGCATTTTTATCACAACACAGAACACAGGAGAAGCTTGTCATCTGTTCTCATACTCAAAAGCACACTATAATTCTTACATTGGCGAGAAAGAAAATGACATGCAGGCATTGTCCCATGGAAACACGGCTCCATAAGGACACCTCCATTTGTTTACACCAGTCTGTAGAGCTCCCCCAGAGCTGATGTGCTCTGCAGGCCATACTGGCCATGAATACAGTCCTACACTTAGGCAAGAAACGTAGATCCAACACTTTATAAGCACACTTCAGGCTGAAGGGGATTGCCATCAGCCAGCAAGCAAGTTTTTCTCACACATGGACAATGTTTCCTCAAAGCCTTCTCCTATGCTAAGCAGTCACATCTAAAATCTGTTTCTCCTCAGTGACAGGTCAAAGTCCTGGTATCTTAAAAAACTCACTTGACATTCACAGTGAGCTGGAATGCATCTTCCAGCCAATCCAGCAGTTTGTGTGTAAACTCGCTCACATCTTGCTGCAAGAGAGACAGAAGTCGAGGGTCAAACACACAGAGCAGAAAGTGGTTTCACACTGCTGGTCTCACAAACCAGCTCTAATAAAATCCAGTTGGTACCATCCACCTGAAAGAAGGGCAAAACCCCAGTTTCACCAGCAATGAACATCCTGTTCATGTGCAGATAAGAGGAAATGAACTGCCCAGCTGGCATGGGGCACAGCAGCATTGCGTTGGCTGCTCACTGACCAAGCTTGTACCCACACAACCCAGAGCCAGCTGTCTGCCTGCTGCCAAACACATCAAGAGACCTCTGGAAACAAGAGGATGAAACCACGCAGGATTTCTCTGTTATCAAGTGCTGGTTTGAGGAAAGGCCCTCTAACTTGGTTTTACCTGCTGTTCCTCGGTTGATTTAAAAGCATCCCTTAAAAGTTCCAGTGCTGCAGAAGGGTCCACAAACTTCCGACGTGTTCCCAGCATTAAAGCAAACAGACATTGGAGTTCTTGCATGAATGCAATATTTCTTTTTCCCTGCAACACAAAAAGAAGACAAACCCTCCCTGCACTGTAAACCAGGAGCTGCAGAACACCAGGTGCACATACCTTAACAGCCAAGCTAACAACCATGGGAAGAGCTGACATGAAAAAGGATAAAAGCAGAAGGACATGTGGTGCTGCTGAGAAGCAATGTGATCTTCCAAGGGATGCACGGGAGGAAAAAAATAACTTTGAGGTGCCCAAAGGGCTAAAAGCAAAAACCCAGTGAGCTTATCAGCTTATTCTGTCTGTGCATTGGGCTGTTTTTACTAAGAGCACACACAAAAGCAAGTACACCAAAGTCTCCTAAACGGGAGAACAGAACAGCATAACAAGCAGAAGACAATTCTATGTATCACATTTCTTTTGTAGGCACCTTCTGCTGACCTTTCTCAGAAGGCACTGCGGTTGGATGCACCCTGACACTGACTCATAGAATCACAGAATGCCCTGGGTTGAAGAGGACCTCAATGATCATCCAGTTCCAACCCCTGCTGTGTGCAGGTCACCAACCAGCAGCCCAGGCTGCCCAGAGCCACATCCAGCCTGGCCTTGAATGCCTGCAGGGATGGGGCATCCACAGCCTCCTTGGGCAACCTGTTCCAGTGCATCACCACCCTCTGTGTGAAAACACTACACTCAATTGCTGACTCAAACACCAGTTCTTCTATGGGAATACAAACAAAATAACAACCTGCAGCTGCCAAATAAGCTTTATGTGGCAGGTTTCTCCTGCCCCTCGCTCAGAGGAAAGCTTTATGAGAATCACTCTGTTTGTTCTTCTTTCTAGTGATTCTCTCTTTAAAAAAAGTGCTTCCCAAACCTAAAGCAGCTAGATGGCTTAGAAGTCATTAACATCTGGATAGAGGTGTGGGATAGCCTGTTCCCAATGTAATCTGCTCAAAGAAATAGCAAAGCAGGACAGCACAGGAGGGAAACCATAACTTTATGTGATGAAAACTCACAGTGCGCGTCCGACAGCTCTCAAGGACACTTGGTGGGAAGGAGTAGCTGAGCACCAACCTCCGGAACTGCGGCAGCTGGAAAAGAGACTGAAAGAAATGGAGAGAGAAATACTGATCAACACCTCCACGTTGCTGACTCGTTTCAGCCTGATGCACTCCACAGCCTTTTCTGTTCACTCCTCATTCTCCCTTGGCTTCAGGTCACTCAGACAGCACTTACGGAGTGAGCAGCCTGAGTGGCAGAGCAGCACAGCCCTACAGATGCCTCACAAAGATCTCAACCTCCCATCCTTGGGCTATAAAACTGGCTTAGAAAAAAGCATTAGGAAGAGCACACAGGAGCAAGTGACACAGAGAAAGGAGCCCAACTGCAGCTACTTTACCTCCTCTCAAGAATGGGGAGCCAATGGATCAGCATTTATCTGCTGATGTAAAATGGTTACAAGAAGCAAACGTGCTCAGTTCCATTTACTGTTGTCTCTTCTCGTTTAGGTTATCACTGATAATACACACCACCGAGCTCTTATTAGTTCCAATGTCTGTGCCACTGTATCCCATTAAGCAGAACCTGATACCCCATGTATTATGGAGCTAACAATAACACCAGTATAATTACATCATCAGTTCCAATCAAGTTTCTGTCATTCAGTAAGCACTTGTACATCAATGCACCAAAAAAAACCAACTGCATACATGCACACAGACTGCATGCATCCGTATCTTGTGATGCAAAGTCTCCACTTAAATGCTCTTTTGGCACACGCTCAGAGGAAATCTTAATTATGTTAAATAAAAAAGAGATCTTTTTTTTATCTCTGAGGACAGAGATATCTACCTTTCTATCTGAGGATAGGCACATCCACTCACTTACATGTCAGCACTCCCTCTTAAATGTTAAATTCTAACTGACATTTTGTCTCCATGACTGCAGCAGTGACAGAAGAACCTCACCACCACGTTACCTGTATGACAGCACTAAACCAGCACGTGTTGCCAATGTTCTTCATCCCAACAGGCCAATCTCCCACTCTTTTCCAGTCGCTCTGTTTGGAATTCTCTCCCCAGACTTCACAGCGTTTCCTTTTGGAGCGATTTTTGTTCTCAGGAGAATGGACCTCCTGCGGTCTGTCACAAGACAGGAAGGACAGTGAGAAATCCCACCTCACAAAGATTCCCTTGGCAATGCAGCCCAGCCACGGGGAGGATGCCAGCACAGAGCTGTCAGGCAGTACCTGGCACTACAGACAACATAAATCCCATCCAATTCCTAAAATGTTTCAGCTCTGAACCCACAGCTCCACCAACCTCTCAGCAGCATGAGCTTTTGGTGATTCCAGCTGTCTGTAGGCAACAGCTGAGTGGATGTCTCCTTTCTTTTCTGGGTCAAATGCAGCACCACCTGGAGGCAGGACAGCATTCTGATCAGTCTTCCATCACGAGTAGGGAAACGCTTTCTCTAAAAAGAACTTCTACAAAACATTGCACTTCGCCAGTGTGATTTTTTTGACATGATAAAAGAAAGATTTTCTAGCCAAAAGAAAAAAAAAAAAATTAAATACAAATTCTGTTAGCTTGGATCACACTGTAAAATCAAAGCTCCCATTAAGTGCACTTGATTAGGATCATGCAGCCACGTAAAGGCCAGATTTCCTTACACCCCAATTCAGAGCTCATGGGAACGCTCCAAACCTGTTGAAATAATGAATCAGGAACACCAGCTGCTGCTTGTATTTGCTATGCCTTGACACCAGTGGTGATAACTGACACTGTTTTAAGAAATAAAGGGTTTTCATTTAATACAATCTGCACATTTATATACAGTCAGCTTCCTTCAGTTGTTTCAGGATGCTCAGCTAACTGAGCCACTTCATTTACTGGCTACAGAGGAGAGGGGAAAGGAAAATAAGCAGTTCTGGAACAGACAGAAGCCTTAGACAGTAGAACAAAGTGCAGCTGCACTGCTCTAGGTGTTACTTCTAAGCTCCCAGCACAGATCTTTGGCATCAGCAATGTGTCCAGAGGCAAATTTGCTTGGGGAAGTTTCAGTTAATAGAAATGTACCAAACTGCCAGCCTAGTTTCGCCAATAACTGTAATAATTACAGAAACAATTTTTTGCATAATCTAACCACCAGTTCAAATAGCATTTCCTTCTACATTTTCATGAAAATACTTCAAAGGAAACTCAATCCACCTGCTCTGCCAGCATAGAAAGAAAAGTAAGCCTTGATGGAAATTTGGCTCTCTATCCGCTCTCTCTGCTTTAGGAGTCTTCTGGGCTTTCTGTGCTAGCCAACTGGTTGTTTAGAACAAATACAGCTCAGCAGCACGACCTGCTACTGACAAACAGGACTACAACACTACTAAGTCACTTCTTTTCTGATTCAGCTCTCCTTCATCAAGAAATACTAAACACAGTCAGAATAAACCCTTCAGCCATACAGAAGCATGAAAGCTGCTTGAAGAGGGGCTCCACCCAATACGTCTATTTGACACAGGCTACTGATGTGCATTCTTGCTCCCCTTCCTTAAACTGGCACTTGGCTGACCCAAAGGTGAGCAGGTTCTGGGAAAGCCTTACCAACACCAAAGTGCTTTCTGCTAGTTTAGATCCCCATACTAACAAAATCAGTGCCAGGACAGGAACAGGAGGGATTCCCAGCAGAAGGAACAACATGGCTCTTTTCAGCTCGGGTGACACAACGAGCCTTCAGGAGACCCAGTGTGAGCAGAGATGGGCCCCTTACCTTGAGGGGGCTCTTTGCCCACTGCACTGCCTTCCCAAGAGGATGGCTCTGCAGCAGCTGTGTTCTGAACAGGCTCCTGATCACGCTCCTCTGTGAGGACGATGAGTGCCTCCATCAGGTTTCCCTTAGCAGCCTAGCAGAAAGACAAGGAAAAAATCCATAGTTCCAGGGTTAATTTACCTGCATTTGTATGAAATTTAATGCATCCATGGCAAAGATGGGCACACTGGCTCCAACTTGGCTTCCTCTGGCCATCGGAGAAAGCTATCTATCTATTGGTGACAAATAGCATTAAAAACAAAAAACAATAAAGGCTAAAATTTATCTGATGGAAAGCACTTTGCCTTCATCACTAGGACAATATGGACTCCATTATCTAATTTCTTTTCCCTCGCTAGAGATTCAAGTAGCTGTTGCTCTGCAGTGCATTAAAGTGCAACAGGGAAACTCCCAGGAACCAAACCCTACATGGATGGTGTGTGGGCATGGTGACACGACACAGCACAGGCTGTCTGAAGGACAGCAGAGTGCTAAGCATGGCTCTTCTTCAAAAGAAGAGCTCAAAAATGTCCGTTTTCTATCTCATTTTATACCACAAAGTTAAGTGTTAAACTCCTTTCAGTCCATGTTTGTTAACATTTTGTGGGCATTACTTCCCAACGGAATACTGGAGAGTTTTCATAAGCAACACTCTGTGTATACAAACAACGCAACTCAGCTCTTGCCCATACATCTCAGGGCAATGGTGAGTGATGATTCTGCACTGATGTCATTGCAACCCATTTAACATTACAATTTCCAATATCAGAACACGCTGCATCGCCATCACAGGCCACACAGTGCCTTTCCTACCTTCTTATCAGCCCATAAAAACACCAGCACACACCAACCCTGAGTTATGCTTTGGGAGAACCTGAACTTGCTTGATTTTGGGGACATCAGCAGCCTTCTTTCCAAAGGGCAGTGACAGCACATACAAACCTTGAGAGCAGCGTGAAGGAAATCCGCATCCTGAATTCCTGTTATCTCTTTCATCTTGTTTAAAACCTGGTAATCCTGCAGTCAAGAAACAAAGAAAGGCTCCCGTTAAAAGGTGACCAAGACGACATCAACCCATCCCTGAAACATCTGCCAACCTCTCAACGGAGCATTTGTTCTTTCTTTCCTTTCCACTGACAGGTGGACATGAAAACTCACTCACACGTGCCAGACAGTACTGCCAACGTCAGTCTGAACACCACTCTTAGTTTCTGCTATTTCCAGGCTAGCTTTCAACCTGTTGCATGCTCAGGAGCATGCTGGCAGGCCCTGGCAGCCCTCTCCCCAAGCCCAGCATGTGCAGCAGGACATATAAGGCTCCCCGTGGGCTGCTGGGGGCTATTTTAAGCCTGGCTGCACATGCCACTTGTGCACGTCACCTCTCACTCACAATGAGGTGACAGAAGAAGGGCCCAAGAGGTTTCCACTGCTTTTCTTCCCCACCCCATGGAGCTCCAGGCTTGGGCAGGTCCTTGCACAGCCAGCAATGCGTTCTTACCTGAGAAAATGTCTCTAATCGTTTTCTTAACAGATTTCTCTAAGCTTTTATAGGTTTTAGGAGGTGGTCAAGTAAAAAGCAGCCTTGGTTTGGCCACACAAAGTGCCCAGGGAGGGACACGAAGAAGCACTGGCCTCAGCTACAGAGCAGTGAAAGATATCATTGCCCAGAAGGTAACAAAGCTGAGGAACGCACTCAAGGTCATTAGAACCAGATCAGTGTCCAGTGCTACAGAAGTCAATTTCCCCAAAGCTCTGCACTTTTTAAGGGCCCCCTGTGTCTGCATGCACACCCCCACCCTGGGGTGCTCCAGCTCAGCACCATGAGAACTGCACAACAGCCTCAGGACAGGAATTCTCACAGCACACCAATTACACCCTGCTGTTAATTTCCCACCTCCACGCTGTATTCTGGTTGCCTAACACCACCTAATGCTGCAGGGCACATCTTTCCATTGGAGAAGAAACCACATTGCAAAACCACATCACAACAGTGCAATCCAGAGGAAGACAGGGCGTGATTTTTTCGGGGCCTTTCCTTCTTCACCAAAAGAAGAACTCACAGAGGCAGCAGGAAACAGAAGAACTAATTACCAGCCCACAGCTCCACATCACAACCTAATAAATGATATGCAGGCCAGTTTCATTCATAAGAAACACGTGTATCAACAGCAGAAGGCTGAACTGTGCAGCACACTGAGGCTGGGAATCACACTCTGCACCTCTAATTTGTGAAGTCTGGAGGGGAACAGTTTTGGTTTTGGTCTGTCTGGTTGCTTTTTGGGGTTATGCTCTGTTGTCCTTTAAGACAAACCGGCCATTAGGGCTCAGAACAGCAGCAGTAGCTTAATGCCAGCTGCAATTCCAAGAGCAAAAGAGAAGCAAAGAAACAGCAGTCACAACAGCAGTGCTATTGATGTTAGAGTCTGGAAACTACAGACAAACCTGAAAAGTGGCTGGGAAGTAGGGAGGGAATGGAGATAATAATTAGAAGGCCAGCTAACGAGCGATAACAGCAGCAGCTCTGCTGTTTTCTTTCATACCCTACGAATCACAGCACACAGCAGTGGTTGGTTTGGAGGAGAAACTCAGAGCAGGGACAGATGCAAACGTGGAGCATGAGTTCAAGAGGAACCAGGAGCAGCAGTGGGCAGGGCAGATGGGAGCCCATGACCTTCAGCCACAGCAGCTCAGCCATGCTTTATATCCAAGTGGGAAAACGGATGTGAAGAGGCCTCCAACCCTGCAGCAACAGCAGCACCTGCACTGCTGAAATAGAACCTTTTACAGACCCACAGCTTCCCACTGCCACACCAACACCTGTGCAAAACACACAATGATCCATGCCTCCTGCTGCACCTGAGAAAAGCTCCTGAAGGGCTCAAATGTGCCCAAAGAATGAGCCCACCTCCCTGTGCACACCGCAAACCTTTGCATGCTGCAGCCCTGTGCACGCTGTGCCCTTGCTGTGTCCCTCTGCCTCCTGTATCCCCGTGCATTCTCTATCCCTGCACACGCTGCATGCGTGCTGTGCCCCTGTGCACACTTTGCCCCTGTGCACAGTGCATCCCAGTGCAAGCTGTGTATGAGCTGCTTCCCTGTGCATGCTGTATCCCTGTGCATACTACATGTGTTGTGTCCCTGTGCACGCTGCCTGTGTGCTGCGTCTGTGTGCACTGTGTGAGCCTATGCATGCTGTGTGTGTGCTGTGTCCCTGTGCACGCTGCATGTTTGCTATATCCCTGTGCATGCTGTGTACTCTGCATGTATGTTGCCTGTGTGCTGTGTCCCTGTGCACTGTGTGTGCGTTGTGTCCCTATGCATGTTGTGTCCCTGCTGAATCCTTATGCACGCTGCGTGCCTGTGCATGCTGTGTGTGCTGTGTCCCCATGCAAGCTGCACGTTTGCTGTGTCCCTGTGTATGCTGTGTCTGTGTGTACTGTGTCCCTATGCATGTTGCACCCCTACACATGCTGTGTGTGCTGTGTCCCTGTGCATGCTGAACCCTTATGCATGCTGTGCCCCTGTGCATGCTGCATGTTTTCTGTTTCTCTATACATGCTGGGTGTGCTGTGTCCCTGTGCATGCTGTATCTCTATGCATGCTGTGTCTCTGTGCACACTGTGTGTACTGTATCCCCCCCATGCACGCTGCCTGTGTGCTGTGTCCCTGGGCATGCTGTATCCCACAGCATACACGGGGATGCAGCGTGCATAGAGACACACACCACACACAGCACGCACAGGGATACAGCACAGAGACACAGCACACGGGCAACTGCGTGCTGTGTCCCTATGCGTGCTGTGTGTGCCGTGTCCCCGTGCATGTCGTACCCCCTACGCGTGCTGTGCTCCCGTGCACGCTGCATGTCTGCTGTCCCTGTGCACGCTGTGTCCCTGTGCACGCTGTATCCCCGCTCACGGCCCCGCACACCGCCGCGCTCACGCCGCAGCTCATCCCGCAGCCCCCCCCGCACCCATCCGCCCGGCCTCGGGCCGCTCCTCCCGCCCCACTCCGACACCCCTGTGGGCCGCCTCGCCTCGCCTCGCCCCGCCTCCCCCCTCCGCCGCCCGCTCACCGCCTCGAGGCCGCCGCTCGCGGCCTGCAGCTCGGCCGTCATCCCTCCGGGCCGGACCCCCCCCAACCCCCCTCGCCGCGGGGCCGCGCCGCCCGCCCGCCTCACCGCCTCCCTGCCGCCCTGCTGCGCATGCGCCGTCCCGCGGCGGGGAGGGGCGGGGGGCGCGGCTGCTCCGTGCGCGCGGCGACCCCGGCGGTGATCCGGGAGCGAAGCGGTGCGCGGTTTCACGTGGAGGCATGGTGCGGGCTGTGCTTTCGTGGGTTTCATTCAAAGTTTCTTTCTGCTTGCTGTCTCGTGGCTTCCTGGAAACCCCTTTTGCAAATGCAGCTGAGATCCCTTCGTTGCTTTAATAAAAATAGATGTCCTAGTGCAAGGTGTGTGCAGGGACGCGCTCACCGCTGTGGAGCAAAGTGCATGCAGTGCGCATCATGTGAGGACGGCCGGTGCAAGGAGCATGCAGTGCACATCACGTGAGACTTCCAGAGCAAGGTGCATGCAATGCACACTACATGAGCCCTGCAGAGTCAGCTGCATGCATTGCACATCACACAGGCTCTCTGCTGCACGGTGCATGCAATGCACATCACACAGAACCTCTGCTGCAAGGTGCATGCACTTCACACCACACAGGCCCTCTGTTGCAAGGCGCATGCAGCAATGCACATCACATGAGTAAGGGTGAATGCACGCCCTTGGGAACACAGGGACAGAGCTGCAGTGCTGGAGCCCTCTGCAGGGAGTCCCTGGTGTGAAGGTCCCAGTGAACACCAAAGCACCAAGTGCAGGGCAGGGAGCAGCATGGGAAGCAGGCTCAGAAATCCTCTGTTCTCACATAGAATAACACAGAACTGTTCTGTTTGCAGAAGCAGCAGCATCTGCAAATCACTCGCACGGAACTGCTGCAATCCCATGCACAGCACTGCATCCCTTTGCTCAGCATGGAGCCCAAGCACTCTCAGTTTGCAGCATGGGGGTTCTCCCCTCAAAGATGTGGGAAGGATGAGGATCTGCAAGGCACGGTGACTCTGTGAGTCTGTTTTGAGGAGGAAGTGCTTCTCCTCCCCGGTCACCACCATCCAAAGCAGTGACACCAGGAGGCTCAGCAAGGAGGCAGAAGGCACCACATCGGGGCAGGGTTGCTCAGTGCAGATGAGAAGCACACAGGCCATCACGCAGGGCTCAGAGCGCTCTGATAAATCCTCATTTGTATGACTTCTGCTTGGGACGAGGCTGTGCCGCGGATGCCGATGCGAGATGAGATCTCATTTACAGCTTCCTGCTGGATTTCAGATGTGGAGCAGCTCATCACGAAGGCTGTCAGCAGCCCCGGCCCCGGCTGCACACGTAGGACATCACAGATGAGATTTCAGCGCCGCACATTGGCAATTTGATTCGGCCCAATGACCTGGCTGGGCTCAGCTCCCCCGGGGCTGAAGCAAAATTCCTTTTTTGCATCTGTGGAGGAACACTCAGGAACATGTCACATGCAATTGCAGCTCCTCATTTCTCCGGCTGCCTCGCAGTGCGGGTGCTTGGAACATCAACACAGGTGTGGGAGCATCAGCATGGCCTCTTAAGGGTCATCTTGGCTCCAAGCATAAAAGAAAAAGCATTCAAGATGTATCTGGAGGGATGTTTTCAAAGGGAGAGGTAAAAACCTGTCAATTTCACATGTCTGCAGGGCTATTCATAGCAATAGAGCTGATATTATTGAGTTTGGAGTTTGCTGCATCCCCTTCAGCCCAGCAGCAGATCTGTGATGTTCCAACCTACTCCGATATCCCACAAAAGCTGCTAAAATACGTCTCAGGTGCTGGCAAGTGTGATAAAACAGGGCTGTGTGGGCATGGTATTAATTACAGGAAATATGCTACATGAATTTAATGAATAACTGCAAGCACTGTAATTAGCTCTAATATTGCAGAAACGGAGTTCCTTCTCCCTGCTGAACTGAAATTGCATTCGGAGCAGCTGGAAACACAAAGTTTAGGGTAGAAAAAGTGTGTCCCATGGGTACCTGCTCAGCACCCCCCTACCCATCCTTAGCAGGAGAAGCAGAGAACAGGTCTGGGAGATGGACCAGATGACCTCTGAGCCCCCCTTCCAGCCCAAACGATTCCATGAGACGCCCTTTTCCTGCCCCTAAAGGGAAGTTTCAGAAGGAGATGAGCAAAGATGCTGAGATTTTGGCACCTGAACCAATGCCATCCCAAAGGCAGGGACTGTTATCGTGGCTCCGGTTGGTGCCCACGCCGAGCGATGAGCCGTGCAGCTCGCGGCCCGTCTCCGACTTCTGTTGTGATCTTTTTGCCTCCTGTTTCCCGCACATAAAAGACTAGTCTTGCCTGAGAATATCAAGTTATTGCTAGGGCCTTGGGGAAATCTGATCGGGGAGATAATCGAGTCGGAGTTCCAATTTGCTTATATTGAGTTTCGCCAACTGCGGAAGGCAGATACCTTTGTATTCCCCTCTGCTGGCTGGAGCCTCCCCGACAGACGCCGAGGCAGCTGTCTCGACACGCTGCCGAACTGGGAAGATAAATACAAACGCATGGGAATTATCTCTGCGTTTGCTAACCACCAATTTAGGTCTAAGTAGGCTCCCTCTGTTAGGAAGACTAATGAATTCCAATTGTACGAAATATCCTTTGCTTTTAACAAGCAAGATGGAAGGTAGCTGGGAAAGAAAGAGGGAAGAGCTGTGAATAACGCCACGAGAGAGCCAATTACAGCAGCCAGCTGGCACTGCAAAACTTGGTGCTTAACTTGGTAAGGAGGAGCCAGATTGTGCGGTCCATGTAAGGATGCTCTGGGCCAGCCCCAAGGAGGCCAGAAGGGAGCTGCTCCTCCTCCATGGCTTCCTGCAGAAGAATCATAGAGTCAGAGGGTCAGTCAGTTTGGAAAAGACCTCTGAGATCCCCAAGTCCAACCCAACCCATCCCACCGTGCCCACGTCCCTCAGTGCCACATCTCTGCAGTTCTGGAACACCTCCAGGGACGGTGACCCCACCACCTCCCTGGGCAGCTGTGCCAATGTAGCACCACTCTTTCTGAAGAGAAATCTTTCCCAATATCTGACCATCTTACTAGGAGAGACGTGACGTGGCTGTGCCATCGTGCCATGGAACTGAGCTGAGCTGCAGCCCAGCACATCCGTAAAGCAAAGCCAGGGCTGCAGCCACTGGGAGAAGCCAGGGCTTGAACAGGAAGGAGACTTGCGTGCATCATTTCATACAAAATACACTTACCTTGAGGTCACTCTTATCAGTTCTATGAGCAGGAAAATCTATAGGCATGGAGAATGAACACAAATCCCTGCTGAAAGTGGCTGAGACAACTCCTTCCAAAAAATTATTAATGTCCTGATTGCCAATAGAAACTCAGCCTCGTATTTTTAGCTCTGGGTTTGCTGTGGGTATGTGTTATGCTGAGCAGCCTGATTAATGTCACAGTAACTAATTAGGGTGCAAGACAGACACTGGTGATTCTCTTGCAGTGTCAAGCACAGTACAAGTGCCGTTACATCAAAGATAATTTACTGTGGTGAGGGGTATATGCTCTTGGATGGAGAACAAGTGGGAGCTGATGGTGTGCCCCCATCCCTCTCCTCCCATACCTTCAGATCTTTCCATCCAGCCTGATTTTATCAAAAGGAAGCAATCAATCTGCACTTCTAGATGAAAAAAAGAACGAAAAAGCGTTCCAGAAATGTTTACCAGCACTCAGGGAGCATAAGTATGGGGGGGATTTCAATGGACACCAAACACTTGCTCTTATGAGACAGCAAATAACCCTCACCTGCTCTCCCAGAAACACCACAGGGTCATGTTTAAAAGCAGCAGGCACTGATGAGAAATTCCATTTTGAAATGCTTGTGCCTCAAAGTGCTTGGCATGTGCACAGCTCCTGGTGCACATCTACTGCTGGGGATGCACCAAGCCTCCCCTAAAAAGCAAGGATAGGAAGAAATGCCCCTGAACTGGGGGCGTGTTCCCACCTAACCAGGTCAGGAAGGTGCAGCAGCAAAATAAAAGGGGGAGAAAAGCAGCAAATCGGGCACCCAGGCTCACACTGTGCCATAAAGACAGCCATGCAAGATTAAATACTGTTGGGTTTGCTCTCAGCAAGGCAATTCCTGCCTAACCTTGGGTAATATCGCATCTCTGACGCGCGGCGCTGTACCTGCTCGGAATGAGATGGATCTCCTCCATTAACGCCAATGGGCTCCAAATACCTTGGTGTACTTATTATTACCTGGCTTTAATGGATAATGAAATTGTGGCATAATATTGCTAACACTTGAAGGGTGTCTAATGGTGAACGGAACTGAAGGGAAAGTGCTTTGATGGGGGATTTAAAGGCATCAAGCTTCTTTGCCGGGTTTGCATTCCCAGCCCTGGGAGCGCAGGGATCCCAGCATCCTCCCTAGGACTGTGGGTTTGGCAGCTCCAAGGTCACCACCATGCCCAGCATGCTGCTGGCCACGTCCCCAAGGGCAGCACAACAGAGGGACTGTGTCAGGGCATTGGTCCACCGCAAAGAAGGGCATGGCTCACACTTTGTCACAGCCCAAAGAAGAAAAAGGGGCTCACAGCCATACAGCAAGCATTGCTCTGAGAATGAGATCCCAAACTGCACGGCTACTCCCTGCCCCCTGGCCTGAGCTGCACCTGATGCCAGCACAGCACTGTCACCACTTGCTGCCTTGAAATACAGCGTGACTCATCCCTGCAGCTGCTCCAAGTGGAGTTCATTAAGCAGATGAGTAAATACGAGCAGCTTGCAGAGGGAGAACCTTCCTTAGCTGAGCTCTCTGAGACCGGGCTACAGCTGTGCCCATTTGGCTGCTGTGCTCCAAATTGTCACCCCCCACTCCTGTCTCCATCCTCCTGTTTGCCCCAGGGATGCTCAGCACCCTCTGCGTGGTGACCACCCCGCCTGCCTGTCTGTCCTGTGGGCAGCCCTGTGACAAGGGGTGATCCCCAGCCCTGTGAGCAGTAGGAGTGTGGCTGGGCCCCTCCTGCTCTGCACAGCCACTGCCCCAGCCCCTACCTGCAGCTGCCTCTCGCTGCTCATTGCACGGCGCTGGTATTTATCTCCAATTGCCCGTGAAATGCTTCTGCTGCTGTTAATGAAATGAGAGCAACATCAGCTGCATCCTGACACCCTTCCATCCCCCAAAACCACCCTGCAGCCAGCTGGATTTGGGCTCAGGTCCCTCCGCTGTGCCCTGCAGCGCTGCACATCCCAGCATTGCTGCAGCTCTGTAAGTTTGCACTAAGGCCTTTTTACACTCTGTGCAGGTGCCAGCTGCCCCCCTTGCCCAGGGCTGCACCCCACACCCAGGGCTGCTCCCTCATTGCACTGATGCTCCAACCTCTGCCCCTCCCTGCAGCACCCACCTCTGCTCAGAGCTGGAGGGCTTTGAAAGCCAACAGATGACTTTGCAAAAAAGTGATCCCCTTCCAGTGACACCTGGTGCCATGCAGCCTGGCCCATTTGTCACAAAGCATTCAAAGGAGATTAAAACCAAGTCGTTTCGGAGGAGATACTCTCTTACACCGTGAGACAGCCTCACGTTCATTACAGAGCGTCACTTTAGAGCACTTTCTGCAGAGACATTTTAACTGTCCCCTCCAGGCCCACAGAACTTTGTGCTGCTGATAATTAAACCATGAAATACAGTGGGGCTGTGGAAGCGCTCCCCTTCCCGGCCACTGCAGCGCTGCTTATTTATGACCCCTGTGCATTTTTATTGGTGAGGATGGGGACAGGAGGTGGGGAAGCTTTCCTATCGCTCTAATAAAATCTTATTTCCAAAGCACTGCTGAGATAAATTTAAACTCATTACAGCAGTTGCATAATCACACTCCCTCATAAAGACGAACAAAGTAAACAAGAATTGCAGATGGAGGAGACCAAGCGGGTCACCTCCTCATCCCCCAGTCGTGTGTGATTATCCCCAGAAGGATACTCCACCAACACTTTGTCTTCATTGCTGCTGTCGTGCACTTGCACTGCCATGGCAGGAACCACTTACCTGCGATGCATACCCACGAGGGGAAAAAATAATTGTTTTAACCGGTGCATCTGTGAGATCCTTGGAAATGTTTGTAGCTGTTCTTCTGTTATGATCTCAGGGTTACCTGCTTAATGCAGACTTGGAGGTTGGCTCTGGGGGGCTGTGGGACGGCAGCATTGCCGATGCTGAATGCTGCCCTATCTGCATGTTACTCCAGCACTTACCTCTATTTACCTGAGAGACATTTATGGGCTCACAATGAGGCAGCCAGCATGGCAGTGAGGTGTTTGTCAGCCCAGTTCCCTGTGCAGAGCAAAGCTATCAAGATCTGCAGTGACCCATGGTGGTGATTAAATTAGCAAAGTGCCTAATGGAGCTCCTGCCTCCAGCCTGGCTCCCAAAACTGCCCTCCAGCTGCATCCTGGATGTACTTTACAAAGGGTTCTTTACAGGGGTTCTGGAGTTCTGGGTTCTGGAGGATGGACCCCTTCACTGGGCACCCAGCTTGCTCCCTGCACTAAAAGAACGGCCTCGTGGAGCCAACAGATCTGTCCATGCTCTATATCCTTCAAAAACCTATTAGCCTTTATGGGGAGCTGTCTCCATAGAAGCAAGGAATGGCCCTTCGCTCTGCAATCCACAAAGCATCGTTCTGCCATCATCCCATTTGTAACCTCCCTTCCTGCTCCTCTGCGTCCATCAGCGAGTGCCCAACCCCATGCAGCAGCCCAGGGCTGAGCCCACAGCTGCAGCAGGTGGCTCTGATTGCATTCCTGGTTGGCACAGATTGGTGTGAGGGGAGGGATGCAGAGCACTGTGAGCATCACCAGGACATCGTGCACAGCCCCTACCTTCCAGTGTCCCCCACCCTGAGGTCACCACTCTGAGAAGCATCCAGCACTGAGGAAAACATCCTTTCCCACAACTGGTGCCTCCTGAAAGACAGCCAGAGCTGAAGCATGCTTAAAACCAGGGGACAGCGTGGCACAGCATCACCAACCTGCAGGGCAACCAGGGCAACCTGCAGGCAGGACCCACAGAGAGACTTCGCAACGTAGCTGACATATTCAGCTCTGCATGGAAAAATGAAGGATTGAGCACCATCCTTAGCCCTTAAGGAGGGAAGACTCACCAGGTTTTGGTGCACAGAGCGGTGCCGGAGCCGTGGCCGTGCTGCAGGCGCAGGGAGCCGGGCTGAGCTCAGGGAAACTCGAGATGCCGAGAGCTTCGATTCTCAGAAAAGCAATTACTGTGCAGCAGATTACAGAGCTAATAAAATCCCATTATACCATTTCAGAAAGTAAATCTGATCTGGATACTGCCAATTTATATCAGACATCCCACAAAAAGTCCCGTAAGAGCCCCCGACGTACAGACTGTGTGTGCACGCACGTAATACAAGGCTATAATAGATCACACTAATTAGATATCCGATAACAGGAGGCCTGATAGGAACTACATTAAAATCTCTTTAAGATGAAGACATAAAACCCAAGGGAGAGGATACAGAGTTAATGATGCTGCCACTGAGGCTGCGGTTCATTGCTCCTCACTGTCCTGTTCCACCCCGGACCCTACTCTGATGCTGGGACCCTCGGTTGGACCCCGTGCAATGCATCGTGTCCCATTCCCTGCAGGTGCCAGGAGGACAGGGTGGTGGCAGGGGGTTCTGCATGCTCCCCAGCACTGCAGCCCAGGGCACGATCCCCAGCCCCGCTGCAGCGCTGCCCGTGATTTTTATTATCCAGATTCAATAACAGCAAACAGCTCCGAGCTGTCTGCGCTCCCCGGGAGGTGACTTACCATCCTCTAACAGAGCTGAGAAATCAAATTAGCCCCAGCTTTACACTCTCTCTTTCTCTGACACCGCTATTGGCAGCCGAGGGGGAGTTCATCAGGGCCGTGCACTAATTCTTATCTCGTTTAAGTGACTCCACGCTGCCATCTGATGCAATTTGCTCCTTGCCGCAGCCGAGGGCTCCGATCCTGCCTGGCTGCCTCACCAGCCCTCCCAGTATGAGGGAGCTTCTGGAGAAGCTGGGAGCACGGTGAGGTTTTGGGGAAAGTCCTTCTCCAGCCTGCCCTGCTCATCCCTGCCACTGAGCAGTTATTTCTTCTTCCCCTATAGCAACTCCAATTCCAGCACTGCTCAGTGCAGCTCCAGAGCTCTCTGCCTGGCTGCTGGAAGCCCACCCTGCCCCGCAGCAGCTCTGGCTGTACCCACACCAAGCACCCCACTCCTGAAGGTACTTAAGACCAGGTTGCATGGGCCCTGGGCAGCCTGGTTTGGTTGTTGGCAACTTACACATGGCAGGGGCTTGGAGTGCAGTGATCTTAAAGATCCCCTCCAAGCTAAGCCATTCTACAGCTCTATTCTTTGTACGTCCCTGGCACAGATCTCACCTCTCTCATTTGCAGGCCATGAAAGGGCTCCTGGCACAGCCTTGTGGCTCTCTCCATCACCAGAACTGCTCCCCACACACCTCCTGCAGCCCCTGCTCTCCTCCACGGCTCGTAGTCCCCCAGAGCGAACCTGCACAGCCACACGGCGAGCACCTGGCACAGGTTTCATCCTTCACCTGCACAGTATCCACAGTAGCACAGCTCTGATGGGGAAATCTCACACTGCTGCCACCCGCAGATGATGCAGCCAGCTCCCAGTCCTCCCAGAAACAGGAGCTTCCCCCCAGCACTCTGCATGGCCAGGGGGCTCAGACACTCAGCATTCGCAGCATGCCAGCCGTGGGGCGGGCGGCCTCCTCCTTCCTCCCTCCCCTCCTGAAACTCGATGCAGCAGAGGAGGCTGATTGCAAGATTAATTACGCATTTTCCCAAACCTGACGGCTGGGGGACAGCGAGCAAAAAGTGCTGCCTGCTTCCCTGATTGGGTTCACTTAGAGGAGAGCGCAGACTGCGGACGGAGCCGGGGACGTGGGGCACCATGGTGCTGGCGGTGGCTGTCATGTTGCTGCTCCTGGCAGTGCTGCCACCGGTGTCGATGCTGCAGGATGCAGGTAAGGACACGATGGGGAAACCTTCAGGGGTGGGAGAAGGAGCTGGTTTCTTGCAGCTGGAGGCACGTTGGAGCACCTTCATGTAAGCAGTGGCTCTATAGAGCATGCAAACTTTAGGGTTGTTTTGATGTTTGCTTGTTTGTTTGTTTTAAAGTATTTTTTAAGATTAAAATTATTCCAAATCTGCATCCATGGGTAAATCCAACCAAGGGTAACCTCTTGGAAAGAGCTTGGAAAGAGCTCCAAGGCACTGTGCGCTTGACTGAGTGTGGTTGCAAAGAGAGGGAGGTAATGGCTTACCTGAACCCAGCGCAGAGTTTTGGGCACATCAGGGGTTTCGGAGCACTTGGATCCCAAGGAAGGATCCCCAGACATGGTGCTGTGACCCCGCTTCAGTGGCTGCATGCCACGGCCCAACTGCTGGGTTGAGCAGGGGAAGCAGCTTTGGCCAATGTTATGTTGAATAGTCAAAGGCAACCAGTACAGGGCCATGCAAGTGGTTTCAGGAGTGCATGTTGTTTTTGTCTTCTTTATGAAAGGGATAAAGGTGGGGGGGGAAGGGGGAGAACAGATATTTTGTCCTGGATTTAAAAAAAGTCTTACCATTGGGCATTTTTTGGAATAAGTTCACTCCGTGGTTGATGCTGATTGCATCACAAAGTTTGATACTTGGTTACAGGGTGCTGCCAGCCAACAGATAGCAACTGGGGGCTTTCTACCCTTTTAAAGTCAGTCAGTTTCCTAGTTATTTAATTTCATAGACAAGATTTCCCTTTAGCTCAGATGGAAAACAGTGAGCAAACAGCACTTACCTGCAGTGTGGCAGATGGTGTGAGCCAGCCAAGCCCTGGGACCAGCACTGGGACTCTGCAGTGAGCCCAGCCCCATCCAATGTGGCTTTTTCCATGCACTGGGAACAGGTGCCCTAAGCCAGCTGTGAGCAGCTGCAGCTTGGCCAGAGCCACTGCTGCAGTGGCAGCAGTGCCTGAGTTCCTTCCATTCCTCCCATCCCTCTGATTGCTGCTTCTCACCCCTGTTGCCTCCAACTGCTAACGTGTGTCTAGATGAGGGTCATGAGCATGGCCAGCTCTGGGGCATTATGGGTTGCACATAAAGTTGGAGGGGCTGGGGCTGCTTTTTCTTAGCTCAAAAAAAAAAAGATGAATATTTCCTCCCAGGCAGTTTTTTCCCAAGTTCCTGCAGATCTACTCAATGAGTGCCCCTGTTTACATACAGAGCGGGCTCTGTTGGTTGAGATACCAACACCAACATTGCTCCTGCACAACAAAGTGATGTCACTCATAGCTAAAGATGCCAGGTTGGCAACATGGAGCTGCAGATGCAATGCCCACAGCCTGGCAGAGCAGCACAGGGCCAACGCTGCGTGCACACATGCATACACCAACTCTATGGGTCCTTCTTCAGCTTCAGCCCATACACCTTACACATATAGGGCAGGAGGAGTGCCTGGAGTAGGGATGTGGGAGCCCCAGCACCCAGCCAGCATGGCACAGAGCACTTCTATCCCAGCTCTAATCACACAGCCCTGTGCTGCACCTCCTCCTTTTGTGGGCTCAGAGCATCCAACTCTCACGTGTGCCACAAAGAGATGAGATCTGAATGTGCAGAAGATGTGGTGTCCAATACTTGGGCTCCTCAGCCTTGATGCAGTGCCATTCAGAGCCACAAATGATGGAGGAGTGGCACAGAAGCTTCCCAGCATTGCATGAACGCGCCGGGGCAGCAAAGATGAGCTAAGGAACAGATATTTGACCAATAGCCAAAAAACCCAGCTGGCATGCAGTTGCTTTCCAAGAGACTGAGTGGCCAGCAGCGTTTGCAGGCATTTGTGCCATAGAAAGCACTGGGGAACTGGATGCAAAGCCTGGTGACACACGTGGTGCAGCCCCCCAGGATTAGAACAGGTACCCTTTTTTATCTGGTATAGACAGATTTTAGTCTTCTTTGTTACCTTGCATAAATTTAGCATCTTAGCTCATCTTTAACCTTAGCCTTCACCTTCATAGTAAAGAAGTAATGTCTCTCCAATAAGGGTTAGAAAGCTTATCTTGGGGCAGTGATTCCCTCTCAGTTTCCCACTGCCCTGACATCACTCCTGCAGAAGAGGCAGGCAGCAGCTTCAGGTGGGACACAGCCATCTGAGACCCAAGAAGAGCCGAAGGAAGGTCAGGGTGATTCAGGGAACCAGGGGGGGCAAACAACAAATATGAGCTGCCTCTCCCCATCCCAGCAGGAGCCCTGCAGGGGAGCCCAGAGCCAGATCCCTCCACTCCAGCCCTGCTCCGTCTGTCCGACACGCTGCTGGCTCACTACAGGAGGGGAGTCCGACCCGTGCGGGACTGGCGCACCACCACCACCGTGGCCATCGATGTCATGGTGTATGCCATCCTCAGCGTGGTGAGTTTGCTGTCCTCCCATCCCAGCTCTGATGGGGAACCAAGGGGTTCCCAACAAACCTCTCCCCTTCCACCCCACGGCATTTTGCTGCTGCTCATTCCTCTGTAAAAGGAATGATGCTTGCTGCACGAATTCCCCCTGGCTACTTCCACCCACCTACACCAGTAACGTTTTGTTGTCACCCTGCCGCAATCACTCCTCCTCTTGTTCCCACAGGACGAGAAAAACCAGGTGCTGACCACCTACATCTGGTACAGACAGGTGAGCCCATGGATCTTTCCAGCCCCATCTTCCCTTCAGCCCCATCTGCCAGCACCGAGGCTCTGCCCCACAGTGTGCAGGGATGTGCCAGTCCCAGAAGGGATGAATGGGGGAAGGCAGGCGGCTCTCAGCCAGCCCTGATATTTGCCTACCTCATCATCCCAGCTCTCAGCCCTGCAGACAGGTCCTGGCGCAGTGGCTCCTTTCAAAACCAGGGCCATCTCCCTTGGATGCAGGAATGCAGGAAGGCTGTGGAGCACTAAATTCAACAGAAAGGAAAATCTCCTTTGAGTTCATTTGTAAGCCTCTTCCCCAAAGACAGCTTCCTTGTCTGCTCAGCTACTCGCTCACCTCTGGTTTTTGTTCCCTGCAACTGCACAGGTATCAGTCAATGAATTCACCCTCAAACAAGGCCCACGAGACACAAAGCACCTGGATGAGTGCAGAAGGAAGCAATTCCAGTAAGAGACAGGACAGGCATTTGTGTTTTCATGGGAGACACTGATGGAGATGGGGTAGTATCCCTGTGAGAGCACCCCTGGGAGGCAAACGTGTCTCCATGAGCACATGCCTTTCCAGCTAACACCTCGGGGCTATCCCCCATTATTGCAGGACATAACAAGACCTCTGCAGGGCATGAGTCAAGACTCTGAAGACACAGCTTGCACACTGCCTGCTTCTCACTGTTGTGTAGCTGGAGAAACGGGCTTTCCTTTCTCTCAGACATTTAGACATTTAGGGTTTCTTTCTGTAACAGACTGCTGGCATTGGGTTTGAATCTTGGCAGGGCCAGTGTTACCTTCCAGATCCCCTTTTGCTTTGCCCCCACAGCACTGGACAGATGAGTTCCTCCAGTGGGATCCAGCACATTTTGACAACATCACGCAGATTTCCCTCCCTGCAGAGAGCATCTGGGTGCCCGACATCCTCATCAACGAGTTGTAAGTACAGCACAGCCCCAACCCAAACCCCAAAAGAGAGCTCGGGGCTTTAACCTCCCTCTCCCATCACTGTGCCTTGCTCTGTATTCCTGGCACAGAACTGGCATTGCCCCCGTGTGCAGTGGGCTGCAGATGGGGAACGGCTTGGCACTTGGGACATTTCCAATGCTGGCTAACTGCACACATTTGTAATTACCCACGCTGTGCTGGGGGTGGGATCCAGATATTTGGGGAAAGGCTTTGTTAAGGAAGCACAATGCGAGGGCAGCTGCAGAGCTGCCAGCCCTCCCTGCAAAGCCAGCCATTGTCCTTCCCCACCCCCACTTCTGCTGTGATTTAAGGTGTTCCCACCATCTCATGCTGCAGAGACCCCTGTGAGGCAGAGCCACATATGGCCTTGGGCTGCTCTGGGAGAGCACGGGGAGCACGGTAATGACATGGGGCAGCTGTGCCCACGCAGGGCAGTGTGCTGCTGCTTTGGCCCTTTCCCCTGACCTCCACTTGTTTCCAAAAGAACCCGTTGGCAGAACAGCAAGGAAAGGTCCCAGTGCTGGGCAGTCCCCATCCCAAGCGCAGCTTGCCAGGAGGAGCCCAGCTGTTCGCAGCCCTCCCCAAAGCACTCCCTACCCTTATGTTCTCTGTCCCTGTGCCCTCCAGCGTGGACGTCGGGAAGTCCCCTGACGTCCCCTACGTCTACATTCGCCACCACGGAGAGGTCCAGAACCTCAAGCCCATCCAGGTGGTGACAGCCTGCAGCTTGGACATCTACAATTTCCCCTTCGACATCCAGAACTGCTCTCTTACCTTCACCAGCTGGCTGCACAACAGTGAGCGCTGGGGGCTCGGGGACGGGACCGGGGCGGGCGGCTCCGTGCAGGGGACGCGTCCCCCTCTAGGTGGCCCCAGCGGCTCGGGAATGCCGTGCCCGGCAGCCTGCAGCTCCGTCCCCACCTCCCTTGCAGTCCGCGACATCAACCTCTCGTTGTGGCGGCAGCCGGAGCTGGTGAAATTCGACAGGAGCGTCTTCATGAACCAGGGCGAGTGGGAGCTGCTCTACGTGCTCAGCCACTTCCAGGAGTTCAGCGTCAAAAGCAGCGACAGCTACGCCGAGATGAAGTTCTACGTAAGGGCTCTTGCCTTCTTGGGGCAACGCTGTGCCCTGCTTTGAGCGCTGCTGTTCTCAGAGATGAGGCACCGTGGCATAGTTTTGCCCTTGGTCCCATTACTTCAAGCTGCTCCCCAGCCCCGTGCTGAGGTGCATCCCTCCACCATTCCAAGGGTCTGGGCAGTGCAGCCCACCACTCTCACCTGCCTTAGTAGAGACCCAGATCAGCCCAAGCCCACCTTTCAAGCAGGGCTCTGCCTTCACTAAACCTTTCCTGTCTCTCCCTGTGTCCCAATAGGTGGTCATCCGGAGGCGTCCTCTCTTCTATACTATCAACCTGCTGCTTCCTAGCATCTTCCTGATGGTGATGGACATTGTAGGCTTCTACCTGCCTCCCAACAGTGGTGAGAGGGTGTCTTTCAAGATCACTCTCCTCCTGGGCTACTCAGTTTTCCTCATCATCGTATCTGACACGCTTCCAGCTACTGCTGTTGGCACCCCACTGATAGGTGAGGCAGCACCACTGGTGCTGGGGCAAGAGCTCTTCACACAAGAGCAAGAAATGGGAGATGTGGGTCGGTACAGAAATGGGAGCTGTAAAATAGCTCAGGATTTGGAGGTATCAAGGCTACTCCACGTATCTGACAGAGCTGTACTGGAGCTCCGATGTTGGAGCAGATGCATGGCTGCGCAGGCAATGCCACAGCAGCCCAGAGAACAGAATGACATCCTGCCAACAGGATGGGGTGGGCTACAAAGCAGTTGTAGGCCTGGAGTTCCAGGAGCTGCAGCTTCTATGCTGTGACTAGAGATCTGCTGCAGGGCTTGGCAGGAAGAATTCACTCAAGACCTGCCTGCACTGTGCATCGATCTAAAGACTGAGCTGGCCAATGCAGGCCACTCACCTTGTTGGCATCTCCACAGGCATCTATTTTGTGGTGTGCATGGCGTTGCTCGTCATCAGCCTCACAGAGACCATCTTCATTGTGCGCTTGGTACACAAGCAAGACCTGCAGCCTCACGTTCCCAGCTGGGTGAAGCACTTACTGCTGGAGCGTGCCACTGCACTGCTCTGCATCTGGGACAGGAAGAAATTCAGCCAAAGCAGAACACAGAGCTCAGACATCTCTAGGCACGTGGAGAACAATGACAGCACAGGTAAGGACTGGGGAGAGTGGTCCTGCAGAAACAGAAGGGAAATGAATCCTACTCAGAACTAAGCCCAAAGCTCTTCTAGTGGTGTATTATCAGAACTAGCATTTGTTATTTCAATTAGCTCTCACCATCATCTCTCTTGGAGCACTGTGGCACATGCACAGCAATCCAGATGTCCAGATCACATGCATAAGTCTCAGCTCTGCATTTAAAAAGATTTTTCTCACTTCTCTCTCTTGATCCTGCAGCCAAGCTGAACCACTATGGTTCTGAAGACCCTCGGGAGCGAGAGGTGGCAGGAGGCACAAGGCCCACCCCTGCCTTTGCCACTCCAGCAGAGGGCTCTCTGCTCATTCACAGCATCCTGCACGAGATCACCACCATCCGCCAGTTCCTGGAGAAGCGTGATGAATTCCGTGATGTCGCCCGTGAGTGGCTGCAAGTGGGCTACGTGTTGGACGTCCTGCTCTTCCGAGCATACCTGGTGGCTGTCCTGGCCTACACTGTCACACTGGGCACCCTCTGGTCGGTGTGGCAGTATGCCTGAGCTGCATTTTGGGGCAGGCAATGTGGGGACCTCAGATGCTGCTGTGCTCCAGAGGCTATTTCCTGATTCGTGCACTCAGACCCGTCTGTGTTTTCTGACTACAGAGATCCAGACTGGTGCAATTGCCCCACTTCCAGTAGCTCTAGAACAGCAGCATCTGAGCGCTAAGATAAGGGCTGAGGAAAAGCGAGCAAACACCGAGCACGCCTACCCCAACCGAAGCGCTGTCAGCTCCAACCGAGCTCCTTTCCCTTTCCCCTCACAAGGGCTTCCCGGCTGGCTGCAGCCTCTTCACCCATCCCTCTTCATCCTCCTCCCAGCCGGGTTAAGGCCACGAGCACAGCGCGGCCCCGCTCCCTCCCGCCGCTTCAGCACCACGGACAGCGGCAGCGGCGCAGTCCGGCGGCGCCGCTCCCTCCAGGGCTCCCCGGTCCCAGCCAAAATCCCGCGCTTCTGGACTCGTGGGGCTCAGCCCTCACCTTGCCCAGCGGAGGCTCATCTGGAGCCCAGGTCATCAGGATGCCCACCCCTCTCTCCACCCCTCCCCAGGGTGTTTTCCTGCTGTCTCCTCCATCCCGGGGCCACCCAACTCCTTCCCGGTCACACCTCCATCCTCATCACGCAACCTGCTGTGGCAGAGGGACATGGATCTGCCCTCCACGCAGGGCTGTGCTCACCAGCTCCACTCACCTTGCACGAAACACTGGAAGCTGCGCATCTGTTTCTTGTTCTTTGTTAATGCTTCAACGAGAGCCTCAGATCCTGCATGTCAATGTCTTCTCTTCTCCTGAGTGTTTTTTGCATGCTTGACCAGCAGATCCCCTCCACATTCCTACCCATCAGTACAGTAACTGGGAGAGAACTAGTGGGGTGGGGGGAGAGGAACAAAAAAACCACAACAAAAATACACAGTGCAAATGGGTCTGTCTCCATAGGAATGCAATGCTGGAAGAGACAGAGTTACCTGTCTTGGTCCTCCACTACTGCAGGCTTCCAAAGCTGCCGTATATAAGCATGCTCCCTCTACATACCTCTGCCAGGGTAGTGGCACGAAGCTGCTGTCTAACAGGAGAGAAAAGGAGCTCCTGCATCTCAGAACAGCAGGACTGGGATTTGAGCCAAAAATTGTAAAGAGCTGCTCTGCCCAGTGCAATACCTGCACAGCGTGTTTGCAAACTAGGGGTAGTGTGTCAGGCAGCTGTGATGTCTGCCAAGAGAAAAAGCCAAACTGATAGCATTTTCAGGGTGGTTCCTGAAACCCTGTGCAGGTACAGACATGTGCTTCACACTTGTTCCCTACCTGAGCATCCAGCGCAGGCACCGTCCTCTGAAGTACTAGAGATGAAGAGAGGCCTTATCCTGTTTGCTCTGGTAGCTCCTTGGCAGGAACACAGATATCACAGTTTCTGGCACCTCTGTGTCCACTTCCGAGCCCACCAACCCCAATCCATAGGCCAGACACCCTCCCAGGCCTTCACATGCAGGAAAACTCCCTGCTAAGTGACAGGAGGGCTGCTGGCTGGGTGGCGTGGGCTCCTGGCAGCCCCAACCAGCGCTAATGCGCTGATGGTCTGTAAGTGGCTGGCTATTGATGAGGTGTCCAGTTAAAGAGTTTGTGAGACACTAAATCAGCCCATTGATCCTACCGAGATCGATGGCGCTACAGACCTGATCACTGCAGCGGGCAATTAACACCCTCTGGAATGAGCTGCCTTCATGTAACATCAAACGCTCCAACAGACAAATCCAATGGGCCCATTGAACCGGGCGTGCGACGCCTCCCACCCGCACGAGACCTGGGCTGGGGTCAGTGGGACCACAGCATCTCCTTCCTCAGCCATGCCCCACGAAAGCCCTCTGCCCCACGGCTCACCTTGCCACCACAGATCCCACAGACAACACTTCTCTGGCCATCCCGGTCCCGATGTGACTCGATCCCAGTGCAGAGCTGCTAACCCTCACCCACTCCATAGATTGCTGTGGGAAATGAGTTAAGGCAGAGCAGGAGGCAGCACCCAGGCTTTCTCCCTTTCAGATTAGTGCTTTCCCCTCGCACGGCTTTGGGAAGTGCTGCATGCAGGAAAAGTTACAGGCATCTCTACGAGATGAGCCTGGATTTTCCTCTAAACAACAACAAAAAAATCAATAAATCTGAATCTAATCTACTAATAAAGGTTTAATGAGGACATAATGTTGATGGAACAGAACATTGTTGCAGCATAATCACTCCCAGCTGCTGTGTGAATGTACAGACAAAGGCCCAGTCCTATGACAATTTCCCTGTTATAATAACTCCTTTGTATGAGGCCAAACGCTGCAGTGGGATCTTATCCCTTCCTCCATGAGGGATGGTGCAGACAGCAGGTTGCTGCAAGCAGGACCCCTCAACCAGGGGTGCCCAACACATCCCTAGGAGGGGCTGTGCCAAGAGGCAGCACCTAGAGGCAGTTGCCACTTGGAGGCTCATGCGTTGCCACCAGCACTTCAGGAGCCATTGATGCTGGCTGTGCCCTGCAGCAGGACCCACAGAGCAGAGGATGGGGCACAGCTGCCCCGGGGGAGCCTTGGGTGGGCACACAGCTCACTGTGGGCATAGGAAGAGCCCACGCTCACACCACAGTGCACTGCATCCATCACCTGAAAAATAAATAACGTGTTACACTGAGGGACTGCACTGGGACTGCTACAGGATGGGCATGTAACTGCACCCTGGCCCCCCTGGGGGGCACCAAGGGTGGGAGGGAGCAGCTCGCAGCGCACCGGGCCGAGTGCCGCATGCCATACAGCGACATAAAAGGAGTGCAGACTTTGCTGTTAATGTAGTCAGTAAATAAATAAAGGAGGGCTTAAGCTTAGTGTACAGCAATCAGTTTAGAACTACAGGATAATTAACACAGCGGGGGACCAGACTACTCTGCAGTCAGGTTTAAATGAACGAGTTCACTTTCATTGAGGCAAACCCGCTCTGCTCCCCAGCGAGCTGTGCATGCAGCAGCAGTGCCTGCACTGGCAGCAGCAAGCAGGGCCAAGGGTTGCACCCCCTGCGCCCCACAGCAGCAGGGAGCTCCTGTGTGGGCTTCCTGCTGTGAATCCTCCTCTTGCTGTTTGCTCCTACATCACCCACGCAGCCTGCAACCAGCCCTGCTCCCTTCCCAAACAACACAAATGCACCTGTGCATGCACCATCCCAGCAAGGAAGAGCCAACCTTGGGTGGGAATGGCACCCACACAGGGTGGGAATGGCCCTTTTGGCTTCAGAACCCAAATGGCAGAGCTGGCCGTGCTGCTGCTTCTCTCCTCAAACAGGAAAAATAAAGGACAGCAGCAAATCACCCTGTCGAGCATCATGCGGCGCACGATGAAATGGTCTCCAGGGATGCCAAGGGACTTTAAAACAGGAGGCACGTTTCATTTTCTGCCCATGTAAGGGCCCCTCTCCTATGCCAAAGCACGGAGGGAGCCCTGCATAAATAAGAAGGAAGCTTTTTAGGAGCTCGTGGCTCTTAATGAAAAAGAAATTCTTGAGAGCTGCGATCACATACCTCCATTTTCCACGGAAAAGCATCTTCCAGGCTGCACACCCTTAGAAAAACAGCAGCTCCTGTTTGCCGTGCAGGACTCCCATCTCTCCAGGATCACAGAGGTGGGATTTGCTCCCTGCACCGCCCATCCCTGGGACAGAGCACAGGTCAGGGGGTGCACAGGGATGGATCCCCCCATCCGCCCAGCCCTCCTCACCCACGCCCTCCAGCAATGCTCAGGATGCTTGACCTGCACCATAGGAACACCCAGTGCCAACAGTGCAGCACTGCAGGGCTCTGCTGCCACCACATCCTCCTCTTCCTCCTCCCAGGGCCGGCATCCGAGCACAGAACAGCGACAGGAGACGGCAGGCTGAGACAACTGAATTAACTTTATTGTTTCTTCTAACTGCAGATTCAAGGTATACAACTGAACATTGCTATTTTCCTTATGAGACTTATAAATAAAAATACAAAAAATGTCCACTACAAAAAAATCTACTGTTAGTAGGATGTAAAAAATATTCTCTTTGCTATAGAAGGCACGAACTTCACTTAGTGACACATGGAGAGAAAAAAACCTGCAGCAGTATATTCTTTTTTTTTTTTTTTTCTTTTTTTTTTTTTTTCCTTTTTTTTTCCTGTCAGAAACACTGAAGTTTTACAAAGAAATGCATCTGAATCTACACAGAATGAAGGCAGATGCGGAGAGCTGCAACTAGGAGACACCACAACTCGGGACTTATTTTTTTTTTTTATTTTATTCATTTTTCAGGAAATTTTAGCTAACTGCATCTGTGGCTAAAGAACAGATAGGACTCGCAAGCAGTACTGCAAAGGAACAAACAGCGAGGAAACAGAATTGTACAAAAAAAAAAAAAAAAAAATAGTAACCCATACTCTGAAGAAACAGAAACAAAAAATTGGGCACCTTCTAAAATGAGGCTACCAGGAGGTGCTGAGGTAGACGGAACTATAACATCAATTAATTCCAAACACTAGTTTTAATACAGAGCAATCAGACTGGCACTTGGGCTGTCACGACATAAAAGACAAGCGATGAAAGAAAGCCTTAGTTTGCTTGGTCCAGCAGGGCAGTTGGTCCTCAGTGCTATAATATACATATATATACTTATATATATATGGATAGGTGTCATGGAGCTTTACCATGGCTTCGCAGCCTCAGAAGTTCATGCATACGTCACACTACGTGAAACAAATACTAGGATGTGCACTCAAACACTGGGACTGGGTGTGGGGGAGGCGCAGTGCTGTGCTGCACTGCCCGACGTGGGGCACACGGACACGGCACCGCACTGCGCGTGGCTCAGCACGGCTCAGCCCACGAGCACTGCACAGGGAAGCTGGCCGCCACGTCACCCTCCAGCTGGGCAACCCATCGTCAGACACAGCCTTGCAGTGACTCTGCTCGTGCTGTTTGGGAGCCAATGGGAATCCCGATTCCCATTCTGCACCGTGCTGAGCTCTGAAGCCAAACGATGCCAGCGTCTGCGTTAGGGGAGGAAAGGGACAGTGAGAGGGAAGGGAACGTTAAAGCAACAAAAGCCACGTGAGCTCAGCTGAGCGCTCAGCAGTACCATGACACCCACGACCAGCAGTACCAATTCACTGCAAAAAGGTACCATATACTTGTGAGAAATTGCAGCAACCGTTTATACGAAAGAACTGGTGTGTTGTTTTGTTGGTGGTGGTTGTGTGTATGTGTGTGTTTCTCTTTAGGCACAAAGATTAAACAAGCCATTCTCCAAAGTTACATCCTGGATTGTACTACATCAGCATCTGCCCCGCTTCACCTCCTCGGTGCGGAGCAGCCAAAGTGCCGCTGCTCGCAGGTGCACACGGGGCATTGCTCTGCATGGACAGACCCCCCCAGCAGCACCACCACGGCTCAGGGTCCCCATCGCAGCCCTCTGCCCCCATGAGCACCCCCCCAGCAAGCCCTGTGCGTGGCCAAAGGGCGATGCTCTGCAGATGAACAATCGCAAACCCGCCCCGCTCGGTGCTCAGACGGAGCTGCACAGAGCCCCAAAGCTCGCGGCATCGATGCCAGCCCTGCACCCTGGGCTTTCACATCACAGATGGCGCTCAACTGCTCCGCTCTCCTATTCAAGTTTCACACTCCCCTCCCTGCAGCACCGACAGTCGCCGGGCTGCGCCCTGCCCCACCACGCTGTCACACGGCAGCGAATTCCCCAGATTAAGGCCTTCACGTTTCCGACAGTGAGGGAGCAAGGGGACAGGGGACAGCAGTACAGACACCCTGCTCTCTTCCCTTTACTCCCATCTACAAAACCTCTCCCTAACTCTTCCCGCCCTCCCCCTCCCCCTCCCCAATTTAATACAAACGCAGCTAAATTACAAAATAATACACCATTGCAAGTAAAGCATGAGATGAAAACCCAAATGGCATCACAAAGCAAACACAAATATTGCAAACTGTGCTTCTGTCACTGCAAAAAAAAAAAAAATTAAAAAAAAAAAAAATCAGAACACAACAAAAACAAACACAAGAGGTAGCTTTCCGAACCAGCGAGCCAGGCTCCGTCAGGCCGCTCCAAAAAATACCATTTTGGTAAAGGATAATGCACGAGAGGTGGCCAATGGGGCCCAGCACGCGATCCCCCTCCCTGGCATCTCTGCGTCACCTGCCCCAGCGCGGCCCTCACCCGGCCCCATCACTTCAACACCCCCCTCCCCAACCCCCCCCTCCCCCAAATCAATAAAAGCTCATGAGGTCACAAAAAAACGAGGTAATTTCAAGTAAAATGTGCTAAACACAGAAAGAGTCAAAAACTTTTAAAAACAAACCGAAAGCAAACAAACAAACAAACAAACAAACAAAAAACCAAAAATACAACACCCAAACCAAAACAGAGCAAAGCCATTTGTTACCGTCTGCTCCACCGCAGACTTTGGGAGTTGAGGGCTGGGCAAAAAAAAAAAAAAGAAAAAGCATTGGCACGTTCCAAGCACCCGAAAACACAAAGAAAAGAGAGAATCTCCTGGCCCAGCATCGCCACAGCTCACCCAGGGCACTGTGGGACAGGAGCTGCAGCTCCTATGGGGACAGGGAGCAGCACGCAGCCCCCAGCTCCATCCTCCCGCTGAAGGCTTTGTCTTCACCTCCCGAATTAGAAGAAAAGGAAAAAGAAATGCATAGAAAGGTCTTTGGTCAGGAGGAGGATTGCGGCCTCACGCAGCCCCTGCAAACCAGAGGTTTTTGCTCCAGATTTTTGCCAAAGCTGTGGGAGCACCAGCAGCACCCCGCTGCACCCCACCGCAGCCCCGGGGGGGCTGGACGGGTGAGCGCAGCCCCGGGCGCTGTCCCACCTGCGGGGTGCTGAACTCCCGCTGAACGTGGGGCCGGGCCCAAGGGTAACTGCCTCGCCCAGAGGGGTCTGCGACAGCTCCTCCAAAGGGGTCATCGATGGGGATAGAGGGAGAAAATGAAATTAAAGCATTCCCAAATCGCTGCTCACGATGTCGGGGTGAGGCACGAACTATGCTGTTCGTACGCAATCGATCCGGTGCCACCTGTGCGGGGTGGGATGGCTGCTGGTTGGCGGTGGCAAAGGGAGTGGGGTAAGTGGACACATACCCCATAGAATGCCAAGGGGCTGGGGAGGGGAAGGGGCCGTGGGTGGGAAGGGCAGCCCCCCAGTGTTCCCAGCATGGGACCCCATGCTGCAAGCACAGTGAGCACCACATGCCTGCACCTCCCCATCCTCAACCCCAGTGAGGGATCCTTCCAGCAACAAACAAAAAATGGAAACAAAAGGCCATGGACGATGCATTTTTTTTTTTTTTTTTTTTTTTGCCCAGTCCTCCATGACTCAGCCCCGCGTCCCCTCCATGTCCCTCAGACGTAGCAGAGGTAGAGATAGGTCTTCTCTATCCTCCAGTCGGTGGGGATCTCCTCCGGCTTGTGGCCCTTCATGTGCTTCTGCATGGTGGAGAGGCTGGGGCAGTACTCCAGGCAGATGGTGCACTGGTATGGGGAAGCACCGTTGTGGGTCCGAAGGTGTTTGATCATGGCCGAATAATCCCGGGAGCGCTGGTGGCACAGCTTGCACTCAAAGGGCTTCTCACCTGCGGGAAGCAGGGCAGTGGGATGGGGTCAGTGGGACAGGGTCAGCATGGCACGGGTTTCCAGCACTACACGAGGTTGCGGGGCCTCGCTCGAGCACAGTAATTAACTGCCCAGCGCGCCCAATATCGATACTCGCTCTGTGCACAGACACAGCGAATAATGAAGTAATGAACAGCAAAAGTGATCTAACTATTGATCCGCTATTTACAATAGCTCCATGCTGATGCATTCAATGATTCCTTCTCCCCAGCAGCCAGCCCTGGCGCTGCGGCCGCCTCGCTGCCCGGCACCTACCTGTGTGCACGCGGTAGTGGGTCTCCAGCTGGTGCTTCAGGCTGAACTTCTTGCCACAGCCGTTGCACTCGTAGGGTTTCTCCCCAGTGTGGATGCGCTTGTGGCCCTTCAGCGTGCTCTCGTCCCGGAAGCAGCTGCCGCAGAACTCGCATTCGTAGGGGTGGTCACCTGCAAGCACGTGTGGGTCAGCCCCATGGTGGGCACGTGGGGAGCGGCATGGGGGCACAGCTCAGGGCTGCGCACTCAGAGCCCTCTGCCTGCATCGGTCCCGCACCGCAGCGCTGCTCAGCACCCTGATAAATGAACTTGGGCTCAGCATCAAACTCAGAATTATTTGAATGAAAGGTGAGGGCTCCAGCTACTTATTTATTACAGCAGTGAAGGCAAGGACAATAAAGATAGATTGATCGTCCAAGACTTTGTTCATGAATATTTAAATATTACTGATTTGTCTTGTCACTGTAATTACAATTTCTCTGTGCTGCATATCCTACAACCACAGTTTATGGTAAAGAATGGCCAACTGTATTTCACTTGTCCTACTGCAGATGTGCAGAGCTGCCAAGCGTGTAATGTTCCTCGCATTTCATACATTTTCTTCAGCTGTGAAGGCTTAAGTCATCCACAATGACCTACGTTTTTTCATTATCCCCATGTCAAACTGCACTCGTGCCTGGGCATAAATTGTCCTTCTAGTTATATACTCACATGCCTGTGCTTTCACTTCCTCTTTGCAATGATATTTTACTCTCTGCCTGCTCTCTCCCCAGCCCTGCAGAGAGGTCTGCTGCTCTGTGCACGGCATTGTTTCCCAACGGCTGCAAACCAGCAACGATCCCACAGGGTGCAAACACCTCCCATTACACAGCCCCCAAACCAACACATCTTTAACCACGTTGCACTGTGCAGGCTGCAGCTTTGTCTCTATTTTCCATTGAACTCCTCGTACCTAAAACCAAACGGACCCATGGAACTGGATGATCCCCTCCAACCCAAACCACTCTATCACGTGACGGCCAGCTGCCCATTTTCAGCACTCCCATTTGCTCAATAGTTAAGAGAACACCTGCAGATGGGAACCAGGTGAAGGATTTTCTTGTTCAGCCTCAGCCACCCATGAGAATAGTGATTTTTTTCCTCCTGCTGCTTCTTTATAGCACCCTGGTACTTTAAGTGAAGTGTTAAACTCAGGAGCTGGTTTGACAGGATCCGCACGAATTTAATTATCAACCTGATCATGTGGTAAATGAGTTTAAATATGGCATCTCAAGGGCCAGACCCACACCCTCCTTACACACACACAGTGCTGATGCAGGGACACTAATGGGACCCATGTCCCCACAGCAACACTGCTCTGATTGCAGAACCGGGGGGAAAAAAATTAAAATCCAATTTGTGGCATGCTGATTAACTTTGCAGAACCTTTAATGAGCCTAACATTAAATTCAGGACAAAGGGGACTAATTAGATCCCCTCCAGCACCTGTGACCCGTTTCTGCACTGCTACCTGGTGCTCTGTGCCATGGAGGCAGAGCAGTGGATCCATTGGCACTGAGGATATCAGTGCAAGGGTTTGGATTACAAATAACCAGCAGAGAAGCCCCAATGTAACTCACTCTCCAATACAACACCAACATCCCCTCCTTTCTACTACCCCGACCTGCTCAGCAGAAAGGGGGGCTGAAAAAACTGGGATACGTTCAAGGGCTGCAGCCTTTGTGCTCTCCACAGTGATAAAAGACCCTGCAATTCCTGCTGTGCTCTCCCAGCTCTGGGATGCTGCCAGGCAGAGCTGGGCACCACATCACGAGCTCTCTGCGGACTCAGCACTGCGCTCCCACTCCGAGAATAACCACGAAGCACAACTAACTACTCACAAGGCTCCGAGGATCCCGGTTTATTTTTAAAGCCAAGAGCTAATAAACCATCAGGGGCTGGGGGCAGAACCCACGCAGAGTGACCCACAGCCCAGGTCACTGGATTACTTGCTATGAATAGCTGCTCCACTCAGCATTAATGGGATCATAAGCGCTGTGCGATTCTGGGTTTCCTGGTTGGGAGCATGGATGCAGGACAAACAGGCACTGGTGATGCAGACCTTCTCATGACGCTGCCCCAGCCCCCAAGCACCCAGCACATGTGTATGCAGGAAGCTGGTTAAAAAGAGGAAGGAAAAGAGATGCAAACAATCTGCATCTGCCTCCCCCCAGCAATCACACTGCTGCTGGAGCGCCAGCCCCACGACTGGTGTGGGAAAAGATGGGAGAGGAGCATTCCCTCCACCCACCTGCAAACCATCCCCGCCTCCCCACTGCTGCAAAAAGCAATTTCAGTTGCTCTGATTCATAGCTGGGCTGCAAATTACAGGCCAGCTCTCCGCTGCGTGGAGCGGCACAATCCTGCTAATCACTGAGCTGGGTGAGGGTCAGCTCCCCAGCCTTGCCACACTGCTGCACGTGTTGGGTGCTGCAAGGCTCTGAATCCAAACTCATTGCCACGAGCGAGGGGAGAAGCAGCTCCTTCCTGGGGACAGAGGCACATGGGGACCATGGGAGGTCACCCCTCACCAGGAGCTTGAAAGGCCATTTCTCCATAGCAAAAAAAAAATGCAGGTGGAAAGTCCAACAGTGTTGCTTGGTTTTCCCCAAATGCACCAGTCTCAGGTACTAAACCTGCTAGGGAACTTTAACTTTCTGCTTTGGAAGGGATGCACTCACACCTCTTTCCTACATATGATCAACCAGAGAGTCATTAAGGTCGGATCCCCAACCCCATCCCACCATGTTCCTCAGTGCTACATCTCCATGTTTCTTGCACACCTGCAGGGATTGTGAGCCCACCACCTCAACAGGCATCTGTGCCCAAGCACTCTATGGGAGAAGAAATTTTTCCTAACATCCAACCTGAACCACCCCTGGCACAATACGAGGTAGTCTTATGTTCTAAGAGCTGCTGTTCCCTACACTGCAGTCCCACAGCCACAATCACATAACGGAGACTCGCAGCAGGAGCAAAGCACAGGAGGACAGGGCCAACATCAGGCAGGTGGTTTGAGGACACCGAGTAACACGGACAAATCCGTGGTTTCATACCCCAGCTCTCCTCTAACCCAAAAGCACCTCGGTGGGTGTGCAATGTAAATACCATATACACGTAGCCCAGGTCACTGTAATCCCATTAGAGCCGAGCACCAGCTGATTATGTGCATCTACTGCATTTAAGCCGATGAAGTGGGGTAAGATCGCACATCCCCTAAGAAGGTCACATGTCACATTATACCGGATCAACTTATTACACACAGCACTTCTCCCCACCCCCCTCGTTTTCTTGTTCTTCTTTTTAAACTCAAGCAACCTCGGTTATGGATAACAGTTGCCTCCACATTTTTAAGATTAAAAAGATGATAAAGCGCCTTTTAGCAAGGAACATCTTTGTCCCAGCCCTCCTTGCAGCTGGAGCTCCAGCAAAGAACGCTCCTCCAGCTCCACCCATGGCTCAGCATCAGCTGGTGACTGCCACCAAGCTGCCAGTCCCAAGCTCTCCTGCACAGAGCTCAGAACCCAGATGAGGGCTCCACGGGCAGCACCAGGACCTCCCACCCCACGGCACAGGACTGCTCTCAGTGGCCTTGGCTGTACCTGTGTGGGAACGCAGGTGCCTCTTGAGGGCAGTGTGGCTGGGGAAGGTGCGGTTGCACTCGCTGCAGATGTAGCTGCGCACCCCGGCGTGCACCTCCATGTGCTGCTGCAGGGCAGTCTGCGTCTGGAAGCGCTTGCCGCAGAGCAGGCAGAAGACAGCCATGTCTGTACCTGCAGGAAAGGAGACAGAAAAGTGAGGCAGTGTCTGGGGGTCTCCCAGGGGTGGTTGTGAGGAAGGGGACTGCGAGCCCCAGTGACCGCTCACAGCCTCCAGCTCTCTTGTTACAGACAGCAGCCCGCTTTCCGCACCTGCCCCGTTTGCCTGGTGTGCTCAGCTGCACACATAACATCCCTGGACGGGAAGATCTCCTGAACAGGGCACAGACCCACAGCCCTCACTCCTAGGGGGCAGCAGCAGGGCTGGCACTGGGACCGCAGCAATTCCAACCCTTCAGCATAGAAAAGGAGCGCAAGAAAAGAGCAGAGGGATTTTACTGCCTTGGGTGCAGCTGGAAATCCCTTGTAGGCTTGCATCTCCACGCCCCCAACCCAAATGCGAAGCACCTGCTTGGATAATTCCCCATGTTGGGATGGGCTGCATGCACCTGTGTGAGACACAGCCCCTGATGCCAGGTGGAAACAGGACCCAAAGAAATGACAGTTGGATGCCTGAGCACCATGCAAAGCTGCTCTGGGCAGCAGTGGGCTGAACACAGGAGGACCACGTGCATACCCTCAGCACTGCTTGTGACCCTCAGTGGTAATACCACCAGAAGCTTAATCCTATGAGCCACGTGCACAATTATAAAATTGGCTGCATCAACAGAAGAGTACATAAAAAAGAAACACCAGCACAAAAATAGAGATACTTACACACAGTCAATAAAAATATAAGACCTTTGTATTATTAAACAGTTTGTTTTAGTTTATGCATAGCTGATTGTTCAGAACCTATGAGTCAGTGCAAATTGTATTACGCTGGGAGATTAAGCAAATAAATGCTAGCTTTTTTTGGAGACATTAAAATGTGAGGACTATGGAAATAAAATTATCTAGAAAATTGTATTAGCAATTCATTAGCGGCAGCAAGATGTTCAAGGTAACCAACAAACACCTTTAAGAAACAGTAGGGAAAGGGAGGGCTGCTCTTTGCAGTGCCAAAATTAACCTGAGGGGTGGTGAGCACCAAAGCCACTGCACACAGGGGTGATGGAGAAGCTCTGGGCACTGTGTGCCACTGGCACCCGCAGTGCTGTGGATGGATCCCTGGCTGCAGCATCACCCCGCTGAGCACAGGGGATGGGTCCAGGCTCCGTGCTGGTGGCAAAATGCACCAAAAGTAGTGCAGAGATCCTGCACAGCCCAAGGAGCAGTACTGCATGTGCACCGGCCGTGCTCCTCCGTGGGCAGGTTCCGCACGCCCTTGTGTGCAGCGAGTTGGCTCGGTGCCGGCCATCCCCTTGGTGAGCTGTGCACCATGCGAGCAAGCGAGGCTGAGAATATGAAAATAAATGAGCAAAATAGAAATAAAACCACACAGCAGCGAGGTGGCCCTGGTGGCGATGCTGCTGCCTCCCTCCCCGTGGATTTATCCGGGGGACGCGCGCTTGCTCGCAGCTGCAGACAAAACTCTCCCAAGAGCCCTGGAGACACAAAGCCCATCCGAGCGGGTGGTGCGGAGCAAATCCTGCACGGTATGCAGCCCGGCCGCGCTCTCACGGTGACAGCAGGACGGGTCAGAGGTCGGCGGGGCCGAGCCCCTGTGCCGCAGCCAGCTGTGCCGCGGGGGCCCCGGCCGGCGGGACGCCAGCCCCCATCAATCCGCCGGGAGCAGCCCTGCTGGGGCCGGGGACAATGGGCTCCTGCGGGGGTGGGGGCAGGACAATGCGGCCGGGCCAGTGCGCAGGCCCGGAACAAATCCTCCCTGGCACCATAGGGCCCTCATTTGTGAAACTAATTGGCCCCCGCTTGAAAAATTGGGCTATGTTGGGCCGCCGTGCTGGAGAGGAGCTGCCTTGTGTGGGGAGCCCCGCTGTCCAGTGGGATGTGGCTGCAGGGCTGGGGACGGTTGGATGGGGATGGGTGGCCAAAGATAAGGTGACACGGATGAGGATGGGTGGCCAAGGACAAGGTGACAGGGACGGGGATGAGTGGCAGGGGACAAGCTGCAGCCCGCATCCCATTGCGTGCCCAACTGTGCTGGGATGGGGAGACGTGGGGTTTGCAGCCTGGTGATACAGCAGTGCAGCTCCGCAGCCACCACGCGCTGCACCATCACACAGCACGTGGGCACCGTCCCACTGCTCCAGGCACCTCCAAGTGGGATGCGCAAGCGGAGCCCACCACTCAACCATACCCACCTCCAAAAGCACAGCTGGCAAGGCAGGACCTGCTGGCAGGAGAAAAAGGGGTGATGCTGGAAAAGCCCCACCTCCCCGCGGCGGCACCCCGTTGGCTTTGGAGCCATGGGGACGTTTCAATGCGTGGCCATTGAAAGAAAAATCACCCCGGATAAATAAACACCGCCGCCGCCGCCACGTAGGCACAAAAAGAGGAAGACGGATTTATTCATTTCGCTGACGTTTTAATGGTTTCTCTCCTTTTTTTCGGGAAGATGATTACAAATTAAGCAGCATTTAAACGCTTTTTACTGTCAACAATTAAAAGGGGCGAATATGGAACAGAAAGTGCGGTGACCATTCATTTCCAGGGAAACGCGGCTATCAGCGAACACCACGGGGCCTTCCCTGTACTGTACACTGCACAATGGCAAAAAGTATACCATTAATTTTGTAGGACATTCAAAAGCAAATTAAAATATAAAAAGCTCTAGGCACAAAGATAGATACCAAGAGAGAGGGCAGAATAGGTCAAGCTTGTGGAATTAAAGTCTTAGCAACAGTGGAGGTTTAAGCACAGCCCTATTACGCCGCATTCAATAGCCACCTTCTCCCATCTTCTCTTTTTTCTCCTCTCAGAGCCGATGTGCTGTTTGCCTCCAGCCTGCAGCAGTAAACAATTAATACCGCGTGTAGCAGTGCTGCGGGTTTCCAAGGCAGGAGCGACAGGCTGCCATGTAGATGAGATCCTGGATGCAGCATTAACTATTTGGAAGAGAGCGCCGCCCGCTCTGTGCGAGGCAGGTTTAAATAACAGGTGATGGGAGATGTGATTTTTGCAGGATTGATGCTTGCTTAAGGGAGGAAAAGCCCTGAGAGCGCAGCTGTGCGTGTGGATCTCTACGCTTTGCTTTCCAGGCTCCCCAAAAAAGTGCTTTTCCCCGTGTCTTTAAAGGCAAGGGAGATGCATTTCCCATCACTCAGGGACTCCCCTTTTCAAACTTCAGGTGAGGAATGCTAAAATCACCACAGCACTGAACACAACACTTCTTCCATGCTCTGACTCCACACTAGAAGGAATTAAAATGAAATTCGCTCCGAGACACGTAGGCATATGGCAGGGAACACAGGTTTGCTTTTCCTCTTATTTTTAAAAGGCGCCCGGTGCATTTCCGTACCACAAAGTTTAACATGCAGGAGGTTCACCGAAGAAATAAAAGAGACACGTCCCCTTTAAAAGGAAATATAATTTACAGTGTGCAGCCAGGCGGTCCATAGTTTCAATCTCGTTTACTATAGAGAAAACTCTGCTAGCTGTTCTCTATCCCACAAATCCGATTTAATCAGACAAGCCAGCCAGCGTGGCTTGAAGTAAAAACGGATAATTAGTAAACAGAGAGCTACTTCAGTGCTTCATTGGCATTCGAGCCGGGCTAGTGTGTCGCATTTAAAATGCAGTCTGATGAAGTTTACAAAATCAAACCATTTGTTACTCCTATTGAAGAGGCTTCAGGCCACTTGCAATTAAATTGGAATTAGTGCTCAGAATGAGATACAGCAAATTCATACTAAAAAGGGATCTGACTTTGAGACGTTTGACTTCAAGTTTTCCCCTCTGCGTGTGTGTGCGTGTGCAAGAGATGTGGCTGCTCCGTCCTGGCCCTCGCCTCCAGCTCTTGCAGCCCCAGCACTGGGACCCGGGTGCAGGAAGATGCCCCAGGGCGTTGGTGCCAATGAAACTTGGGCACTTATGAGCACCTGAAGAAGGCACCAGGACTGCAGAATATTCCTGCTACGCCCTATGAAACACCCATTGCGTTTTTGTTGCTTCTGGTGGTTGGCTGTTCTGCCTGTCCATCACCATAATAATTAATATCATTACAAATCTTTTATCAAAGGCTCTGGCACAACAGTGGGTGCAAATGTACAGTGTAGGCTAGCAGCAGGGCAAGGCGTTGCCTGCTGCCTTCATGGTAACACCTCCAGCATTCCCACGATTGCAGAGCATCCCCATAGCCAGCCCCAAAACATCCCACATTGAACAACATCAGCACAATGACATCAGCATTAGCTGTGAGCTATGCAACTAAAAGATGCATTTATATACGTCCACATGCACACACACACACCGCATGCACACAAATCCCAGCTGATCAGTGCCTCCAACAAAACAGTCTTCACTTACTCTTCATATTGAATGTCTTAAACTATGTGCATGCAATAGAGGCATGCAACAAAATTGTTGTTGCAATCGCTAAGAGTGAAGTGGAAGGCTCCAAAAATTCTTGGTACGCCAAACAAGAGTCCAGGGATTGTTGGCTCTTGCTAGATTAGATTTCAGAGATGTTTGGAATTTTTTTGTCACTGTGTCAATGGCTCCTTCACAGCCACCGGCTGCTGGACAATGCAGAGAACGCTGGAGTTTGACTGCATGGAAGCAGGGCTAGGGGGAGTTTTATCAGCCTTGGTATCAGGGTGCCATGGGTAACATTCATCCCCAATGGGCTTTGACTCATGTTGGCCAAGAGCAGATGTCCTAGCAGAAGTGAGGTGGACAAGTGATCATAAAACCATAGAGGTTTGGAAAACAATAAGGTTGGAAAAGATCTCCCAGATCACCAAGTCCAACCCCAACCCATCCCCACCATGCACACATGTCCCCACGTGCCACATCTCCACATTTCCTGAACACCTCCAGCACGGTGACTCCCCCACTTCCCTGGGCAGCTATTTTCTGAGAAGAAATTTTTTCTAACATTCAATGATATTCCCTGATGATCAACCACTGCTCAGAACAGCATCAAGGGACAGGACTGAAAGCTATCAGAGCAGAGGGACTTGGGCACATACTTTAGACCTCTTAGGCAGTGGGATCTCCAGGGATGTGCTGGAGGAGGGGACACTGCAGTGCACATCCTGTTGGGATGAGGAAGAGGAGGAGGAGAAGGGGGGAAGGTGAGGCAGACATTGCTGGCCAAGGCAGCGGCGTGCTGCGATTGTGCTTTGCCCCACCAGTGTCAGACATGAGCTTCTGGCGTAAGGAGATTAACCTAGTTTTGGTAACCCTTTTCCTGATTATGAAAGGAAAAACGGCATTAGTAGTTGGCAGCACCAAAGAAAGCTCATACAGAAAAGCCCCACGATGACAGCTCTGTCCTGGAAACCACTTCCTACATACAGAATGCACTGCACACACAGATACATGCACTGTGTACGATGCTGCACCAGCCCTTGGCAAACCCATCATGCCTTCCTCACAGCCCTTCTGCAGGAAACAAAGGCATTACCATCCAGGAAATGGAAACCAGAGATGTCCACCTGGCTGCCCCACAGACAGAGAGGGGAAAACCCATGCAGAAAAAGAAATGAGACACTCATTTTGTGCTGGAATCACCAAATCATCCCAGTTTCAACTGCTGCCTCTGGACTCCACAACTGAGCTTTCATGCTAATTAACATCTTTATGGAAGGCAAACTCTCTCAAGGGGGTATTTGTTTGATTATTATTATTTACTCAGAGATACTACAGCTTTCTTCCCATGTTTAACTGACTGCAAAAATTCATTCTTACAAAGCAGCACAGGCAGCTGCCTCCTGTGCCGCCCGCTTCCCCTGCAGCTTGGGTGGCAGAGAGGGATGCCCTGGCATGGAGGATGGGGATGCTGCTTTACAAGAGCACGTGCACACATCCTCTCTTCTTTTAACCAGCACTGGTTTATCAGACCTGGAGAAACTCAGATATTTAAGAGCACGTGCATACGAAAGGATACTGTAAACAGAAAGGTGAAGCACCAGCGTGAATTTCATGGCACCACAGAACATCCCTGAGTCAGAAGGGAGCCACGGGGATTGGGCAAAATGGGCACCGCAGGCTGAGCCTGAAACCCGGGAGGGAGACAGTGCCCAAAGAGGAGGAAGAAGATGATTCCCCAAAAGCAGAGGGGCGGCACAAAAAGCAAAGCGGGCAGCGGCCGCGCGCTGACGTCTTTGTCGGTGCCGCTCTCGCAGCCGGTGAGCGCCGAACAAACGCTGCTGCCCGGGAAGCTCGCGCCCGCCGGAGGTGATTTATTCCGAGGGCCATCTGGACAGGGGAACAATGTGGTCCCATATCTGAATGACCCGGCGCATTAGTCACACCCTCCTCGCTCGACCTCTCCGTCCCTAATCTTCACACTTGCTCTCATTCTCCTTTAGTGAGGCAAAATGACCGGATCCGCTTCTCACCTCTCTTTTGGCTGGCGAAGTTCACAGGGCTGGGGGAGACAAAAGGCCCCGCGCCTCGCTGCGTGCCAGGGCTCCCACCCCATGTCCATGGGGTCCAGCATCACCCCGTGTCTGTGCTGAGCACCGGGGCACCTTGGGACCGCACAATCCCCACTTCTCAGCCCTTCGTTCCCCATCAGGAAGGCCTACACCAGCCCCTCTCTCTCCCCTGCCAGCCTTCATCCTCCTCCTCAGTTTACCTCTTTATTATACTTTTCTGCCATCGCTCTACCAAGAATTATTACATGGGAGGAAAAAAAAAAGCCAAGCAAACATCAAGTGACTATTAGCGGTGGTAGCTTTATTGCAACAGGCGCAGAACTCATTCGTTTCATGTTTTGCGGAATATAAAAGCACTGAAACATTTTAATTTTAAATTCTTATCATTGAATTTACTGCTTTTCTCTCGCAATGATTTGTGTTGCTTTTTAATTTTTACAGTCTCTACAGAAGCCAGATGCTACCGCCTAGGGCCAAAATAATAAAAACCTACTGCAGTCATGAGTTACAGAACAAAAAAGAAACACACAGTTGACAGAAGTTAATATCTCAATTTAACAGTGCTGCTTTGCTAATGATCCTTTGATATGTGTTTATTTAGAAAGGTCTGATCTTGACCTTGAAAGCAAACTAAACCACAAAGTCTTTATGAGACGAGAGAAAGACTTTATTTATAGAATGGCTTTATGTCAATCAGGGCGGCAGCTGGACTCGAGGTGAAAAATTGCTCAGAAGTGAGCGGGTTCGTACCCAAAGCGTTGGTTGCAGTGCGTGTATCTGGGAGGGGGCACTCATTCCAGATGAGGACTATGGCACAATGCACTCCCCAAGTCAAGACACAAAGCCCACAGAGTGGTGCAGCCTGCCGACCGCGCACCGCATCCACCAGGAGCGCCGGCACCGCCGGGACAGGTTTTCCTCCCCAGGAAATCCAGGATTGCACAAAGCTGGTGTTTTGAAATGAAAATAAGAATGGCTTCTTTACGGGACAATTACATTTTACTGCGATTCTATGCTGAGATTTCCCAGCTCCTATTGCTGCGCGAGGCTGGGAGCGCACTGGGGAGATCAGCAGCGCTCTGTGTGTTCAATTCTAATTCTATGTCTGAGGTCAAGCAGTGATTTGAAGACATTTACCAACGCTGAGCCTTCAGCACTGCCTCCTTGTCCTCGCAAAGCCTTGGTGCCAAGGCCCTTCTTATCAAGTCTGTATCTGTGCCATTCAGGTGGCCAAAAACTGAGCGCATCAAAGGAGCCAACCTCCACTTTTCAGCACTGAATGCACTCATTAGGCACTGTGGTACCAGTTAGCTTACAGTCACCAAAGGAACTGTGATAAGAGGAATATAAGCTGCTCCACAGAGACCGGATGGAAGGGCACGAGATGGTGATGTTTCCGTCCTTCTGCTGCTAAACAATGCAAATTCGGGACTGAGGCAGTTACAAAAGACCTCTTTGCATGTTGACTAGAGAAATAAATGCTGCTGTAGAGTCCCATCTGGCCCAGCAGCTGAATGGGGAAAGCTCAGTGAGACAAACGGGTCTGAATTTAGACACAGGCAAGAGACAGCAAAGATATTTCAGCCTTAAACCAGGTACGAAAGATGGCAAGCACAGCTGTAGGCAAAGCCTAGGGAAACTCTGCCCTGGCACACGCTTGGGCTGCCCAATTCCTGGCCCATATTTCCCAGGGAAAGAAGTTTCACTTGATGGAGGCACACCCACCTGTGCTCAGCATCACCCTTGGAGCAGGCATTTCCCCACTGAAGGAGCACTGTCGTGGTATTTTCTGCCACCACATCGCTGGGGAAGCTGTCATCTCACTGCTTACTCATCGCCACCACTAAGGCTGCCTGCATTTCTCTTTCCCAAAAGGAATTTCAAATGGAACCAGCTGAAAAAATAACTTGATTCGCCGCCGAAAACACATTTTTCCCATTGCTTGCTGAATGATGGTCCAATTAATTTGTTCAAAACCACTCAGAGGTCTCCATCCTTACACAAAGAGCCTCAAGGAGGAGACGAAATCCTCACCAGTTAAATGCTGGCCCCTGGTGTCTTTCTGGCTGGAGAATCTCCACGTCAAGCATTTTGCAGCTGGAAGCTGTATTTCCACAATTTTCACTCTTTTTCCTCTCATTCCTGCTGGAAATGTGTCTTAACTCAGTGACAGTGCTCCCATCCCACCCAGTGGCACAGAGCATCCCCCATACATTTCCATGGTACAAGTTGCATTTGTCTGGGTTGTCACTGAGGGGCAGCGAGGAAACACGGGGCAGCCCTGGTTGCCAAACCAACAAGTAAAATTGTCCTTAGGATGCTGTACAGAGGGCTGCTGAGAGACACAAAGCAACATTTCCTAACATCCGCTTTTTATTCCAGAAGCTCCATTATTTAAAATAAAAAAAAAAAAGAAAAGAGATGAAAAAGATCTCGCAGCCAACTCATGAAGATGTGAAAGTATAACAGAGAGAAACATCTCCACTTTCTTCATATGTTTTTATATTTTTTTAAGTGGGGAGGACAAGGATCCCAGGACACAAAAGTAACTGGTAAGGTAAGTTAAACCTTGTCAAGATGAACTTTCCTGCTACTTTTAATTAAAAGTTCTTTAGAATTAAAAAGGACACTATTCAGAAAAGACTGAAAAAAAAAATTCATTGACACCAGCCCGCCCCCCTCCCCTTTTTCCCAAGGAAAAGAAAAAGCTGTTTTTGTGTGTCTGCTCACCCAGCCCTCACTGTACAAAAGGAAGCGGATTTGCAGCAAGACACATGAGATGACCCTTTGACCCTAAACTGCTGAAAAGTCCTCAATGGCATAAATACCAGATAATCAATCACATACCAGGAGGGCTGGTCCCCCTGCCCTTACCCCAGTGGCCGAGTTTATGAGAGATGCACTGTAAATGGACACCAGCTTTTTAAGGGAGGCCCCTCTCTGCATTCCTCCACGGAGCCGGAATATTTTCCTCAGGCCGGGAGACCCTGGCCACCTAGTTTTACACATTTCATCACTATCTGATGCAGCCCCACAGTGCTCCTCGCCGGCACATCCGGCAGCACCAGCACTGCGGCCTCTCCCTGTATGGAGGGGATGAAAAATGTTCATCCCAAATGGATGGGATGCACAGTGCTCATCCTGTATGGAGGTGCTACAAAATGTTCATCCCACAGGGAGGCAATGCAAAATGCTCACTCCAAAAGGAGAGGATGCAAAATGCTCACCTCGTATGGAACTGAAGCAAAATGCTCACTGCAAATGGAGAGGACAGAAAATGCTCATGCCAAATGGAGGCAAGGCAAAATACTCACCCCACATGAAGGTGATGCAGAATGCTCACTCTAAATGGAGAGGACACAAAATGGTCAACCAATATGGAGGCAATGCAAAATGCTCAACCAATGGGGGACGCAAAATGGTCACCTTGTATGGAACTGATGCAAAATGCTCACTCCAAAGGGAGGCAATGTAAAATGCTCAGCTAAGATGGAGGTGATGCAAAATGCTCATTCCAAATGGAAGGGATGCAAAACGCTCACCAGGTACGAAGGTGAAGCGAAATGCTCACTCCAAATGGAGAGGATGCAAAATGCTCAACCAATATGGAGGCGATGCAAAATGCTCAACCAATATGGAGGCAACACAAAATGCTCGTGCCATCTGGAGATGCAAAATGCCCACCCTAACTGGAGGAGACACAAAATGCTCATTCACCCCATATGGAGGCGACGCAAAATGATCAACCACGCGTGGATTGGAGGTGGTGCAAAATGTTCACCCCAAAAGGAGGTGATGCACAACGCACCTCGAGGCGCACAGCGGCACACTGCAGGCTGTGGGTGCCCCAGCTGCACGCAGGGGGAAACTGAGATTAAGTGAGCAGAGAGTGCTCTTTTGTTTCCTGCTCTGGGGGAGTGCAGCACAGGCACCGGCGCTGCGGCGAGCAAACCTTAGCCCAGGACTGGGGCATCGCCAGCAGCAGGGCGGGTGCAGGAAAACGAAGGTGCAAACGGCCTCACCTAGAGAGGCCACCGCAAGTGCTGTTTGTTTGGGGCGGTTTCGTTTGCGTTTTTTGTTTTTGAACCTTTCGTGAGTTTGACACCAACTGCACAGAGTTGGTTTTCCTTATCGGAGCTCTGACAACCATCTCCAGCCTGAACAGAGCAGTGCGAACTCTCTGAATGTTCCGAGGGCAACAATAGATTTTAAAGCTTTAAAGGAAAAGAGGAAAAAAAAAATTGCTGAGATACTGAACTGGTTCAGTTAAATGGGGAACCACTTGGCAACTAAATTTGATAATGCTTTTGTTTGAGGGTCAGAGGTTAAATATGTTCACACTAATCCCCTTCATCTAGAATTAAAGGACAAGAAAGATTTTTCTGTAGCTTAGCAAGAGGGCTTTTCTCATTGCAGTTTAAACAGTATTTGCACAGGAAAATTAAACGTAGACCATTGGGCGCTCATTTTAAACGTGAGCACATGGGTCTGCTACCTTTCTATTTGTTGATTTTAGGCAAATGTGTCTGATCACAGCAACACCAATCTCGTCGCACTTCCTGTCCGATCCGATCTCCCGACTATAAATTCTCTCGGAAGGGCAGGGAATTTTTGTTTTCCTTTAATTTAAAGGTTAAGAAAAGAAGCGGGTTTGAAAGGCAGCGCGATTCCCGGTTTCAGGAATGTGTGCTCAGACTCAGATTTCAAGCACTGTCACAGAACATTACTGTCAGACAAAGAGGCTCTGTGCTGCGGATCCGAGCGGCTCCGCGGGTTCGGGCTGGGAGCTGAGGATGGGTTCCCAACACACGGTGCAAACCTGCAGTACCCAGAGATGCTGCAGGAGCTCGGGGTAATGCATCACCCCTACATCACCCCTCCAGTGAGAGCTCCCAGCACCCACAGCTCGCAACTAGGGAATTCTGGTGTTCTGAATGCAAAATGTTGAAGCACGGGACAAATGCTCGGCCCAAAATGGGGCTGGATGTATCCAGCACCACAAGACTCCAGGTGAGATGGGGATGGCGAAGCACGACAAGGACAGGCTGTGTGTGCTGCACAGAGATGGAGCAGCACAGGGATCCCAAGTTCAAGTCAGGTAACAGCAGCCTGGCACTGTCACGTGGTGCTGCTGAGATATATTTGGATTAGAGGAGCTGCATCCCAAACCAACCACTACTTTTTTCCAAATGCCTTTTGATGTCCTTTCCAAAGCTAAAAACGCACAACGCGGCTTTCAGGGCGCGTGTGGTGCTCAGCACAAAGGCCTCTTTCCTTTAACCCTCCATTGGCAGAGCCTCTTGCAGGGTGTGAGGATGGACTACAATGCATGCCAATGTCTGCCCCCAGTTTCATTTAGCTCCTGTTATACACATCGGTGCGTGGCACCAATTAAAACCTAACAGAGCTTTTGGAGAGATCAGGGTGTTATAATTTCTCTGTCTCCTCAAAACGGCCCATCCAGCTGAAAATTCTCTATATTGAGCCATGGAAATGGGTCTTTATGAGCACTGTCAGAGGGCTACACTGCACCTCACCAGCTCTACACACTGACATACTCAGCTAACACAAGATACTACAACTCCAAAGCAAGCTCCTATCAACATCCAGCGGGGAAAGTCCCTTCCAAACTGCAGCATCTGACCCACTGCTGCTGCTGAGCATTGCCCCAAGGCAACAGCAAGAAACAAACTTCTCTGTTTCTGTGTGTGCTTACAAACATCAGCTCTGGAGCTCTGCAAAGAAGCAGGGGCAGAGGCAGCCTCCAGCACACGGAGAACTTTTGGCTTTGCTGCATTCAACACAGTGCACATCTCCAGCTTTTATCAAATGCTATGCTGGCTGGGTCAGCTCTGAGAGACGTGGGACTTGTTTGCATGGCAGGAATGCTGGGCATGGCATTGCTAGGAGGGAGCCAAGACACACAGCAAAGTGTTTGGGCTGCAAACCCTGTGGGTCGGGTTGCAGCAGGATCTTGGGGAGGTAAGTTGGGGACACGTTGTTCTCCAGCACCTCTGCCAGGCTGTGGGGATGGGGACACTCCTTGGCACCTCAGTGGCAGCTCTGTGCTCATGGCCATGGGCTTCTGGGGCTGTGCTGCTGCCTCTGGACTCCATGGAAAGAGTGAATGCTCCGTGCTCGTTTTTATCTGCAAGAGCTGCCCATTTGTTAAACTGTCATCGTGAATTATGCTCCTAAATTAAGATGGGAAGTTTCACTGTCACAGTCATTGTTTTTGTAGAAATAAATGTTAGCAAAGAAACCCCGTTCCTTGGAAGATGTCAGCTTCCACATACAGAGCTCCTGGGCCAGGAGCAGGGAAGCACAGGAGAGGCAAAAGCTTTCAGCTGAATGCTGGTGCTCACCTTTCCCTCTGTTTGCAGTTTTCAGTCCCTTTTACAAACAAACTTGGGAAGGGCCGTCGCAGCCCCGCACTGCTCAGCAGAAAGCAAAAAGGGGACAATGCACAGCTCATCCCCACACAAGGGGAAGGTGCAGAAAGGTAAAGGGGGGACCCTTTGAAAAGGGACACAACTTTGAAATGCTATATCTGCACCAAGAGGAGCTCCAGCTGCTGGCAGCTCCCAGCCCCAGGGCAGCGCCTCTGCTCTGTGGACATGGTTGCTTGCCAAAAGCAGCTCGGGGTTAATGAGATATCAGCCCATCGTGATCTGATTAAGACAGATGCTTTGCCTCTTTATGCTCTCGCAACTGCCATTTTTAGTTTGGAAACCGTTTGGAAACAAAACTGATCTTTTTTATTTACAAAACTCAGGAGTTCGTGTTTTGAGTGTTTTTTGATCATCCGATTTCAAATCGTCTTTTTGTCCTTTCTTGGGTCGTCTTCTCCATCCCATTTTGCTGCACCCAAACATTTGAGCTAACACATCCCTCCCCTCAAGGAACACTCAGGATTGAGCATGGTTGGGATCTCCAACCAGCACTGAAGTGCTGCAGAACTTCCCTTTTGTTAGGCCACCTAAAAGCTGTCCAAACACGCAGCCCAAAACTCAGCTTTCAGTTCCATAACAAACATTTCAGAGGTTGGATGTCCACCTGATCCAAAGCTCATCAGAAAATGTTACTGTGAGTTTTTGATGCAGATTTTGAAGGAACAGTGGAAACTGATACCAATAGGAAAAAACAGTGGCATGGGGGGCAAAACCATCCACCCAGACACAGCTATGCATTTATCTTCCCCTCCTCCTCCAGCCATACAATCGCGGAATCATCAAGGTTGGAAAAGACCACTAAGATCACCAAGTCCAACTGTCAACCCAGCCCCCCCATGCCCACCAGATCACATCCCTCAGTGCCACATCTGCACGTTCCCTGAAAACCTTCATAAAAGCACCTTCAGGATTGCCACTGCACTTCCATAGGTGCCCGCGCTATTGAAGCAGCAAACCTCGTGTCAGAAGATCGTTTCTCTGCCTGCAATCACTTCCATTTCATCTCCTGGGCACATCAGATGCCAATAGCATCTTCACACCCTCCACACGTGGCAGCTAAAACCTCGGCAAGGAAAGCAGCTTTTTGAGGGAAACCAGATTTATTTGGCATGCTCAGGGTTTGCAGTTCACCTCCAGAACCAAGCACCCACATCTCTGCTCCCATCTGTTCCTCAGGTGGGGTCGTGTGATGCTCACACCTGGACCAAAGCCTGCACCAGTAGCCCAGCCCCATGCATGAAGTCTCCTCAGCACTGCCATCCCCAAGCGCTCCAACCTCCAACAGAAAAATCACAGCCGTGTAATAAAACAACAGCTTTGGAGCCGATGTTTTCTTGCGTATTTACAGTTTTTCTCTCTGCGATCCTTTCAGATGTGTTCATAGGACTCCAGGTCCGTGAAGCACTCCAAGAGCTGCCAAAATATCGCAAGACTTGGCAGCGACGCCTGAAACATTCTTTGCTGGCACATGAGGAGCAAAACTTTGTTACACTGTGGAAAAATCCACAATTTGTGCACTCTCCAACTTCGCGGCTCGGCCTCTCCTCCACCCTCTCTTGTCTCACTCGTTACTGGGATCGCAGCTGGGGTGCAGGGAGGCAATGCTCAGCCTCTAGCAGCAGGCTGGGGGATATCACCTCCTGGGCAGTGGGGATGGTTTTCCACCTGTAAAGACCTACGTGTGGTCAGAGAGCTCAATTATGACAAATGGTAACGCCTTCCCTCTCCTCTCCCTAACAGCCTGGCTCTCATGCAGGCTCCCATCCATGCTCCCAAAGGCTCCCAAAGTCCATGTTCTCAAAGGCCCCTATCTACATTCCCAAAGGCTCCTGTCCCTGTTCCCAAAAGCTCCTGTCCCTGTTCCCAATGGCTCCTAACCATGCTCCCAATGGCTCCTGTCCCTATTCCCAAAGACTCCTATCCCTATTCCCAAAAGCTCCTACGCACATTCCCAAAGGTTCCTGTCCCTGTTCCCAAAAGCTCCTAACCACGTTCCCAAAGGTTCCTGTCCCTGTTCTCAATGGCTCCTGCCCACGTCCCCTTTGCTTGCAGCTCACTCGCCCCACAGCCCCATCGCAGCACCGTGTCCCATCCCCAGCACCCCATGCTGAAGGAAGGAAGCAGCCCAGTGCTCTGCAGACTCCAGCATGCAGGAACGTTTTCACTTCCTAATGAAAAACCAAAATGCTGATTGTTCCCTTGCCTGTACTTGCATCTGAAATTGGAGCTATTACAGGGTAGATGTGTCAAAGCTTCGCTCAGCCAAGCATCATCCACCAAAGCCTGCAGCATGATTTTAAGTGTAACTGTTTTGTTTGTTTGCTAGTAGCCAATGCAACACCAGTAATGAAACAAAGAAATGGGACAGCCCCAATCTGAACAGGTCTGGCTGGGAACAGATGACATGGGGCAGGGGTAATGCAGCCCTCCTCCTGCACCGACCCTGCATGGTCCAACAGGAGCTCCCCAATGCACTCCTACTGATCTCTATGGTGCTGCAGAATGCCCAGAGCACGGAGCTCACTGGGGTCACTCACCCACCTGCACCCACATCCACGCCTCCTGCGTCCTCTATTCTTCCACTTGGGTTCACACAACCGAGTACAGGAGGGATAATCACACGTAAACATACTTAATACTACCGTACGTTATCTCTATCTATGGAGAAAAATGCTATCTGATGGTATTTTCCCCATAAGCCCAATCAAGCAGCTCTGTTAAAACCCTCCAGAGTACTGTGAAACAGTAATAGAAAGTCGCAAGCGCGCCGGGAGATGCTGCACACGTTGGGTTGGGGAGAGGAGTGGAGCTGCTGGTGGGTCTGGGGGCTGAACTCCCCATTTCTGCCTCCTCCCAGTTCCCTGGGACAGGAGCATCCCTCTGGTGGGAGCATCCCAGGGCAGTGCTGTCCCCTCCCAGCTCCTCTTCACCCCATACTCTGCTCTTGCATGCTGGATTTTTTTCCCTTTGTACCTCTGCTTACCACGTTACTGTTTTGAATCTCTAAAATAATGTGACAAGTTAATGATGGCACAATTATCTAAATGTTTAACAGACATGTTATCTAAGTGAATCGGATTGAGATTCCATCCCGCTGACAATAAACATCAATGGGAGAGCAGAAAGTGATAGGCAAATTATCGCAAACCCTGCAATTTCAATGCTATTAAATTTGGAGGAATAACAGCCCTGAGGCCTGTAAACTCTGAATAAAATAGACCCTTGTGTTTGTCCAACTATTAAATCAAAATGCTACCAACATCCCAGGAAAAGAAAAAAAATAAAGGGAGATTTATAGCTTTTCAATTTTCAGTTACACATTGGTTTTATTAACTCGTTTCTGCTGTTTGTACCCCAGTCATCGCCGCGGAAATGTCTGCTGTGGGTGGGAGAAGGGAGTGATGGTAGAGAGGAGGAGGAGAGATGGGATGAAGCCTCTTGCTTTTAGGAAATACTAGACAAATCACCTCTGATACCTTCTAAGAGTGTGTGGCACACCAGCCAACCCCAACCCCATTACCGCCAACGCCAGCAATGAGCTACCGGAGCCCCATTTGTGGATGCACTGCTTGGTGGTGATTGGTTTTCTCCTGATACATTTGGTTTTTCCTCTACATTAGAAGAGCACAGTAAGTAATTTTCCACACTCTCCCTCCGGCATGGCGCTGGGCTTACGCTGCTATGAAGATGAGCCAGAACAGTTGCTGCTTTTCCTATTGCTGTAGGATGGAGGCCAAGGAAAGTGAACACCCAGAAAGAACCTCTCAGCCCAGAGCCGGCCATCCCTGTGTTTACAAGCAGGAGTGACTTTGTCTTTTAATACCTTTTACATTGCAGCTGAAAGAAGGGCTTAATTTTTCCATCATAAGAGATGGAGACTGTTTTACAGCAGTAACCGGGCAGAAAATTTACATCAAATTGGAATCATAGAGTATCCCAAGTTGGAAGGGTTGCATAAGGATTGCCAAGTCCAGCTCCTCCTAGTGCACTGTCTTTTGGAAGGGGCAGTGAGAACAACGGCAAAATGGGAGAAAAATGGGGTTCCACATCCAAGCTGATCACCTGAGAAACATCTCCCCACGTGGAAAAAAAAAACAAGAGTCCTTACTCATCCATTTCAGAAAACTTCCCAAGCTTTGGATGATCCACAAAACCAACAACCGTCAGTTGGCTGTTTGCAAACTGGAGCTGCACCCTGCAATAAGAGCTGCATCTCTGAACAAAACAGGTCTGTTTGGTACGTCTGTGCCAAAGGAGTCCTTATTTATTCAGCCTCTCCCTGAGAAACATCTGAACCACCCCTGAAGCCATCCACCCCAACGTCTACCAAAAAAGGGCATTTTTTTTTTTTCTTTTGGCAAAGTCTGAAGGTCTTCCACCGAGTTGGCCAAACAACCTGCTGCTAAGGACGAGAGGATGGCGCTCCAAAACCTTTTCTGGGAGATGTCATTATTTAGAAAGAGAGCTAATTATAGCAACTGTATTGGAGGAATGTTTCTTCTGCCACAGGCAGCGCTATTTGAGTGCTGCCCAACAACAGGAAGCTATTAATTTCAGTGAGTGTGGGCTCCTCTGACCATAGAGCCCATTTCTGATGTGTAACTGAGACGTGTGTGTTTACAGCTCACAGAGGTGATGATAAACCTGTTTAACCTGGGTCATCGTGTTCTGCTGGGCTAAGTTTTCATGTCACCCTTTGAGCCTTGGCACACACACAGGCTGCCATGGTCCAGCCCCAAGGTTTCCCATCAGGCCAACACTGACTCATGCAGAATTGTCAAGGTCACCAGCGACAGCCCATCTCCACACTGCTCTGCGTGGTTTTCAGGATGGCTTTAGACCAAGCCATTGCCTGCAGGGGTTGCAGAGCCCTGGGAATGTGATGTTTGGTGGTGCCATGTGACACCGTACATAGGCACTACCAAACCCATGCTACAGAGCCTGCTTCACCAGCCCCACATGGGGCATGCACCAAAACCAACCCCTCGATGTGCTGGCTGGCTCCTGTAAGCTTTTCTGCCCTCCCTAACCTACAGCGTATACAGTTGCTAAAAAGATTATGGTCTGTAAAGTTCAGCCTCAAGTAGCATGACTTTGAATACAGAGGGCAATCACTTTAAAATTTATTACCTGCTGCTTGGCAAGCAAAGTTTCCAGATCAAATGACGTGCTGAGCCTATTCCTGCTCAGTGACGCAGCAATTTATATTACTGATCGGTCATTAAAACCTCTGGCATATAACCGGTCATGTTCTGCATGCCAACATAGCGTCCACACATCGAATTTCAACCTTTGAGTATAAATGCAGCCATTAATGGCATCTATCAGTTTTTTCAGCATTGAAAGACTAGCTTGCTCTAATTTAAACTGCCCTTAGTATAGCACAGAGAGGAGTGGGCTCTTCTCTGCAATTTTGATTTCAGGAGTTGCTCAAAGACCCCGCTTCGGACTGCCTGATGTGAACTCCTCCGTGCCCCTTAACAAACCCACTGTGGGTTGGAAGGGCAGTGTTCACAGTGTGCATCTGTCACCCTGTATGGGGCAGAAGGAGCTCCTCATGCTTATCCCCAGCCAGCCGTATCCAACCCGAAGAGCTGGAAAGCACAATAACAGAAACGTGGCAAAAGCCAACTGTTGATAGCTCTTTGGAAAGGAGCAACGTTTTCCTCACAGAGGGAGCAGTCATATTACGCTGTATTTGCTGCACAATGGTTTCCTACATGCATACTTTAGAGCTAAGCTATAAAAGCAACAGCGCTTCAGTGAATCACTGCCTCGTGTCTACGCTGCACTGGAAGAAGAGCTCAGGCTATCTCACCCTTACAAAGCATGGAAGCTAAAACAATGCTGCAACTCAAGTTGCCTTCTTTATCAGCCTGCCGTATCACGCAGTGGTTTGCAGGAGGGACTCACGGCGCACTGATGGCTCTTTATTTGCCTGAACACTGTGTGATGTTGGGATAACAGATGGGGTTCTGCTCTTGTGCCAAGAAAGGAACCCCAAGGCCCCCCAGGGCCGCATTCCTGCTCTCATCCCACTCAGCATCTTAGCATCCCGTTAGAAGCGACACACAGACCTCATGGCTGCAAGGCGAAACCCACAGAGAGCCCCAGTGCAGTGCAATTATTTGTAGAGATGCTTGAAAGCAGGAAGAGAATGATCGGTGTAGGCTGAGATTCTCAAATGATTTATGATGCATCACTCTTAGGCTCCCGATCATCAGAACAGTCTTGACAATGTTATTTATCTCTTGGAAAGCTTCTCTTAAAATCTGAAATGGTGGCCAAGTGCCATCGCACCAGTCACATTCAGTAAAAGTTTGATGAGAGTTACACCTGAATTTTAGAGCCATGTTTACAACATCAAGGGAGCAACAAACCAATTATCTGGAAGGAAATTGCAACTCCTTTAGCAACTCCTGCCAACAGCAACACTTCCATACTTCCAAACCTCTGCTCCTGGGTATGGGGCAAGGGCAGGGCTGGTTCCATGTTCCCAGCACCTCTCCCACTTTTCTTAAAGCCAATATCCTATGGATACTGGTCAGTTTGCATCATGGCCAGTGCTTGGTGCACAGAGCAAGGGTGCCCATCCAGCAGCACAACGACACTCTGAGCTGAACCACAGACAGCTGTGCTGCTCCTTCCACCAGTATCTCCCAGGAACCCACCTGGGGATGTTTCCCTTTTGAGAGTCACAAACAGTAACACAAATACAAAAATATTTCCAAGAGGTCAACAAAATGCAGGCTGATTTACCTTAATGGAACTAATTTCACGACTGAAATGGACTTGGGCAGGTCAGAAGCCAGGATTCGCAAAGGGTGAATCTTGTGGTTTGCCAAAACTTCTAAAGGAAGCTTAAATATCTAACTTAGGTCTAAATGGTGTTTGATAAACAGGCACTTAGAATCATATCAATCACAGAACCAAAGAATGGTCTGGGTTGAAAAGGAGCACAACGCTCATCCAGTTCCAACCCCCTGCTGTGTGCAAGGTTGCCAACCAGCAGACCAGGCTGCCCAGAGCCACATCCAGCCTGGCCTTGAATGCCTCCAAGGATGGGGCATCCACAACCTGCTTGGGCAACCTGTTCCAGTGCATCACCACCCCCTGAGTGAAAAACTTCCTCCTAATATCCAACCTAAACCTCTTTTGCCTCAGCTTAAAACCATCCCCCCTCCCCTCCCCCCCCCCCCCCCCCCCCCCATCCCGCTAGCAAAAGTTTAAACCATTTTAAAACCATCTTAAAACCATTCCCCCCAGCAAAAGTTTTGTTCCCCAAGAAACAAACAAACCCCACTGGGGTGAAATCAGCACCACAACCACACCGAGAGCAAAGCACTGCACTCCCCAGCAACTGCATCACTGCACGACTGCAGAAAGTCAGCCTAACTCTGAGCATCCCTGAAGGGAATGGCAGCAAGGGTCACTGCTTAGCTTGGACAAGATCAAGCAGGGTGGAGGGACACAGGATCCCTTCATTGGACATAAGGGCTCATTGGGGGAGAAGTAACAGAGCTGGGAGAGGGATCTCCTAGAAAGTGCGGCTACTCGGGGCAGAGGCAGCAGGCACAACGCTTCCTTCTGTGCTGTTTGTTTGGAGGAGTTGGGCAAAAAAAAAAAGGAAAAGTCAACATACCAGTGTGTGTCTGCCTGTGTGTCTCCAGGGCATCTTCTTTTGAGAATTGCGCACCGCACTGATCACAGACAAATGCTTTGGCACCCGCTGGAAAGACAAAGGGGAAAAGGAGCATTATTCAGAGAGCACAGCGGAGAGCTACAGCACACAGCAAGGTGGGAAATCACAGTGGCAAAGAGCACTGCAGAAGGGATGGGGTGGGCACAGACAGGCATCCCCGGCACTGAAGCCATGTATGGGGACAGGGCTTGGATGGAGCAACTCAACAGCAAGCGTCCAAAATCAAAGCTCCTACCCAGGATCTGACAGGAGAATGTATCCATTCCTGGAGAGAAAGGTTCTCATGGAACCAACGCAAGCAAACAACATGAAAGCGATATGAAGAGGACTCCTCTAGGAATGCATGCATTTTTAAAGCCATTCACTTCATAAAAGCAGAATTTATTGGATAGAGGGATGTGTATTTTATAGTCCACAAACAGCAGCAAGAAGCAGCCGCCTTCCTCCGTCCCATTGCTCCGTGAGTTCCACATCACAGCACAGTGCACAGATGTACCATTGACGTTGCACAGTTCTTTCACTGCGAGGTGTTGCTTGCCAAGAAGAAATTAAATATTTGTTTTCAAAAAATCATTAAACATCAATGAGTTTCATTAGAGTGGCAACTGATCTAACTTTAATTGGTTTCCTGCCCCTTCCTATTGTAGCGTCGTCACCAGTATCAGAGGATGGGAGGAAAGCGAAGGCAGAACCATCTGATAAGCAACGTGGCAGAAACAACACCATTCAGTGAGAAGCACAGATACTCCTTTGCCTGTGAGAGAGATGTGGTGTTTGGGGGAATTCTTAGAAAATCACTATCAACATGTGCCGCGTGCGGCGGGTCAGAGGTGCCGGTGAGAACAAGGAAAAAAAACAGGATGTCTAACAGCAGATAAGTCACTTCCAGATAAAACCAGATTAACAATGCACACTATCTCCAGTGCATACGCTGCCAGGACAAAGCTGTGAACGAGGCTGTGAGATCGTGAAGCTCGATTCTGCTGCTGTAGGGACCCATCCGTGGAGCAGAGCGCGGAGGGGCAGCTCAGAGGACAGGGGCACACAGAGCTGCTCCCCACATCCCGCTCGCATCCACGCTCAGGAACCAACCCCGGGATGCACAGTGCAACGGAACAAAAGGAGAGACGGAGGTACCACCAAATCCATTACCACAAGAATTCCTTTGCCTTTAAATTGTCTTAGTAACGGCTGGCTCACAGGCAGAAATATTTGGCAGCAGCGAAATTAAAAGTGATAAATTTTCTCGCCAAGCTTTGATCGATAATAGAGGTCTCATCTGTTAATCAATAAGACAGTCTGCCTGTTTACTGTGCATATGTTGTTCTCTGCTGCCTTCCCTATGATGTCAAGTTTGCATTCAAAACAACTCAAGTGTGCATAAACCACATGGCTGCTTGCAAAAAAATAAATAGGAAAGTGCATTTTGGTGACATCACGGCGCGGCTGCAGCCCTGCTCCCATGTGCTGGGGGACACAGGGATGTGGGGACACAGCCCCATGCCAGCTGCCCCCTCCCTTTGCCCAAGGACGGCTTTAATAACGAGCTGGGCTCTATTACCGGCATAATTAGAGAGGTCACTGCTGTTCAGGAGCTTGCTCGGGATGTTTTGTTCCTGGAGCAGTGACCCAAAAGGCCAGCAGGGCCATGCCATGGTTTCTGTGTTGGGTTGGGTGGTTGTTTTTTTTTTCTTCGTAATTTCATTTCTCCCCAGAAGCACACACTGCATGCCATACCCAGGGCTGAACAGGGGGCATGGGGCATTGTCCACGTGGGGACAACAAAACCTCATCCAGCGAATGGTAAATGATGGGCACTCAGCACCCAAACCATCCTGCTGAGCCAAAGCAGGCACAGAGCATGGCGAGCGTCTCGATAAAGTGCAGAGGGGCAGCTCCCAGACCATCTGCGGGGACAGGCACTGGGAGTACAGGACTGGGGCAGCCTTCCTGGGCACCCATGGGACCCTGATCAATAGGGCAGCGCCGCCCTCCCCTCCCCATCAGCCTCCAGCACGGCTGATGTACAGCAGGCAGTTGCCAAGGCGATGCCTCTCCATCTCCACTTTGAGCTCTCCGAGACCCACTGCTGCGAAGCGCAATCCACGAGGTTACATCAACCTGATGGAGCAACAAGTTGGCCCCGTGTCAAGCAGATGAACCATGCGGGGCCAGGACCCCGTGAGCATCACCGCCACCGCAGCAGGGCCACGGTGGGGACAGCACGGAGCTGCAGCCCCCAGCATCGACGCAGTCCTCAGCTCCAACACGGCCCCCAGCTTCAACACAGTGCCATCCTATGCAGAGGGGAAGGTGGGCACGAGTGCAGGGTGCAGGAGGGGGGATGTGGGAAGGCACAGGGACTGCTAAACAGCTCAGAGAAAAGCAAAGCACGAGGCGCCCGCCAGCAGCTGACCGGGGGGTGGGGAGGGCAGGGGGACAGCAAAATTCCTTGAGATTTTAAAATAAACAGGGTGAATGTTCTGATGAGATATGCACGCTGGGTTACATAAGGAAGTACAGAGTGTACCAAAACAGCATACCCAAAAAAAGCATAAGCTGTCAGAACAATGAGTACAGACACGGGGCATTTTACAACAGGCTATGCTGTACAGTTTTATTTACAGTACCTCTTATCAGTCAGGGAACAGCACGCTGCCTGCCAATTTCCAAAGGCCAGGACTGTGTGTTCTTTCACTCAAGTAGATGTGTACTCCAGGCAGGGAATTTTTTTTTAATCAACAAAACAAAAACTGATCTGGAGCCAGAATTCCTGTAATGTACACACACTCGGAGGAGAGGGGGGAGGAGAGAGTACGGCGATTGAATATGTAAATAGTTCAAGGTTAATTTTACTATGTGAGTCACCAGGAAAAATGTCATCCAACATCTGAGCTTATTATAACAGGGCTTAGAAAAAAACAGTTAGATGTTTATTAGAGGGAGCATGACATATTTGAAAGCAGTAAAGCAGTACATCAAGAGGCTGTGTCAGGGCTTTTTTTTTTTTTCTCCCCTCTTTTTTTTCTTTACTCTTTTCTTCTTTTAAATAACACCCGTAAAAACTATTAGCCCAGTAAAATGTAAACAGAAGTTTTGGGAGGGTATTTTTAGCGAGCAGCTTCTATTGCCTACAGTACATAGATATCTTCAGATGATCTTCCCGAGGGGATGGGACTTAACGTGCTGCCAAGTATCAGCTGTGTTTTGGAGCATGCCTTGTAATTGGCACACAAGCCTCCACCGAACATTTATATCTGTACGAGCAAATTTATAGCTCCTGCCTAATAAAGGTCCTCGCGGCAGCAGGCTGGCAAAAACACGCCGAGAAGCGGCTCGCTCAGCGCCCGGCACGCAGCGGGATGGGGTCAGCACGTGCTTTTTGTGCTTTTTGGCCCTTTTCTTCCTCGCTGGACAGGTTTTTCCTCCCTGCGGGGCTAAGGCTGCTCGTGCCGTGACATGGGGATGAATGATGCTTGTTTTAATGACACGGCGTGAGCGATGCGCTCGGCTTCTCGGAAATTAGATCCCAGAAATGGCCAGCTTGAACATCGCCCCCGAGCGGGATGGATGCGGTGCCTGGGGCTCCCAGCTCAGAGTTTTGCCCCCAGTTACTACTTACTGGGCAGCCACAGATGCAGCGCTGCCATTCGATCCCTTTTCCACATCTTTTTCCCCCAAAAGTCCCAGGCTGCACAGCTGCTCCAGCACTAGGATCAAGCGGCATCCTTTGGCCATGCCGAGCCCACTGGCACCCAACCCACTGTGCCCAAGATGCACCCAGTCACTGCACACCTGGACCCACAGACACCATCCCACTATTTTAACCCACCTAAAAGAAACAGCAGCTTCTTTCAGACTCCCCCAGGCATCTACTCTGTGAAACATGGAAACAATTGATCAACTTTTCCCATGGAATACAGCAACCTACAAGCTTTAATGCCAGACCGCACCTCCTGCAAAGCATCCTGCATCTCAACAGCTCATCCTGGCATGGGGGTACCCTGAAATGGCTCCAACCTGTAAGGAAAAGGCTCTGTGGATCTGAAAACAGAGCTTTCCTATTTTTAGTCCCTATCGGCCTTAATAATACTTCCCAACGCCCATTCAGCTTAATTACTTTATTGAGGACAAGGAGTAGGCTCTCTAGGTTTAATGCTTGTGATGTTAGGAAGTAGTAAAATGTTCTAACTGGTTAAAAATGACACTCGTCCGCTTGCCTTTGGTGTTCCCAAGACCGTAATTGCAGCACAGGCAGCAGGTCTGAAGCTGCTGGGCTGCTCCAAAGCTTTGATTTTCACCTCCTGCACCTCCTGTAATTGAGGTGTTGCGTTACAACAAGTGCAGTGGTGGTCTTTCCAGAGTTAGGATAAAAATGAATAGATGGGGACAGACAGATCCTGTGAGGGTCACAGAGGTGGCAGTGGGGACACCTTTGCAAGGTGCTTTGCTACCTCCACAAACCTGCAAACCTGCTCTCCTCCGACAGCAGATGAGCCATGCCTCATTAACCTTCCCAACTAATTTTACAATTTACTAAACCACTGTTTTCCCGCGCCCATTTAACCATCCCTGACTGTGATAAACTTTTATGGGGCTGGTGGCCAGGAGAAAGCTGAAAGGAGGCTGAGGCAATAAGGAGGAGAGGTACTTAAAAATATCAATGGTAACTCATGTGCCTCGAAAAAACAGAAGGAAAAAGAATCATAGAATCGTAAGATGGGTTAGAAGGGATTTTAAAGACCATGGAACCATAGAATTTAGAATGGGTTGGGTTGGAAGGGACCTTAAAGATCATGGAACCATAGAATTTAGAAAGGGTTGGGTTGGAAGTGACCTTAAAGACCATGGAACCATAGAATTTAGAATGGGTTGGGTTGGAAGGGACCTTAAAGATCATGGAAACGTAGAATTTAGAATGGATTGGAAGGAACCTTAAAGAGCACAGAACCATAGAACTTAGAACAGGTTGGATTGGAAGGGCCCTTAAAGACCATAGAGCCATAGAATTTAGAATGAGTTGGGTTGGAAGGGACCTTAAGGAGCACAGAACCACAGATGGTTGGAAGGGACTTCAAAGACCATGCAGCTCCAACCTCTGACATTGCCTGGTTGCCACCCAGGGCCCCAGCCATGGCAAAGAGAAGCCAGCAGGACCAGGGCCATCACGGGATGTCTGCTTATAGCCCCATGCTCTGCCCAGCCTTCCAACAGCCTCACTCAAAAAGCACAACGCAGCCAAAGGATGGGCACAAAAGGCTCAACCCACACAAACGTATCGCTGCTATTTTGAGGCAGAAAACAGGAAAAGCAGTATTTGCCCGTGCTGCATCTCAAGGAGGGTCCTGAGGCAGGGCTCCATGCCAGCAGAACACCCAGACCCTGCATAACTGCAACGCCAAAGCGACAGCCCTGTGATACAGCACTGACTCCAGTCCCCGCCCTCAAGCACAAGGGATTAATAAAAATTTGGGATTATATATTATTAAAACGCTGTAATCGGCAAGAAGGTGGAGAGAGGGAAAAATATGGATTAAAAAAAGTGCCAAGTAAATTTATGCACTGTCGTCGCTTTACTACCCTAATTAATTCAGTAATTTCAAAAACAATTTTATTTATGTTCCATTTACCACATCAAAAGTGCAAAGGAAAAAAAAAAAAAAACAACCCACAGTGATGCTAAAATAATACCTCAAGGCATCTATTTTTAATCAGTAAAAAAAAAAAAATAAAGAAAGAAAGAAAAAAATCCGAGCCCTGGTTTCTATACAATCTCTCTTGGGCAGACCACCAACTCTAAGAGAGAGAAAACAGCCGAGCCCTCTGTGAGTGCCTTCCTGGCTGCCGAAAACAGAGCTTGTCAAAAAAAAACAAATCCATAATGGCCTGAGGCTCCTCTCCAATCTATTTTCTGCTCAGCTGGTTTTAAATGAAGTTATTATGAGTCATTAAAACACCCGCAAGCCTGTGGAAGTCAGCCAATTACAATTTTAAATTTAGCCTGTTCTCTACCCCATTCTCTTGTTTTCTTCTTTTGCTCACATAAAGATGCTTTTTATTATTATTATTATTGTTATTATTATTATTATTATTATTATTTCCCTTTCCCCTATTTCACCCAAGTGGAATAGACAGCAAAATCTCCAGTACTTTCCACTAAAAGTATAAAAGAAATCTAAGAAGGGCCGAAAATATCAAGCTGCAAACCAGGTTTGGATTTAGAGAGACGTGAAAGGGTTTTCTTTTCATCCTTTTCTCTAAACTGCCATAAAAATGCGATAATTGAATATAAAAATAATATTAAAAAATGGAAGATGTGGGTTTTATAGAAGGTAAAGGCTTCTGAACCGAGCGTGAACCTCAGCCCCAAAGGATGAGCTCATCCTCAGTGCTATCAGGGCATTCTACACTGGCAGCTTCATGGGGAAATGGCAGACAGCAGCGCCAGGTAGCAGAGGAGGAAGGTGTAAACCCAAGCATTTCTCACGTGTTCCTTCCAGCTTGTCAGCAAAGAGCAACCAAAGGCACCCAAGTGGTGCCCTAACGGGATGCTCAGTGCAACCCTTCCTCTGCAGCTGCCTTCAAGCTGCAGGGCAGTGGGTCTGCATCCCAAAGAGCAGGGCAGGAATGATGCTCAAGGGGAAGCCTGCCAGCAGGGGATGAACCGGGGCTGGGCTCTGGGGTTTGGGCTCATTTTGGCACCCATGCTGTTGGCTTGGCTGGGTGGCAGTGGTTGCACCACGCCGGGCAGGGGGACGGGGTGAAGGCTGTCCCTTGCTAGGGACTTTGCCCACTGCTGTGCCACATCACCTGACATGGGAAGACACCCGGCAGCACCTCCCTCACACACCACCCAAAAATAAGGGGATGGGGTGGATGCACCAAAGGTGGGGAGAGCATCCACCAGCATCACCATGCCAATTTCATCTGCTGATTGGAGCGCTGCTCAGGGACACAGGGAGAATTAATGGGGAGAAGGGGATATTTTCAGGTTAAAAAAAAAAATAACAATAATTTCAGCTTAGCAACAATAAAAAAGGTTATTACATAATTTCCACTTTTCCTCCACCCTTAAAGTAATGTTCTATCTGACAGCCTCCTCTCAGAGGGGAAAAAATGACAAATCCAATCCAAAATTCAACAGCCTGTGTTCTGTTCAGAAAGCACACAGTGTACTATACAGCCCATAAAACTCCAAACAGCCTCCAGACACTTCTGCAATCGTCCTCCATCAAAACACTTTGTCTTGCATACAAAAATAAGATACAGTGCTGAACGGAATACGAAATCAGCCCATTACAGTACAGGGAGGCTGCTACTTAGCAACAAGGGGGCTTTAAAGCCGCGATGCTCTACAGGAAACAAAATCTGTCAAGCCTGTTGGGCAAATGATAAACATTAGCAGTATTAAAAAACACAAAAGCCATGTAAAATGGATTGCGAGCGACGCGGGGAGGGCCGGGCGCCGCGGCGATGGGGCAGGGGATGGCTCCCAGCCATGGGGAGAGGTCTCAGCCCGACCCCCCCGGGGGCTCCAGCACGGTGCCCTGCATTGAACTTCCATAACTTTCCCATCTAGCATGCACAACGAGGAACCTGGAAGGCGACGGGCTGCGCCGCGATGATCACATATATTTAGAGGTATTAATGTAGACAGATGTGCGTAAGATTTATTTGCTACAGAGAGCACTATGCTGTAATGGGTCCTGGCATCGCGCTCCGCATAATGCGGCGCAGAACACCTTAAATAACAAAGAGCAGCCAAAAAGCGGGGAGAGAGGAGAAGCGGTGACGGGTGAAAAATAAATATATTTCATCAGGTAAGGGGGGAAAAAATAAGCTGGCTCTGAATCAGCAGCCGGGTCTAGGAACGGAGCCAAAACAGGAGCTAAAAAGCAAACCATATTCTTCTGGTCTCAGCTCAGGCTCCTGAGGCAGAAAGGATTGGGGGGTTGGGAAGGGGAGGGGGGAGAAATGTATTTTTCATCAGCCAGTGTATAATTTATAAACAGCATTAAACAGTTTTTGTTTTCTTTCTTCCTCTCTCCTGTGTGTGCGGGTTGGCCGGCAGTCAAGCCTGCATTAATTTCTGCTGTGGGTACAGTGTGTTCTTGGATGCACATCTGCGGATGATCATAAACGCAGGAATGCTGGCAGAACATCCAGACCTGCCGGCAGGCCGCTGACATCACTCGGGGACCGAACGTGGGACGGCGGCCAGGCGGGGGGGGGGGGGGGGCCGGGAAAAATCCCCGCTGAGCCTCCAGCGCTTCCCTTCCTGCTCCCTTCCACCGAACAATGCTGGGCACGGAGGGAGGAGCGCGGCGAGGGGCTATCGCCTCCATCTCTGATCAAACATCTTCAGCGGGAGATAACCAGCGAGGAAGGAAAGTTGATGTTCATCACAGACGTGCAGCGGGCAATGAGGCTGCAGTGCCAGAGCTTGGCAGGACCAGCACCCTCAGGTGTCCCCCGTGGGACCCATGGGATCGCAGCAGGGTCGGGGCCGCATCCTGCTCCCAGCACCACGCAGCTCCCGGCGCTGCTCCTCCATCCCCCCGCAGCCCCCGGGCAGTGCAGGTGCTGCAGGAGGGCACAGCACTGCTCGTGAGTTGCAGTAGCCTCACACATGGCCTTGCCCACATTTGTCCCCATTTGCAGTCTGGGTAGTTACAGCATCCATCTCCATCACAGCAGAGATTTCAGACCAGAAGCAAAGGCAAAGCAAGCAGCAGGGAAGGAGTAAATCCCCAAATCCCCCCACCTCTCCCTGGCAATTAGTTTTTTTCTGTCCTCCTCTTAATGCAATCTTTAAAGTTTTTGCAAACACATCCCAGTTAGGAGCAGGCAGTGATAATGCAGCCACGCCACGCATGCACCAACACTTTGCACTTCATTAAGAGTAAGCCTATATTGAAATGTAAACATTTGGCAGAGTATTTATCATGCACCTGAAAGCTGCTGAGATAAGAGTGCCAAATAATCCCCGCGTCACAGCGCGCACCACAAAACCCCCATAGGGCTGGCTTGGACATTTATAAAGATGAGAATTATTACATTTACTCATGTTGGATTCACTTATCCATCCTCACCAGAAACCAAATGGATTTCCATGAGACATACAGCCCCACAAGCTCAGAGCACAAGGACAACACAGATGTAAGGATGGCACTGACCCCTTCCCACCCCCTCTCCCTGCAGGACCACCCTGCTCCCCTCTCCTTTACCCTGGGGCACAGGGTAAGGCATGGGCTTAAGTAGGAGAGTGCTCAAGAGCCATGAGAATAAAACATGCAACAGTCCATTTGGGCTCCTGCAGTTTCCTGCCTTTCTGTGCTGGAGCATTTCAGCTCGAGAAGAAGGCCATTGCTTCTTCAGACCCACTATGGGAAGAGTTTGGTCAAAAAGACAAAATAGGATCACTGAGATGACTGAGGACGTATGCAGCTCTTTAGAACCAAAGCTCTGTGGCACCTGTGATGCCCACGACCCCATGCCTGGGGATGAGGTCTGTCTGCAGCGCAGGGGCAATGGGGACGTGCTCCCTAATCTGCCCATTAGCTGCAGAGCACCTTTATCATCAAGTTTCTCCCCCAAACGCTTGCTTAGGTAAGTTTGAAATGCAAACTGCAATTAAAAATAATATTCACTGCCTTCGATCTTTAGAGGGGGGCACCAGTGCTGGGGGGGGGGGGGAAGGGGGGACACCCATCTCCTTTGGGGCATGCTCCCAATTCAATCATCGGCTTGTGTATAAGGCAAAGCTGACCGGGAAAACAAGCCGACCCCTCAGAGCCGAGCTCCATCCCGGCCGGGGGGAGGCGAGGGGAGAGGTGCAAAGGTCTCCTGCTTTAATAAATAACAGCGCTGGAATCCGCCGCGGCTGTTTTCGAGCGCTGGGAGAGCTCGCCCTGCCCGCTGCCCCCACCCCTCCCTAACCCTTGCCAGATTAGAGAAAAAATTAATCCTGTGCGATGACAAACTTGGCTCGGCGCGCACTGTACATACTGTACCCACACGGCTGGCAGCCGGCCAGGGACGGGACGAGAGCCAAAGCGGCGCTAACAAACACGAGCCGCGCACGCCAGCGCTGCGGGAGGGGGGGACGTCCGTGCCCTGCAGCCCCGGGGCGACGCTGCCGGCCCTGAGCCCCCCCCCCCCTCCGGCTCCTGTGCCCCATGCAGAATGGGATTTTGCTTTGTAAAGCGACCGAGCTCAGGATCTCTGCCACCAACTTGAAGCACGCTCCCCAGCATCATCCCTCTGGGAGACCCCAGTGCGCGGCGCTGCTCCCCTTGGAGCATCCCACCACATCTCTGCTAACGAACCCAGTGGCCACCTGCATTTTTTTTTTTAGTTTTAATTAAATAAAACCCTTAGCCGTACATGGGGCTGCATGCCCAACAGGAACATCAGGCTAAATTGACTTGCAGAAGCCTCCTCACCAGCGCAGCGCTCCAGCCTTCCTATATCTATTTAATTAAAGGGCCTGCATAATTTGAACCGATAGTTAGATTCATTAGACAGAGAATACCTAATTCTGCAACAGTTTTGCTAATGAAGCCACGCCGGGTATCTGTACGTGAGGATCAGCGTGCACTGCCCAGCACACGGGAGCAAAGACGCTGCCTGAGCCCTCTGGCAGCAGCACAGAGCACTGAGCACTGCACGGAGTTTGTTATTGCAGGCTGCTCAGCATGGAAAATATTTCCCAAATTACAGAATTGAAAACGAACTTTAAAAACAAGGTGAAAAGAAAAAACCAAAAAACAAAACAAACCCAAAACAAAACACCAAAAAGTCCCATCTCAAGGGATGGGTGCTGGACAAGACGTTTGCCATTTTTGCTGCTGCAGAGGGGACGAGGCCACCTTTGGGTGCAATGCATGCATCAGGAACTCGCAGTAAATGGACACTGAGCACATCCCTACCAGCACCCCAAACCCGACCCACCTGAGTGTGCCAGTAAGTGCATTCGCAGCCGCAAGCTGTCCAGAAACCGCTTCCCACACAACTCGCATCCGTACGTCTTCATACCGCTGTGCAGCTTCCTAGGGGAAAACACAGACAGGTCAGTGCTGCTGGGAGCCTGGGGAGAGGGCAGGGTGCAAGGGGAGACGGTGTTCCAAATGTGAACCTGGAGAACTTCCAAAATATTTAATGAAATCTACACATTTTATGCAGGCGTGCAGCCAGGAGCCAGCAGAAATGGGTTCAAGTTTTGAAAAGGTCCTGATGGGAGCTTCCACATCAGCTGTTGTCCAGAGAAACTGTGGGCACTCCGTCCCTGCAACTGCTCAAGGCCAGGCTACCTGAAGGGATTGCACCCAGCCCATGGCACAGGTTGGGGCTGGGGGAGCTGTAAGGTCCCTTCCAACCCAACCATTCTACGATTATATGATCTTCAAGGACCTTCCCAAGTCAACTATTCTATGGTTCTATCCCCTTTAAGGACCTTCCCACCCCACAATTCTATGGTTATATGCTCTTTAAGGACCTTCCCAACCCAGCCCATTCTACTATTCTATGGTCCTATGACCTTCAAGGCCCCTTCCAATCCAAACCATTCTACAATTCCATAGTTCCATGATCTTTAAGGGCCTTTCCAACCCAAGCCATGCTGTGTAAGATCCTATGTTTCTCAGCACTGAATGTGGGATATGAGTTCGTATCCACCACCCATTCCTGATGTCTACATACAGTATCTTCTGGTAAACTCCCTCCTATGTGTTGTGCCCTTTAAGACAAAGCAGTGTAACTCTAAGAGGTTGCCTGGACACATCTGTTATCAAATCTCAATTCCTACCCAGATGCAGCCTGTTACAATCACAACACAAAAAATTAACCATCAGCCAGCCAATGGGAAATGTGCCCCTCACCATGTCTTGGTGTATAAAACAACACCTGCCTCTGCCAAATTGCACAACCAGAACTGCAACCCACAAGACCTTGTGCCCCACATTGCAAGGAGGTGCACACCATTGATAAGCTCAGGCTTTTGCAAACAAGTGCAGCTTTGCAACTGACAGAAGCATTAAAAAATACCATCCCCAAGTAACGAATGCTTCAAGCCAAGTTTGTTGGCTTTTGCCTAAGGGACACACCTCATCTAACACAAACTTTTCATACTGGTGGCAGGGAAGAGTTCGTGAGAGCAGCAGCACATGCAACATTTCAAAATCAGATTCCATAAACAGAGAAGCATTTGTGTGCGTTGGAGAAGTACCACACCAAACAGCTACACGCCAACCTCTGATCGAATCCACCATTTATCACTGCTTTGCAACAAGACAAGTATATTTTTATTGTGCTGTTGCCAACCACGAAACAGAAATGGTCTTGTATGGGTCTGGATGGTGAATATTGGACGCAGCCCAGCTCCGAGCAGTGTCCGTTGTGCACAGCTTTGTCCTCACCTCTGTGCCCAATGGTCTGGGTGTCAGGATAGCACCCACGGTCAAAGGCATTGATGAAAGAATTGGTGTGGAGTTTCTCCCCCCCTCCTCGTTTTTCGCCTGCTCAAAGAACTCAATCACTGCATTTGCACGCGGAATGAAACTCCTTTGCATTTCTCAATGCAAAATGATTGCGTCTAAATATTTGTCAACATTACAGATGCTTAATGCTTAATCTGTTAAGAAGACCAAAAGAAATTAAATATCTTAAAGCGCCACTCTTAGAGAGAGGTTTGGTTTTTTTTTTCAGTACCTAATCAGCACAATGGCATTAATTCATCTTAGAAATTAAAGAAAACCGTGTCACTAAAGAGCCCCGAGATGTGCTTCCCAAGCTTGCACCAGGAAGGAAAGCCCACGACTTGCTTCGAGACAACACAGCAGTGCAGGGCACTCTGCAAGAAAGTCACCTCCCATCGTGGCTGTCACAGATGGCTCCTTCAGGTTGCATGCAAGGCAGCCAGCCCCACAACTGGCCAGTAATGAGGAGACCCAAGGATGCTGAACTGCAGCATTGGGAATGCTGGGCTACAGAGAGACACTGAGCAGAAACTCCCAAAGAAAGAGAAGGCAGTGAAAAGCTGTAGAGCAAGTTTGTTTCAACCCTCAACTTTTCTGCAGAATATAATTATTAATCAAGCTTGTCCTGAATTCACTGTGTCATAGCAAAGGATTAAGAGTCATGCACGAATTCAGGCCAAGGCAGTTTAGAATCCAAAGGATTTATCTGCCTTGCAAAAATAAATAAAACACAAGCCTCCCGACAGACTTCTACTGCCAAGAAGTCAGCTAAATAAGTGACAATCTTCTAATTTTGCATTTTTAATTATGGACATGCCTGTCACACTTCTGCGGTTCAGGCTGAGCTGAGTTCTGCACCTATAGGTTCAAACCCTTTTGCTGGGGAGAGCACAGCCAAAGTTGCAGCTCTCACCTCTCTGGGGCTAGAAAGCGTTCTCAGTGAATTAAAATAGAGTTGGTTAATTAGCTCAAGTAAAACTTTGGTGGTTTTTAAGGGAGCCTTAAGAAACGCATAGCTCTGGTTTGGATTTTTTTTAAATTCTTTTCAAGCTATCTTGAGAACAACAAACACTTAGCTTTGAGAAATAAAGTATTATATCTAACAAGACTGACTGCATCCAAGCAAGTCTTTTTCATTGAGGGCGGTGAGGCGCTGGCACAGGTTGCCCAGAGAGGCGGTGGTGCCCCGTCCCTGCAGACAGCCAAGGTCAGGCTGGACGGGGCTGTGAGCACTGCTGAGCTGTGGGTGTCCCTGTGCGCTGCAGGGAGCGGCACCAGGCGGCTCCTGAAGGTCCCCTCCAAATCAAACCACTCTCCGATTCTGTTTCAAGGATACAACGGCCATTTTCTACTGTTGCTTTTCTATGGGTGTCACTCTGTAAGTGAAGACAAACTCTTGCCAGACCTCAGTGACCACATCTCCCCCAGCCCTGCGCTGTCCCCTCAACCCCCCACCACAGTCTCTGCTCGTCCTTAAGGGCCAATGCCAGCATGGAGACACAGGCAATGTTTTCTGCTGAGCACTGCCAGAGAGCTCCTTATCTTCAATGCACACAAAAGCAAAAACAAAACGGAAAAACAACCCAACAAATCACAAACCAACAAGAAGAGCCATCAAACTTCCTAGTTTTTAGCCAACAGAAATATTATCTTCTTGTTTTCTGGAACAAAATGTCGAGATGGGAAGAGCTGAACGTGCGCTGTGCCAAAATGCAGTGGGACCCACTTTGGAGGCGGCCATGCTCAGAGCAGGTCTGGAGGTGAGGGGGTATGGGATGAGCAGGGTGGGACAGCAGGGATGCTCACGGGACAGGAGTGATGCTCAGAGACCCCCACAGCGTTGCTCCTCCTGCATGAAGGCACCAATGGGCACCGCATGGATCCCTACTGCGCTCTGCGCCCATCCTCACCCATCTCACCATAACACAGACAACAATGCCCAGTGCAAAACTCGACAAGCACTCATAAATTTATAAGACTTCCTTCCCACCTCTTCCAGCAAAAGCAGCAAAACAGAGAAAAACAGCGGGGCTGGGTGCCACGGCCAACAAAAGAGCCCATTAATCTCACGGGTGCCGCAGCTCCTGGAAATCTGCATCTGCCATCAAACTTGGGCGCTGATTTTTCCAGTCGTTACATAACCTGCTTATTGTTTTAAAGCGCTCAAGTTCTCGCCGAGTAATTTATTTTCAATATCTTTATCAACAAATTTCAGTGGGAACAAAAGTTTTTCATTTGGCGGCTGCTTATAGGACGATCTTATCGCTCGCAATCTTATACAGGCTCTTTCAACAAGGTCTTAAAGCGCTTTATCTGCCGGGTTCCTGGTAGCAAAATATGATTGAAATGTTCTATTTATGCTCACTGGATTAAGGAGATGTTGCAAAACTGCACAAAAAAAAAACCTGGCAGATGTAAGCAAGGTATTACAGCTGCTCAGGCTGTTAAGATCTGAGGGGAAAGATCAATATGTGTTTGTGCCGTTTTACTGAAGTTGTGCCTTAAAAAAAGGGGGGGGGAAGTATATTGAAGTACACCACTGAGAAGCGATGCCCAAACTTAAGTACAAAAAGATAAACTCCACTTTATTATTGATGCTGAAATTTTATTCCGTGCGCTCCCAAGCATATTAACCAGGAGGATGCTCACGGGAACGAGAGCGATGACAATTGGGAAAAGCTCCTTTTCTTTTTTTTTCCCTTTAATAGAAAAGCAGCCCAGCACCTCCGGAACACCTGCCCTCACCGGGTGATATTTCAAAGCTATTTTTCTAAGATAGTTTTCTCTTTAATTACTGTTAGGATAAATAGCGGAAGCTGCGGTTTCCAGGTGAGGAGGTGACACTGGATGATGCAGGGGATGGATGGCAGGAGGCTGTGGGGCTGCCCCACGTGCAGCCGCGTGCCAAGGGGCAGCGGGACCCCCCCTGGGGGAGCGCAGCCGGACAAAAGCTGGGATGCAGGCAGGCCCCTCACAAGCTGCAGGCAATTAAAAAGGCCCGTAAATGCCCCGCAAAAAGCACTTCAAAGGGACAGTAATTCCAGGCTCGGCCAGTCGAGACCGCGCGGTGTAAAAATTATGAGGTTTCCCCACGGGGTGCTTTGTGTGAAAAGGATGGGGCTGGTGGCAAAGGGGACGTGGGGCAGCCTGCATCCCCACCCCACCATGGCATCGCTACACAAAACCCATCCCCTTCCATTTCACTTTGATACGCTTCCCTTCCCCAGCAGCCCCCCTCCGCCTCCCCAAAACACGGCCCCCCCTCCCCACAGAACCCAATGCAGGGAAAGCTCTCCCCTCACCCTGCAGCCCCTTCCTCTCAGAGTGACATGCATGAATTTGGGACATTTGATTACTTTTAAGTATATATTTTTTCCCTCAAATAGACTGAATACAATGGTTAGGAAATTTGACAGAAAACTATTCTGAGCCATTTATTGCCTTAATACGCACCTTTGTCCAACAGGCAGTTTTGACAAGAGCGATAAATTCCAAATTTATGTCAACAGAGCATATGTTGAACACCTCATTTCTGAGCTAAAGCGGCATGCTGCCCCATAAATCACAGTTCTGTTTGAAATGAAAGTAGATTACAGGCCTGTGTTATTGAGCAGTTAGAGCTATAGTCATATAAATCAGAACTTTTAACTCTAGGCGATCCGTTGTGCAATTAACTAAAGGGTACTTTGTCATTTCAAGGCTTGTGCACAGACTTGGCAGGACGCACGGCTACCGGGGAAAGGCAGGGAAGAAGGGGAAAAAAAAAAAGCCTCACTGGCAAGGAAAGGCTGCAGCAGCATGGAGTTTTGCTAAATACCTGTTGAATGGAGAGCAAAGCTCCAGCCCCAGCCCCATGCGCTCGCTGACATGCAGCCAGGGCTCCCAGGGTCACCTCCAGGATGGAAATAGACACACACATCCATCGGCACAAACAGCCCCGGCGCGGGGCTCTGCGGAGCGCCAGGAAACGCTGCTGGAGCCCGGCTAATAAATAAAGGCGAGGTGACACACACAGCAAGGTTAAGCGCTTGCTTCCCACTCTGCAGGGCGCACAGCCTTGCCCCGACCCGCTGTCAGCAGAGCAGCCCCAGCAGCTGCTTGTCCCCTCTGATATTTGTGCTCAGAGCTTTCCGTCACACCTGACTCTCCGTGGGGAAAAACAGCGTGGCACGGGGGCAAAGCCCTTCGCTTTGGGTCTCCTCGATTCTAGGGCTGCGCCCAGAGACTTCCCCAGTAAAACCCCTGGCCCAGGATTGATTGCTCCAGCAACCTTGCCAGCGTCCCTCTGCAATGAAAAGCTGCATCAGTTTCCTCCATCTCGGCCGCTGCAGAGGTCAGCTGGCAACAATAACTTCTCAGCAATAAACACTGCGCCAGGCGCACGCGCTCTGGAGGAGCAGGTTGGCTGTTGTGCCTTATGCTGGGCAGAGAAAGTAGAAAATGGGAAAAAAACCAAGGAGATGGCAGCATGCGGTAGCTTCTCCCCATAGATGTCCCAGGGCTGAGCAAAACAGATGTGATGCTATGCATAAAGACACTGATGGGGCAGCCAGCTCACTGAAAATCACATGGACTCTACGAAATCATGGAATCACAAAGGTTGGAAAAGACCTCTAAGATCACCCAGTCCAACCATCCACCAATAACATCACTAAACCATGTCCCTCAGGGCCACATCTCCATGGCTCCTGAGCACCTCCGGGGATGGTGACCCCACCATCTCCTTGGGCAGCCTGTGCCAACGTTCGCTCTTTCAGAGAAGAAGTTTTCCCTAATATCCCACCTGAGCCTCCCATGGTACAACTCGGTGCTGTTCCCTCTCATCTTACTGCTGCAAACACAACGGAGAGATCAGGATGCATCAGTGACATCTCAGAGACCTACTGCATTAAAAGCAAAGTAAAAATACACATTAACACAACGTTAAGAGTCTTGCACTGACTTGAAAGAGAAAAAGCACAGAAAGAAATCCACCCTTCTGCATTTCACAGATGCTCCTTATGCTTCGTCTATGCAACAGTCAGAAATCCCAGTGCCGTGCCCAAAGCACTGAACCTCAGCACCTCATGCATTTCCCTGGTGCTCAGTGCACGTGTCCAGACTGGAGCACAGCAGCAGCATCTCACAGCCCTGTGCACGGCGCTGTGAGAGGCGGAGGAGCTGCTGCAATTGCGCGTGAGAGCTGGAAGGTTACCACCCCTGTAAGTAGCAGCACTATAAAAAGATTCAGACACTAAGTATTTCCTTTCCTATAAAATATTCATTGCCGTATGTGAGAGCCAAGCAGCAGAAACCTCAAGCATTTCTAACTTTGTACTGCAGTAATAACAGAGTTTTATAGGAACCTTCTGATTTTATTTATATCAGGCTATAAATACGTTGTTCCATCAGATGCGGAACCGTCGGCTGCTGTGTTCCCTTCCTGCTGCAAACAACGCACATAAAGCGCAAGGTGGACGGCACAGGACCGGCATGGCTCAGCATCCCAAATGAAATCAGGTTAAATAACTCGGAAGAAAAAAAACAAACCAGCAATTCCATAACAGGTTCACTCACATTCCTTCGTGCTCCTCGCCGAGAGCACCAGCAATATCTCTGTGGGGTGAGCTCACTTATCCTAATAACACCAATCACCTGTCAGTGCGCACGCAGCCGAGCTCACAGCGTGCCAGATGTGCCTCCTGGCCCCAAATTCCCCCTTTGCTTCTCAGCACCAATCCTGCCCCACCAGCACTGTGCCCACCCCACGGCTCCATTGCATCCCTGAGAGCACTGGGCGATGGCTTTGGTGCAGGAGACCATCAGGGGACGCTCGTTTTTTTCACCTGCACCCCTCTCGCCCCAGCAAATCAATATGAAAATCAATTAATCTGCTGATATATTTTATCAGGATCCACGCGGCGATGCCACATCTCATTTACAGCAGGGACCTCGTGGAGAACCAAGGTCACCAGGTGGATCGCAGGCAACAAAACCCACATTCTATATTGGCTGCAAATAGAAAAGGGAATGAAATTGGAAGCAGAGATAAGGAAGGAGCCCAGGGATGCAACGATAACCGCACGGGGAGAGCGTGGTGCCAGCTTGGCTCACCAAGCTTGCCTAAATAGAAAGCAATCTGGGAGGGATGGGGGCATGCACCCATGGGCAGCAGTGATGCAGAAGTGGAGGCAGCAGCCAATGGCTGCTTACAGCTGATGATAAGGAGAAAGCAAGTGCATGCACCTCAGATCAGAGTGTTACATCTGCAGCTCAGCTCAATGACATCCAACCGCGTGCCGGCTGGAGCCGATGGCACCGCTGCAGCGCTGCCAGGGCCCTCATCTCCAAACACAGCAGATTAGAATAGCAGAAAGAGCTATTAAGGGCGTAAGGAAAGGGGGGAAGGGAGCAGAGTCCTTCCTCTTGGTTTAACAGATTTAAAAAGCAGAAAAAAAAAAAAGTTGCCCTCAAACCGCCATTGCACTTCTAAAAACCTCATGGGAGCGGGAAATGAAGATTTTACTATTTCTAAATTAATAAAGAAGGAAATAAGGGGGGGGCAGAGGAGAGAGCTATCAATACAGGGCACTAAAACCCAGTGCCCGTGTGATATTTGTGATGAAGAAACTCATCATTGCAGCTTCAAGAGGACGCTGACCTCATCACACCAACACGCCGACACTTCCTCTTGTGTCTAAAGAAGTTGAGAAACGGATCCCTCCTGCTTTGCCTCATCTTACATGAAAAAAAACAACACAACCCAACAAACCAAAAGATGCTCAAAGCGTGCTGCCTGCCTTTCTTTTTTTAAATCCCACATGTGCTAAAGTGCTGTGGAAGGGAAGGGATCGTCCCAGCACGCTGTGCGCCCAAGACAGCACACGCAGCAGCACCTTTATCCACCCTGCTGCCTCCTGGGGACTTCCAGTCCCATGAACCCACACCGGAGGACAAAGGAAAACAGGCAACAGAGCAGAGGGCTGAAGAGATTTCATTTATCTTCTTGTGTGTTCTGGAATGATGCTTTGGATGTGACTCCTGCATGTCACCAAGGGCACGAAAGTTACAAGTGGTTGAAGCAGCCCTACTGCTTAACAGGGCAATGCCACCAGCAGGGACGCAGTTAGTGGGCATGGTGGGGCTGGAAGAGGTGTTTTCCAACCTCAGTGATTGTATGATCTCCATTGTACCACTCTGACAGCACCTCAGAGCAACGCCAAAACATTAGAAAAGGCGCCCAAGTCTCCATCCAACTGCTAAAGGATTTTGAAATTGGAGATCAACCCCATTTTGAGCTCTCAGTACTTTTCCATGCTCGCGTTAGCTGCACTTGGCGATATTCACCTTGAAAATCCAATACCTCCCTTCCTGCTCTTGGGTTTTACAAACTGATGGAATAACACCAACCCCTGCGCCAAGCACTGCCACGGGGATCCATCCCCAGCCCAATCACTGCCCACGGCTGTTGCAGCAAAGCCCTGGACTGTGGGCATAAAGCAATTCCTGGACACCAGCAGGCTGAGCGTGCGAGCACCGATGGGTTAATGCGTCCTGATTCACAGAGCCCTGCTTAGAATAGCCAACGCTAATTTGGCAGTCCAAAACCATCGTCCATATTCTTCGGGCATCCAGTGACACTGATGTATTGAAAAATAAAAGAATAGTGTTTGCTTGCATGGGTTACACTGACCCTGCAGCGCTGCGCTTGGCATAACACTTGTTTTGACTTGTAAGTTGAGCAAACATGACATGGATGTCAGAGATGTCAAAGAGAGAACCAGAGGAACTTATTTTTAAAAATACAGAATTTCAACAACAACAGAAAAGCAAAGTGACCTTAAAGCCGAATACATCTGCTGCAGCAACGGAGTGATTATTCACATGTTTTGATTCCTAATTCAGAAATAATAAGTGGTTCATGGATTCCAAGTTTAAAAATATATTCATCATCTGGTCTCCCTAGCAGCATGGATCCCATTGGAGCAGCCTGCAAGTTGTGAAGTGCTAGGTTTGTCCTTCCACTGCTTTCAACCAGGAGTGCTGGAACATGGGGACACGCTAAGCAAGGCTGTTCCAAGCAGTGCTGTGCCTTGGGACCAGGCTGCTGGGGAAGCTCTGGACTTCTGGAGACAGAGGCTGGAAGCCCAGCTTGTACGTGAAGCCTGCAAGTACTTCAGGTTTTGGCAAAGCAGCCAGGAGAGCGCAGGGCTCCTTAAATAAGAGCCCCGCAGCTCCTAATTGCCCAGATGTCCCACTTCAGAGGCAGAAGGTAATGGTTCTGGCATGACTTCAGATGCTTAGTGCCATTAATTATACACAAGAGCTTGTCCTGCTTGTGTGATGCACACAGACTGGTCCCGGGCTGCCCACAGGCACAACGCTGACACCCCCCATCTGATGCTGAAGGGACCCTGTGGGATCCATCCAGCCATGGCAGCACCATCCCAGTGCCTGGGGGTGAGATGGCCCAACTCCACAGCGAGCCAGAAACAGGACGGAAAGAGAGAGTGAAGAAAACAAGAGGATGCTGAGCATGGCTGAAACAAAGGGGAGACTTCACCAAGAATGGAATGTGAGGGGCGGGGGGTGTTTTTTATAGTTCCATTCCCCATGCAGATGGTGCAGCCACCAGACCCAACCCATGGGGACACGGCTGGCAGTGTGTCAGCACCAGGGGTACCCCACTTCTCACCCCATCAGCTCACAGCAGCGCTCGTGCCCCCCTCCCCACTGCCAGCTCCTCTGGGGTCAGTCGTGCTGGATGAAATAAATCCATCACAAGCTCAGCTGCTCCGGCACGACAGGGAAACGTGTGTTTCCCAGCAGCTCGCCTCATTGCAAAGATGCTGATGTCCTCCCACCCCAAGCCACCATCCATCCCCAATGCATCCCATGTCATTGTTTTCTGCCCCCTGCTCCCCTCCCTTGGCAGCAGCCAGGCTGCTACCTTCACACATTCACTACAGACACACAGAAATTACAGGGAAGCGCGTTCTTTCAAACGCATGGCCCAGATCCTGGGGATTTTTATAAGGTAATCAAATATGCAATAGATTCAACAAACTAATTTCAAGAACACACCTGGGGTCCTCTGATAATGTCAGTTGTGTCTATACAGCGCAAGGATTAAAATTTCATAGAGTCATGATTTCATCAGTCACTAAACTACAAAGGATTAATTAACAGCAAGGGAAGAGCTCACGGGTTGAAAATACAGTCTTAAGGAAAATATCTATCTCTGCTCTCCAGATGTCAGCACATATATGAAGAAAGCACTTTGATGAAAACACTTTGTTATTATTAGGGACTCCAAAACATTTTTTTTTTTTTTTTTTTGCAGCTAGAAGGAAAGATGCCGAAATTTCATTCCTTCAGAACACTCTTCAACCACCCCCCCCACCTCTCACCCAAGCACTCGTGGGTGCACGTCCAGCCTCACCCCCATAGGGTCTTCTGGCAAAAATGTCTTCTGCAAAAAAGCAGACCTCTCCATTTATACACAGGGGTGCTTCACAGGTGCAGGGGCCAATGCGTAACACTCAAGTCCATGGAAAACCACCCGAAGCACAGAGGCTAAACTTCTAAAACAAACACATCCACTCAGCCTCTCAGCACCCAGCACAGCAATTGCTGAAGTTTTTGCAGCAATAGATAGCAGCAGGTTCCCTCCCTCCCCCCTTCCCTAGGAAGATGAATTAGCAAGCTGTCAGCAAAGGACAGCCAAAGCAGTTGTGTTTCTGTAAAGGGGCAGTGGAAGTGTCTTTGATTAATGAAACCTTAATACTTGGCTGTTACACAGCCTTTCTTCAGACAGTCCTGAAGAGATAGATACCTTCAGACAGACTTAAAACACAGAGACCTGCAAGGCTTCCCCAGAAAGGCTCCTCTCAGCCGCAGTTCGGTTTTGCTGGGGAATGAATTAATTTTTTCTTCCCTATCCTTTTGTGGCGTGCCTTCAAACAAGAGGAGGGAGGTGAAACCACAATTCCTGCCAGAAGGAGGGCTGGCAGCATCCCTCTGCAGAGCCCTCACTGGCCCCAGCGCTGGGCATGGGGGAGGAAACCCAAAGCTTTCAGAGCTCTTGCTTGTGTTCCTCTTGCCCCACTGAGACCCCTATTTTCCAGCAGATCAGTGATGCAGAAGTTGAAGTGGGGAACGCTGCCCTTTGTACCCATGCAAGAAAGCCCCACAGCCCAACCACAACGCACTGAACTTAGTTTCCACATCTGCTTAAGGAATCTGGGCTGGAAATACTCTGTCCGCACAGACCAACAGAAGCAGGATCGCAAATTGTTCCAAAATGCCACAAAACCAGAACCACAATTCCCAGTCGTTCCTTAAATAATCAGGGCAAAGCTGATCCATGATGCAACCAGAGTTACTCCCTTCCAAAAAAGAGCCAGAGCTCACACTTCAGTGAGAAATAAGTAGACAAGGAGAGGGTCTGCTGACCCTGCCTGATAGGTCTGGAGAAGCCCCGTGCTGGAGCAGGAAGACAAAAAGCAACAGAGGGTACACTGGGGTACAGGCAGCCCCATGGGGCAGCACAGCCCCCTGCTGCCCTACCCACCGCTGCCTTCACCTGACTCCCTTTCATCACCTCACAAGTTCGAAAGGCTGACAAAGAACTAATTACGTCCAATTAGAAGCCAGGCGATGAGCTAGTAAATTAATGCTCCTGAACCGTGCTCAGCTGGCAAGAACCTGAACTGCCTGGAGAGAGGGAGGTGGCAGCAGGAGGGATCAGTGCACACTACGGGGCACCATCCTGGCTGGCATGGTGCACTGGGAGCCCACCTATGGCCAAGCACATCAACACCCAACATCACCCCCAGTCACCCAACCCAAATCCCAGTGACGCAGCCCTAACTTCAGGCCACTCAACCCAGCTCCCAGCCACAACTGGGAGAAGCCAAAGCCCCACATGCAGCTTGCAGCCAGCTTTGTAACCTTAATCCTTCTGGTTTTTTTTAAGGAGATATCAGCTGTTCCCCCTGTGTGAAAGCAGAAGCTAGAAACATATTCCAACATTTTCAGGACCAGATGCCTGGAACAGAAGTGTTGTGCAGAAATCAGCGCTTCGCCCCATCCTTCCTCTCCTCTTTAAAATGCTGAGGGTCCCCCTGGTAGCAGCCGATGAATGCTCCAAGATGGCAAAAAGGAAGATGGCCAGGAGCGCCAGGTTGGAGAGAAAACTGAGAACAACGAGCACTTTTATCAGGGCTATTTGGGCAAGATCTGCAGCCACAAACCTCACGTTTCTCCAAACAAGTTCCCGAGGTGGAGAGAAACAAAATGCTTATTATCAGCGTTTCATAAGCGTGATTTCTGAAAATATTTTTCCTACAGCCAAAAAAAAAAAAAAAAAAGAGAAAAAAAAAGAGGCGCGTGCAGCACGGGAGAGAAAGGCACATTGTTGGTGCAGGGCAGCGGCCGTGACTGACAGCAGGAATGAATGGGAAGGCGAATGCTTGGAACGAGTCCATCAGAAAGTCCATCTGATAGCGAAACTCTCCTAAGTAAAACACACTTTTTGGGTAATGCTATCGAATCCGGAGGTGTCAGAATAGCTCGTAGAAACCAACTCCCGGAGGAGCTGTCAATATCCCGTGGCACACGGTGGTCTCTGTATCTCATTCATAATGTTTGATTTGGCCCCGGTTCCAAAACCACAAAAACATCTGTACAGAAGGAAGCGAGCGACGCAGTGAAATCATGCTGGAAACTTTTAGCATATTTCGAGTAATCTCATGGAGGAACAATGCGGGCAGATGTCACTCACTGGAAGAACACCGAGGTCGGCGGCTCGCGCCAGGGCTGTGCAGATGGGGATGGGGACAGCAAAGAGGGGGACAAGAACAAGTCGGCGCTTCTTCCTTTTATCCCCACTTTTTTGGTGAACCTGGAGGAACCTCCTCGGCGCATCCTGGCATCAGTTCTACCCCTGCTACGCCAACACCCACAGGATCGCCTTCGGCTCGGCGTAATGAGTTTTACTTAGCTGAAAAGATGTTCCGCTTAAAAATAAACAGATATCTTCCACATTCGCCAAGAGATGACACAGCTCTCTGCAGCCAAGAGCACACGGTGTGCTCTGCCGGGACGGCACCGCTGCCCTTGTGCTCTGTGACCTCTCGGAAGAGGCTTTCTCACCATTAATTAATTTATGAACGGTTTCACCCCCCTCCCCAACATGCACAACAGGTTCCATGCAAATTCTGGAGCTTTTAAATTATACTGTTAATGAAAGCAAATAAAGGCAGTTAAAAGGCAATTTGCTCAATTGGTGTTAATATTTAAGCACAGCATGTGTAAAAACAAGACGGCAGAATTCGGTTTTTCCTGCAGAAAACTTTTTAGTCCCAGTTTTCCTTCAGGAAGGATGAAATGCACCCGGGGCGCTCCGTACGCCGCTCGCTTTTGCTTTCGCAGCCCCTCAGCATCAGGTAATGAGGCTTTTTATTAAGTAGATTTTTCACATTAGGCTCATCCGTTCCTATCACGGTGAAATTCCAATCTATAAAACGAAATCAGCTCAATCACGGCGAGATTAGAACCTACGTCCTGGGGGCAGAGGGAACAGCACGCTGCCTCCCCCCACACCCAGCCCCAGCACTGGGATTGGGGTTATTAAAAGCTTCCCTGTCACCACCTGGCACGCTCGGTCCAGGTTTGGCAAGGACGCCTCCAAGCCAGATAGAATTTCCCCAAGCTCTCTATGTCTGATAGCAGTCCCCAGTCCCACCGCTCTGCCTTTTCTGTGATGGGGTTTTGGGGTGCCCTCACGTCGTGCTTTGCTCCCCATGCAGCACACATCCCACTGCACGGAGGGTAAACTCCAATCCTGTCTCTACAAAGGAAACCAGACAGTGCCGATGCTTGCCCCTGCCACGCAGTTGCTGTGAAACACACAAGGCAGAGTGCAATACGTTTTGCTCTTAACCATGATTAAAACATCGGCACGAAGCCCTGAGCTCTGCCATTTTTACACCTTTATCTCCTCTTTGCTCCCCAAAAGGTGCACCAATGGACAGCATCCAACCGTGCACTGCCCCAAGGGCACAGAAGGGATGGGCCATCATCCTGCCCACAAGCAGCTCTACAGGTAACCAATAGGCCCAATGCCTGCTCTGTGCAGGGCAGACGGATGCCAAAACCACGGCATTGCCCCGAGCTGGGAAACGAGAAAACACTGCCAGAGGGCTTAAGAGGAACCACAGGGTGATCCAGCACGAAAACAAGGCACAAAACCCACAGTCCTTCTTATTTCCCTTTGTAAAACACAGGGAAAGCAGAGGGGTTTGTGTTGTACAACACAAAGGCAGGCAGCTAACAAAAATGCTCACGTTTCTGGAGCGCAGCAATAAACAACAAAGTGCGGCGAGCATTTGCCTATTAATTAAGCCCGACTCCTGGAAACACCCCGCTCTCGAGTTATGACGCTTTTGCATAAATTCACTTTCAAAACAGGCGCTGCCAGTGAATAAGAACTTGATTTCTAATGGTTGGAAATATTTTGTACACTCTGCTGCTCCCTCTGTACCCCTTTGTCGGGGCCAAGGTCTCCGAGCTAAAGCGTGTACCAAAAGACCATCTGTAGCTACCGTCTTTACAGAGAAGTTTAAATAGAAGGATGAATGAACACAGGAATTAATGAATGATAAAGCCGTATGGTCTCAGTCAGCCTCCTACGCTTGTATGTGGTATTCAAACCCTCCCAGCCTTCTGCCACAAAGAGAGGTTTCTAAGCTACAAAAAAAAGAGAGGGAAGGAAAAAAAAAAAAAAAAAAAGGGGGTATGTGTGCGTGCAGATTTTTAAAAACAAACCCAGCAACTTGCTCCAAAGTTCCCACAAGGTTTTCTTGCCTGGATTCGTGGAAAAAAAAATAAAAAAGCACATGTTGATCCAAAGGGGAGAAAAAAAGAGGGTGTTGCAAAAGAAAAAAGAAAGCACCAAAAAACAAACACCCTTTGGTATCAAAAGGAGCCCAAAACATGGGGTTTGTCGGTGCCCCTGCATGCTGTGGATGTAGCAGCCCTGGGGGAGGCTGGGCAAGCTGCACTTTGGGCAGATTTCCCTTCATGTAAGGAAACCAGGTGTACAGAAGAGAAATCAGAATCATTCAGGAAGCAAAAACTGTCAAGCACGTCTCCTTGAAGAAGTCTCCCCATGAAGCCTCTGTGCTAAAGAAGATCCTTTCGGGTAAAGAGGTCTTCAGGCTACAGTGCTAATTCATGGACTCAAGGCCCCATTTTAATCATCTCAGAAGGCCAATGTGGAACTCATTAAGCAGCTGACCCGGCTCCTCGGAGCACAAGATGTTGCCAAGTGTCAGCTGCAAGAGGGGAACCACCATCAGGTCCAGCTCCGGGTGACCCAGGGCTGTCCATAAAGCAGAATTCATGGACGTGCTGCTTCAATCCAGGCTTTGCCTGGACGCGTATCCACACGACAGCAGGAACAGCACCCAAGGAAGCAGCGCAACGGCGGAAAGGTTCTGCAGCAGTTTCAGTTCAGCAGGATGAGTCGCCTTCCCCATCGCCTGCCCTCTTGCTCCCCCTCTCCCCCCTGCCCCCAGCCCATTTGGTACACATTAAACATGTCCATTAAAAGCTAACAAACCTTAAAAGGCCCTAATGGGTATTTTAAGCGAGGGGTCGTGGCAAGGGTGTGCTCGGGAGCGCATCCATTATAAAGCAGCTCCATAAAAAAAATGTATAATAATAAAAGATACACTGCGAGCTTGGAGCAGAGGGATGCAGGCTGAGATTTCCTCCAGGAGCTCTGTGGTGGTTGGTGACTCACTGCTGGAGGTTGCATTTGCTCTGCTCTATGAATGTTAACGACATGGGGCCGACGGTTCCCTTCCTGACCACAGGAGCTTGGAAGGACGCTCCCAAATCAAGAGCTGCTCCCCTGGGGGACACCGATGGACTGCAACCCATGCATTTGTCCTCCTGCATGCCCAGCACAGGGCAAAGCAGTATCAGCATCGTGAAAACCAGTGCTGAGGTGCAAGGACTGCAATAGGGTTTCTCATCTTGCTTTCCTACCCCTCTTCCCCTCTACCCCGAGATCTTTTGTAAGCGATGCAAAAGCACTTGCTCCAGCGCTCGGGCTGCAGAAGAAAAGATGATATGGCTCATTATGCTGTTTGCGGGAGATTAAAAGGTGACATTCAGGGAAAGACAAAGAACCAGATGGAATCACCTACTGTTTGCTAAAGGGGAGCTCCTGCCAGTCCAGAAATATTAACAAGGTAAACTGAGGATCAAAAGCTCACCATCTCTCTGGTTCCTATTCAGGATCCCCTTTTGTTCCAGGGGCTGTTGGGGGGATCGCTCTTCTCTCAAATAATCTGCAGCCGCAAAGGTTAACGCGCCCACGTAAAAAGCCCGGCGCAATATTAGAATGCTACTTTTATTTTAAAAGCCATCATGTGTAAAGCATTAGCGTTTTGGAAATTGCATTCTTGAGTTAATTAAATGGACAATCTTTTATACATAAAAAGTGAAAGAAAGCAATTAAAAGCTAAACGAAGAGAAACTGCCTTTTCATAGCCGCGCCAGCGCTACCCCGCTCCCTTTGTATTAACTTCTCCCGAGCGCGCGTCTCAATGGTGCCACTGTCCAAACGCGCTGTTTATAGCACCCTTGGCGACAGTTTGAACGGTGTTTGTCTTCCTTCTAAGTTTACCTACGAGATTTAACATAACAAAAACCCTCGCTTGGGCAGCGTTTTGCAAACAAACAAGGAAGGCACGGAGCTCTGCAGCAACTCCGGGTTGTTACTGCAGACACTGAGCCCTGCCAGTCCCGGTGCTGCGTGTCTCCATGGGGTTGGGGCTGTCCCATGGGTGCCCAACGGTGCTCACATGCAGCACTGCCCTGCTCGGTATGACACAGCACATGTAAACTGTTCTATATGTATCCTATCACCACCCGCAATAACGAGCTAGATTCACTGTGCCTGTATTTACGGCTATCTAGAAGCAAATCTGTGGTTTCTTTCCTAGGGGGATAGAGATGGATAAAGTGTAACTTCCCCATAACAAATGACAGGCAACAAATTTCCATACGCTGCCTCTGTTTGCCAATATTTAAGTCTGACAGTATACCCGACTGCTTTTAACTTCATAAACACTGGCTGTGCTCCAGCTTGCCAAGGGGAAGGCGGTGGAGGAGCACAGGGCGCTGGCTGAGCATCACACAGCACAGCTCCAGAGCCGACCTTCTTCCGACCAGTGCTGGGAAGCGAGCAGGGAGGGAAAAGAGCCATGCTTCCAGCTTCCCTTCTGCCAAGTGCTGTATCCGAAATGGAGCACAGTAAGGAATGGCCAGCAGCCAGGAGCTCTGCTTTTCAGGATTTTTTGATCGCTCTTACAGTGACGGGTTTGCTAAGGAATCTAACTGCATACAGAGGATAATTGCTAGCGCTGTAAAATAGCGAGAGGGCAACAATATTTAGAGAAGGATGAGGCAGAAACCTTCCCTTCTGCAATCTCCCTAATTGCTCACAGCGATGCTAACCAAAGACCTCATTTTCTCCCTTGCAAGAAGAGCCAGAAGTCAACTTCCAGGAGCATGCAGCTTCATTCCCCCTCCTCATACCCAGGCACCCACGGGAATCATACACGCTCATTTCATAGATTTCCTACAAAGAGAGACATTTACTGCTAGCGATGGTGGGAAAACCAGCAGTCACTATCTTTACTGCAGTAAAAACCTGACCTTCAGTTTTAGGAAGGAGGTAAAGTTCACTATTGATTAGACCCACCGTAAGCTGTTTATAATTACTATTATCTCTGACTTAATCTTGTAAGAGGTCAACAGTTTTACAAAAATCTTGCAAGTCGTGCCTTTTACCTCCCAACTTCATATCTGGGTCAAAAGGTCAATTACTTCAGCTTGCTAACTTTAGATTTAAAAAAAAAAAGAAGTGAGTCATGCAGACAGATTTCCCCTTTAATTCCTGTATTGTTCTTTCTCTCTCTGCACTTCTAGCTTTTCAAGTGAATGCACCAATAAGAGCAGGGGCTCTGATTTCGTTCCACCACTGCTGCAATGGGTAATCATGGCTATTCCTTGTGGAGATGGCCATGTTGGACATTCCTCTCCCCCCAGAGGTGATTTCTCACCTGGAAGGAGCCTTGTAAGAAGCATCTGGTGATGTACAGCATCCCTCCTCAAGGTTACAGCCAATCTCACATGCTGGCTCCCATCACAGAATCACAGAATCACAGAATCACAGAATCACAGAATCACAGAATCACAGAATCACAGAATCACAGAATTGTAGGGGTTGGAAGGGACCTCCAGAGATCATCGAGTCCAACCCCCCTGCCAAAGCAGGTTCCCTACACCAGGTCAGTCATGCATAGCTGGACCTCTGAAGTCAACAGAAGGAATTTCCTGCACTTCCACAGTGCTGATCCCAGCCCAGAAATGTGATAGAGGCTGAGCCTCAGCTGGATGGAAGGTGCTCATGGCACAAGGCTGTCCTGCATCAGAATCCAGGGACAGATCCTCTGTGCTGCTCCCCTGCATCACTAAATATCAGCATCTCCCACAGAGCCACCTCCCTTCCCAGACGCATTATGGGAGCACTTAAAACCAAGGGAAGGGGCCAAGGAGAAGCCCTGGAGACAGCAGAGGCCGCATCCCAACCCCTCATCCCACACAGTCCAACAGCATCACTCACATTATTTTACCACTCGCCTCTCCCCCGCGACGGGAGGCAGCAGGCGGCTGTCAGACAGCCCTGTTCTGCACGTGTAACACCGCACGGAGGGAGCAAAAATCAATATCTGCTGTTGCACCTTCTCCTGTAAGATCATGACTCTGTTTCAGGAGGATACGAGCCTCCGAAGCGCAGCCTTGGCAAACAGAACATTGCTCAACTGTTCTGCAGGCAGGTGTCATAAACAAGCAGGCACATGGCAAACATATTGATTTCCCGGACCTTATCGCGCAGCAACCAGTGCTCAGTTACCAGGCTACTTTAATATGTAATTTACTGCGAGAAGGGAGAGCGAGACTGAGGGTGTCTGAAATATTTACTGTAGAATCGACGGGAAGGTTGAATGCGTGCGGGCTGCAGGCAAACGGAGGCGAGGGGCGCATCGCAGCCATCAGTATTTCCCAACTATCCAAAAAGCCCCTCTCCACCACGGCAAACTGTTTACACAGATGCTATTAATCTTCTTCTGCAACTGTTTACGCTATGAAAATATAGTAGTCTCAGCTGCCCGGGCTCTCCATCACCTTCATTTAAATTCAGATGCTTAATTTCTGTCAAAACAGAACCCACCGAAATTACTGCCATCCATTTCTCGCGCTCGGTTTGCCTTGTGATCCCACTGCCCACCCCACAAAGCAGGAGGAAACTGTGAGAAGGTATTGGAATTTGGATGCTGTTTCTGATCTATTCCAGCCTACCTGGGAACAGCCATGAGAGCAAAGAATGAAAGCACCCTTTTACAGATGCTGCAGTGCTCAGCTCTATCTCCACCTTCTCGCATTTCTCCACCAGACTGGCACTAAACTTCACCACTGCACCCTGACCTGGAGGAGCTGCTCTGCTGTGGTGTCACAGCCATCACTACCTGCACTGTATTAACCCAGATTGAAAAAACACCATCACCCATCGGGTCATGAAAGTACAGCTCTTCAGTGCTGCTGAGCAAACAGCTGAAGATAACGTAACGTGTAATGCACCAAATGCAACCCTTGCTTTCAGAGTAGTTCATGAATCCAGCATCAGGCACAAGAGATCATGTAACAAGCCTGTTATAAACCTCAGCTATACCTGGCATGCATTATTACACATAGATAGGCAGATAAACGTGGGACAGCCCCCACGACGTGCACCCAAAAGCACCGACTGGTCTACCAGTGTAGGGACAGAGTCAGCGCCTACAACAGGACAGCATTACTGCAAGAACGGGCTGCTGGAGGATCACACCTGCAGACAGCGACTTCCAATTCAATAAAAACACAACCGCCTACGAATAGTTGGGTATGAAAGCCAGCAGGGCTGCCTCACAGCTGCAGAGGTACAGCAGGAGGAGGAATGCTTTCCTCCATGCAACAACACTTGGGCAATCTCGCATTTAAGAGCTATTTGCAAACCCAGCGCTGGCGGATGCTTTGGTTGCACCTATTAGAGTTTGCACTTTCATAGCACAAACTTTTTAAAAATCCCTTTTATACAGTGTCTTTAAGTAGATCTTTTGGAATTTACAAGATAAATACTGGTAATTTGATTCTTATCTTCTTCAAATCCAATTCTAAGCCAATTCTGTGTAAAGGACACTAATTATAGCCTGCAGGGAAAGAAAAGGTAACCTATCAGTGAGAATACACTTGAAACATTTAAAAGGGTAAGGGACATTGAAAAGTTAAATAGATTTCAAAGCTGCTCTTGCAGGAACAATAATTTGTTATGTGAGAATTCTCCTCCGCATGATTTCTCTCCCTCGTATGGGATTTTTTTGTGATCATCTCAGCGCTGCACTGAAAACAACCGCAGTCGGTTTTGCATCTAGTTTGGGAGCACTTTGTTTGCAGATCTTAAGACAGTCCCATCTCTCTGAGAGCAAAGCTAAGTACGGATAACAATAAGAACAATCAAATCTTTATGCAAAGACAGACGCATTAATTTTTCACCCCTCTTGGCACTCTTCAGAAGCATAGTCTCAAATGAGGGACTATTTTGCTTTAAAGAAAAATATGTTTCAGAGCTTCTGCTCCAGCAATACATGCAACGTTTCAGACGCACATTTACAGCACGCTAGTTAGAAATCTGCTACCATGCAATTGCAAGGTAATGTTTTACCCTGGTTGCTCTGCAGTGAATGGCCCGCTACAGTGCAAACAGACATCTTCAACCAGCCCAAGGAGGAATGCTTCGTGGTTACAACTCCATGCTCCTCTGCAGGCCTTTTTTTCCTGATGGCATTATGATAGTGAAACATTTTTGAAAGCAGAGGGCACCCCCAGGAAGAGCATTCCAAGTGCTGGGCCGAACGTAAGAGGCGTTCAGGAAACATGGAGATGTGGCACACGCCGTTAGCAGATGTGGTGGTGATGGGTTGGTGGTTGGACTTGATGATCTTAGAGGTCTGTTCCAACCTTAATGATTCTGTGATGGAAAGGTCTGAGCTGATGCAGACAATAGGGCTGTACTCTGGGAGCTGAGCAGCTCTGTTGCTCCCGGTGCTGCCAGAGAGCACCCAGCCGTGGAGCACAGTGGCAGAGCTCATCAGCAACCCCTGCACAATGTTATTTGACTGTTACAGCACCTATAAAATAATAAAACCCTACTCCACAGCGCAGGTTCAGGATGTGGAATATGCTGCAGGAGGAAATAAAGGGAATGGGCCATCCAAGCAGCACAGTGCTGGGCAGGGCCGTGGCCCTAACAACAGCCCCACAGTGAATGCACCCAGAGGTGGCAGCTCTGAGTAGCTGCCAGTGCACAAGGTCCTGTCCTGAGCCTCACAGAATCATTAGGGCTGGAAAAGGCCTCTAAGGTCATCAAGTCCAACTCCAACCCACCCCACTGTGCTCACTGTGTCCCTCAGTGCCACATCTCCATGGGCTTCTTGAACACCTCCAAGGATGGTGACTCCTCCTCCCCCCCATGCATCCCTAGGCAGCCTGCTCCAGTGCCCAGCCACTCTTTGGAGAAGAAACTGTTCCTGACATCCAGCCTGAACCTCCCCCGATGCAATGTGAGGCCATCACCTCCCATCCTATCATTAAATGCCCAAATGCTCATTATCCAATCCCTCCTTTGTTCACAACTTCAGAAGGTTGCAGGTAGGGATGTTCTCAGTCTGACATTACAGCATTTTCAGTGAGCTGTGCCCAGTGCGTGGCCGACCCCAATGCAACCCTGCAGCTGCTCCTGCAGCTCACAAAGCAGGCTTTTCTTTTCTCTTCCCCCCCCCCCCCCCCAAATCATGTATGCAAACATTTCCTATTTCTCTGCTTCCATGATTCAGTAATTCAAGCTTAAGCAATAAGAAGTGCAGTAATCCACATATTTGTGTGAAATAATAGTAAATTCATGCCTTCAATGGCTTTGGAGTGCTATGCTATTAAGACATTTTCCTTTTCTCACATTGAAGGCAAAATACAGTTATTTCAAAATGGTGAAAGAATCAGCTCATTAGTTAATAACGAGGAAAATAAATCCTACCAAGGGAGAGTGCAGTGGATGGAGAATAACACAGGAACTGAGTCGACATGCAGAAAGAAGAGAAAAACCAACCCATGCACAACACGTTGCTGCTTTCTGCCTGTAAAATATCTGAATCCAACAGGAGGGTGGGGGGGGGGGGAGGGTGGAAACGGGCACAGTTCAGCCTTTGGTTTGGTCCTTTTCAATACAGCTCCATCACAGCAGAACAGGCGCCTTGCAAAGGCAAATTTATTTAGATGGTGAGGAGATGCCAGCGCAGCCTGGGTTTATCGCAGAGCTAATGGATGGAAAAGCAGCCAAAAAAGACAACACCGTGCCAATGGCTCATCAAGAAGAGAACCCAAACCCCCTGGCACTGAACATCGGTCCTTGTCTGCTCACTCCTGGTTTCATGCAGGGGATTGAGCACCGAAGATGCAAAAAAAAAAACCCCAAACCTCAACATTCACAGCCTGAACATTCGAGAAATTTCAGCAAACCAGACCAAAAAGCACAACACAATGACCTGTGAGACCTGTGCTACACACAGAGCTGTGTGGGGCTTTTTTTGTTGTTTTCTTGCGTTGTAATTCTGGCAGGAAGAAAGTCTCCATTACTCGCTTTAGGTCAGTGATTCTTATCAGTCCCCACCAACTGCATTTGTGGGCAGCACCGAACATCCAAGCAAACGAAAGGGGGTGGGAGGGAGGAGAGAAAAACAAACTGCGTTCGCCTCTTGTCCTTGGCCTGCACTACCTGACCACTGTCACGAGGCGAGCAGACGGGCTGCGGTGCATTCATACCTGTGGCCACACAATGAGGCACTGTGTGTGCTTTTGATGACCCCCTCCCCGACACACGTATCACTATCAGGAAGCCGGCCATGGCTTCTGTTCACTTAGCAACAAAGGGTGCTAATTAGGGAGCTGCTTTCCACCTCCAGCGGGTGGAGGATGCTGCCTGTGGTGGGGCTGCATGGGGACACTGGTGCTGGGATGGAGATGTTGGTACCATGATGCCGATAGCCCTACCCTGACCATGCACTGAACCCAGTGCTCTGAGCTGCCCAGCTCTGCTCTTTTGCTGTCTTCTCCTGTTTTTGTTGGATGAATCCCTTCTGGAATCATGAGGTTGGGCTTCATCCTGTGCAAAGCAGTGGCAGCGCAGCCCCCTCCCCATGCACATCCCAGCACCTGCTCTGGGGCAGCCCATCTCAGCTCCCACCCCAATAAATAATGCATCGGCCAGCCCTAATTAACACAAGGGAAGGATGATATACATTTCTTCGTTGCTTTAAGTTACATTTGGTTAGACACTGAGGGAAGAGCTGCCTCTAGCTAAAGGGTCAGATAAGCCAGAAATCAATACCAGCGACTGCCTCTGCATCCTTAAATCTCACACCCCATGCTGCCAGCACAGTGCTGGGGAGCTGAGGGTGCCCCACTTCCCACAGGGCCCTCCACCCCCAAAATGCAAAAAAAACCCCTTAAAACTACTGAAAACCTGCCTGTCACCCAAGTTCAAATGAACCAAAATGCCTGAGGACAGCAAGATGAAATAAGAGAATGCCCTCCAACTTTGCCCTACAAGAAGAGACAAAGCCCCCCAAATAGGCTCCTGCTTAAAAATAACAGCGAGTTATCACTTTTTTCTCCCAGTGAGAAAGTCCTGGGATTAAATTTTTCCCTTTAAAGATCACTCTGGAGGGAATCAGGGCTCCTGCCGACTGACCCGCAGCCAAGAGATGGCCACAGGTGGATGTGCCCAAAGATGCTCTGCATGCCAAAAGCCCCCCAGCAGCCACACGGCCCCTCTCCTTCGCAGAAGCGCTGTCACCACTTTGGATATTTTCTAAGAAAAAGGAGGAAGGAAGAAAGAAAAGAGGAAGTCACTCTGTTACTGGTAAAAAAATACATATATATTAAAAACAAAACAAAACCAAAAAAAAAAAAAAGAAAGCCGAATAAGAAAGTACAGAAAGATTTGGTTCTGAGCCCTTCATCTTTTCACAGAAAGAGGCCCCATGGTCGGAGGACGTGCTCTGTGCCCACTGCCCACAGCCCAGAGCACAGCCCAGCCCCAGCGCTGCGCCGCTGCATGGCTCTCCCACGCACAGCCCCGCTGCTGCACGGCACTCAGCGACCGCAGCCCGTGCCCAGCCTGAGATAAAGCACCCGGCCCCACTGCCAGCTGCAGCTTAGCCCCACGGAGCGATCCCAGAGATGGGGGTTTGTGGCACGGCTTTGCTTCAAGGCGCAGCTTGATTTGAGTGTCACCTTCTGATGCTGACAGCGGATACTGAAAGCGGGGTGACAGTGAAAGCGTGAGGTTTGCAGAGCGAGATCTGCTGCCAGAGATCACAGAATCGTTCAGGTGGGAGAAGACCTCTCAGATCCTCCAAGCCCATCCCACCGTGCCCACTGACCACATCTCTCAGTGCCACATCCCCACGGTTCTGCAACACCTCCAAGGACAGACCTCTCCAGCTTCCTGGGCAGCTGTGCCAACGGTTGCTCTTTTGGAGAAGAAACGTTTCCTAACATCCAACCTGAACCTCCTGTGGCACAGCTTAAGGCCATCACCTCCCAGCGCTGTATTCCCATTAAGACAGCAGGGCTCACATTCACCCCAGACTAGAGCAGCCATGAAGAGCAAGGCAAGGCTCCCAACACCACCTTCCACACCACTCAAAGCCCCAGCAAACCCATGGGAACCTCAGACCTGCTAACCGAAAAACCAACAGGATGGAGTGAAATCTGGAAATGCCTTAGCTGTTCCGAAAGCCTTTTGCTCTCGTGTGTGTGCACTTCCAAGAAGCCCAGGTGGGTTTTGTTGCATCTGTTTTAACATGTATTACGTGCTGTGGTTAAATCTAATTTCTTAGATTCACAGTATTCGTGGGTTTACCCTGAACACTCCAAAATTAGTACAGCCTGCCTTTAAATACCATAATAAAAAGCACATAGTAAGCACTTAGCCTTTATTTATGTCATCAATGGTTTCAAGGAGGATGAATCACACTTCCTCCTTAACACTCCTTTCTAATATCATTTACTATAAATAATGCACAGAGAAAAGAACGAGGGATGGTGACAGAGGGCAAAGTGCACTGAGCTCACTGCCAGCACGCTGTCCCCAAACTTGGTGGCACAAAATCACTTTGGACCTGCAAGGAGAGTGCGTCTGCTGTACAGCACATCAACAGAAACCTTAAAACAAGATCAAATGCCAAGCAATGGTTCTGTAGTTTTGCACATGTGTGCATAAATACACATACATGTGTGTATATATATATATACACATAGATGGGTGTATAGAAATATACACATACATATAGAGATATGCTTACACAGATACACATGCAAGCAAAAGCTGAATTACATCACATGTCTAAAAATGACCAGAGAAATGACTTTAGAAGCAAACACTGGCTCCAGCTTATTTCTTCTCTTTCCGTCCTTCTTGGTAAGCAGGTAATGGAAATGCTCTGGTGTTTGGGGTTTCGGACTTTTTTAGTTTCTTTTCGTGTTTTTTGGTTTTTTTTTTTTTTCCACTTGTTCCATTTCTGACTGCTTTATAGGTCACCCAGAGGTTCCTACCACGGCACAGCACCACGTCCCCTCTGTGTGCTGCTGGATGTGCACCCTGAGCCCCCCCCCAGCCCTGGGCACCATGTGGGCACCCCACACCGACCCCTATGAGCAGAGCACGGGGTTATCAGCTCACTAATGCACCCAGATAACCACCACCCTTGTGCTGACACAGGTAACACAGCCCTGCGTTCAACAGGAATTTACCACAAGCAGCTCAAGTTGCAACTGAATTATGCCCCTCTTGCTTAAATAGGGAAATATTTCCTAAATTACATATTGCCAGCTTGTTTATTAAACAACATGCCAACAAAAACAGCGACAAGATTACGAAAGTCAATGGAAAACTCAACTAGCACAGTGGGGCACGCATCCAGCCGTAATCTACTTAAAATCAGTTAAGAACACTACAGTGAAAATGATGGAGGCTGCGCTGGCTGCCATCCAGAGCACGAACACCATCGGTCCTACCACCCCAAATAGGGTTGGGTGCTGAGCAAAGTGCCCCAGCACTTCCCTCCGGTTGGAAAACGGATGGAAAGAAGGAAAAAAAAAAAACCACCTTTATCCGTGAACAACCGGTGGTCAAGCAGCAGCTGTTATCCCTGTAAAGGTATCTCTGCACACGAGCTGCGGAAGTGATCCGAAACGCTGCCAGTGCAAACTGGTGCTCCAAAATGATAACGGCTGTTTCAGAATCACTGCGGTGCAGATAAAGAATTATCTGGAGCCAATAACCAGGCGGCACTTCTGCGTGCCCCCCAGCAGTGCTTTACGATCAGGCTGAGGGCTTAGAACAGAAATCGGTGTCACAAAGGGATGGAAAGTCCTCGAGCTCACGAGCCCAAATTCGTGGTCCCCAACCTTCCCCACTGCCTTATTTGCATTGACTCATCGCAACGATGCAGAAAGCTCTCTCTGTTCCTCGGATGACACAAATCTCTTCTGTCTTAATTTCTGCTACATGCCACGCTCTGGGCGCCCATTGCACGGACGTTTCTCAATTCCTAATCTTCACCGTAGCCAGAGAGGAAGCAAATCTCTGGGCAGACAGCACAACCGGCCACGTGTGTCCTTCAAACAAACAGTAGAGCTGTGCAAAATGGAGCCATCCCACGGAGTGCAAACTCTCTTGGGCCATGCAACCCCAAAATACAACAGCTGCCCAAAGCCACGCAGGGCAGCGGGACGGCGGTGGGCTTTGTTGCAAAGGAAAGGGTTGGAGGAGAGGGGACAGACCCCATCCTGAGCATCTGGACACCGCCTTGCTGCTAAGGTGATGCCAAATGAAGAATTAAACCCACTATAAAGCACTTAGCTGCCTAACACAGGCCGGAGAGGGGAAAAAAAATTGCAAGAAGAATGACACAATCCAGGGCTGCCCAGAAAGAAAGAATGAATGGAATAGGCTAATTTACACAGGAAGTGAGCACTTACCAGACCCTTCATCCTAACACACAAAACCCTCTGCCATATCTGGAAGCAATTACACCCAGTTAACATGATCTGCCTGCCACTAAAATTAACTGCAAACAGAAATATTTTTCACTTTTGCAACAGGAGATGCCATGGCCCCGTGTTTGGCTGCCGGGAAATATTTAGTAATTACTCATTTAAAGTCTCTCTTGAAGCTGTCAAGGGGAGAGGGGGGGAAAAGTAAAAAGAAAATTCATGCTAATTATGAGCAAAAAAGAAAACAGATCTTCTTACCATGCAGATATGGGCAGCAGTGTTAGGGAACGGGCAGCATCGCGGCACGGCACAGAAGGCTGCACAGAGAGCCTGCTGCAAACCTGTGCTTCTCGCAGCACTTCCATACATTGAGGGGAAAAAAAACAACCCAACAACAAAAAAGATTTGCCGGTGTCACCCTGAAACAGTGCATTCCCTGCGAGAGGGATCCTGCATGCAGCCAATAAATGCCATTTTAACAAACTGCACTTTGCGAATGATAACAAGAAGTGAAAGCTCTGCAACGCTTGCATGCCGCCGCGTGCTACCCCACGCAGGTGCTGCCACACCAGCCAGCCAGGAGAGCTGCTGCCCGTTGCTGGGCAAGGGGAAAAAAAACATCGTGGTGTTTTCTGAGGGCAGCTGCAGAGCTCTGCTTGCAGAGGCGCCGCAATCCACCACCAAGATGCGCGATAATCGACCGCCCAGCGCCGAAGCCAAAGCGAGCCGCTCCCCCTCCGCGCTCCAAGCACTGCATGGAAATGGTTAAGTCCCCCACCGAATAAATCAAAAGTTCAAGGCTGCAACATACCACAACGTATTCCCTCTCTCCTTATGACAAGAACCAGAGAAAGCCCGAAATCCCAAGCATCCTGCGCGGGGTCTCGGCTGGCACTCACAGGTTACACGCTCGGGGTCAGCGCCGCGGACCTCGGCTGCAACATTCATTTCCTGAGCAGGGCAGGTCCCCCTGCCCATAAAGCTAATAAGAGCTTCCTCGCATGGCAGCCCTGCACTGACAGAGCTACTTGTCAGCGGCCACGCAGTGGGGGAACGCTGGTTTCCATTAGGCGGTTATGATGCCAGGTGCCACTAATAAGGCCCATCAGCGAGAAACAAGAGCTGCCAAGTTGTCTTCGAACTCTGGAAATAATCACGGGCAGAGTTTGGGGGCTGCCTTTTTGTTATTTATTCTTTTTCTTCCCCCCCCCCCCCCCTCTTTTTTTTTTTTTTTAAAGTTTCGATTGCAGCCGACTTCAGCGGAACATAAATCACCGAATGCTTAAAATGAAATAAAAAACAACTACTGTACCCGGCTACCAAAATTAACACTAATAACATCTCACAAAGCACTTGGGATCTGATTTATCACGTTTATTGCTTTAATGGTATACTGCATCTGTTTCTCACTGTGACATGTTGAGCGGTGCCAACGTGCCTAATGGCATTAGTATTACAATGCTCAGCTAATCCACTCGAAGACAAATGGAGGTGAGGTTGGCAAGCAAAGAGCCAAAAGCAGCAATATTTCCCTACGCAGCCACTTAAGATTTGCTTCGGCACTGCTGCAGACAGAGCTGCTGGAGGTGTCCGAGTGCACGCAGTGACAAGCAGCAGCCAATGGGTCCATTCAAACCCAGGGCTTTGTTAGGGACCCGCGGTTTGTTCCACTTGGCTGCACCGCATCAAGGAGCGCAGGGATCGCATGGAGAGGCTCGTGTGTTCTGGGGAGCCAGCGGAGCCCAATTGGCAAGGCAGTGGGCAAGCAGATCTGCTGCTCCTCTGTGCTGCACAAGCATGAAATAGAGCAAAGGTTCGGGGTTCCAGGTGACAGGGCAAACCCAACCTTAAAATCATCCACCAGAGCACGCTCAATCGTGGCACCTTCCAACCCGTGCAAAAATCAGATGTGGGAATTTGAAGAGAGGTTTCCCAAGGTATGCACTGACATGGATTTAGGGGCAGAGGAGCAGGCAAAACAGCCAAAACAGCACCAATGGGAATCGTGGTGCCGGTTATGATTTGCCTTAGACAACACTGGCACAAAGAACTTTCATTTTCCAGCTGGGCATCTCCATGTCACAGAGGGACATGTGGACAACACTGCCAGCACACAGCTCTGCTCGGGGTCGCCCCGAAGGACCACACTGTGGGTTTGGATGCTCTGCCCTTCAAACCCTTTCCCTGCAGAATGGAAGGATGATGCACCGAAGGAAAAAGGGAGAACTGTGCCACTCACAGACACCACTGAATCACATCTCCCTGACAGCTTTCTCTGCTGCTTTCGATGTGAATATATATATATATATGAAACATTCATTTTATAAAGTCTGAACACATTTAACCTCACGATGACAAACTGCTCTGGATTCAGGCAGCTGCTCAGCACAGCCCTGCAGAAGCGGAGATTTTTCTTCATACAAACAAACCGGAAAAGGGCCACTGAACTACAGCTTTTTGGTCTGCAATTAGAAGCAGCAATCAATACTAACATTAGATTAAGTTTGAACTTTGTTGATCCTAGAAGGAAATCTTTTATAAAAAAAAAAAAAAAAAAAAAAAAAAGGAAAGAAAAGAAAAAAAAAATTCAAGAGTCACCAACTCAATACGCACTCAATTAGTCAAAATCATAAGCTTGGTCAACAGGGAAAACGGATCGCAAAGCGGCCGACAGCCATCCAAAAGGCACAGGGTGGCTGTGAGGCTGCTCCTAGGGTTTGGGGACCCTATGGGGACCTGCACCCCTGGGTGTTCTCTGAGCAGAACACCCAAACCAGGGCCTGGGGGAAGCACCATGGTCTTTTTTTCCCCCCACGTGCACGTATTTCCCATAGGAGGCAGGGGCAGCGCTCAGAAGGTTCTCAGACTCTAAACATATATATTTATACGCATCTAGGCATGTGTGCGTGTAAACAAACATACACACCATATGCAGTCACTCACGTAACATAAACAGACACCGTACATGTTGGGATGCTCTTGGCTCATTAAGTGCTCTCCGTGCAGAGCACTTTGGTCTCTCCTCTCCCTGCCGGGACTCCAGCACACAAAAGCCACCGAACCAAGAGCTCAGGCAGCGCCAACAGTGCTGGAAGTGCTGCATCTGCCCATCAATCCAACACCTTGAAAGCACAGGACTGGAACAAATGGATGGGCAGACCGGCACTCATCCAGCAGGAGACAGAGCAGCGGGCATCCAACTGCAGCCAGCAACACAGCTGGGGACAGGGCTGCTTCTGTGTGCCCAGGGCAGGATTAAAAGCAAAACCACACCAACAGGCGCCCAGCAGAAAGAGGTCACCTAAAGCAGCGGCTCCGTGGTGACACCGCTGTCACTCGGCACACCCTGGGAGCAAAGCAGCAGCACGGTGCAGCTGCCACCACCTGCACAACTGCTCCAGCAGAGAGTTATAGATCCCAGCGTAGCGTGGATGCTGTTTAACAGCTCCATAAATACAATGGGATCCCACAAATCCTCTCGAAATGGTAATTTTCACCACGTATCAGAAAGCAAACACTATAAAAAAGCCACATGAAACCTTGTCTATGCACAAACTGCCTTGGATTTCGTTTTTTTTTTTTTCCCCTCCTCTTTTAAAGTTCATTTGACTGTTGCCCAACACCTTTCAACACAGACCATCTTACAAATCAGTTTAAAAACGGCTCAAAGGATTTGGCTAACTCTGAAAAGTTTACCAGCACGCAGTGACTGCACACAGCCATGGCCTCAAAGTAGGAGCGCACCAAGTTCGGCACTGCCTCAAAACATCCTTCTGGGGCCATGCTTTTAGCGAACGCTGCTCTGCTGTGCGATCAGCCCCAAACCTCAGCAGAACACAAGGTACAGCGCGGAGCAGCAGCAGCAGCCCTGGCACAAGATCAGGATTATGAACCGGTTCCAGCATCGGTCACTGCTCTGCGCTCAGGGAGAAGGGAAGGTGCTGGTGAGCGTGGCAGAAGCCACGTTAAAATTCTCACTGAGCATTCACTGCAGCTCTCCCTTGGTGACGTTCAGCCTGCATCACCCTACGGCAAGCACGGCTGGATCCTCGTCCGAGCGAAAAGCTTTGGGCAGGCATCATCTGCCCCTCGCACGCACGCACACAGACCCCAGCTCTCCCACTTACAATGCAGGGGAACAAAGCAGAACCCTGCTGCACGAGTGCACAAAGCAGGAGGGACCCTCCGGGGCAGGGGGATGGCTGTCAGCACGGCACGGCGAGCCACGAAGCACCACCAGCTCACGGAGCTCCGCAGGGCTGAACGCTGCAGCACCAGAGATGCAGCTGCTGCTGCTCACACGGGGGTCACCTGCACGGCCACGACCACACGGGCTGGAGCAGCCCCTGCTAGCAGCACCCTCACCGTCCCTGCGTGTGCACGACGTTGTGAGCATCGGGACTAATTAACTTGTTGATTCATTAATATTTGGAGATGATGCTCAGTTCGGGCACTTTGGGGACGCTGCGAGGAACTCTGGCAGTGTGTATCTGATAGCAGCATGCATCTGATAGCAGCACGCACCGGGAGCAGCCAGCACACAGTCCCACAGGCACCGAGCACCACGGTATCCCCCGGAGCACACCCACCCCCAGCCGCCCCCTCCAGAGGATAAAAGCTGGACCTGGTGATAAAGCAATCCCAGCCTGACCTGCATGTTACTTTGGGCAAAGTGCAAATATTTCCTAAACCGTGCGACTGAGCAATACCACCAAGCTGGTGTTAAACTACAGGAGCGGCGAGCCGTGCAACGCAGCAATCCCAAACGTCATCCGGGCAGTAGGATAAGAGCACGCAGCAGGTCTCTATCTCCCCTGCAGAAACAAACCCTGCAGAGCATTGGGCACTCACACCGGGGTCAGGGGCTCAGCACAGGGTGGGAGGATCTGCAGAGCACGGAATCTGCGGCACAGATCCCTAAACTCAAATGGCAGCGACCGTATGGGGCTCTGCAGACAGCAGCCAGGGAAACCAGCGGGGTTTGTGCTAGCAAGAAACCCCTACAACATCTCGAGCCTCCTCTGAGCTATGCACCCCACCCAACACTCGCTGAAAGGAAGCTTCTGGCACAGCTGCCAGCCTTGAGAAAGTTAAGGTAGTTCTCCCTCCGTGTGAGGCTGGCAGAGCGCACGCTGCTCCACATCCCAATTTTGGGCTCGCAGCATGGATTTGATGCTAAGCTGTTAGCACACCCAGTCAGAAATCAAAACCCACTACCAAGATCACGCCCAAGCGTCACATTCGCTTTGAGAGCAAAATACAACAACAAACAGAGGAAAAGACCTCGGCAACAGCAAAACAAGCAACCGAAGGCGCGCGTGGAGCCGGACGCAGCGAGGACTCACCGGTGCTGTTCGACGGTCTCGTTGTCCGGGAGCTCTGCCCCACACACGCTGCACTGCTCGCCCACGGCTCTGCTCTCCGTTTTCATGCCGGCTGCCAACTCCCCGAGCTTACTGAACAGCTCCCTCTGAATAAAGCCCTGGGGCAGGAGCCCTCCGTAAGCGCTGAAGTCCATGGACACGGCCAGGGCTGGCTGCATGTGAAGAGTGGATGTCATGGAGGGCGGCATGCTGAGCACAGAGTCACTTTTGTGGTTAGGGAGCACGGAGTAGACACCCAAAGGCTTCTCGCTCGCAGCCGCGGACTGCTCCGGCCCCACCAGCATCCCCTGGGCGGCCTCGGGAGGCTGCTCTGCGCTCTCATCGCGGACGTAGTGCAGTTCGCGGGCACTTGTGATAACACTGCTGCGGGTCGGGGTGCCGGGGTCTTCCTTGCTCTTGTCATCAGATTTCTCCCCACTGGAAGCACCCGACTCCACCGGCCGTGGGCTCTCGTGGCTGGAGGCATCTTCCACCTGCATCACTTCGGTTTTGACTTCGCTGGGGCCGGGGTGGCGGCCGGCAGCGTGTGGCTCCTCGGGGACGTTGTGCTGCAGGGCACCCTGCAGCAGTGACTGCCCGATGCTCATCAGGCTGTCCACCGCTGCCTTGGTGGGGCTCATGGCGGAGAGGCCAAAGGATGTGGAGACTGAGGGGCTCTGCTCCACCATAGTGCCTGGTCCGCTCTGCCCAGCCGTGCTGGCGTAGCCGCTCTCCTCGCTGGAATGCTTGGAGATGAAAAGCCCCTTGATGTACCTCGATTTCCTGTCCTCCTCTTCATCGGCACCTCCATCCGTCATGGTGACTTCGGCATCGTTGTCATCGGATGCCTGGATGGTCTCCAAGATCTTCAGGCACTGCTCTTCTAGATACTCTATTTCTAGGATCTCAGCTGCGTAGAGCAGGTCATCCAAGTCTTCAACCTTTGCCTGGAGGGTGGCCGTGTAAGCATACTCCAGAATCTGCTGGAAAGTCTTTGGTGAAAGGAAGTCCAGGGTGTAATGCTGACTGTTGCGGTGGAAGAGGATCTCAAACATTTTACTAGTGCAAGCTAACACTGTCCTGTGAGCGTGGAACTCCTGGCTGTCCACCATGATGACCACGTCGCACAGCGTCCCCGCCAGGCGCATCTGGTTGGCTTTGTGCAGCAGCCCCGTGGGGTGGCAGGGGTTCTGGAGCTGTATCATGCCCATCTTAGTCAAATCCATAGCGCTCCCGAGGTTCACTCATTAGGGTGCCTTACCGTCGCTCAAATCTGGGACTAGCTTTGTGTGCCGACTATCTGCGAAAACAAAAGACAGAGGGGGGGAAGAGGAGAAAAAAAAAAAAAAAAAAAAAAAGAGGAGGGACGGGGGAGGAGAGAAGGAGAGGGTGGTTAGCCGGAGCTCGGCGGCGGCGAGTCACGATGCTCTGAAAAGTTTGTGCGCTCGGCTCGGGGCCGGCATCCGCAGCGCTCCGGCGCGCTGAGAACCGCGGTCCCGCCGGCTGCTGCTCGGGAAGGAGAGCGGCAGCCGTAGGAGCGCATCGCCGCGCATCGCCCGGTGCGCGGAGCCTGCGAGCACGCCCAGCTGGGCACGGCACGGCAGCGGCAGGCAGCGGCGGCCGCCCCGTCCCGCCCGCAGGGCTCGGACCCGGCGCGGCGCTCATCAGGTGCAGATCGAGAGCCGCCGCGCCCGGCGCAGCTCCGCGCCCAGAGGCAGCGGAGAGCCGCCAGAGCCGCAACCGCGCATCGCTGCGGGGCGAGGAGGGGGGAAAGGAGGAGGAGAAGGACGAGAAGGAAGAAGAAGAGGACGGCAGCCCCGCGCCCGCCCGCCCGCTGCCCGCACTCACGGCGGCCGGCGGCTGCTCCGGCAGTTCGCACTGCCCGCTCTCATCGCCGCCGCCGCCGCTCGCCGCGCCGCGCAGCAAATCACCGCGGCGCCGGCCCACGGGCCGCCCCGCGCCCACGTCAGGCCGCCCCCACCCCCGACGCCGCCGCCCGCACCATCTTGACTGCTGGCGCCGCCGCCCCCCCGGCCCCGCCCCGGCCCGCCCCGACGGGGGCCCCGCGCATCCTGCGCGGCCCCGCGTGCGCCGCTCCGCGGGCAGCGCCGCCGCCTGCACTCTGCCTGCACTCCGCCCGCTCCCTCGGGGCCGCGTTCCCCGCTTCCTCCCGGCCCCGCGGGGGCACCTTGCGACGCGACTCGGGCCCGCCCCAGCGCCGGCCCGGGGCTCGAGAGCGGGGCCGGGGCGGGCGAGCGTCGGCTGCTGGACAGCGCTTGGCTCCGCCGGCCGCTGCCAACAACAAACATGGAGGAGCCGGCGGCCGCGAGGAGCCAATGAACCGGAGCCGGCGGTGGCGAGCGGCGCCCGACCGCGGGGGCTGCCCCGTACCGCTGCCCCCCGCCCGCCCCGCCGAGCCGCCGCGCTCCCGGCGCCGCGATACGGGCGGAGGCTGCCCGCCCCCCGACGGCCCCGCGGGCGGGCACGCACCCACTCACCCGCCGGGACCCCCCTCAGCTCGGAACAAAAGCGCTCCCGGGGAACCGAGCCCGCGGCCCGGCTCTAAGAGCCCGCGGCGATCGAATGGAAGCGGTAGGGACGGTCACCAAAATCCAAGTTAGGGGCCCGACGCCAGCTTTCGGCTGGAAAGCTGAACGTCACGCTACACGCACGTCGCTTTGGTAAAGCTGCAATTGTCCGAACCCCTTCCCCGAGCGGCACCGAGTTCCGATAGGAAGCGCGAAAAGCCAACGAGCCCGCGCCGAGCACAGAAATAGGGACCCGCAGCGCTGGGTGTGTTGGCACAGCACACACCGGCAATGCCCACATCGGGGACCTGCAGGGACAGGGGAGCACAGATCGCTGCTGCCAGCACTGCCTGCAGCCCGGCCCTGTCAGCTAAAATAACAAATAAGGACGGCATTAGTACAAAAATCCCCTTGGGGTAAAGCAGTGCAAATGTAATCTAAGGAGAACGTTATAGGGAAGTGTGTTCATAATTATAATGGGATTTAATGTACTTTGGGACCAGATGATAGCAGTCATTTAACAAGAACGGCCTAATAACCGAGGACCCACGATGGAGGCAGTGGTGCTGCGATGCAGCATTCGCAGAGCAATGCTTCAGGATAAGGATAAGGCATCAGCCACCCCAATTTTTCAGGGGTTGCCACTCTGCCCTTTCAATTGGCAGAAAGCTGAAGTTCAGAACGCAGGCAGCCAGGATGAGAGCAATATGTTTTTTCTTTCCTAATTGCCTACGACTGCCTGCCTTCCCTCCCCCTCCACTGGAACCGACTGAAAGGGGGAAAATAGCAAAGATGGTGTGGTTTCAGGTGTTTGTTTACCCTCCTCTAACTTTTAAAAGGCTCGATTTCAGGGCTGAAATTTTAAAGACAGTTAGGGGTATGTTTTTAGTGTAGCTCACATGAAATTAAGCTGCATGAGTCCCATTAGCTATAATGGAAATCCCACGGCTAAATTCCCATGCAGCATCCTGAAAATTAACCCCCCAGTCCTTCCAGTGAACTGAAGCATTGCACTTTTTGATGCTTTTTTTTTTTTTTAATACACATAGTAAAAGCTATTGGGTTGTTTAAGAGACTTGCTTCCTACAGCTCTTGTTTTCTCCCAAAAAGGCACTGGACTGTCAGTCCTAGGAGCAGAAATCCCACACTTCTCCAGGCTGCAGGTGCACTGTAAGTACTGGTATGCCTCATACTGTGCTGCAGTGGTTCCCAGGCTGGAGGGAGAACCAAAGCCCTTCTGGACCATGGGCTGAAGTAGCAGGAAGGCAGATGCACTCCCAGCAGCTGGGCTTGTGCTTTGATTTTGCCACCTGCATTGCAATAGCACGCCTGGAGGCTCTGCACAACCACCCCAAAAGTGAGGAGCCTCTCTCCAAAATGCTGATATTTGCTGAACTGGGGTTAAAACCAAGAGTGGAGCAGCAGTTGGGCCCCGTGGGGATTGAGCTCATCTGCCCCTTGCAGCTTCGTGCCCCATGCCTGGGAAAAGCTCTCTCAAAATGCAGCGCCCTGGTGCTTTAGAGACCTCCATAGACAGCTCAGGTTTTGAATTTGGAGTCTGTCTTGGAGCTGAAAGATGAAGCAGCACACGAGAGCTGCTCGGACAGCTCATCAGAACATCTTTCCCCAGTTTGCGTTTGTCAACCAAAACCCAAAAGCAACCTCCTTCTCTTGGGGATTTCTGCTTCGCAGTGCCCTGAACAAAAGCAAATGCTGAAAACCCCTCGTCCTCCCCAAACCACAGCACAGGGCTCTCCCCCCACCCCGTTGCTCTGTCAGCACACCCGGTGCTGCTGACTCGCCCTGCTCACCAGCCCTGTTTCAGGGACAGGATGAGTCAGGCAGCACCACTCATCCTTTTTTGTACAGAGCATCCAGTGACAGCTGCAGCCCATTTGCCACATGGCCAAGGCAGACTCGTGCCTTGCTGCTCCATCACCTCCTCACACGCTGCCCGGATGCTCTGCGATGCTTTCCACCACCCTTCTGCCCACACCTGTATGCACACACACACAGCAATGGCTAGCAAAACCATGCAAGCAAATTACAAGTTTTTAGGGGGATTTATGCTGCTTTCTTCCCCACTCTGACTGCTCCGCTCACCTGAATGTACAGAGCAGGGAGAGTCCTTGCTAGCAAGGAAGTGGGCTGATCATAAAACGCATAAAGCAGGGAAAAAAGCCAAAATCTCTCACCCGTGACCTTAAGCAACACCTCGTTCTCTCCAACTGATGGCCTCCACATGCTACACAGAGGAAATACTAGGTAAAAACCCACACCTGCATCCCCCTCCCACCCCCAAAACACCAAACCCCAACACAGAAAGCTCCAGTGTTGGCCTGCAGGGCTGTTCCCTGCACCCCAGCATGAGAGTTAATCGGCCATCACACCCCCCCAGGATGTTCCATTTCGCTCCCATCTCTCCCCATCAGTTTCCAATTTATTTACTTTTCTCAACTTAATCCCCACCTTGTAGTGTAACATGTTTATTAGAAAGGAACCAGCACGCTAAATGAAGCCAAGCTGGGTTCTTGTGTTAAATAGCAGTCACGCCCAAGTGGCTCTCCATGTGCCATTACTCCAAGTGATTGAGGCAATTTCTTCCTCTGCCACGAGTTTAAGTTGTAAATCTCTCAACCAGATACAGAGGCAATGATGTGCTGCCTATTGCGGTTATTATTAACCTCTGGCATTAAACTCGTGAGACTTCCATGATTTCTCTGGAAGGTCTTCACACGAATGGACCATGCAGAGTACTGCTATCCTCCCAAGGAGCTGCACCAGAACAACCCAGAGTCTCCAACCACCTCCTGTTAGAAGGCTCCAAAATGCCAATAAAAAGGGGAAAAGCATCCTTGTTTGGGATGTTCAGAAAAGCAGAGGCTGCAGGGCTGCCCTCCAGCTGGCTCCACTCTGTCACCTCAAACCCTCACTCACACAGCTGCTCTGTCTCCTCCAGCACTGGGGAGGTGCCCTTTGCAGCACAGACTCCTTATCTCCAACTTCACATCCCAGAGACAGATACAGTGCAACATCTACTTCTCCTACCCACCAGGCACTAAAAGCCATAGAAGCAACACAAGCCATGCCTCTACAGCTCTGCTCACCTTGGCATCCCCCTGCCTTACTTCTTTCTCCCATTACACACGGAGGGTGGTGAGGCACTGGCACAGGTTGCCCAAGGAGGCTGTGGATGCCCCATCCCTGCAGGCATTCAAGGCCAGGCTAGATGTGGCTCTGGGCAGCCTGGGCTGCTGGTTGGTGACCCTGCACACAGCAGGGGGTTGGAGCTGGATGAGCATTGTGGTCCTTTTCAACCCAGGCCATTCTATGATTCTATGATTACTTGGAGCACGGCTGCTGCCCACCTGAGTTGCACACAGGGTGAGGACGTGCTGACTTGACGTGCTGACTTTGCTCACCCAGAACCTGTTGGCTTTTCTATGACTGGTTTTGCTTCCTTGGCTTTTGGAGGGTTTCCCCATCTCACTAAGCTATGAAACAGTGGGACAAAGATTCCAAGTGTTGCTCAGCATTTAGGTGGGAAGGGATGAACTGCAAACTGAGATGTTTGAACTTCAATTAAAAATGCACGACTTTCCTTTAAGTTGAAAACTGGTTTTGGGTATTCCTCCATACTTTGAGGGACTTGCAGCATCCACACTCCTGTGCACACACGAGAGCAGTGCATGCAGGAGCACTGCAGCACGCTGTCAGGCATGTTAGCACTGCTCTGAGATAGGGTACAGCTCTGCTTCCACATGCGAGACGAGCTGACAGCTCATGAAGAGCTGATTAAATGTGTTAGACTTTAAGAAAAATACATAGACAAAGCTGTTTATGAGGAGGAGGGAAGCAAACTGCCGTGGGCCCCTGGAAGGCTGCTCAGCATGCAGCCACGGCACGTTAAGCTTCCTGTGAAACCATTGATTAGCACAAGGATCCATCTGAGCCGTTCAGATATCGGACCCGGGCGCATTGTGGCTGCACTGGGGAGCAGTGAACAGTCCTTTTATTGTGCTGCAAGTGGTGGCACAAAGGGAACCTGAGAGTCACTGAGAGGATGCAGCTGGTTTGGGGGCTCTGGCATGAGGCAGGGGATGCAGCCCTGCGTGCTGCTGCTGCACAGGGGATGCTTCTGCACTTTGCTGAAAGTTATCTGTCTTACAGTCTATGTCAGAGCAGTGCAACAACCCAGCACCACTGGCAGATTTGCTCCAGTTAATGGGAAGATAAAGTCTGACCACCATCCCTTCCCTTTGCTTCTCCTTACACTTGCTGGCCCTGAGCTCTGATAGCATCATGCAAACAGGTCAGCATATGCAGAAGGCATGGCAACAAGTACAGATAACTGCATCACCCACCTGACCACCACAGCAGCGCTGTGCAGCTCCACACACCTGAGTGGGGCTGTTGCCCACACACACAGTGGTACAAATCAGCAGTCAGGCTGACCAAATCCCCATTCCTTCTTTCTAAAAGGGCTGCTTTAAGGAGCACTGCAGCCCAATAACAAACACGGCACAGTAAAACTCACATTTCTGCCCAACGTTGCTGCTCTAAGCACCTCTCCGAGTCAGTGACGTCACTCAGTGCCAGGCTCTTGTTGCTGCCATTGGGCCCCAATGGCCACACTGGGAGCAAGGTGATGCCATCGCAGCACAAGGATGGGTTCTCCTCTTGAACTGTGCATGATGGGCTTTAAGATCCAAAAGCCCAATGGAAGAAGAGAAACTGCCATTTGCCCCTTTTCCATGTGCACAATCGTTTCCTCGGCTTGCACATTTCCATTCCCGAGTCCCCCCCACCCCACTTTGTCCAGGTTATTTATACTGTGAAGCCCTGTAAGACAATAGGGCTAATTAGTGGCTTATGGCCCTAAGCCTGCAAATACTGCGGGGATCATTGTGAGCTGTGACTCAGGACGGTGGCAGTCCAGCCCAGCCTTCCCGCATTCCTCCTCTAAATCCCCCGACACAAAAGGGAATTTATCCACAGTGACTCAGCGAAGGAGCACCAACTTTACAGCGCTGCAAAGCAAGCAGCCGGCCGGGCTTTGAACTGGTGTGTTTATGTACTCTCCTCCCCCCCCCATCAACGCGTAGCCTAGTTAGTAATTAAATAAAATGTCTCCCTCTAGCAGGCTATGACCTAATCATTTGTACAGTACCTATTTTTAGCCTTACCCTTTGTGTGGATTCGAGATCGTTCGGTCCACAAGCAGCAACTTTTTGAAGTCTTAATAAGCAAGGGGGGAGGCTGGCTTTGTTCAATGCACTGCGTAATTGTTTTCCCTCTTTTCTCCTTCTCTTAACCTAAGATGTTTGACATCCTGCATGGGACCAGGAGGAAGATGTGCCAGGGCTTTAAATGTCAGCCCCAACTGCATGCTGCTGAGGAGGCTGCACGCCTGCTTGGTAAAGTTCACCCTGGAAAAAAAAACACTTAAAATACAGCAGAATCGACATTGGAGCCTCACCACAGCACTGCTGGGTTGGCTCATTCCGGCCCTGGAAATATTTGATGGTCTAATAAGGTTTGTTCCACACCTTCCATCCTGCTTCTCCTCTATCTCCCTAACCTCAGCGTTGACTTTCGGTTCTCCTTAGAATTAATTCAAGCCAGGTATCATCTGCACTGCTTTGTGTGCCCCCAGGAACACAGGACAGGATCCTGCCTTGGGACAGCAACCTAAGGGGATGTTTGTTCTGTAAGGATCATGGCCAGGCTCAGGTTGGTTAGGGATCTATCACACGCTGTTCTGAGCACAAGATTAACATACCATTAAAATGACTTAGAGCCTTCACTGCCTTTAAATAGTACAATTTTCAAGAGCCTCTGACTTGGGAGGTTAGATCTCACTTTTGGAACTGGCTCAGGAATGCCAACAGCATTTGGCCATCCTATGGAAAGCAGCGAGCAGGGCTGAGGTACTGAGGTGATTTGTTCAGTTTCATGCTATGCGAGCAAGCCAAATATTGGATCCTGCTCACCAAGTGGACACCTTTACCCCAAATTTCATCTTTCCTCTATCAAGGGCAAAGCTCCATATCCCATTTCCAGCTGCATGACTCATCTGTTCCCCTTTCCAAAGCCATATCTGCCTGTGTGTGCATGCCAGCATGCGTGCAGGGCGCACTGCCATTTCTGACAGTGCAAACAAAAGCCCACGCTTATGGAAGCCTTTTTCACCCCTTTTCTTAACATATCCGAATGCTGAAGATTCTCATTCAATGCCTACACAGCTGGGGAAACTTGTCAGAAGGGCTCCTCCTTGTTTTCTTCCTTTCATCAGGAGTGGTTGAATCACACAGAAGCATTTCAGAAATCTAAGATGTTCTGCGTAACCCCGCCTCCAACAAGATTCCTGTTCATCACTTTAATCATTCCTAAGACCACTCTAAAATTTATACAACTCCAGGTCTTACAAATGGGGCAGGGCAAAGCCTGAAGCCAAATGTTACAGTCTTCTGTTCAAGGTTAGATATTAACTGATTTTATTTCCTTAATAATTGCCAGGAGACGCAATAAACCCTCAGTATCTTATCTACCCCAAAATTCCTAAGTGACCAAAGCCTCAGATAACGTTTGTGCATCAACACAGTTTGCAAACGACCCTTTTTGAGAGATATTTATGAACCCCTTGTGAAGGTTGGGAGATGCATTCCCCATCACTCTCTGCAGCACTTGTGTCGGAGGTGCTGCAGCGCCCTCAGCCATCATGGTATGCATGCAGGAGGAAGGTTGGCTGTGCTCTCCCAAAACACCTTCCCTGCTGGGAGGGCCCCCTCAGCCTCTGAAGAATGGAAGCAAACAGTGTTGCAAAGCTGTTCCTGGATAAGAGCAATCTGCTGGGGGCCAGAGGTTCCAAAGTATTGCTGCAAGCAGCTAAGGATGTGGATGGGTTGGGATAACAAGGCAGCCCAGGGCCATCACAGGGGCTCCAAGCACCCCAGATTCCTCTAAAGCAACTTCTCATTCCCAGCTTGCTGTTCTTCACTAATGAGCTTTTCCACCTCCATTCCTTGTGCATCAGATGTTTCGTTCACAATACAGAAAATCCCAACTCCACCACAGAGGGATCAGAATTTCATTCCTATTGCATCTTACATAAGTCCCAGTAAGAAGTTCCAGTTGCACCCAGTGCCAGCTGGAAAACGGGCCCTGGCTGGGGCTCCAACCCAGAGACCCTTAATGGGACACATTGCCAAAGCACCCCCCTCAGGATAATCAGAGGGGGGAAAAAAAATTAATCACAGCTCTCACAAAAAAAAAAAAAAAAGAAAAAAAAGTAATTACCTCTAAGAAATGTGAAACGGAATAAAGAAAAATTTGAAAAGCCAGAAAGCGAATAGTTTGGCATGAATAATGCGGAACACTAACATCTCATTTTATAGCTGTTCCAGAAGGCATCATCACCACCTCCCTAACCCTCCACCAGGGCTGCAGGATTGCCTCCTTTGCAGGTTGGCCAAGCATGGTTAACCTTTGCCAATGCAACAGGGGTTGGCCAGAGCCCAGCCAGTGGGGACAGCATGTGCTCAATGATTGTGGGATTTGCTGCCTCTAAAAGGGGCACCGAGGTTGGCAGAAAGGCAATTTTAAAATGACCATTTGGGGGAAAGACTCTGAGCGTGCAGAGAGCTTAACCCTGGTTGTGGATCGGATGTCAAGGGCAAAGGAATGGCTCAAAGTTTTGGAAACAGGATACAGAAAAGCAATTCTTCCCACCATCAGTGAATACTGCAGAGCAGAGTTCTGACCCTCCACCGTGTGTCAGAGACAGGTACTGCTCCAGCCCAGCACCTGGAAGGGATGGCTCTGCCAAATCCCACAGTGCCTTGTGCAGATGGAGGGAAGGCCAAGGTTGGTACACGTGGCTCTACTGCATAGCACAGGCTGCAATAAAGGACATAAAACTGATGGGCACCCTAAAAAACTTGGCTTTCTTTCAGACATGAAGAGGTGCTATATTGGCCAGAAGGTCAGCTCCTCCACCAGCACTGCTCAAGAGATCAGAGGTGACCACAACTGCCTCTGTCCACAGGATGGCATCAGGTGGGTTACAGAGGCTCACAGGGATCGTAGTGGAACCAAAAAGTCTGATTTCATCTGTGTTGTCATCATCACACTTCTTTAATTTGCATTTCATCATAATCATCTGTTATATGTTCTTGCCTACTTGTTTGCCCCACAGTATCCAAGGTGAGCCAACTCAAGGCTGTCAGCTTCATTGCCATCCCCACCTCCTAATACTGCTGGAAACAGGACCCAAGTGGGGCTGTATGCTGCATAACACCCATCTTGTTCTTCTCCCAAACCCACTGAACAACTCCAAGACTGAGTTTGTACTCTTCCTAGAGTCAGAACACCCCACTTCACATCCCACTATTGATTGTTCTTTCCATTGGCATAACTTCACCCCTCGCAGTGTAAAAATCCACGTTGCGTAAATGTGCCAGCATCCAAAGAGCTTTGATGCAGCGCCCTGAACTGCTTTCACAAGGATGAAGCTCGGATTGTAACAAAGGACAAATCCCAACCATCAACTGCAACCTCCAAGAGCTGAAGACACCGCCTGAAGAGTGGTGCAAACAACAATATGTAAGATTGGACCTCAAGCTGCAGTAACTCTGTTCTTCTGGCAGGTGCTTGGCCATGGATAAGCCAAGAGATCACCCACATACCTAATCCCCAGGATTCTGAAATATGATGAGGAAGGGGTGAACAACAAGGGAACAGAAGATAGACCGCAAAAATCAAATGCTTCCAAGACAGCCTTCTGCTTTTGCCAGAACTGACAATTTACTCTTTTTCCCCATCAAAATGAGGCAAAGCTGCCACGGTTCTCCAGGAGGAGAAACAGAAGGCTGAGGCAGACCTTTGCCAAGAAGCACTGAACTCCTGGATGCATCCAAGCAGCACCCAGCCTGCACCAGGGACTGTATGGGTCCTCCTCCATCGTTCCTCCCAAAGCTGTTGGTGCTCAGAGGGAAGAGAAAAGTGGGGAAAGGAAAAGGAATGAGTGAGAGCGCTGCCTACTGCAAATATTGACAGAACCATTATGGGCATGTATAAAACTCCCATTTGCGTTATGTGAGCATTATATTCTTTGAATACTTCTGTCTTGAGGAATTCTTTATTTTGCTATAGAAGAAAAATGTTTTCATATTCTCTCCTGCCGTTCAGACCTGCAACCCAGTGAGCCCTTTTGCCCTTGAGAGCCATAACATTATTTGTTAACATTTTTATGATGCCAAATGGTCTGTGCTAGAATGGGTGCCATTCTTTAGCTGGGAAACCATATGGCATGCCGAGTAATAAATAAGGTATTGTGATAGTTAATGAACCTAATTGCTAGCAAAGGCTTTAATACAGAAAATGTGCTGCTGAGAATTTAGCACCACATTAGAGATGCAGCAGAGCTCCTCTGACTTCTGAGGCTTAATTTAAGTTCTATATTGCAAACTCCAGAAAATAATTCCAAACCCTCCTGCTGGAAAAGCAACCTGCTGGTAGACTGTGATTATACTGAATTACTAAAATCGCAATCAATTTTATACACTCAGTTAACCCTTGCTGGGAAACTCTCCTCTCGATTTGATAGGAAGCCACTTCAAGATGTACTGGACACAAATGACTGTAAGCATTATGGTCATCATCAGGACAGTTTCTCTCCCTGCATCTCCCTCTTCTGGGAAGGAGCCTTTTAAAGCCTCTCCGTGCACCAGTCAAGCTGACTGCCAGCAAAGCAGGGAGTCAAAGCCACGATTATGGACAGTCACTGCTACTTTACGCTGCCACCAACTTATTAACTGCTGCCATCAAATCACAGCAGCCAGAAGTGGCACAAAGCACAGGTGCTGCATCTGCTGGGGAGCTCCTCTGTGAAGCACTTGCAAGAGGAGCACAAGGAAACTTGCAAGTGGAATTTTGCTTTATTTTCGGCTTCTTCAGCCCTGGAGAATGGAGGAACTCTGAGCAACAGAATCTTAGAACCACAAAATGCTTGGAGTTGGAAGGGAGCTCAGAAATCATTCAGTTCCAACCCCCGTGCTGAGGGCAGGGCTGCCAACTGCTCAATTAAGCACTAGATCAGGTTGCCCGGAGCCACATAGAGCCTGGCCTTGAACACCTCCCTGGGGTTGCATGGGATCACATTTTAATGCGAAATCTCTCCACTCAGAAAACCTTTAGATGGGCGCCATGCCCACAGAGGAGGACTGGCAATTGCCAAAATGCTGGCCATGCACGCCCTATTGCACAGTCACTGTCCCCGCCACCTTGTGCAAGGGCTTTGTAAAGAAGCCAACTGAAGTCCAGAACACCAAATATTCTGTTCAGATTGACACAAAGTACATGAAAGCCCACATGAAGATACAGAGGGTTATGGAATGCTCATTCAGGAGGGCTGCAGTCCTCCAGGCAAGACCTGCTCTGTGCTGAATGGATGCCACAAAGCCAGCTCCCCTCCTGCTTCAGCATTGCCAAGCCCTGGCAGAAAACAAGCAGAGCAGGTACACTGGTCCTGTGCTGATCCCAGCAATTGAATAGTGCTTGTGCTTGCTCCCACTAAACAGCAGTGGGAATAGCAGCTTTCCCCTTGGGCTCCAGGCAATGCCAACACCTTGCACGAGCTCAGAGCTCCCAGCAGCTCCACCGAGAAATGCAAAGCCCTCTCTGCATTTGTGCTGCGGGCTTTGGGCAAGCAATGCAGATTGAGCATGCTGCTGCTGGAGGAAGGCATTGCTGCAGAGGCAAAAGGTGGCTGGGGCCAGCGCCCGACTGTAGCATCCAATGAGGAGAGCGCCAAGATAAAGAGTCGCAGAGTGTGGATTTAATACTGTACATAAATACACTTTACAATCTCAGGAAGGCTCTGTGCTAAGAGGAAACCATTGGAATATTTTATAGTGATGCAGATCGAGTGAAAAGACTGTGAATAAATAAAAGGGAAGATAATTATTTGATGGAGTTCTCTTAGGATATGCCACAGCGGGGAATACTTACGGAGAATACATATTACTAGAGAGACACAGCTATTCAAGCATCAAACTAACCTATAAATTGTCACAGGAGAAAATTGGAGGAGAGGAATGGATGGGGTTTTGGGCACCGCTCTCATTATTAACGTCGGGTTTCTCTTTCTACCTTTCTCATCACAATTCCCTGTGCCCAAGGAGTCACAGTCTCTGGAAGAGGGAAGGCTGCGTCCAATAAATGTCTGTTAGGAATTACAGCCAAGCTACTACAGTAACGAGATGGTGTCATTTATGTCCCTGCCATCTGTGCCCGTTCCCTGCACGCTGCACACACGGGCACGCATCCCATGCCCACCCAACACTGGTGCTGCAATACAAGGACTGCAGAAAGATGTGTGCCCAACCATCCCCTTCCTACCCAAGCCCAAAGCAATGATGGGTTCCTGGTTGCTGCCCAGCCGGGTGTCCCCCAGAGTGTGCAGGTCTCTCTAAGCACTGCATTTCCCTTCTCCTAGCTGGTAACCAGCTACAAGAAAAACATCACAGCCTCTGCTGTGCCATGGCACCTTTTGGCGTGCAGCTTTCCCCGCTGCCAGCCTTCCCAGCCGAGGGTGCACCACGTGCACTTGGCAGCATCACTCAGAGTCCTGCTCTGTCCCACCGTGGGTTTGCCTGGAGCCAGACTGCTTCCTACAGGCAGCACTGCAAAGAACCCGCAGTCCCTGCATGCAGCGGCACGCGCCGCCGGGCTCCCCGCAGCCCCATTTATAGGCTCAGATCTCCGAGTTAATAATTAATGTAATCACCCAAGTGACTTTACTCACCGATATCCTTAATGGCCACTTGCAGCTTTAAATAAGCCGCAAAAACCTGGATTGTAAAATGAAAAAAAAAAAAATTACAAGCCGTTGCAATGCGTATCATACATTCACCTACCAGTTACTGAGCATTGATCCAGAGGGGCTCCAGAACCACACTGGGGACACAGCACTGCCTTGTTATGGAGCCGGCCAGCCCCACCATAAATACGGCCGCGATAATCACAGGCAGGCTGGTAATTAATAAAACAGCCACTCTCCTTTTCACACGCTGAATTGGAGCCTTGTTGCAGCATGCGGACCCCAAACTTTGCTCATATACGTGCATTTATTTTCCTCAGGAGCAAAAAGATTTAAAGCCCCTGTTCTTGTAGGGGGGGAGACCTGACATTGCCTGGAGTACAAATGTGGCAGTGGAATTTCTAAGCGAGTTTAATGAATGTAACAGTAACACAGCAGGTGTTCATTAACCTTTCCCCTCCCAGACGAGTCACAAACTGAAAATATAATCCCTGTAGCATTGCTACTATGGGAAAATCCTAACTGGATGTCCAAAATACGATATTACTTCTCCAAAGGCTAACTGAGGAATCCTATAAAAATGGCACACACAAAATGGAAACCATGCAGATAGATCACCATAGGTAACAACAGCTTGATTTCACACCTTATTAGCTGCACATCGTTGCTCTGTTTTCCCTTTTTTGAAGCATTTTGGTGCTTCACCTTTCCATCCATCCCTTCTTATGTCTGTGGTCCTCTTTCCTGGGTGGAACAAACCCACTCATGAGGTTGTTCCAGGCGTGCTTGTGACAAATCCTGAACACTCCCAGGCTTCACAGGACTTGGAGAAACCTTTGGAACTCCTATGGGAGAGGTGTGCTCGTACCACACACAGGCAGCCCAGTGCAATTAACAGAGAGCCTCATTATTTTAAGACAAGATTTGCCACTGATTCCAAAACCCCAAGCAAGAGCAAAGTCAATGCAGAGCGCAGGATATCTTTAAGGCTAGTTCAGACCATGAAATAAATGCAGTCTGATCATGACAGGTCTCCCTCTCCTCTGCCAGAAGGGAATTGCTCCATCACCTGCACCCAGAATAGCACTTGGTATCCACTGCCATCATTAATTTATTCCCCGTGAATCCCTGCAAATTAGTGAGACCCCAGAGATGCACACAGCCCACCTGTTCTCATTGTCTGCATCCCCGCTCCTGGCTTTGACATTTGGAGGCTTGGTAGCAGATCTCAACACTGGCAAATGGGGCCATAAACCATCTGATAATGTGATACCTGCCAGCCCCAGCCCTCCCGCGTGGGGAAGCAGGGCTCAGGCAGCCAGCAGGCAGGGAGAACCGAGTCCAGGAGAGCTGCTTTTAGCAATGCTGCTCGGGGGAGGGGCTCAGAGGAATGGGTTACTTTGAGGTGGTTGCCTATGGGACAGCAGGAATTTCAAGCATAGCAAATCCCCGGAATTTTCACAGAAATAAGAAGTGTCTGAAGAGGGGCTGTAAGAAAGGACAGATATTTTAGCAGGGTCTGTTGTGATAGGACAAGGGAAAGCTGTTTCAAACTAAAATGGGAGATCTAGAATGGAGCTGAGGAAGAAGGTTTGGCAGTGAGGGCGGTGAGGCGCTGGCACAGGTTGCCCAGAGAGGCGGTGGTGCCCCGTCCCTGCAGACAGCCAAGGTCAGGCTGGACGGGGCTGTGAGCACTGCTGAGCTGTGGGTGTCCCTGTGCGCTGCAGGGAGCGGCACCAGGCGGCCTTCAGCTCCCTTCCACCCAAACCACTCCATGATTCTATAGTAGAAACCTCCTTTTACTGCTCCTTCTACATCCTACAGCAAGTCCACGCCTTCAGTCCGTAGGAAACTCAAACTCATTACTTGTACCCCTTCACTTGACCCTCACACACATCTGGGGAGCTGGCAATGGTCAGATTCATTCCTAATCAAGCCAGAATTAAGAGCTTTTAAAAATAAATATCAACACTACAGAGAACCTTCCAGCTAAGGGAATCTTAGAGCAGTTTACACTTAACTCCACCAACTGCAGCTGCTGTTGCCCTGTTGACTCCAGCACCAATTTGCACCCACCAGGGATTGGACTCTAAGAATATGCATTTTAACAAATGGATCTGCAAGCATCAGCCTCCACACAGCACGCTTTGCTCCCACTCACCCCCCCTGCTATCCAGTCAGGGGTAAACTGCCACTGTAACGAGCATCGCTTTGCTCTGCTGCCAGCAAGGAGGTAGCAAGATGTGAATTTGCTCCCAAGCCCTTCCCAGCTTGTGTTCCTGACTGCCATGTCAAACCCAGCAGCTTTGTCTGCTGACTTATTGTGTCGGGAGGGAGGCAGGGGTGAATCCTGACAAACAAAGTGAAAGGACATGCCAAAACTTCCTGGAGAGGCTGTGCTGTGGAGCAGCACACCCAAGTGTGGTTATGCCACTGATTCCAGCTCATTGAGGAGTTGGATAAATATTTTCACAGAGCTCAGTGTGCTTGGGCTGAGTGAACAATGCTGAGGCTCAAGCTGATGCTGTGACATGGGGTTGGCCATGCAGCCCCATTTCGTGAGCCATGCCTGTGGGACAGTGCTTGCTTTCCCTTGGCAGTTGTGAAGAATGACATCTTTGGAGCTCAGTTATGCCTTATTTCCTGCTTT